>NC_140605.1:33144134-33744134 GCF_057381915.1 Diplotaxodon limnothrissa
CTGTACTTTATGCTTTCTGTGGTAGTTAAATGATGATCAATTCATTTGAACTTGCACCTTCCAAGTAAAATGATCAGTTTATCAAATCCTGTGCTTCCCTCAACACCTTCGATGTTACTCGAACCACATTTTAAATGTTGTCAGTACAGATACATCCGTTCACTGCTTGCCATTAATATGGTCCACCTTTCCTGCCCTTTAATAAGACTTTTTTGATTAACTTACAGTAGAAATGAACACTAGAATGACATTGACCTAAATAAGCAACTATCTTTGGTTTAACATTGATATTTTTTTCAATGAGCTCTGCCTTCTTTGTCCTTTTTTAGGGCCACCAGGGCAATCAGTGCTTTCTAATGGCTGATTGGTCATTCTGTGGCATATTTTCCCATAAACCAAGTAGTTTAAGCTACTACACCTTAGATATGCTTTAAGTCAACTCAACTCTATTTTTCTTCTATATCAGCATCCAAAAAAAAGGAGAAATAGTGCTTGAGCTTAACACAAAAGAAGCCTTTTCATCACTCAGAACCTATTTTTGTCAGCAGCATTGCATAACTTGCTTCTTAGCATAACATGGTTTGCTTCTGACATTTTGAAACTCAGGCAGGATGGTGAAATGATGGTTAGCACTGTTGCCTCAAAGCAAGAAGGCCCTGTGTGAACGTTGCATGTTCTCTCTGTGTAGTCAGACTCCCTCCCTCCCACAGGTTGGGTTAATTAGTGAATCCATAGGTGTGAAAGTGAGAGTGAATGGTTGTCTGTCTCTCTGTGTCAGCCCTGTGACAGGCTGGTGACCTCTCAAGGGTGTACCCCACCCTACGCTCCACGGCAGCTGGGATAGCCTCCATCCCTCCTGTGACCCTGAACTGGATAGGCAGAAGGAAGTAAATGCATGGACTTTTTGTCTCATACTTGCCAATATCGGCATATATTGCAGGTTGTAAAGCTGTGGGAATGAAGTGGAGAGACAAAAGGTGACTAAGTGGTTCATCTACCCCTTTAAAAAGTGGTTGTCTATTTGTAATGCTGATAATAAATAAGCAGTGTCTAAACAGAGACCTGTTTTCTTCATTCTTTACCCTATTTTAGGTTTTTATTTTTTCCCCTCAGCAACCAAGCATTTGTCTTCCAGTCTGGAAATAGGCATAATGAATAATTTAATCCCCGCAGGTCTGTATCATGTGAAGAGATATATTTAATACATGATGGATATTAATGTTAATAGTGCTAAGCATATTTGAATCCAATACAGTCGGTGACAATGCAATCTCCTTCTAATTTATTGCACACATGCAGCACACAAATATGTCCTGTATCTTTTTTTTCCGTGGTCTGAAATCAGCAGCATGCTCATTCAGTAATTTTCAGCATATTGGTTTGTGACAAATGGCTCACTTGGAGTCAAAAGCGGAATGGAAAGCATTTGTAAACAGCCAGTAGCATTTTTCAGCATTTATTGCTCAGACATTAATCTTCCTCCATGTTAGCGGGGATAGTCTAACTGTTAGGTATTCCATGTGGTTTTGTTTAAGTTAAAAAATTTACACACATGAATCTGAATGATGTTGGATTTGGATGATGTTCACCATGGCATACGGTCAGCTAACCGTCCACCATCGTCTGCTCTGGAAACATGTAAGAGACTAGGGTTTCTTAGGTGTCTGCAGGGTTATTGTTTACCTAGATTGTATTGTGAGATATTGTTCTAAAATATGAAAGCATTTACACAGGACTCTATGCAATCCTGTGAAAAACTAAGTACACCCCATGAATCAGTAGCTTGGACTGCCACCTTTAGCAGCAATAACTTGAAGTAATGGTTTTCTGTGTGACTTTATCACAATTTCAATTCACTCTTCTTTACAACTTTGCTTCAGTTCATCAAGGTTGGTGGGCATTTCTTTACACTGACTCTGAACCACTGAAACGCCTTGATTCTTTCATTTTTAAGCTTTTTCAGCCATTCTGTTGTAGATCTGCTGCTGTGCTTGGAATCATGGTCCTACCAATTTCAGCAAAGCTTTAGGTGTCAGAAGGCCTCACAATAATTTACAGAGGAGTTTGTGGTCGACTCAATGACTACAAGATGCCCAGGTCCTGTGGCTGCGAAATAAACCCAAATCATCACTCGTCCACCACCCTGCTGACAAGTTGGTATGAGATGTTTGTGATGATTTGCTGTTTGGTTTTCATCACATGTGGCACTATGCCAAACATCTCCACTTTGGTCTCGTCTGAGGACATTGTTTGTTGTTTGTTGAGTTTTGCTGCAAACCTCAGCCGTGCTGCCATGTTGTTTTTAGAGAGAAGAGGCTTTCTTTCTCCCAGCAGCCCTTCCAAACAAGCCATGCACAGTCCGAACTTGGGGTGAGTTGGCGGGGTTAATGAGTTATTGTGTTAACAGACATCCGAGTGCTCCGGACCAGCACACTATTAAAACGTATCCTTTTATAGATGTACTAAGTAGTATTTAGTTTTTCACAGGACTGCATATAATCCTGTAAAAACTTTGATTGGCATGTCTGCATTCTCAAACAGTACATACATAGTGTAATGTGTATTACTGGGGTAAAGCATATGAACTATTAAAAATCTAGCGCTAGTGAAAAGTTTGGATACACTCACTGATTTGTTTTTTTTTATTGTTTTAATTTAATTTTCCGTCAGTAAGAGTTAATAGAATGCTTTTCTTTCTCTTTACATAGCATAGTGGTCCTGCAGGAATTTGCTTAATAGCAAACTAAAGAGGCACAACAACAGCACTTCTGATAAATTTATCAGTCCAGTTGTATCTGCATTATTTTCCCCTAAAAGGTCCATTTTCTCAGTTTAAGCATTTTATGTTTTTTATATTCTACTGTTAATAAAATATGGCTTTATAAGATTTGCAAATTATTGCATTCCTAAAAATGTAAATGTAAAATCTGACTCTGAAGTATTTCAGCACCACAGACAGCGACTTCAGACCGCCATTTGTTTAGGCCACATGTGTCAAAGTCAAGGCCCGCGGGCCACATCCGGCCCAGCGTACATTTATATCTGGCCCGCGAGATAATTTTAAATGGATTTATTATTATTGTTATGCATGGCCCGGCAATATGAGGTGCTAATTGTAATGTTCTTATTCCTCTATGAATAAAACATCAAGAATTGCTCCTGGTGCTAGCTTCAGCTAGCTGTTTATTATTCTTTCTACCACGATCACTTTCTTCTTCTATTCTGTATATGTCATTGATTACAGAGCGCCCCCTGTGGGTAGCTTCAACAATAGCAACTATCATTACATCCCCTTTCCAAACAGGTTGGTGTTATACTAACCACAATTCCAAAGAGAACTGTTACTCTGTAACATCTGAACATTCTTGTCTAACATTCAACATGTTATAAATTGTGCAACAAGCTACATTCAGTAGTATTCTTTTTTTTTTTTTTTTTTATAACCAAAAATTGTAGCACAAGTCAAACAAAATAAATCCAAATGTATACCTTACATCTTCCAGAATGAACCAAATGAATCCCATACAGCCCTCAAGCACATTAGAACTCTTCACCTTTGACAGCTTGAACAGTCAATAACACATAACTCAGCAGGTATCAATTAAGTGTGAACAATTACTATTCTAAATGAATTATTATCCGTTGTTTACTTGTGATTTATTATTATTATTTTTTAACAATTCTTTACCACAACAGTTCACACTTGTTCTATGAGCCTCTCTGTAGGTTTCTTAGGTCTGGTAGACCTTCTCAGTATCTCAGACATTGGGGAAGGTGAAGGAGGCTCACTGTGGTGCTCAACAGGGTTAGCACCTCGTTGTTCAGTTCCAGTCTCTGTGTCCTGATGTTTAACATCCTGTGTCTTTAATAGACTTCTCCGGTTTCTTCTTAACACTTGTCCATTCTCTGTCTGAACAGCAAACGATCTGGGCCCTACTTCGCTGAGAACTGTTGCTTTTTTGTCCCAGAAATCTGGACCTGCAATCCTCACAACATCTCTTTCCTGAAGCGGTTCCAGACGCCTTGCAGTTTTGTCATAGTTCCCTTTCTGTCTGTGCTTGAGTTTCATTCTTTTGTCGGTCAGCTTGTTGTCATGTGCATTGTCATTTTCCTTGGAAATGTGTGGAAGTGTGGTGCGGAGCTTGCGATGCATGAGTAGCTCAGCAGGTGATGCCCCACACTCCAGGGATGAAGCTCTGTAGCTTAGCAGAGCCAGGTAAGGGTCGGTCTTACTGTCTCTTGCTTTTTTGAACAATCTCTTTACTATTTGGACTCCTTTTTCTGCCTGTCCATTCGCTTGGGGATACAAGGGACTAGAGGTGACATGTTGAAATCCATATTGTTTTGCAAAGTCACTAAATTCTCTACAGTCATATTGTGGACCATTGTCACTGATGACACACTGTGGAATTCCATGTCTGGCAAAAAAGCCCTTCATGTGTGTGATGACTGACTGTGCTGATGTACTGGAAAGCTGTGCCACTTCTGGATAATTAGAATAGTAGTCAATCACCAAAACATAGTCCTTGCCATCCAGATGAAATAAATCCGTGCCTACCTTTTGCCATGGTGCAGTGGGTAGGTCTGCTGCCAGCATTGGCTCTTTTGTTTGTTTGTAGTGATGTTTGAGACATGTTTCACATTTCTGTATCATCTCTTCAATATCCCTGTTGATGCCTGGCCAGTAAACTGCTTCTCTCGCTCTCCTTTTACATTTCTCCACTCCAAGATGTCCTTCATGGATACGCTGAAGCATGTCTTTCCGCATGGATTGAGGGATGACAATCTGGTTTTGTCTCAGCACCAGCCCATTAGCCATGCATAAATCAGCTCGCACAGAGTAGAACCCTGGACAGACTCCTTTTGACCACCCATTCTGTATAAGGTGGGATACTTTCTGCAGCACTGGATCTTTTGTCGTCTCCTGTACAATTTGCTGCAACATGACATCTGATGCTGGGAGTGAAGCACTTACCATGTTTACATGTGTTTCAGCCTCCTCGGCTGTAGTGCTGACTAACCTGTCACCACTTGGTGCTGGCGCTCGGGATAAAGCATCCGCGAGTACGATATATTTCCCAGGCGTGTAGATCAGCTCAAAATCATAGCGCTGCAACACCATCATCATGCGCTGAATTCTGGGTGACATGTCGTTGAGGTTCTTTTTTCTGATCGAGATGAGAGGTTTGTGATCAGTCTCTGCTGTAAAGGTTGGTAATCCATATACATAGCTGTGAAATTTTCCACACCCAAACACTAAGCCCAAAGTCTCTTTTTCAATTTGAGCATAGCGTTGTTCAGTTTCTGTCATAGATCTGGACGCATATGCTACAGGTTGCCACTTGTCTTTGTTCCTTTGGAGCAGAACTGCTCCCAAGCCATCTTTTGAGGCATCTGTTGAAATTTTTGTTGGCTTTGATGGATCAAAGAATGTCAAGACCGGCTCTGTAGTTACAGTTTCCTTCAATTTTTTCCACTCTTTCTCATGCCGGGCCGTCCACTCGGACACTGTGTTGTGCTGTAGCAGCTCCCTTAGGCATGCTGTCTTGGAGGTAAGATTAGGAATGAACTTACCCAGAAAGTTGATCATCCCCATTGCTCGCAAGACACCTTTTTTGTCAGTGGGTGCTGGCATATCCAATATGGCTTGTACCTTTGACTGATCAGGTTCCACCCCTTCACTTGTAACCTTATCTCCCAGGAAGGTCATCTCTGAAACACCAAAGAGGCACTTGTCTCTATTCAGTTTAAGTCCATTCTTGTTAACTCTCCACAAAAGTTTCTCCAGCCTTTCATCATGTTGTTGCCTTGTATTTCCCCAGACTATGAGGTCATCTATGTAGACTCTGGTGCCTTCCAGCCCTTCGATCAGGGACTCCATTGCCCTGTGGAAGATCTCTGGTGCTGATTTAATTCCAAATGGGAGCCTCAGGAAACAGTAACGCCCAAATGGCGTGTTAAAGGTAGTGTACCTGCTGCTTTCTGGGTCTAGCCTCAGCTGCCAAAATCCATGTGATGCATCCAGTTTGCTAAAAAACTTAGCTCCTGCCATTTCACTCATTATTTCCTCTCTCTTAGGGATCTGATAATGCTCTCTTTTAATATTTTCATTTAGATCTTTGGGATCAAGGCAGACTCTTAAGGCACCTGTATTCTTTTTCTTGACACAAGTGATAGAGTTCACCCAGTCTGTGGGCTCTTCCACTCGTTCAATGACACCCATTTGAGTCATTCTTTCAAGCTCTTTTTTCAAACTTGTCCGTAATGGAGCAGGCACTCTCCTTGGGGCATGCACCACAGGCACGGCATCATCCTTGAGCTGGATTTTGTAGGTGTAAGGCAATGTTCCATGTCCTTTGAAGACTGAAGGAAATTTACTGATAATGTCTGAACTTCCTTCATGCCCTTGGTGTTCCAGTCTTTTGTCTTGTTTGGCTTCTTTCATGGCGTCAGTATTAATCTGATAGATCCTCTTTACTAGTCCCAAGTCCTCAGATGTTTTATCTCCTAAAAGTGACTCGTGTCCATCAGGCACGATGGTGAACAAAATGTTATGCTGTTTGCCTTTTGCTGTCACTTTAAGTCTGCATCCACCTTTTGTTTGTATTGGCTGGTTATTGTAGGCCCTCAGCGGCGTGACTTTCTCTGTAAATCTTCTAGGCTTCTCAGTCAGTGCCTTGAAATCCTTCTCGTTGATCAAGTTAGCTTTGGCCCCTGTGTCAATTTTAAATGTTACCAATGTCCCATTGACTAACAGTGGAGCAGTCCATTTATCATCTGTGACTGAACTAACACTTTGGCCAGTGTTATGTCTTGAAGACTGTGCATTGACATCTTCTTCATGTGACACCATCTTAATGAAAAATGTTTCACTTAGATCATCACTGTCATCTGTGTCTTCCTGCACAGTGTGTACTTTTTGTCCCTTGTTTTTGGAGAGACACATTTTTGCATAATGGTTTTGTCCTTTACATTTTGCACATCTTTTTCCATATGCGGGACATTGTTTTGGTCTGTGTTTCTCTCCACATCTCTTGCAAGTGAACATTTCATTGTCACACGTTCTGTTTTTGTTGTCGTTGTTTTTGAATTTACTCCATGGCTTTCTTTTAATCGACACTGCATTCACTGCCTCATTTTCCTGTTGCGCTGCTCCTTGAACAGGCTCTCTAAACGTCAGTACATGTTGTCGTGCTAGCTCACTGGCTTGACTTATCTTTATAGCACTTTCCAGCGTTAGTTCTGTTTCTCTCAACAGTTTCTCTCGGAGCTTCTTCTCATTAGTTCCAAACACTATTTGATCTCGTATCATAGAGTCTCTGAGATCACCAAAATTGCAGGACTGAGCTTTGATCTTGAGGTCTGTGAGAAAAGTATCAAATGACTCACCCTGATGCTGTAAGCGTGAGCGAAAGACGTATCTCTCGTATGTTTCATTTTTCTTTGACAGACAGTGCTCGTCAAATTTCTTCATGACTTCATCAAAGTTATCTTTGTCCTCGGGCTGAGCAAACACAAAAGTGTTGAAGACCTCTATTGCTTCTGTGCCGGCGATGGTGAGCAGCATGGCTATTTTCCTTTCATCTGCCCGTCGATCCACTCCAACAGCTGCAATATACAGTTTGAACTGCTGTTTGAAAGTCCTCCAACTTGCATCCACGTTTCCAGTCAGTTTCAACGGACTTGGCGGTTTTATTGCATCCATCTTGTTGCGTTGCTTCTTTTTCTTAACCCGACTCCTGGTACCATGTAGAGGAATAAGAACATTACACTAATAACACACAAACTACAGATCCCATAATGCAGCGCTGCAGCCTCCTTGTCGAACGCTCAGCTACCTGGGAACATTCCGGCCTCAATCAAGTCAAACTTCTGTTAGCTAGCCCTCACAATGGTGACGAGAAAAGTTGATTCTGAAAACCGGCGGCGGGAGACTGAATATATGTTTACAAACATTGCTGGTAAACCCATTTCTTATTTGTGGAGCTAATGTGGCTGTAATTAAGGGATTTAATTTAAGAGGCACTACCAGACAAAACATAAACTGAAAAACAGAAATGCAGAAACTACAGAAGGTAGAAGAGCTAAAGAAGAATCTGACGTTTCAGCAGATGTTTTTCACCAGAGCAAAATCACAAAGTGAAGCTGTTGTGAAAGCAAGTTTTAATGTAGCAGAGGAGACAGTCAACTCAGCCCGGTACCACTCTGATGAGCTGCATGATGAAGCTGTGCGACGTCTTGTGTCCAGACAAACGCAGATTTTGGCAAATGTGAGCCTGAGCAGAAATACGATTGCTGATCGGGTTTGTGAGATGGCCACTGATTTAAGAACACAGTTGTGTGAAAGAAGCAAAAACTTTATTGCATACTCTCTTGCTGTGGATGAAAGTACAGACATGATGGACATTGCACAGCTGACCATCTTCATCCGTGGAGTGTAAATATTGGAAATTAAATCGATGCACGGGACAACGACAGGAAAAGACATTTTTTAAAACGTATTTCAAAGTGTAACCGACATGAAACTGCCCTGGGACAACAGATGGAGCGCTGGTGTTGTGCAGGATGTAGGATCTAGTAAAGATGCAGGAGAACTGTACTGGTGAGTTAACAGCAGATCATACACCAGGAAACGCTGTGTGGTAAAGTCCTAAAAATGGAGCATGTAATGATCACCGTAACGCAAACTGTAAATTTTATCTGAGCTAAAAGTTTAAATCACCGTCAATTTCAGTCTTTTATGTGGGAAATCGATTCAGAGTTATCATACAGAGGTCTGTTGGCTGAGTTGGGGAAAAGTTCCCAATAGAGTTTTTGAGCTCAGCGAGGAAACCTGTCAGTTCATGAACATGGCATTTATGATGCGGTGAAGGCGTTTCAAGTGAAGCTGTCACAAATGCACCAGTGCAACCTGCCTCACTTTCCCTGTTGCCAAGTAATGTTGAACAAAGTCAGGGCACTTTGCTCGTCTACATGCGGCTCCAACCTTGTGTGTGCTGTCATTTATTTTTTCTGGGGTTTTGGCAGCATGTTCATATTTCTAACTTGCATAATTTTGACAGGATATATTTTTAGGGAAGGCAAAATATTTAAAGTTAAAGTTTTATTTTTTTCTGGAATAATATTCCTAATATTTATGTTTAAAAAAAACATTGTTTTAGTGTGTTCAAAAAATGTTTATCTTGTTTGGACCTAAAGTGTGGCTTGAATTTTGGCCCCCCGTGAAACTGAGTTTGATACCCCTGGTTTAGGCGGACGTGTTGGCTATGGTTTGATTATCATTGGGGAAAAGCAGTGCACATTTTCAGAGCTACATTGGCTGTGTACAGAAATTGACAGTATCTTTTTTCCCGTTTACCTCACAGTTGAGTGAAATGGATATATGAAATTGTAAAATTCTAATCCTGATCTAATCCCTTCATGCTAGGCTTGGTTTGCTCCAGACTATCTCAAAAACAGGGGTGGACAGTGTCCCATTTACAGTGTCCAACATTCTAACACAGACTGCAATTATAACCACGGTGCTGCACAAAGAATGTTCTGGCATTCACACCCTTGTTTTTTGTAGAAAAAAACCCCTAATACAGTAGTAGATGATTTTGCAGACATCTGCAGCTGTGTAGTCTTTTTCTGTTTGAGAATCAAAATGAAAGTGAGAGGAGCTTTGCCTTGGTGACACGCTGTAAAGGGGCTTTTTTATGCTTTATCACAATGGGCTCGTATAGAAAGTGGATTATTGCACCTGGGTGCTTGTAATGTCATACTGTCCTCCAGGACCACCAGTACTCAGGAATCCTATAATACCAGCAGCTAAGACCCTAGTGGGACGCTGACAAATCCACAGGCTTACACTGCTGCCTTTGAAGGGATAGAAATCACGACGTCACTGCTGGAGCAAGATTGTCGGTGGGAGCCACTGTACAGGGCTCCAGTAATGCATTTATCCTGGAGCTCACCTGGATTATTACTGCACGCTGCTACTTCTTAAAAGTTACACATTAGTTTTGATACTGTGAAAGCTAACTCTGTCTGACACTTGATGCAGGTGAAGAAAAAGCCTGACGACTTAGGTCTTTTTCCCTTTATGTGTTGGAACTTGATAGACATGTCACTTTGTAAGGTTTTGACCTTCATACTCTAGAATTCTTGAACTTTTCTCAGTGCACAGAATACTTTGTTCTTACACCTTCAAGCTGAAATAACGAAATGTAACTTTGTGTCTGCTGAATGACAACATGGTTGGAGTCCATTTGTCAGTTCTGCTTGGGATGATATCTGCGTTGTAGCCATAAGACAAGAGTTTTTTAAGTACCAAGGAGAGGTGTTTCAGTGCTTCCTTTATTGCCTCTTTTAGCAGACAGTACACTGGACCATCCTTTATGAAAGGTATCCCACAATTTAAAGCCACATATCTGGCTTCTCTTGGAAATGACTGAAAAGTGATGCAAACCATTCTGTGCATTACCGCTGTGTTTTCCAGCCTGTGCCATGACTTGGGAGGTTACTGTCATCTGTTTGTATGAAGTTGTCTGCTTTTGTGAAATGACTTGTAACATGAGTTATGTTTAACTCATTTAAAATGATCAAAATGAATCAATTTTGGATCAGTTTTATTTCAGGGATTTTGACAGCATCAAAAAAATGCACACTGGATCATCTGGAATCTTTTCCCAAGGCCCTTTTGATTTCCCCTTCACATCTTTCCTTGATGGAGATGGGCTGGTTCTTATATAGTGTGTGCTTTCAATATAACATTCACACCCTGATGGATGCATCAGAGAACAACTTGGGGTTCAGAATCTTGCCCAAGGATAGTTTGGCATGCAGACTGGAGCAGCCAGAAATCAGCCTTCCAATAAGTAAATGACCTACTCTACCTCCTGAGCTACAGCCGTGTCAACGGAGATTGAAGAAAAGTGATTAGGAAAAGATGTGGGGGGCGATCGACCCAATCAATGCCACCTTAGGCATACGTGTTCAAGATGTCAGGAACAAGAGTACACAAGTGGAAACACATTTTTAACACATTCCTGTCATTTGTGATATTAAATGCCACTGCAATGTCAGGTGGTGTTAAGAAGTTGTAGTCTTCAATTAATTCTCATCCAAATAGAGCCGTAGATGCTAAAACACACTGCTGAGGCAAAATTACAAATAAAACCTCTTTTAAAAAGCAGTAACAGGATGGCAGAGTAGTGAGTCACAAGTCTGTCTACCAGTGGTAGTTTGTGTCGCATTTTGGGAACAAAATTAATTATTGTTTAGTTCAGTTCTGGTTTTAAGAACGGAGAGCACTGCCCGCTCACGCTATGGCTGCTTGTCTAGTACAAGTTGGGCAAGCTGTAAACCATTCCCTACCTTCTCCTCTATCAGACTCTGAATGCGACCAAATCAAAGCTGCGTTCCAAAACACTTCAAATTAACAGTGACTCTGAATTTAAGTGTTTTCTGAGGCTGTAAATGAAGTTAATAATTAATAACGTCTACTCTTTTGTAATTCTGCTAGCTTCTAGAGAGAAAACACTTGTGTGGCTTAACTTTTCAGATTGTCCATGTGGTAAATATCGTCTGTGGTTTAGGCACCCGACAGATGTATGTGTTGTCCTGAGAAGGAGAACTGGATTGGAAAGTTTCACACATTTCTGTGAGAGCAGGTTGGTTTCTGCTGGTATCTCTCTCTGTGTGCATTGGTGTTTCACTCCAGTGTACCTGAACGGACGCTTGGAACGTTATAGCTTAGAGAAGGAACTTCTTGGCAAGCCAGACGACAGCCTTTGTTTATTAGAAACTTTCAAAGAGTTTCAAATTCCCCCAACAGACTGTAGTATGAATTATTACTTTGCTATATTCAGCACTGTGGAGCCATACTGCTGGTATTCACTTGTATTTTTATTTTTCATTTTACAGCTCTATCAGTTCTGCATTAGGATTTAGAGTCGTTTGCCAGGAAGGACTCTTTCTGCAACAGGCGAGAAAATTAGATAGTGGAGAAGGATTTCTTTTTTGACAGTATATCCACTCATTTGCAGGTAAAGCCACACTCCCTCGCCTTTTTTCTTCATTCATTGTCTCCCAAATTTCCCAGAATGTCTCTCTACTTTCCACTTCCCCTCCACAACCACTTAATCTATTTCTCTCTCTATCAGCAGAGCTCTCTGTTCTCTTTCCCTCTAATTTTTGTCAGGAGCTCCACTTGCAACTACTTTTCAATTCAGTGCACACACCCCTTTTGCCCCCTTTACAAATGAATGAGCAGGCCGGAAAAGAGGCAAACAAACGGACAAATAAATACAAGGGAAATGATATAACAAGATGTAATTCATCAACACACAATCAAGAATGGGGGAAAGCAGGCAAAGTCAAACCCAAAGTCAATCTCCAAAAGCTATAAGAAAGCATAAGCTGTAGAGAAAGGGAAGAATTGGACAAAGGGACATTCCCCAGGCACATTTGCATGAATTATGGGACTAAAATTGAGAACGCAACAATTGTTAGTCTCTATTAGATGCTCTGTCTCTTCTCTCATCATCTTGGGGCAACATGCCGCATAATCACGCACTTCAAGGACAGCAGAGTGTCTTTAGTGAGGCTGGCCGCACTGAGAGAGCATCACCTACTGTGGGTCTGCTTACCCGTGGGTGCTGGCATTAATCTCGATCACTTCTTTCAGCACAAAGACCTTCCCAATGAACTCCAAGCCCACTGGTTTACCGCCCAAACCCCAAATTCCTGCCAGCCCGGCTTCCCGGGGGCTCCATGCCCTTACTTCCCAGCCTGGAGCCTCGGCACTTGGCTGGAGTATCGCATACTCATGGGTGAGGAAGCCAATTGTTGTTGTTGGTGGTGAGGCATGTAATGCTGTTATCACGGCCTCTTAACTTCCTTCAGAGTCCCAAGCTTGCTCTCTAGGCGTGACTTTCAGACAACTTTGAACCACAGCAAAGGAGGGGATGTCTTTGACAGTGGTGGGGATGTTGATGGAATGAAGATGCCATCACAGAGGTGTTGGAATTGCTAGTCATTGCTTTGTGTTTTTATTAGGTGGTGGTCACGCAAGGCCCTCAGTCAGACAAGGCGTGAGGACAGACGGGTGATATTATATTAGCGCTCGAGGCGACTGTTATTCTGCAGCCCTCTCCTGCATCTTTAGGACTCTGTCTCCTGTCCTTCGGGATGCTTTCAGCATCAATTGTGTTCTTTCTTCATATAAAAAATATTATCTGGTGTTTGTATATATTAAGCTTTTTGCAAGCAGCTGTGAGATCTTACATTTCATTGAATTAAAGCACGCTTATGGTCATATAATTATATTTGTGGTCTCCAATAGAGTAGCTGTGTGATTTACAGCTTCAACTAATCTTTGTCTTACACTGACTGCTCAATGCATCATTTGTGTGAAACAAGCTGTTAGGATCATCCTCCAATCCTCGGATTGCATATTTCTTTATTTCTTAGAGTGCCTCTATTATGAATGTGATTGGACCATGTGAGCAGCAGTCATGCATCACCATTGTGGTCCAAACAACACCTTTTTTGTAATACAGAGCCGCACAGTGTGCTTGTGCTTGTTGACCTGCTCATCCCCTTTTTGTGTGCATGTGTGCGTCTATTTAGAGTGTGTAGAAAACTGATATTTTCCACCAATAATCTGTATTCATTTATTATTTTGCTGGATGATCACAACTTCAAAACCTCTTTTTCTTCATTAAAAACATCCATGTCCTCTAGTAATACATGGTAACACAAAAAAGACACATGGAAAGACTGTGTTATCGTCTGCATGTGGCCATGAATCTTAAGATTTATTCTAGAAATTAGCTGCGCAGCATGGTCACAGAATTAAACACAAGCATCCATACGGTACGCATTCTGTGCCTTGGTAGTAAATGGTCTAAGAGTCTAGTGCATGGGGTGTAAAAGATGATGAATGTACACTTGTAGCCTAAAGTCATACAAAAGACAAAAGTACAAAGCACGAAAGGGCAAAGGAAAAAAGATCACATAAAAACTGCCTCGTCACCACCACCACCAACATGAGCACCAGCAGCATCCCCTGCACCATCTGTGTAAGTAATTATTAAAGCACAGCTGGGCTGCTATCACTGAGCAAACATGGCAGAGGCGAGGAAGTTGGTCCAGGTGTGGCAGCCAGGGACACCTGAACCAAACAACACTCGGATGTGCGTTCACTCGAGCTCCAAGGATTCAGCTCTCGTTAATGTTCATGGCTGTGTGTCTTTGCGAGTACTAGCAGTGTGGTGTGGTGCTATTATTGGGGAGAGTCCAGAAATGTTTCCTGTGCAAATGTTTTCTTACAATTCAAACAGAGGAATAATTCATAAATGAGCACCAGGCTGTAGACCAAGCCCAAACAAACACAGAGGAGAGTGTGAGTAGGGTTGTATTAATACCCACTTGTAATGCATTGCAATCCAGGTTCTACATTTTTGAAACGGCAATGTTTGTGTGTTTTGTTGGAGCGAACCGTAATGGAATTTGTTCTCGGCCAGACCTGCCATCCAGCTACTTTTTGTTGGATATCATTGTGGTGCAGAGCCGAATGCAGGAGAGAGCATTATGAATGCAGGAGAGAATTTTAAAAGAGGTGGCAGAAGGTATTGGCAGGCTGGTGTGGGATGGATTCAACAAAAGACGTATAAACATCAAAGCAGTGTTCATACAAAGAAACACTTTTGTATACTTGGAAAAAAGTCTCAAATGATGAAGAAGACTAAAAAAACTTGCAGGATTTTGGCTTTTAATTGAAGAAAAACACATTTTACTAAGTGAAATGGCTACAGTGCAGTTTATATGCCATTTTCATGAAAAATACTTTTTTTATATAGCTACTCAAAATAATCCATATTAGATCTACTTTACATGACATTGGACAATTTGAGTATATAATAAGAAAAGTAAAATTAGTTTAAGTCAGTTGAAATGTAAACGTTTTGGCAAAGGGGTCATTGTGATTTAACTCTTTCTTTTTAATATCTGTGCTGTGGGCATTTGAATTGTTCATTGAATATAAACAAGCGAGCAGGGCCACCAATAAAATCCACAAGATGACCTTTACAGAGCAGCTGTGTGCAGAGAAACCCAGTAAATCATAAATGACAAAGCCCATCCCCTCCACATTGAGTCTCTGTGGCTTTCTTCTTCTCTGGTATGCAAGAACGCAGAGCTGTGACGATTTTGCCCCAGTGGTGTCGAGCAGAAATTTAGGGTCAGACCAACAATTTTCTTGCTTCCTCTGCAGTATATATTCTGTCCTCTTCTGATTCATCAAGAGCAAATCAATGCATTACTTGTAATACATAAACAAGAGAAATCTGAATTAACAATTTTGCTTATGGTACTATTGGGTGCTGTGGTACTGGTTGTCAGAGAAGTAGAGATGGACCGATCCGATATTATGTATCAGTATCGGTCCGATATTGACGTAAATTACTGGATCGGATATCGGAGAGAAATAAAAAATGTAATCCGATCCATTAAATATCAAAAAAGCACCTCACAAAACTTGCTACACTCGGCTCATGACCGTAGCACGTCGCAGCAGTGAGCGTCACGTGATAGAGCGGCTGTATTTGGAGCCTCGCTACCAAACCGCCATTTCATCTCCGAGGAAGTGATCCCAGAGAGAAGTAAAGCAAATGTGTACGTTCATCTCTGAATGTTTGTAAAGCATTCCCACGTTAAGCTTAACAACCGATATATGGAGCGACTGCCTCTCTCTCTCCCTCCCTCTCCTGCTGCTACTTTAATCATGAAACTGATCAATGATCAGCTGATCGGCTTTTCTCTCTTGTTTGTTTTTGGCCCACTTTGCACCAGAAAGAGGAAACCAGCGGCTGAACAACAGCAGCACATTTAAGCTTGATAAGATGTTGTTAGAATTTATTTACTTTCTTCACCAGGATCTTTTTCTACGTAGCTGACGCTGGTAACTGTGCAGGGGCGGATCTAGCAAAGTTTAGCCAGGGGGGCCGAGAGGGCATTAACAGGGAAAAGGGGGCACATATAATTTAAAATGTCGAGCTTTTAATAAATAATTATCCGAATCTTACACCCAAAGTTTTAATCTGATGTAAAATGTATAGAAGTCCATTACTGTATATAGTAACTGTTAAGTCTAATATACCCTAGTAAGCTATAGTACTTTTTCCTTTGGGAAGGTACCATCTGTGCAGTCTGCAGTTCTGTAGAAGAAAGATGTTGAATCTATTTAATTATTCTTGAAAAATAATTTATTTCTGTGCATTTTTTTCCCACACACTGCATCAAATTAAAGTTGATTATGTCGATTAAGCATCATGAGGTGGGGTGTGGTTCCCTATTTTTTTTTTTTTTTTTTTTTTTTGCTGGGAGTTTTAGAGCCCTATTAGTTAGGTTGCTCACTCTTTAAAATACCAGAATAGGGAGGATGGTGTAGGTTAAGTTTATTAGATTGATCGGAGAGATTGATATTGCTGAACTATGAAATATTTTGGGTGCAGTGTATTTTTTGCATAGAATAGCTTTAGTGTTTGTTTTTTTTAACTTGAGTATGAACTTATACAAAAAGCAGTAAGATATTAAAAAAACAGTTTTATTGATTAAAAAACACACTATATCGGATCCATATTGTTATCGGCAGATATTTATGATATCGGTATCGGACATAAAAAAGTGGTATTGTGCCATCTCTACAGAGAAGTAACAATAGCTTGGGTTATGTGGCCCCATCTCTGTGGTCCTGGCCTCTGTAATTTTGAAAGACTATCTGGGCAGCTTACCTCAGAGTAGGGGAAAGATTGTAGGCAGGGAGATGAAAGGATGGAAACTGGGAGACATGTCAGATGTGATGTTGCTGTAACAACTGTGGAGCCACTACTGGCCTCATTATCGCACAAATTTGGTCATCCATCAAGCCTGATGACATTGATAAAGCCCCCCAGGGCAGACATTTTGACTTGTCAAGCAAAGGTGGAACTAATAACAGTGATGGCTGAATTCCATTTGACTATTTAAGATCAGGTGTCCTGTTATTACGCAAGCAGGCAATTAAAAAATGAGAAATTATGTTGCATTTCATCTGCATCGTCTAACAGCTGGACTTAAAGCAATAATGAGTAGTTTGACTTTAACTTTTTTTTAAACAAAACAATCTAAATAAAATCTTTTGAAATAATGTATATAGAGCAGGGCGATATGACCAAAAATATTTATCATGATGTACATTTGAAAATTTGCGATAACGATATAACTGACGATATAATTGACACTAGACAAAATACTTTACAACTCCACAACTTTATTAGGGGAAAAAACCCCATTAATGTATTTTCACTTAAACAAGCAGCTGTTTATGTGCATTAAAGTTATATAAAAATGTAACAGTGCAAATGCAAATTCCTCGCTGACAGTTTAACCAAAAGGCATTTACAGTGGAAACTGGCTGACATATCCTCAGCATAACCATGTATAATATGCACAAAACTTAAAAAGAGGTTATACACACACAATACGGTAATATTATGTTGAAGCACAGTACGTATCACTCCGCGAGGCTCCTGCCTACGATAGCCGTAATGCTCCAACAATCCATCAAGCGGTGCGGCTTCGTAGCTTAGCAAAGTCGTACTGAAACATTTGACAGATTTTCGAGCGCCGTGTACATAAAATCGTTTCGAGGTCAGTAAACACAACCAGAGTTCATACATAAGGCACACGGGATTATAAGGGACACTGTCGATTTTCAGAAAAATCAAAGGATTGATTTTAAGTGCGCCGTATTTCCCAAACAACACGGTAATAACGACGGCCCGCTAGCATGCGCTACCAAAAATAGTGCTTTGTTGTGTATCTGACGGACGAAAGCTAAACCAGTTCCACACCACTGAAGTTGCAGCATTTTTACAAACCAATCCTGGTTCATCAGTTTCATTTAACGGTCCGCGTTCGCTCTTCTCATTCTGCGTCGCCGCCATGTGCGTATGTAAACCTAGGCACTGCGCATGCGTGTTTTACCCATATTCTATCGCGATATTTCATTTTCCTATCGTTGCCCAAAATTACACCGGTATTACCGTGAACGGTATGATATAGCCCAGCCCTAAATGTATATATTCATCTCAGAGCCTTGTTGTGGTTGCTCATTACTATGACAATGCATGCTATGAATATGATATATCTCTGTTGAGCATTTTGCCTTTTTTTTTCCTGCCCTTGGTGCGCTTCTGCATTTTCAGCAGAAATCATGGTAACCTCACTCAGTGCTCCTTCTTGCACAACAAAATCACAAAGCAACTAATTTCTATACAGTGTGGATCATTTACTGAGAGCCAGAAATGTTCAGATATTTTAGGAGAGTTGCAGGTCATTGAATTGGAAAACAAAACAAAGCTAAAAGTAGTGAACAAATATAACTTCAAATAAATGATCTCCATCTGAAAAATTTACTGAGTAGTCTTTGCTAACATTCTCATTTCCTGTGCCTCTCCCCATAATTGTCCTGAAGAAATCAAATAATACATAATTACAGCTTTACGTCTGGAATAATAAGTGGACAACAAATCACAATTTTTGAATCGCCATTGACAGAAATTTAACCATAATTTTAACATTATTAAATGATTGCAGGTTCAAACCAAGGACACCTAATCATTTGGCTCTCACTGAATATTTGTGGTTGCTACAGATTGTGTGGCTGTTGACTGGTTTCTTGTTTCTAGGTGTACTTGGTTGTACGGAGGTAAATGGGGCTTCACCACAAACCTCTTTGTGATAGTTTTAATCGCTCTCAGATTTGCGTAGTTGTACTTGGTTTGCATGGAAGATGCCGACTTGTCTGCAAACTAATCGCTCAGTTTTGAAACTGAAGAGTGCAATACAAACTGGAAACCAAGACAATTCATGTTCAAATAAACTTGTACTGTGAAAGCAAACTATCTCCGTTTGCAGTTTATGTCAACCTTTTTCAACAACTTGACAAGTAGAAATGATGTTTGTAGACAAGTCAATGTCCTCTGTGTAAACTTTGGGCGATCACAGGTGGTTTAGTACCCTCTTTCCAGCTGCCATGGAAGACGACAAACTGTGTGCAACACTTGCCAACTGCCAGCACTACTATGAAACTGGAGTAAAACTGTGAAAAGTGCCACAAAAACTGGAAACAGAGTTTGTTTAAAGTAAAATGTTTTTCTTTGAAACGTTTTGGTTCAAGCAGTAAGGCATAGAGATGGCACGATACCACTTTTTTATGTCCGATACCGATACCATAAATTTGGATATCTGCCGATACCGATATGAATCCGATATAGTGTTTTTTAATCAACAAAACTGTTTTTTTAAATATCTTGCTGCATTTTGTATAAGTTCATACTCAAGTTTAAAACAACAACTACACTAAAGCTATTCTGTTATACCTGTATGCAAAAAAAAAAAATTTCATAGTTCAGCAATACTGATCAATCTAATAAACTTAAACCTACACCATCCTCCCTATTCTGGTATTTTAAAGAGTACTTAGTGTAAATATTAAGCAACCTAACTAATAGGGTTCCAACTCCCAGCAACAACAAAAATAAATAAATAAAAAATAGGGAACCACCCCTCACGCTCCACCTCATGATGCTTAATCGACGTAATCAACCTTAATTTGATGCAGTGTGGAAAAAAAAATGCACAGAAATCAATTATTTTTCAAGAAATATTAAATAGATTCAACATCTTTCTTCAACAAAATTGCAGACTGCACAGATGGTACCTTTCCAAAGGAAAAAGTACTATAGCTTACTAGGGTATATATATATTAGACTTAATAGTTACTATATACAGTAATTGACTTCTATTCATTTTACATCAAATTAAAACTTTGGGTGTCAGATAATTATTTATTAAAAGCTCGACATTTTAAATGAGAATAAGAAAGAAAAGTATGTCTTTGTGCCCCCTTTTCCCTGTTCATGCCCTATCGGCCCCCCTGGCTAAACTTTGCTAGATCCGCCCCTGCACAGTTACCAGCCGTCAGCTACGTAGAAAAAGATCCTCGAGTAGAAAGTAATATTAAATAAATTCTAACAACAGCTTATCAAGCTTAAACGTGCTGCTGTTGTTCAGCCGCTGGTTTCCTCTTTCTGGTGCAAAGTGAGCCAAAAGCAAACTAGAGACACGGACTCGCGACAGAAAAGCCGATCAGCTGATCGTTAAGCAGTTTCATGATTGAAGTAGCAGCAAGAAGAGGCAGTCGCTCCATATATCGCTTGTTAAGCTTAACGCAGGAATGCTTTACAAACATTCAGAGATGGACTTACACACTTGCTTTACTTCTCTCGGGGATAACTTTGTCGGAGATGAAATGTCAGGTTGCTAGCGAAGCTCCACATGCTATCCAGACCACCGACAGGTCCCGCATGCCACAGCCGCTCTATCACGTGATGCATACTGCTCCGACGTGCTAACGTTCTGAGGTGAGTTACGGCGCGTTGCAAGTTTTGTGAGGTGCTTTCGTGATATTTAATGGATCGGATTACATTTTTTATTTTTCTCCGATATCCGATCCAGTAATTTAGGTCAGTATCGGACCGATACCGATACGTAATATCGGATCGGTCCATCTCTAGTAAGGCACAGGTCATTATCGTAAATGCAAACTACGGTTGACCAGGGACATTTGCTAGCAACTAAAACAATCACCCTTGTGTTCACATAAGGGTCTTTTCTGTCTGCCTGTCTGGGGTTTTAGCAAAGTAACAAAAAACTATGTTTCTGTCAAAGCTGCAGGTGTCTCAGAGCATATGCTGCTGGTTCAGTGCTGTGTGCATCAGGTTTAAGCAGTCGTGAGAATTGTCAAAAATGGATGGCATCATCATGACCTATTGCAAAAGAAAAAAGGTCCTGCTAACAGACACGGATAAAGAAAAACTATTTGGTAACCTACAATTGCCAACACCAATTAAGACTTTGTGTGTATCTCTGAGACACCAGAGATATCTGAAAAAATTGAGGTATTTGGTGGTTATGTGAACTTGAAGTCCTCATACCATGAATAACCCAAAGAAAAAATGAATAGTCTGTCTTTACAACCCAACTTGAATCACACTGAGCAAATCCTCCAGACATATTCTCTTTAAAGTAGGTAAAAAATAATATTGCAACATTAATAAAAGCACTAAATGATAGGGTGCGCTCTATGCATCCAAAACGTGAAGATCGTGTGAGCTTCTTCAGAGAGAACATTCATTTCTTCCTAAGAGACCAGCATCATGGAAAAAAAAAACCTCTTTAAGGCGGTAACATGCTCAGATGTGATGGGAGAGTCATGTTGGCTGCGAGCGTTTAGGCTCAGCAGGGAGACAGAGGCTCCAGTGTAACGAGAGAGAGGCCTTTCTGTGCTGTGACTCAGATGAACACAGCAGTTGTTGGGGAAAAGGTCAGGGGATTTTGTTGATATTCTGCAGCCGTGTGCTTTTTGGCAGGACACTTGACGGCGCAGCGGGCACTCGAGCGTGAAATGATGTTGCTTCCTCCGGCCAGGAGGCGACGGCTCCCTTGCCACACAGCATATGCAGGACGCCATAAATCCTACAGTGTAAATAAAGACCTGCTTCGCTCCACCACGTCTCACTCCTTCTGTGTCCCTTTTTAAAGAAAAAAAGAAAAAGTCTGGCTTTTCCCCATTTTCATTCTTCCTCGCTTTCATTTTTCTTTTTTGTGTTTACCCCTCACTATCTCTTTCTGGCTTTACTTTTACCTTTTCCCCCCATTTTCACCAGTGATGGAGTGGTAAACAAAAAGGTGGTTGATCTATAACCTAACTGTGATCCTTTTTTCAAAACTGTGCATCCACCAGAGATTTTAGGAAAACACTGATATAGTATTATTTGTAACTTCTATCTGTCTGTAATTTTTTTACTCTTCTTGTTTTTCTTTATAAGTTATTACATGAAACACGGTCTTCATTTTCATCTGACTTTGCAGCAGTCAAATGCAGCTCCTGGCAGTTTATTAAGGAAACAAAAGGGGACGTGAATCTCATTTCGCCACAGTTTGACTTTATTAACTTCTCAGCAGGCACTGACAGAGGTTTATCCTATGACAGATGTTTTGAATGCTGCTTTAAGTGTTGGAACGCTACCCCCCGTCCTCAATGCATACACAACCAAACATGTGTTCTGTAATTACAGGCTGCCAAGCCTATACAGCTTTCAGGCCTACTAGGTATTTTGCTGTCACTTAAAAATGTCTTTATAGCCGACTATACTTCCTTCTGTGTCACACTAAAAGAGAAAATAAATATGTAGCAATACATTTAACTTGTAAAAGAAGGCAGTGCATTGTGCACTCTGTCACCTTTTTGTCATAACAACTTAAGTTAGGTGCAGAAACACTTATTCATAGTGGCGATGCTCTCAGAAAATAAAGTGCGTTCTTGTACCTGAAGGGGTAGCGCAGTTTGTCACTCTGGCAGTATCATTTAAGGTATTGCCATTTTACCATTGATTTGGGCCAACTTTTTTTGTACTGTTACAGAAGGTCTGGACTGGGTCTGGTAAATGGGCTGGTTCTTATATCGCACTTTTCTACTCTACCTGACTAACTAGTGAGCTACCAGCCACACACATTAATGGCAGCCTTCCTTTAATGATCTGTGCACTTGTCAAATTGCTACATTTTTACACTGGTAGCCAGAAAAATAGAGCTCAGGGATCTGTTACATTTGAGCTAGAACAACCATAAAAACATGTAAAAATTGTACGTAAGATTGGACTTTAAATAAAAAGATAATTTCCATAATTTAGCCTATAACTGCAGTTAGCCACCTAGTGTAAGATCATGAAGTCTATTCTGATAAATCACTTCATAGATCAATTAAAACCATTCATAAGAGCTAAAGCTGGCCAACTCCCGCTACATTTGAAGAGAGGGGAAAAGAAAGTTGCCTGGCCAGGTCAACATTTCCTTTCCCAGCCACGAAAGATGTAGATCCCAAGAGGAAGTAGTAATTCCAACCAAAGTCACAAAGTTCCCCCAGAGTTTTTTTCACCAACAGGACAGAATGAGCAGGAAAAAAATGCCTTATGAATCCAGCTTTTAGATCCCTACTGCTGCCTGTTCAAATAAATTAGACCTTTCTTCTAATAAACTTGCTTTATGAGTTTGCTAAAGGTATCAAGATCAATTAGCCCCTTATTTACGTTATTAAGCTTCACTTCAAATCCTTTTAAGACCTTTATGTTTGACAAGGAGAAAACCTGGTGCTGACGGTGAACTTTCTGTCTTCAGACAAAAAAAGACTTTAGAAGTTTTAACCACAAAGATGGTGGCAAACATCGGACTTCAGCTGTGTTGCCAACTCGTGATATGAACTTTAATTCATATTATTTGTTATGCACCATATGCTTTACCAGATCACATCATATTCTGTTTGTGGATGGGTAATGCAGAAACTCTGTTTTGCTGCCCTTGGCCTGTTTGCAGTGCAGTTTGCAAGTGACCGAGGCAGACGTTGGTCTTTTTCCAGAGGGGTGGAATTAGCATTTCAGGCAAAGATTATTTGTCAAGGCCTTTGTATCTAGTTCCTGTTTCTTAATATCATTTCCATATCTTAACATTTAGGTAACCTTGAGACTTGCTTTGACATTAAAATGGAATCTTTTGTTGTGCTTGAGAGAGCTCATTAACTCGTTACCTAAATTAATAAAGGACGGCTCTAACATAGTAAACAGCTGTTTAAATAGTTCACAGTATGCAGCTATGACATATTGGGAATTTTCACTTTTTAAAGACAGCTTTAATTTTGGTGGACTTTTGACTATTTTTTTTCTCCTAAAGAGTCGATAGCTACTTTTAGAACCAACTTTGAATGTCATTCAGGAGTCTGCTCTGAAATGCTGGATCCTCCTGGGAAAGCTGTGTTCAGGAAATATAGAGTAAAATAACACTGTGTGAATGTTTTTTTTTTCTTCAAAGCAGCTCACAAATACACTGACTACTCTTCAGTGTATAAACAGAAGTTTTGAAAAATCTAACCTTCGTTTGTACCTCGATTCAACCTTTGAACAAGGCATCGCTTTTCCTTTTAAAATAGGACAACATCTAGTGTAAGCCTAATTGGATTCAAGGTGAAGCTCAGTAGCAATAATAATAATTTCTGAGGAGACACAGGTATTCACCAAATCTTTCTTTTTTCTAGCTTGAGGAAAATAAATCACCCTTATTAAATTATTAATTGATTCAAAATATTAAAATGATTCAGTACAAGGTTATTAACCCATTAATGACCTTGTACTGAAAATATGCACCTAACTCAAGAGTTAAAGCGGTGTTGTCTGCACATAACAAAAAAAAAATAGTTAACCAGTATCTTAAGGCACATTTTTCAGAAGCCTGTCACAAAAGCACACCATTTGTGGCCATTTTTTAATTGAATTTACAAAAAATGCTAACGATCACACAGTTTGAGAGAACAAAAATAATAATTTTTGCATAAAAAGGCGATTCCCAACAAGCTGTTATCCAAAAACGTCAGAAAAAGAAGCAATGACCTCACACGGGGCCTGGGAGTTGTAACATCCATTCAGTTGTTCCATCTACGAGAATTTTACACACCAAAACTAAAGCACAGATTTCTTGGACTACACAACAGTGCACATCATTTGTCTAATAACTCTATTACAAATGCTTTAAAAGAGCAACATCATCACAAACATGGTTGGGAGATTTATTTGAGTTATGAATCATGAATCCAAAACAAACAGCTAACTGCTGGCAGGCAAAATTATGAACGGGGGAAACTACCAGTGAAGACCAAACTTATTTTTACAAGGCTGTAAAAAATATTTCCTATGTGTGATTTACTTCCATGTCATAGAGCCCCTCAAGTGGCTACTCCAGGAATTCCCGTTGTTGTCGTCACTTTTCAACAAGTTACTTCTTTGTTGAACATTTACATGCAAGTCAAGCACAATGCATTTTGAAATCAGTGCACTTATTTCAACATACATAAGTGTGGAAATCAAAACATCTACACTTTAAAAAGAACATAAATGGGCCAAATTAAAAGTGTGGGTGCTTTATCGGTTTTACAGATCCCATTACCTGCTAAAAGCACTAATTAAGTATGTTGCAGATCATCATATTTGTGTTATGAAGGTGGCCCAAGGTGCATTTGATTATAGAAAATAGCTACATTTAAAAATGGGATTTTGCTCATCAGTGACTCGCAAACTTAAGAGATTATTTTCATTATTTATATATCTCATCCATTAACATACTTTGGAGGCTTGGTACTGGAGCTGTAAATGGCTGCCTGATATCAGAGCTAAAGTCCCTGAACCAGTCATGGCTGTTAATAACATGAACATGGGTCCACTGGTGATTAACATTAGAAAGAGAGAACAAATTCAAGTGGTGGCCTCACTGGAGGGAAACAATTCACAGCTCTCCACTGAGTTTGTATTTTGTGAAGGTGCCTCCGTGTATAACTGGAAAAAGCTGCAGTTTGGTTGGGGTGTGCTACCAGTAGTTTAAAGAATATGTTAAAAAGTAACCAATTAAAAAAACAACAAAATAAAACCTGAAGGAGATGAAGGTGTAAACCATTTCTTAACAGTAAAATAAATCTGGGATCTTGACACTCAGTATGTTTACATGTGCAACTAGCATTTTGTCACTGCTGTCCAACGTTGAAATATCAGTTTAAGGCTACTACATTAGTCTATACCTTAGGATCTGTGACTTGTATTACAGTGGAGTGTGGTTATTTCAGAAAGCTATGAATAATGTTACTTGGAAAATAGGATGCTGAAATAATTCTGTTGTGCAGTCATTCTCCAGCTGTGGGGCAAACAGTCACTGCATGTGGGGCCAAGGGGAAGATATGGAGTTAAACTAGGTTAAATGAATATGATTTAAGTGTTTGCTGAAGCTTTTGTGTGAGTCATTTTTTGAGCTGAACTCAGATTCTTTATTATTTTTAATTACTGATTAAAATTGTGTGGCACATGGAATAATATATAATGCTTCTGAAGCAGGGTATACCATAAAGCTTTAACAAACACCACTTTGGTAAAACCTGATATTTTTATTCAAATTCAAGCTGTTCTGTCTGTTCTGTTGCTGAATATTTTCTCTGTGGTTCACTTTCTCTTTGTCTTTATATGAATTACATCTTGACTTCATCTTTGATCTATAACAACCATGTGTGGTGACTTTTTTAGAAAAACAAACAGAGTATGAAGTGCTTGTTTTATACACTCTGTAAAATCATGTTTGGAGTGGCTGTCCTGCAAAGACCACATATTACTAAAAATCTGTTGTGCCTGAGCTCAGAAATATAGGACTACACCTTGCCTTGAAAAAGGTATATTAACTAAAAAAATCACAGGTGAATTAAACAGCTTTGAGCATTTATTGTGGTTAACAGTGAATATCTACACTGATAAGAAGTACACTGTTTCAAAATTCATGAAGAATAAAGGTGGTGTCTTAGCAAAACAGATGGTTACATTTTGTACACTTGGTTAATCAAGTGATTTCTCAGAGATGCTAATCATGACTGGTTGTTTGTTTTATTAAATTGGACATGGCAGGAGTTAACCTCTCCCTCATTAGTCAAAACTTTTACTATACTTACTAATTAAAGCATTAATTACTAACGTGCTAACTGTGCCATTAAAAGTTGGGTATATCACACATGCTGTCAGAAATTAAGAAGAGAAAACTCATCTGTTACACAATAATAATGCACACAAAGTGCAGATGCTGTCTGATCCAAGAGCAGTCAAAGCAGGCACTGCGGCAACTTACCTGTCATGCTAATCTCCCATCAGTCTCTTGTCAGGGACCAGAGGTTTATCCACTATATGCATGCACCACCAGCTGCAAGCTGATGGCCTTCTAGCTTAGCATGCTCCAGGCATTGTTAACAGGAGACACCCATAAAAACAGCTACCTCACACCGATTTCAGTGGCTTCATTGTTGAGCTGAGTTAATCCTGCTTCCAGAGGCAAGAACTATGGCCAGGAGATGGCAGTAATGGATGGAGTGAGCAGGCATGAGTGAAGCTTTATGCCAAAACACTTTCTGAGCTAAAAGGAGAGAAACTGCTTTGACTTTCTGTGTTCAGTTGATGTGTCTTTTTATATTTCAGTGGATAAGCACTGCTTGCCTTGCTTGTCCTGACAAGCGCTACTGATTTCTACCTCCATATGGTAGATTTTTAAGACTCAGTAAAAATGATCCCTGTTTATATTTCACTTGACTTTGGTGAAGCCTTTTAGTTTATTCTGTCTGAAATAAGCAGTTTTAGCTCCTCTCCCTTTAAACCAACTTTCCTCTGATTGGCTGCCCTTCGTAAACAGGAGGTTTATGGTTTCCCTGACACATGGAGAGACAATTTGCTGTTTGGTGCCTTTTGACATGTGTAGTCTTGCTTTCGCGACACCGTAACAATGAGTTTTATGCTAAGAGACCGAGGATATCCTGTCCACTTTAACTGTCTGTCTCTTTAGCAGTACTGGCTGTTCGCTGTTTGGCTAGCTGCACTCAAACGAGAAAATGTTCTGGTTTGTACAGCACTTTATAAATGAGGACTGTGTGGAGGAGAGCGTGTTAAATGATTGTCCTGGATTTTCCTGTTTGAGTGCAGCTAGCCAAACAGCAAACAGCCACTTCCTGCTAAAGAGACATCCAGTGAAAATGGACAGTATATCCTCGGTTTCTTAGCATAAAACTCATTGTTACAGTGTCGCGAAATCAATCAATGTAGAGCAGTGTCACAAACCACAGAGGCCCCAGAAAAGTGCAATCAAACGATGAGTTTATTAACCCAGGAGAAAACATCAGCATATGTCTTCTGACAAAAATACATGTTGAGAACACTTATAAAGCAGTGAGGTACACGCCCCCCCCCCATGGCCTAAAAATAGGTTAAAGACATCAGTTACAGTAAATGGTACATCTTAGGTGGCTATAAACAGACATAGAACTTCTCATTTCTATAACACCTTCCAAACAAGGTAAAAACTTCAAGCCTTCAAGGTCTCTGAGGGCTGGTTGTTGACTCCGGTCATCTGTTACCAAGTAGACTAAAATGCAGTTGGAAGCTAAATGAGTTAAGGCCTCAGGCCTGACACATTCCTAGATTATATGTGTATTGTAAGCATGCATGTAATTATCCTTCTATGCTTCTATGCAAACATCCATCAAACATTGACAGATGATAACCCTGTAGTGAGAACACAGAAGAGTTCTTCATAACCCCCAGGCTTCCATACATTTTGTTGTTTTCTCCTAAAGATACAGTTGGCATTTTGTTTCTCTGTGCATGTTTCCCATCCTGCAGCACCTCACGGTTTCGCTTTAACCTTGACACTCATGTGCAAACATTCTTCAATCTGTAACTTTTGTTTGAGAAAATTCCTTTGCTTTTACGGTTTCTAACAAATTGACTCGGTGGAGAAATATTCCGATAGGTTGATTACTTGCCTTCATCTTTTTAAAAGCACGAGGGAAGGTAATAGTCTCCTGGGTGTAAACAGGCATTAAACTTTGACAAAATGGATGTGCATTGATTAAGGGATAACATCTTCATCTAAAAGATTATTCTTTGAAATTTTGAGGTGAAAAGCCAGGTGTCTCTTGCCTTTCTAACTCACAAATGTGCACTCTCATTGCAGAGGCAATTACCAACACTAAGAGTATGACAAGAACAGCAAAATGTGAAAAGAGGTAAATTGAATGTGACAAGACTGAATGAATTGCACCACTTAGCAGCCATTTCTACATTCCGATGTACGTACGTTACTGATGATTAGATGGCACTGCAGTAGATTACTGCAGCCAAGCTATTATGTTGAAGTTTAACATCCCATTTTGCTTTCCCTTTTTCCATTTCAGCAGGTTTGTAAAACATTTGGACAGTGTGGTGCAGAGTATTCATCAGCAGTAGCTGTTGGATGGAGCTCCTTTACTTTTACTTGTTAATTAATCATTACAGTACCAGCTCTCACCTCCAGTCACGTCACATAACTTCACTGGTACGCACTGTATAAACCAAGTACCTGTTTTTATACATTACTACCATTTGAAAGAGAGGCAGCTGACAGGAGTTAGGTTGGATTATTTCAGACCGAGAATGAACTGAGGGGCTGCACCCAAGGAGGATTATTTTGAACTGCAGGTCATGCAAAGCTATTCTAGTGGATTTCAAAAATGCAAATATAGAGCACAAAATGAGTCTACTATATCCACTTTGAAGTAGAACATATTTGTTTAAAAGACATTTGTATTTATGAGAAACATGTTTTTAAAAAAAGAAAACCCCCTTTGCATTTTTATGCACTTAAGCGTCAAAGGGTTCACAGTGTCTGTGTGTTGTAACATAAGTTTGTCTTCCCCTCTGTCACCAAGTATATGATGAAACTTCTGAGAAGAAATGCCCAGGAGAACTAGTCTCAGCGATGGCAGCAATGTGTCTCTCCGGGGGATTTGTTTCAGCTAATCTCAACTAATATTTCCCTCATCGTTTAGCCAATTTATTCTTTTCTCATCTGTACTTTTCCGTATTAAATAAAGAGGCTTTTTATCCTACTAAGAAAAATGAAGCAACAATAAATTCATAAAAATAAAACTGCTATTTCTGTTGAACTGTGAAGCATTTAGAGTGTGGAAAGAAGTCACTCTGAAGTCTGATGATAAAGTAGAGGACGGTATGTTGGTTACCAGATGGCAGCAGGATGAACAGACTGTGGCTGTGAGATGGTTTTGTCTTTTAGTATCTTTTGGGCTTTGTGCCTCATCTCAGCTCCCCAATATTACCAGTGCAAATGTATATTTAACAAAAACTTGGTACCTCTTAAAGCTTGTGCTCAGTTGTTTCTGGAAGATTCTTTCCTATCAGGGTGGTAAATAAATCGAAACATGGAGTTTGTACGCTTAGCAATCAAGTTAAGACTTCTAAGGCTTGCTCTTCATGGACATCTGCAGACCCCACGGGGGAGCAGTTGATGCATAGCCAATAAGCCTACATAGCCACCAACATGTTTTTGGTGTGAGACATAATATACACGTGGCTGTTCTGCCACACTAAGAGCAGGCCTCTGACATTGGTGCCTTCATGTATTGACTGCTGAGAGAAAATGGTTGTACTTTAGAGCAGCGGTCCCCAACCTTTTTTGCGCCACGGACCGGTTCATGCCCGACAATATTTTCACGGACCGGCCTTTAAGGTATCGCGGATAAATACAACAAAATAAAACTAGTACCGGTACCGAAAAAAAGAAGATTTATTCATAACACACGTGAAAAGACCCAGGAAAACAGAGTTAACGATAAAAACGATAACAAAATAACGCTAAAAACCGATAAAAACCCTGAAAACCATACATTTCACACCTGAGCCTCAACTCTCGCGGCCCGGTACCAAACGACTCACGGACCGCTACCGGTCCGAGGCCCGGGGGTTAGGGACCGCTGCTTTAGAGATCTAAAGCGTGTGGTTTGAGTGGTGGTAGTGACATGATTCTCAGACTTGTCAGCCTTGAAACTGTGGCTCTTATTTGTTATGTGTGGCATTTATTGTAACTTCTGCCCTCTTGGCCTGGTCTTTCTTGAAAAAGAGATTTTAATGTCTCATGTCAATGAGACTAACTTACCTCTTTTATTTTGCTTTCTTCATCTAATGATTTCTTTAGTTTTTAACTTTTTTCACTTGTTTTATTCATTGGTTATTGTATGTTTAGGTAGTGAAAAAACATGGTTAGACTTAATCATTGAGAACTGCTTGGTTGTGTTCAAGAAAACTTTGCAGTGTAGAGTAAAATGTTCCCTTAACAAAAGTAGCCGTACTCAATGAAAAATGTAACTCTGTATCACGGCAAAGTGTGTAATAGACACATGCAGAAGTTGTAGTACGCTGCAGCAAACTGCAAGCCAATGAATAATCGTAAATACGTATTAGTCAAAGCTTAATCGTTTGTGGCATAGAAGGACCCTGGAATATACTTCATACTTTTCTCGGTCACTGGTGACTTACTGAACATATTATCTCCCCCTGCTGGTAATGCAACTTCTGCATGTGTGAAAGGCAAAGCGTGAAATGAACACAGTGGATTGGAGTGTCTGTTACACGCTTTGCTGTGATATCAGGTTGGCAGTGATCAAGCCTACGCCCTAATACTATTACCTGATCCAGCAGGGCACACACACAGCAGACTCCTCCACTTTTTATGAGAAAAGTTATGTCACTTGGACCCAAGTAGATGCTCCCGTGTATCTGCAAAGTCTAATACTTGAGGAAATAATTTTTCTCCTGTCTGAGTTATTAGGTTAGTTGTGAAATAGATAATTACTGTATTCTCTATATAGGATGAATCACCTCAACCTCTGCGTCATATACTTTGATTGTGGTCGTGTGCTATTGACGGACGCCTCCTTTTGGAGATAATTAAACTGTGGACACTGATGCTCTGCTTTGTTCAGCTCACATGAATTGATTTTTCAGGGTTGCATATTTTGAGAGAGATCAGAATATCTTCAGTTTCGAACCTGCAGAGATCCAGCAGGCTGGACTCCAGCCATCCTCACTGCTTCCTCTGCCTGTTCATCGGTGTAAAAACAAGTTGGCTTTATATGAACCAGCATATGTTTGCCTTTCCACTTCTGCATAATTTAACTAATATAACTAACTAAATGAATTTGCACCAAAAATAGAGAAACAAAGAGTTTTAAGATGTGTTAAGATTTTGGTTTATTTGATGACATGCTTGGATTGATTTTGAGGAAAATGAAATTTGGAAAACCAAAAAGCGAATCAGAGTTTTTACTCATGTTTAAAGATAATATTAAAATGAAGAAGGTAACCAATTTCAAAGATACCTTCAGAGGACTGCCTTCAAGATTATCAAAGGCAACTCATCTAACTTGTTTCTTAGTGATATTTTGTCTTTACTCGCTTCCCAGAGAGGCAGTAAATGAGAGTAAGTGCTGTTTCAGTTCACATCCTGGATCCACACAATGTGAAGAGGCTGAGGTGGAGAAACGTGGCTCTGTGTGTTTGTGGGCTGATGAATAAGAATTATGTTTGTGCTCATATTTTCTTTGCCATACGTGTGGAGAGGCTGATAATGTCCCTGTAATGGAAGTCAGTTCCATCCTCTAACAGGATTACAGAGGAGAAATGAGCACGCAGCATTTCCCTACAAGGTATCAGGAGCTCTGTTTTAACAAACCTCCGTCTTCTAGTTCTTAGTCTCATCACTTTTTTTCTTCCTTTTCCCTTTTGCCAGCCGTCTGTGTGCTTTACTTTTGCTTTTTCTTCTGCCTTGTGGGATCTGCTTCATTTACAGTCATTTGTTGTACATAAGTGTAGCCGCAGTAGAAAGTCTCCTGTCACATATTTGTTGTGCCTCAGTTATTGCAATGCAAAATTGGAACTGCAAAAAGGTTCTGTTTTAATTGAGTTACTTTATTATCACAACTTCTAATTGTTAACTTTTCCCTCTTCCACCTCAGCTCAATGTTAAATCTGCTCATTTATGTCCCTGTCTAAGTCCCTATCAGTCTAAGGGGACTGACTTCCTGCCTCAAGAACTGCAGTTTTCACCACGTCCACACTGGCTTCATATTTTAAGTTTCCAGGGTGTAAAGTTTGACCCCAACCAAACATGCTGACACCAGCTCATTCATCTCATTCATAAAAAGTCTGCCGCGTTTTAGAGTGTGACTCAAGGCCCTGACAGCACTAACATATTTGTATTAGGAAACATTTGCATACTTAAACGTCCTGAGCTAAATGTACTGGCATGATCACTGTGGATGAAAGCTGAAGCTGGTACGAACTGCCAGTAACTGTCTGGCCGCTTGAGGCCGGTTCCGTAAGCAAGATGATCCCCACAGACTTCGTGTTAAAATGCCGACTTAATTAATAAAATAAACACGTTTACAGCCTCATGCACAAACAATTTTTGTCTTTATATCTAATTTTAGAAAAACTGAATGCTGGGCTAATATCTCAAACGAATTCACACATTTAGTTTTTTTTGTTAAGGTGTAAAATAAGCTTCTCCTCTGCTAATTGGTGTCACTGAACTGGACCGTCTGATATATTTTGATTTTGCCTCCCATGTGTAGGACGAAGTAGATAAAAGGCCAAAAATAATTCATTAAACACTGGACTGAAATTATACGTTTGACCAGACTTGAGGTTTGCAGGAAACACATTTTTCATACCTCCAGTTAGTCTGTAAAATAACGTCACACTTCCATGCTGTAATTCATTCACACACTTGCTCCACCCACCTCCAGCCCTCCCTCCAATCCACTAATAACCTTTGGTTTTAAGTAGCTTCATTAATTCAGCAGTAACGATGCTGCGCTGACCGCAGTATCTGACAGGTATTTATAATTAACACATACCACTTCCACAGTAACAGGCATCTGCCTCCCAGGAAATTATGCAGGGGCCATGGAAGTGTATTTGAGCTCATGCTGGGATTGTTTGAATAAAACACTGTCCTCTAGTTTAGGGACTCAATCTGGCTGTGAATGGCCCCTCACTGTTCAAAGATGGGATACATGTAAAGCTGTGTTGGTCTTCTGCCACCTTAATTTTTTCTTTTCAGTATTGTTATACCTGACAAAAAAACCACAATCAGAAAATATTTGGAACATGAACATGCTTGACTGTATCAGTGTCTATTTTGCAGGTTTAACTGTAGTTGCAGGAAACCAAGCAGTTTGACTTTGAAATTATTTTTTCCGTCATGTTGTCATGGCATGTTGTCCATCCTTCACTGAGACTGAACACATGGACTTAGTTTTGTGGAATCAGTCAGGCTGGCACTCTCAGGACGCTGTTTGTCTTTAGAGCCTCTAACGTTCTTCGGTTTCTCAACTAAATACTTTAATGTAGTCGAAAACTTTCCAGCACACACACTTACAAGCACACACCTGCTATTCAAATGATGACACGGGCTCTTTTCTTTTCGACCAGTAAACTCTCTGAACAAAGTCCTGACAGAGATGGAGCGCAGGAATAATTGTTTCATTGCTCCGTTTGAAGCAGGCCCATCCATCAGCCTGCCTCGTGCCTTACAGTGCATGTGTATAATGTGTGGATGAGGATGGGATTGGATGATGATGGGGATGTAAAGAGAGAAGTAAGTGTGTGTGTGTGTGTGTGTGTGTGTGTGTGTGTGTGTGTGTGTGTGTGTGTGTGTGTGTGTGTGTGTGTGTGTGTGTGTGTGTGTGTGTGTGTGTACCGTCTTGAGCTCTGCATGGAGACAAGGAAGCAAAAGGATCTTTTTCAGGCAGGACGAGTTTTATAAAGGGAGATGCATTACACAACTGGGCATTGTCACAAAATGCCTTCTCTTATAGCTTACTTTTGACTTGACAGGTAGCGAGCGTCAGGGTGGGCATGGCCAAAACAACAAACAAAACACACTGGAAATGAATCTGAACTAGCTTACCTATAGTGAGTCAACTCCAAAAGAAAATACAAGCCTCTAACCTGTCTCCCTACCCGAAACAGGAGAAAAAGGTTGTAAAAGAAACGGCTTCCCACCCCTACAGCTACTATGTCCAGACAGACGACTCTCTACATTGTTTTTACTGCAGCCTAGCTCTTCTCATCACGGAAAACTCCGTCACACGGCACGAAGGGCCCCAAACGCGCAGCTCACTGGAAACAGGAAGTAGGAGGAGGGGCTGCCGGCCCAGTCAGGTCCCAATTTGTAGCTGGCCTCATTCCCTCTTCCACCAATGGTCAGCCTCCACCTGGAAACTTACATAACACAGACATCACAGAGTACAAACAATGCCCCCGCCTGGTGTGGCGAGTAACAGCACCACACGGCAACAATGACCTGGGTCATAACATCACAGTTTGGGAGAAAATATAATGGTTGACACATATTTTGTATGTTTTCTTGGTTGCCATGGTAATGAGTGTTTTGTCCGGACAAAACAGAAGTTATCTGTTAAAATAGCTTACTTAGAAAGCCGTGTAAAGACACAGACTGGTTTTGTAACCACAGCCATTTTCAGACTTTTGATAACTGTAATTTTGACTTTTGCAAGATCCACTTTGCTTTTTTAGGCACAGACGTTGTTTACCTCCGTGCATTGCTGAAGTTAGATTCTACATGGAAAAGTCTCATAATCCAGCTTGTCAACATGTCCCATCAGCAACCATTCAAAAAATATAATCCAGTTTCGAGATCTCTTCTCAGACACCTTAACACCCACTCACATCCTGGGCCTTTTGACCTCAGGAAATCACATGATAGGGTGGGGCTAGGTTTTACAATGAGCTCACTCGAAACCCTGGCTGATTGTGACCTACACCCATTTTCACACCTTGGCTCCTGTGATTAGGTAGAGGATCATTAGGGGGTCCATATCCCTCTTGGGTAGACCCTCCCACAGGGCATAAAATCTGTGACTCTCCGCAGCGACAAATCACAACAACAGTCGGCTCAAGGAGCTTTATATTGTAAAGTAGACCCTACAATAATGCATACAGAGAAAAAAAACAACAATCATATGACCCTCTATGAGCAAGCACTTTGGCGACAGTGGGAAGGAAAAACTCCCTTTTAACAGGAAGAAACCTCCAGCAGAACCAGGCTCAGGGAGGGGCGGGGCCATCTGCTGCGACCGGTTGGGGAGACCAATAATGCATAACACAGTTTTAGTAAATAATTTTACATTATCCAGACAACAGTAGAGCAATTTTTCACTTAAAAATTTATACTATTGTGATAATAAATGGTTCTTTTAAATGTATTCAGATGTGCTTAAATACAGGGAACTGGGTTTGACTGGTCACTCAGTAGCATGGAAATATAATAGATGTACCTTTTCCCATCCTCCTGTGATTTACAGCAGAGATGGTGACGCGTCGCCATGTTCTGTTCCTAATTTTATTATCATGCAAAAGCATCAGCGTCGCCATCATGTTTTCAGTCTTCTGAAAGGAATTCCACGATTATCCCTTGATTATTATTCGATGATTATTATGACGATCTCTTGGTGTGATTAAACATAGGGGCGTTGTCGTCACATCTAAGATGGGAGTAGAGCTGCAAGTATTCGCCAGTCATCAGGCTCAAAGCAGCAGACCTCATCAGATACTGACCCACTTTAAAAATATCAAACCTGCTCCTCGATGGAGACGAGTGTCCTGTCTCCGCTAATTAAGATGCTCGAGATTCGTTCTGTTTACCGAAACGAAGCTTCGGCGTCAGAAGAAGTGTGCATCAAATGTTAAGTTGATGAACGGCATCAGCACTATAATTTCATTATTTTGATGCTCGTAGTGTTCAGACCAGTTTGACTTTGAGCTGGTAGAGCATAAAGGAGGTCAGATAAACCGTTTCAGTGTTGGCTGCGTGAAGGCAGTGAGAGCAAACAAATAATCCAAAAATCAAAAGCAAAATTTTTGTCTACACGAGATAAGAATGTGTCAAGGAGGAGTGCCTCACCAGGAATCAGGGGAGCTCAGAGGAAAATCTCAGAAAGGCTCAAGCAGAGAGACGAGATCAGACGCGTTTTGTTGACCTACTAAAGTGTGAGGGCAATTTAAGGGCAGACGTGCTAGCAGTGGGAGGAGAAGATGGGCGCAGTGCATTTATGTGGCGCTTACACCCATAACGCATTTTGAGCCTTTAATAAAACATTGTGATATAAATAAGCACTCTTTCATCCACGGTCAGTTCAAAGCACTGAGCCATTTGGAGCTGCGACTGTGCAGCTGCGACTTTTTGGTGAGGTCACACCGATTTGGAGTAGGCTTGAAAAGCTACAGGGACCCATTTAAAGACCTGACCTTCTACTATTTAGTGTCTTTTTGGGATCTGGAGGACAGACTCTTTGCTTGTTTGGTAGGTTCCTTTATTTAGAGGGAAGGGGTATAAAGACAGGCCCTGCGACAGACTGGCGACCTGTCCAGGGTGTACCCCGCCTCTCGCCCTATGACAGCTGGGATAGGCTCCAGTGCCCCCCGCGACCCTGAAAAGGATAAGCAGAAGCGAATGGATGGATGGATGGGTATAAAGACAGCTCTGTGGCAATATAAACTTATGTACTCGGTGACCATACCTGCTGTTTTCCTTCATATTGAGTATTTTCCATATTAAATGTCTGTATTTTATACTCATCAAAGATGTTTTCTGCTTGGGGGCAAACTTTGTCTCACTAATATTGCCAGATTACAATGAAATCTTGGTATTGCCCACCACATTAAAAATAGTGATGCTCTGACCTTTTCTCATTCTAACCCATCATGGCAAAATAGGTCAGCACTGTGTGTAACAAGGTAAGATGTGACTGTTCAGCACAAAGCCCTGAGGTCACAGGCACACAAAGAAAAAACCACTAGAACAAAATGAAACAGGGACTCAAAGTACAAAACTGGAAATTCTACAAATACCAAAATTGGAAATAAGAAATAAGGAATGCAAAATTAAAACTGGATCGTGAAAAAGTAGCAGTCAAAGGGCAGCCGAACAACAGGCGGTATAAAAGGAGAAAAGACTGATGGGATAATTTGTGACAGGTGGTGCGCAATATTAGAAGGAAATGAAAGAAAGGAGAAAAATAAGTGGAAAGCAAGAAAACAGGTGAATTCAAAATAAAACTATCCAAACTGAAAACCATTACTATTTCAAATAGAAGAGGATAAACTCTGAGGTAATGAGCTGCTGAAGTCTATGTGGCTGGAGAGTGTGCAGGCAGGGGATCCAGGAACAGAGCTTCACAGAGATGCAGGCTGGCACACAAGGTGGAGATCTGAGGCACAGGAAGAGAGACTAAGGTAAGTCTTGGGGCAAAAACACACTTCAAAAAACTACTTGAGATACTAGAGGACTTGGGAGCCTGAGCACTGCTACCACACAAGCTGAGAGAATGACCAGGCAAGCAGGGAAAGAGTTGAAAAGAGGCTGTGCTCATATGCAGGAGGCGAGGCATGAGTAACTGTGAGCAGGTCCACCAGCAGGAGAAACAAGCAGGAAGGATGCGACACCCACTGGGTTTCTTTCCTCTGCGTCCAGACCCACCCTTTTTTGGAATAGTGTTTTGAAAACGCGGCTCCCCCTCACAGAACTCCCAGTGGTTTGATCCACTGCCTACCATTCTCTAACCCTCTTTAAGAGCTTTTTTTTTCTCTTCACTAATCAGTTTTGTCACTTAAAGCTTGTTTAGAGTAAAACAAAACTCTGCTAAAAATAGAAATCATAACTTGATTGCTTTACCTAATAAGACAAAACTCCCAGTTGAATCTCGGGAGGAGATACAACTCATCATGAAGGGGATCTGGCATTAAAAAAAACAACAACTGCCAAATATGTGGACCTGCTGGGCTTGTGAATAGGGGAGCAGCTAGAATTTGCGTTATAACTCTATGAATTTTCAGCCAGTTTTCAAGTTAGGGTTTGTGGTTTATTTCTGAGACACCCACAACCCTTTCACTGTAGAGACAATCTACCAGCAGAGTCCCATGAATTTCATTGTATTTTCTAAGTAGAAGAAGTTTGAGTCTCTGCTGCTGCTCATAAAAAGATTAATGGACCCATCCTGAAGAAGAAGCCGCGGCCACCGCCACTACCCCCACCGCTACCATCATCATTCTGACCGGGTAGTGAATTAAATCAGTCCACTTTTTGCTATTCACCTGCTCGGTGCATTCTAATTTAGCATTGTCCTCTCCCAAGTAGTACTGAGAGTTTGTTGACAAGCTGAGGAGGACACCAAAGGTCACTGCTGGTCTTTCTGCCTCTTTGTATGAGAAGCTCTCCCTCCTTGAACTAGATTACACCATAAATCAGCGGCTTGCACTATAAGCTGGTGAGTAATCCAGCCAGGAGGTAGGCTGCTGTTTATCTGGTCGTTGAGTGTGTGTGTGTGTGTGTGTGTGGGTCTATAGGCACATGAGAATTTATAAGGGATCGCATGTCTGTAAAAGTCCACTGAAAAACTTTTATAATCACTGCTTCTGTGATTGTTCTCCACATGCTCGCACTCAAGTGAGGCTCCCCACTGATCAGAGATACTTCAAAGCATCAGTTTGATTTGACTAAGTTTCCTCCAGCTGAGAATTTGTGCCACCGTGTGTCGTCATACGGTGAAACCTCGGAGCGAATGATACAGTTTTTACCAGGTGAGGTTCTGTTTTTAAGAAACGTGACCTTGTAGGCAACTTACGATTACTTTACTACGTCCAGCACTGTAGAAAGTTACTCAACATCCAGCAGTTAGTCTCAAGTAGCATAGCCGTGTACTGCATTTAGTGAGTTATTCTAGTTTTAAGTGAATAAATATATGACAAAATATAACTATCTGACAGTAGTCTGTATGGGGGAAAACAGCTGATTAAATGATCGAAGCATATCTTCTTCTCATTAGATTTAGTCTAAACAGAATCTGGTTACGATGTAATATAAGGACAGTATAGTGACTGCAGCTTTTTACATTTTTTTTAATCACATTAAAGAGTTTGTTTTACTTGAAATTGGTAAATTTTAAAAGCTAGTTTGTGGATATTTATTAATTTGCTAAAACAGCTTGATTGTAAACTGAAATTGATGTGAGCCGGCTGTTTTTTAAATATTTGGTTAACCATATTTGGGTGTGAGCGATTGTTAGGCTATCAGGTAATGCTAGCAAGTTTCCTAGGAAAAACCCATATGAGAGCAGCAAACAGACACCACCTGGCAGTTAATGCTAAGTTGAATTTTATTCCCTAAAATAGGAGCACAGACTTCATGGATGGATGGTTGGTTGCTGCAATACATAGCAAGGAATATTTGTGAGTTAAACAGGGGAATTAGCTGAGTTAGCAGACAGCTAAAGTCTTGTGCCACCTGTTAGATGACTTAATAAAGTTTATACAGGCGAGTTTAAAAAAAACATGCCTACAGATTCTCTACAGATTCCTGCTGTAAAGTTGGAAATGATTGGGGCTGACTCAGTTTTGTAGCCTGACAAATATTTGAAAAGTCATAATGAACAGCAAGACCTTATTCTGCTGACACCATTCAGCTTCACAGCAGCTCTCTTTATTAGCATATCATTTTTTGTGACTCTGCTGTTCTTCTAAGACGTGCGTCATGCTGTCAGTTCTGTTTCTGCCTTGTGATTTACCAGGAAAACTATGTGAGCTGGATGCAGTTTTTGCTTGTTAAAGAGGCAAACTAGACGAGTGGGTGGTATTATACAGCCAAGAAAAGGAATTACGTGTCAAATATGTCCCATATTCTGCAATTATGCACCCTGGTATTACTAATGATTAACAGTTTAAAAAGTAAGCCTATTAAAACCTGCTTCAGTTTTGGATAAAAATGGGGCAATTTGCACAAAAAGTTTGGAAGAACAATGGCCTTTACAAACCATTAAAAACTTAAGTGTAGTGATTCATCACAGTCTCAAGTGGTTGTGTTTCCATGCACTATAACTAGTGTTGTTAGTTGGAGAAAAAATTTAAGATCTTAGATACTATCGGAACCAAGTGGACCTGCCCTCTTACTGCATAAAGTCAGCAATCTCAGGCTCACGAGGTCACTCGCTGTGTTATTCTGGGAAAAGAAGGGGTTGAACAATGTGTTGCCCAAACATATCAGACATCCAAGGTGGTTTGAACACCCACAGTTACTCCCTAAGGGATAAAAGCTGGTGGTCATAGAGAGTGGGAGACTTGATATTGCTTAAATATAACACTTGTTTCCAGACAGTCTCACATGGAACAAATTCATACTACCACAAATAGCTGTGTATCCTTGAGGGGAAGTTCTAACCTTGCTTAGTTTCTCACATCATAGCACAATGTGGGCGTGAATGACAAATTGTCAGTTTGACATGTTGTCAAGCTTGGGGGATTGTGCTTTTCTATATTTTCTGTCATATAGATATGTAGATATACATTATTCCAGTGGTCGACGCTGTGGTCGAAACAAAGTAAGCCCTGTGAGCCAAAAGCTCAGACTTCAGACTGCTTTAAACACTCGGCTTCAGCGAGTGTTATAATAGAAACAAAGACCTGAAAGTCCATGGGAGAACAGCAACAGTGGTGGTGGAAGTATAACTTGTGGGAGAATAAAACTTTTGCAGTTGATCTGAGTCAGTGTGTGGCAGTAAGTGCAGCCCATCTGCAATGTGTCTCTTTGCAAAAGAGGACTTGGCATAGCTGGTTGCAAGCTGGTTTTATTCTGATTATATTGGTATATAAAAGCAGGTTTTCCAAGCATATATGTCACTTTGAATTTAGAGTAAAATTTCTGTGTGTTCAGACAAACTGACTTCATCTCATTGTCGTTTTATTGCTGTCTTTTGTGCCGTCCTGGCTCACCAAAGTTGTTTTGAAGACCGCAACCGACTGCAAGTTGGTGCATACCATCTCTGAAGCAACCGTTTCAAAAGCATCAGAATCGTTGCACACACACTGCAATCATTTTGGTCATGCCACAGACTCCAACCAGTCTTTCCCTCGTGTAACTGTAGCACAGTGGAGCGGTGATTTATAAGTGTAGCACAGGCTTGAGTAATACATAATGCAGCTCCCTTTTCAGCTCAAGCTTCTAACCAGAGAAAACAAATTACACTTTGGAGTCTGCTGAATGAACGATCAGGTGAAGCCACAGAGATAAACTTTGTTTTGCACCAGACACAATTTCGAAATCAGTCTGACAAACCTGTCAAACCAGTGAATGCAGTACCTGCGAGACATCTCTACAGCAAAGCAGCAAACCCCATCAAATATTCACATCATGTTCAAGGTGGTCATTAAAGTAATACCTTCAATCCACTGTTGAATTACACTTTGGAATTATTGCTCCCTTCTTCTCTACAGTCAAACTGTCAATTGTAATTTTGCAACCAGGGCAAAGACATCATAGTAAATTAAAAAATCTGCTAGTTATAAGGTAATTATTATAAAATATCGCTTGATGTATTCCGATGATGGGATTTTATTAGAGCAATTACAATTCAATTTCTACAGACGAAACGGGTACCGCGCTTAACAAATTAGATTAATAATAGTCCGACTTCCTAAATCTATGCAAAAATACCATTAATATCACTGAAGACTAAAAGGGATGTCCCTGTCATGGGTCTAGTGTGCCAGGTTATATCAGAGAGTGAAGCAAAACAGTCGTATCAAAGGAGTGTGATTAATTTGTGATACAAAAGAGGTAATATTTCATAGTTAAGAGAAACAGGATACCGCTGGGGCTTAATGAGAAGATGAAAGCGGGGGGCCAGTGTTATCTCATTCAGTCTGTGCCCTCCTAGGAAATGAATATTCATGAGGATATAATCACAGAATATTAAGAGATGGAACAGACATTCCTGTCATTAGACCTGAATGGTCATCGCTGTGGAACAGAGGAGGGGCTGCACCGTGTGGCACGAAAGACCAGTGGCGTCGGTCACAGAGGGTCACTGTGTTTCTATGAGATGCTGAAGCTACTCTCGCTGAATGCTTCATTAGTTTTGGAGCACTCGACTTTATGACACATGTTCATGCAAGCCTGCAAATTTGTGCTAATTTTTTTACGCCGTCAGAATATTGGCGGATACATATGCCAAAACACGAGGGTTTGCCTCGGCCGTTGAATGACTGATCAGTTTTAAATTGAGGTTCATCAAACAAGATATTTAAAGCACATGGAGTGTAGTGGAGCCCACCTTTCTGCTTAGACTGTAACAAATTGAGCATTGCCAGAGTTCTGGAAAGCTAGGAAATCAACCACAGCCAGCAATGTCAGCAGATCTGCTAATGCCAGCCTACAGTTGACTGCATTCACACTTAATATTGACAAACCTTATACTGCTGCTGAATGTGTAAGCTGCTTTGCAACCACATCCAAAAGAAAAATGCATAACTTGTGTTTTTTTAACCACAAAACAACGTGCTACATGTTGATGGAGTCTAAAGGTGTGAGCTGTCATTGTAAAAGTAAACCTAATCCCAATTTTCTTTGTGATTATAACAATATATGTTTTAAACTGTGAAATGACAAAAAAAGAGCAAAGCTACCTCAAGTTTTGAGCAGCTGTGATTTTCTGTGACTGTAGCCTAATGAAGAGGAAAGCAGACAGGTTTGAGTGTAGGTCTGACACCGTTTCCAAATGTTGTGAAGGAATTTAGAAAAGTGTGTTTTTCTAAAACTAAAGCAAACGAGGTGAAAAACAACAGGAGAGGAAACAAGCTGTTCAGCATGGAGAATTAAAGCCCCACATCCAAACCTTAGGAAAGTAACAAGAGGTGACTTATTTCCTCCACAAATGGAACACCAGGGAAAACACGCACACCAGGAAAGCTTCCAAAGTGCTCAACAAGCAAGATTTTAGTTGACTTCAAACTGCATTAAGTAATGTGTAATACATTTTTTGGGGGGGAGTAATGGCCCCAACACTGTTGTTACACAGTCTATGATGTAACTCTCCTCACATCAGCACAGCTCTTTAGTTAGAGACATTTTTCAGCCGTGCATGAATTTATGCCTCTTCGCTGGTGGAAGCTCTCATTATGAGCACCAGCGCTTACGACAGACTCGCTACAGCTTGGCATCTGTCAGCAGCTCCAGTCTAGTCCCAGTTTTGCCCCGTGCCACCTAATGGGAATATTGACAACTACTCTGTGCCATTAGCTGAAGTTAGCATTGTCATGGCAACATTACACCCCAATAGGTTCAGTCAACAGTTGGCTGGATCTCCCTTTCTCTCTCAGAATGTGCTGTCAGTTCCTCCCTGTCTTCTCTCTATCTTCCTCCTCTCTAATTTATGTTTGTCCTATCTCCTTTTCTCCCTCTGCCTCTCACAGATAAAAAAAACAAACCTCTGAAGAACAATTTATCGAAGTTCCTCATCCCCTCATCATCGCCACTCATCACAGCAGAGCAGTAATATCTAATCATGACCTCCAAATGTTTCATCTCGGTGCCTCTTTGTTTGCCACCTCCTGCACTGACTTCCTTCTCCCTCATCTCTCTTATCATTATTTTTTACATTACTTCAATGACCTTTCTGTTTTATCACACAGCAGGCAGGGGAAATTGTCAGGAGATACAAGTGAAACAGGATGACATTCAACAACAGTACAGGTGCTGTATTTCATGTAATACTGCAGAAAAGTCAGTGTTTGTCTGAACCAAATCACAAAAATGATAGCTGTTGATTATTTGTTGTTTTTGAGGCTTTGCTCAGGGGAAATCCACTCATGCAGGGTAAGTTTACCCACATGTGGGTAAGTTAAAATCTTATTGTTGGTCTCTTATTAAGGAAAAGGAGATCATATTAATCCAAAGCAAGTCATGAGTGCAGTGAACACAACATCAACACTGATCTTTATTATTTCAAAGGTGATGACAACATGTAAGCTTTACTTGCATTTGTGGACCTCAAACATCAGAGCTTATATGCATAGATGTTAACATTACAGTCATTTAAAACAGTGATATCCAAACACTAACACACACTGTAATGCATAAAGAGAATACCAGAGCTGCTGATGCTGAAAGAGCGAAAGCAGGAAGGACAGTGAGGTATTCATGCTTTGCTTCCAACATGAAAAGAAAGCAACGCAGGCTCAGAGCACCTGGATATCAGCCAGCTGAATGGGTAAAATTGTACCAAGTTATGTTATTTGTCTGTTTTTTAGTTTGTAAATTTCATTAAAACCAATTTTAGTGACTCACAATGAGCTTGGTGGGGTTGCATTGATATGTGTAAAGTAATACTGATTGAGTCTGTCAACAATCCATTTTGCTTTTATTTTAGGCAATTTGATGAAACGATATTGAGTAAATTATAATCCACTTTAAAAAGGAATTAAAAACAAATTTTGGGGGGATAATTAAATACATTAGCTATGTTAATAGCTATTGCTCATGCCATAATACCAAATTAAAAAACATCCCATGATGCATCGGCCTAGAGAGGGTTAACTCTACAAACCCTGTCGCCAGTATAATGGCCGTGGATATATGATTCCAGCTGCATTTAGAGAGGATATCAAAGGCTCAGATTTCAGCACAATAGAATTGTGTCTGCAAACAGCACCGCAGAGACTGATAATCTATTATCTGTCTGATGTTCATGTGAAAACATACGCTATCACCGTCTCCACTGTGCAGTTTTTCATTTGGTAAAAAAACATAAAGTTGGATGATTCTGACCCAGTTGTTTTTCCAATGAATTTCTATCTGCTTTTACGCCTCCAAAACAGACTAAATGACTGAATAAACTCATGCCAATACTCCATAAAAAAAAATATAACTTTGGCAAACATGCTCCTGTGTTCGGTCTTATTGTTATTATTGTCTTACTGAGGTGTTGATTCTTTTGAATCTTGTGTCGCTGCCACTTGCAAGGCTCAAATGGAAAGGGAGTCTTTCCGAAAGCCATTAAATATGAATCCAACTTTAGCACGAAGCAATAGTCTGGACAGCTTTAGAGCTAATGTTAAGCTCACAGACATACTGTGTCTCTATCCCAAATCCCAGATTACAGCATATTTTTCCTGCCTCACATTTGATGTAGTGTCCCCAACATGAGTGGGCACCCATATAAGTGCGCTTTTTTTGAAGAACAATGCTCACAGCAACCATCTGCCTGCCTGCTTTACTAACAGGAGGCTTTCCACTGGTTAGATATTTAACAGGGGGGGGGGAAAGGACCGGAGAATAGAAAAGCTCTGTATGCATTCTCTATTTAAAAGCTTGTTAGCTAATGGTTTCTGTGTTTTTCACTTGACCCCAAAGTTATAACATACCTTGAAAACTCAGTGACTCCACTTGTTGGTCGGTTTCAATGTGGATGACTTTCCCTCTAAATGAACAGAGCAGCCAAATTCATAGCTACTCTGGCACTGGTTACATAAGGAAATGGTAAAGAGTTTGTCTTGGTATTAAGTTCAGTTCACTGCCTGAATTATTGTTTCCAAACACTTTGAATGCATTGCCAGTTTTTCTTGTCCTCTCAAGCACACAGTATTCCATATCAGCCCTGTCCTCTTGATGTTACTTTTGAGTTTCAACAAGTGCTGTTGTGCACCGTTATCATGCACACAGTGAATCAAAGTGCTTCGATTTACGCAGAAAGAAAGCAAGGGTGGGCGGGAGGTGCAGCATTCAGTTTATTTAAAGCCTGCCGTTCCCAGCTTTGATAACGCTCATGGACTTAAAAAAAAAGAAACACTTGAAGGCGGAGGTGTAGGTACATGTCTGCCAGCTCAGTTTGAAAATTTGCCTTCCTTTTAAAACTTCTCTCAAGTATACTTGAGCGAAGGACTCCACCTCCAGCTGCTGTGGAATAACTGCTGGATGAACCCAGGTGTGCCCCTCAGCACCTCTGTACTCAGAAAACACATTAAAAGCTTTAAAATAGCATTCCCAAGCACTGGAGTGATGGGACGAAGGTTGTTTTTTAAACTGGGTAATATTGTATTCATGCTCTGGTTATGCATCGGTGATTTGCATCTTCAAAGAATTTAAAGTGTAGCTCTCATGCCTCTGTCCCTCCCTCCCATCTGCTGTGGAGAATTACCTCTCATTAAACACCTTTTAAAAGATGACCACGGCTCGCATGTCATCAACAGCTGAACTGAATTAAAGTGATTTAATTCTCAAAGTAATCATTTAATGTGGTAGCATGATGATAATTATTGAAAAATCCACTTCATTTTGCAAATTTAAATTTGAGTTAATATTTTGTGTTTCATTTTGTCATTTGCTTTCAAAATCTATTTAAGATGTTAATAAAGTGCTAGAACCAAATTCAAAAGTTATTAGGGAGCATTTGGATATGGTAACAACATAGTCGTGTTCGGATTTTTGAAAAATTGATAAATTCACTATAATCCTTGGATGTCATATGGGTTAATGTCATGCTATAGTATATAATGGCTGTAGTAGTAATGGCTAATGTCTAAGACCAGTAAACAGGCATCAGTCACATCCGTCTTGCAAACAAGCCAGTTGTCTTTCATGCAAAGTACGATCAACAGTCAGCAGTCTTCCTTATTCACAGATCACTGACATGCAGACATAGACCATAAAGCTCCGTGTGGCAAGTATACACTTTTTTATAGAACATTAAATTGATCTGAAAATTATAAAAACAAAAGAAAATCAAATCTTGGTAAAGCTTGTAAGATAATTACTATTTAAGTGGGTGGTGATGCTGTTAGAAAGTGTTTGTGTGGGAACAATGGCCACAGAGGAAAAAAACCAGTAGTTACTGGTTGTAACACTAGTTCTCTGAGTGTCTGCCACCTAGAGTTTTTAAAAGGAAGAATGGTTAATTCTTCCAAGCCGTCTCGTTTGTTTCAAGGTAAACATGTGAGGATGTTATGTTTAATCCTGTAATCTGGAAGCACCTGCGGGAGTTTCTGTGTAGTAACCATGGATCAGGGCTGTTACATTCAAACATACCTGTTTCTGCTGCAAGGTAATATTTCCATCAGCTGAAAACCAGGGATCAGAAAAACAGCTCTGTATAATTTATAATTGGAAATTTAATAATTGGAAATTTAGAGTGAACTGGGACCAGATTAGTTTCATTTTACTGTATATGTAGCCTTTCAGGCTGAATGATGGTCTGACTCTTAAACAGAAGATTTATTTGTGTTCAAAAGAGTAAGTAAGATGCAATCTATTACTGGGACTATTTTGTCTCTACATTGGCCATAACGAGCTATGAGGTCACTGAGGAAAGAACACCATTTTTTTCAAGGCTGTAAATAATGATATGAAATAATATGTAATGTTTTAGACGGCTTTTACTTTGAAAATACACTGTAGGTGTTCTATAACGTTGTGGCCTACTCGATAGTCCCTCTGATTGTCTGATTAGGAGAGGTAAGGGAGATGCTTGATTCATGAGGGATGATAATTGGTTATTTTAGGCACAAGGTGTGAATCTGACTCCCAGTAGTGCCACGGCCATCAACTAAGTAACATTTTCTAAACTCTAGTTATGGCCTCTGTATCTACAGATGCCAGTGAACCATAGACACAACCAGCGTCACAGTTTTATAAGGGACTACATTAGACCTCCCACAGGCGCATGTTAAGGATTTTTGTCTTTGCATTTCTAGTTCAGTCCATTCAGTCATACACTCTGAGCAGCATCCATCAGTAACTAATGTAATTTACATCACACAGAATCTCAAAGCAATGGCATAGATTTTCCCCATGGATGAAGTTGTTACTGTAACCTCCCCCGCTTGCAGAGAGTTATTGGGTCACTAGAAGAAGAAGAATACGCTCTGTATTCTCATCCATTACATTTCGTTTGGCTTCGCAGTTTGTCAGTTTATCACAATTAAATTACAGGAAATTACTTCGAGCAGGTTTTGCAGCATTGGACCTTTGTTTTACAGTGTCCTTCCTGTAATCTGCAACAGCAGTTTCTTTCTATAAAGACTGTAGATCTTTTTAAAACTATGGAAAATATCAGCTTTTGTGTTTGCTGCACTGCAAGGTTACAGTTATATTGCTGTATTCACATTTTAACACTCACCCTGATAAAAACCATCACAGCAGTACTAAATTAATTATCTGAATTCAAACGTTTACAATCCCATGAGTCTTTGTGCTCCAGCGGGCATCTACTTGGGTTTCTACGATACGTGTTGCCAACCTTTTAATTATTTTATTGACTCAAAGAAACAGTTTGACTGGATGCAAATGATTTTTACAAACATCAAACTCGAGCAAACAGTGAACTCTGTGACTTTTGTAAAAGAAGAAATAATACTTTAATATCATGGAAATGTTCAGTATCTCACTGTCCATTTATTCCCTTTAAAGGAACAGAAGTTAATGATATTCTAATTATTTGACTGTATTCATAAAGAACAGTGTATGACTGTAGAAACAACAGTTTGTTAAAGTGGAACAAAACAAATCTAAATTACAGCTACTCAGTTATAAGACATTTATCATGATTACTCCAGAACACAATAATTGAACTTCTGTGATGATGACTTTTACTTTGCAAGGTGGTTTTATTTACTGATGCTCATAATATTATGCTGGCTTTACTTTGACTGAGATAATCCAACAACCTTAGACCTTTCCATAAGACAGCTCTGATAGTATTCTGCTGCAGCTTGCCGCCGTCTGACTTACTATCGGCCTGTTTTAGCGTTGTAGTACTTTATTTGGTCCTTTTCTATTTTGGTTTGAAAGCACTGCTGCAAACGGTAAAATAGGAGGGCACTGTTTCAGGTCACACACACGCCACAGACAAACACAGACAGCGGCACAGGCATATAAATCAAGTAGACAAAACCTCATGGGAGCACACATATGCCTTTATACACACTCAGACACACACTAATGGCTTTCCTGGAGATTCACTGCAGCTGTAAAATTATCTTGTAAAAGAGTGGTGGGGGCCTCTCGCTTTGGCTCTGGAGGGTTCATTAACTGACACACACACGAACGCACACATGCACAGACAGACATAAAGTGACCCCTGCAAGGAATGCATTCATTTTTATGCCCCCTATCACCTCATGGCTGTTTATTTGTTTTCCGACCCATTAGGTTAGCAGCTTTTCAGGACTCTATCCTTTTTTAGGGTCTCTCTTAGGTTTACGGACTGTAGCTCTGACTAGTTCTGAGAAAAAACGGTCCTCTAGAAAACACTATAAAACAAGACAGTGAAGCACTGCTTCGAGACACTTTCCACTGAGTGATCAGACATAATACCGGTGTATAAAAATGTGTTGTTGACTTATATCTGCTACTGTAGAGGCAGTTTCAAACGTAAAGCTTTGGATCTCACACAGAGACAGGAAAGCGCCAAAGTCTGGCACCTCAGTTTGTTTAGTTAAGTTACAGGCTCTTTGCTTTCTTTAACAACTCTCAACATAAAGCGCTTTGCTACTGGGAAGTGGTGCGAATATTTACAACCGCCTTTAGCTGACAGGTTTTACTTCACTAACCAAAAGCACAGATTTAAATAAGAGTGTATCACAGAGGAGTCACACCTCAGCACACGTGATGACTCACGTGATTAATAGTTGATAACAACCCTTAGGACCGCCTCCAACAGGCTGCAGGACTCTCCATCAGTTGTTTTAGGTGAAAAGTCTTAACAATCTAGGTGAATGACCGAAAATCCTCACAGATATTTAATGTGTTCAGAGTGATGCTGCATCGAAGCTTTAGGGTAAAAATAATGAATAATGAAAACACTCTATACTGCTGCTGGTATTAACGACTGTAAATACTGTGCACTGGCTTAATGAATACTGAGAAACACGTGGGTTTTTTTTCGAAATATCTAAATAGCAGTGCTTTCCATGCATGTCAAGTGTATTTGTCAAGTGAATAAGCTAAGTGCAGCGTCAGCTGTGTAATTTGCTGAAGCTTTGATTATTGTGCCTCTGTGAAGTTCTTAAAACCCTTGTAGTCGCCCACAGACTCTTCACCTGCAGTGCCATTGTTGCAGTGTTTTATTGCATTTAGCAGACGTGGCTACAGGATTAATAATAACAAGAGCTTCTTTCGCTTATTGTCCTCGTATGGTTTTCTGTCCTTACTGACTGTCGGCAAGTTACTGTTGTATCTACACGTTGTTGTGTAGACCACTTTTAAGCAAGTAAACATAGCGATGAGTGAAGCTGTGCCCGGAAAACGGAGCGCTAATTATCATTTCATAACAGTGTTGATGGTATTTATTAAAAAGAGAGGCCACAGTATCAGAGAGACACGTCCTTTTTCTTGTGTGCGGCAAATTAGCACGTGATTGGCTTCTGCGTGTCAGAGTTCATAAGGTAAAAGACTCTATTCATGTGTAATTTCTACCTCAGTGCTCAGTTCCTGTTCAGCCATGCGTAACAGACAAACAGTGATTACACTAACCCGCCTCCACTCTTTTTCTAACCTCTACTCGAGGCCACAGCAGCACTAGTTTCATTTTAATGATGCTATTGTTTTTCCTCTGTGCATTAAGAGCCAAAAAAAGTGATGGAAAACAAAAGATGATTAAGGAGGCAAAGACGAGGAAATGTTCTTCAAAGCTTCTGTGAGCAGTGTGTATGTGATTGACACCTTTTAAATTATTGTGATAGCAGAGAGACTTTGTCCGCTTCTTCTCAATCCTATAAAGAGTGTGAAGATGTTTTCTGACTTCGCAATAAGTTGAAAAAAATAAGCCGCTGCTGTTCAAATACAAGCAAGAATAGCAGTATTGCAGAAGGCAGTTATGCGGTTATTTAGTGGAACTTCATGCATAATGAAATCTACTAAAAGAAACACGAGCAAAAAAACAGACGGGCAAATTCTAACTTTATTACTATTATTCTTTCCACATGAGTTTGAATTTCTAGTGTTGCAGATTTTGTTGTGGGTTCCAAGTTAAAGCAATGAGATACTTAAAAACATAAACACTCACTTTAGTAAGTGCACATGCTCAGTACTGGATTGGACCGTGTTTTACTGTCTGATCTGCTGCAACTCTTTGTGGCATTAATTTCTTTTTTTTCTTTTTTTTTTTTGGTCTTATGGTTTTAGCTGTTTATTTGAACATTTTCAGAAATTAAACATTCTTAAACATCAAGAAAGCATGACGATTGTAGACGGCCCATGATCACTTGTATTCCAGACACACTATACTGTTGAATATGATGTTGGCCCACCCTTCAGCTATGACAGCTTCAACTCTTTTGGAAGGCTTTCTACAAGGTGTGTTAATGGGAATTTTTGTTCATTCTTTCACATTTGTGAGGTCAGACACTGATGTTGGACAAGGAGGCCACATCAGGATGCCTGGCTCATAGGCTCTGCTCTCATTCATGTTCTAATTCATCTAATCTAATTCATTTAATCTAATATGGAGTCATATTGGAACAGGAAGGGACCATTCCCAAACTGTTCCCAGAAAGATGGGAGTATGAAATTGTCCCAAAAAGTATGCTGAAGCATGAAGAGTTCCTTTCACTGACAATGGAGGTGTTTAGAACACCAGAATTCAATGATCTGGATGAGTGAATATAGTGTATGAACACATTTCAGCTTTTCTTGACACAAAACACAAATGTGCACATCCAGAGTGTCCTCCCAGCTAAACAGATGACTGCGTACAGATAAGAGACACTTGCTTCTGTGCAGAAAGTACCATAGAAAAATTTGAAGTATCATATTTGACCTCTGACCTCTCCTTCGAAATCAAAATGATAACATGTTCATTAACCTCCTAGGACCTGGCATCATATTTTGGGTTGTCTAGACCAAAATACTTAATATTGCTCTACAAGGCCCTGATATCCACTTACGAGGACATTATACTGCCACTTTTCTATCGAAAGTTAAAACTAATGTCCTCATATGTGGCTCTCATTTTTATCAGAAACAAAAATCAGGTAAAAAAAAAAAAAAATCAGGTAATTCTTTGTTTTTACATTCATCAGGTCCCAATAAACCCAAATAGCAAAGAGAAATTTAAAAAGGATGTCATGAAAGAGTTTGGGTCTTAGGAGGTTACATGCAATTCAGATAAAAATTATACAAATTATAGCATTGATAAACATTTCTGTGAGTTTTTTTTATTTTATTTTATTTTTTTCTTTTGGCCTGTCCCGTTTGGCTCTTTTGCCATCAGAATTGTTGTCTAAAGGCAAAGAAAGATGCCCAACGGATTTACTTTACCAAACTGACCATCCCAGCCTTGCCATAATGGTCCATTTGATTCACCTTTTATTGTTTATTTTATTTTCACTTACTGAATACGGGACAGACTTGACTGGGGGAAAGAAGGGGAGAAAGAAAGAGGGAAAGAGAAACAGCTGAGAAGAGGGACGGGGGAGAAGGGCAAAAACCAAAAACCAACAGAACGGGCAGAGAAAAAAAAATGCATATATCAATCACCTGGATCACCTGCTGAGAAAGAAAAAAGAAAGCAAGCAGAAGAGAACAAGAGTAATAGAATAAACAACATCACAATGATATATGGGAATATGACAGTAAATACTAAATATTAAACATTATTGTGCAGCACATAAGATCAACAGAACACAGTGTGCTTTGAGGTAGGAGCCAAAAAGGGTGTAGTTTGTGGGTGTGATCACCCGTGTGTACACCTGTGAGCATGGACGCGCTTGTTTTTTGTTTTTTAAAAGGTTCCTTCATGTAATAATCTGCTAGAGGGTGTGGGGGGGCCACAGCCCCGTCCTCCAGGGCGTGAAGCAGGTGTGGAGGAGATCAAAACTCCAGACATCCAGAGGCCCCCAGAACACAAGAGACCAAGGAAGACCAACAGAGGGGCAGCTGCGCCACTGTCCCGGAAAGAGCTGAGGAGAGTCCCAGATGAGGGCTCACTCAGCAGCCGCGGAGCAGAAGCCAGGGGGAGTTGCAGTGACGCGCCCGTGAGCTCCGCCGGCAGCCAGCTGTGCCTGAGTGACCGAGCCCCAGGCCGAGAGGCCGGGGGCACCCCCCCTCCGAAGTGGCCCGAGCGAGCCCCAGGCTCCAGGCCCCGATAAGCGGCCGCCAAGGAGTGAGCCGGTGTGTACCCGGACGCCCATCCCCGGACACAAAGAACCACCAACGCACCGATGTCTGAGGGGGTCCGCCACTGGCAGGGGAAGTGGTGGTAGGGGGAGATAGGCCTCCAAACCTTGGAGGGCCTGAGATGTCCCCAGAGAGGTGGCGCCTGACACCCAACCTGACATATAGACACAGACATACAGGCACACACAGATACAAACATCCATTCCCACCCTCATGCTCTCATATGCACTTACTCCACACTCAACCAACATGGAGACAGACATAAAGAGACGTTGTACACACGATCACACTCCCCAAGCGTACTCTACAAACCGGGTCTAGGTGCCCTTGCCCCTGGAGGGGGGAACTGCACCCAGACCCAGGTGGTGTTTCCCTTTTCCCTGCGGTGGGGGGAGGCAGACCGCCCCGACTCCGCAGCAGCAGGAAGGCTCCACACTCCAGACCGCAGTCGGACGGCCAACTCCTCCTCCTAGTCCTAGCCCCCCTGCTCCAGCAGGTCGCAGAGAACGGGGGTGAGAGAAGACTCCGAACCTCCCTCCACCCGCTCATTGTAATGTTGATGCATGTGTGTTCTAAGGTGCATTTAAAACCCAGGAGGGCTTGGAGCTACCTGCCAGAGAGCAGCAGGTAAGCGCATGGTCCCTCCTGCTAGCCCTCAATGTCTACGTGTATTTAAAATTGAGAGGTGGGCAACGATGCCAGGGGTGGGGTGTACACCCTGATGGTACTTTGGACTCCGTGTATCGTGCCCACCCCCAAGATCCTATATGTATGTGTAATGAGAGTGTGAGTAATGTGAATGTCTAAGTTGTGGGATAAAATTGAGGCAGAGGCAGCCAGAAGGGGACAGAGGGGGGGGTAGCCTCCTCTGCACCCTGGTGACATACCCCTACTCCAAGGCCCTGCATGTGTGGGTGGTTGTGGTGGAGCGGGAAGAGGGAGGCAGCTGGAGATGGGGAGGGAAGGAAGGGAGGGGCAAGTGACCCCTCCCTGGGGCCAGCTCCCCCGCTGACCCCAGTAGGCACCCCCATACTCCGCGACCCGCCAGGGAAAGGGGGCCCAGGCCCATCCAGACCGGGCCCAGTGCAGCAGCGCCGCCCGGCCCCACAGAGCCCGGGACAGTCCACCCAACCCCACCACAGAGAAAACTGCACCCACCCCACCATCCACTCATCTTCCAGACTACATAAGACAATAAACACCCAGGCTGAGATCTTCCTCCACCTCTCCTGTATCTCCCCCTCCTGCAGAGGGAGCTCCTGAGGAGAGGAAAGCTCCTGTGGCATTAATTTCTTCAAGTTGCGGGAAACATTGCTCACAGACCACATTGTAAAGGTTCTCTATGGACTGAGAGTTGGTCACTGTGGATGGCTACTGTGTCAGCCATCTGCAGATGAGTACACTGTGGTCACGAAGGGATGGATGTGGTCGGCAACATTGCTCAGGTAGGCTGTGGTGTATAAATGATGCTCGACTGATGCTAAGGGACCCACAATGTTGCAAACAGTACCAGCAGCAGCCAGAACCATTGATATAATTCAATTCAGTTTTATTTATACAGGTCCAAATCACAACAGGCGTTGAATGCATGCGTGCTGATCCTATCATTTGAATGTCACAGAAGAAATTGAGCTTCTTCAGTAAAGGCAGCGCTTTTCCTATTTCCTGTTGTCCAGTTTCAGTGAGCCTGTGCGAACTGTAGCCTCAGTTTCCTGTTCTTAGCTGACAGGAGTGGCACCTAGTGTGGTCGTCCTCTACTGCAGGCCTTCTGCTTTAGGGTTTCACGTGTTGCGTTTTCATAGATGCTCTTCTGTTTATGTCTGTGAAGGTTCTCAGTCATCCAGGTCATCGTAGTCAAAGGAGCTTGCAAAGAAAAGCGTCTGGACTTCTTTAAGTTACTTGAAGACGTTTCACCTCTCATCCGAGAAGCTTCTTCAGTTCTAAGGTCAAATGGTGGAGAGTCCCAGATATAAACCTAGTGGGAGTATCCCCCCACAGAGGGACAAAAGGACCCCCTGATGATCCTCTAATCGCCTGAGCCAAGGTGTGAAACTGGGCGTGGGTCACAATCAGCCAGAGTTTCGGGTGTGTTCATTGTGAAACCTGGCCCCACCTTATCATGCGAATTCCTGAGATAAGATGGCCCAGGATGTGAGTGGGCGTTAAGGCGTCTGGGAAGGGAACTCAAACCTGGATTATAGATGGCAGAGAGTTGGTGTCGTAAACCACCGCCTCTGTTCAAAGATGGTCGCTCACAGTGGACATAGATGCTTCTTTTACTCCTCTTTCAAACCATCTGTCCTCTCTGTCCAAAATGTGAACATTGGCATCATCAAAAGAGTGTCCTTTATCCCTAAGGTGCAGATGGACTGCTGAGTCTTGTCCTGTGGAGGTGGCTCTTCTGTGTTGTGCCATGCGCTTGTGAAGTGGCTGTTTGGTCTCTCCAATGTAGAGGTCTGGGCATTCCTCACTGCACTGTACAGCATACACCACATTGTTAAGTCTGTGTTTTGGCATTTTGTCTTTCGGGTGAACCAGTTTTTCACCCATCTATAATCCAGTTTTGAGATCCCTTCCCAGACGCCTTAACGCCCACTCACATCCTGGGCCATCTGATCTCAGGAATTCGCATGATAAGGTGGGGCCAGGTTTCACAATGAACACACCCGAAACTCTGGCTGATTGGGACCCACACCCAGTTTCACACCTTGGCTCAGGCGATTAGAGGATCATCAGGGGGTCCTTTTGTCCTTCTGTGGGGGGATACTCCCACTAGGTTTATATCTGGGACTCTCCACCATTTGACCTTAGAGCTGAAGAAGCTTCTCGGATGAGAGGTGAAACGTCTTCAAGTAGCTTAAAGAAGTCCAGACGCTTTTCTTTGCAAGCTCTTCTGTTTACTTTGGTTGTAATAAGTAGTTATTTGAGTTACTAATGCCTCGCTTGCATATGGGCCATTCTCCTGACCTCTGGGATCAACAAAGTATTCTCTCCCAGAGAAGTACTGCTCACTGGATATTTTCCCTTTTTCAGATCTTCTCTTTAAAGACTGGAGATGGGAAAAGATCCGTCTAGCCCCAACAATTATGCTACTTTCAAAGTCACTTAAATCACCTTTCTCTCTCATTCTGATGCTCGGTTTGAACATCAGCAGGTCGCCTTAGTCCTGTCTACATGCCTAAATGCATCGGGTTGCTGCCGTGTGATTGGCTAATTAGATATTTGCATTAAGAAGCAGGTGAAACTAATACAGTGTCGGGTGAGTGTATTTTGGTTTGGCTTTTTTCGCCCTGTTATCTTTACACAGTCTGTAACCGCTAATGTAACCTTGACTCATTCAAATTATGCTCCTGCTTGTAATTTGCATAAGAAAATGTGTTTCTCTTTGAAACAGAAGGTCAAGTGCATGACGTATTATATGAAGTATCTGCCAAGGTACAAAATACTCGAGATGTCTGCAAAATGCTCACTGACTATTTAATTTATATTCCTATATATATTCCCATTATAGTCCTATTTGCTCTGCTGCCTTATAATACCTGCTCGGAGAGGCTAAATTGTCTAACTTTTTTATGGTTATGCAGAGTGGAACAGAGCTTGGTACCCTTGGCTCTCCACAAAAGCGTTTGGAGTTAAAACCCAGCTAAACACAGTTTGCATGTTTACTCCATGAGTTTCACGGATAATTAAACGTAAACAAAAAAAAAGCCCGTTTCCTTAAGTTACACATGGCATGTAATCTAGCCCTGATGCCTGTCTGCTTCAAGTCTTATGTAGGCTGGAAAATCACAAGTAGGAAGCTGAAAATATCTAGAAGTAGCGCGTCATGCCTGAAGAAGCAAGCTATTTATTTGCAGTTCCTCAATCTCACATAGGGTTCTGTTTATAGACCATCTTGGTTCATTATCCCACTGTGCAAAGTGACATCAGAGTGACGTCCTTTACAAGTCATATTTGTACAAGTTTGGGCCACTAAAGAGAATGTTTTGTAACGCCAGACGACGTCTTTTTTTCAACGTCTACTGAACGTCTAATGTTGTCGTCCGTACGACCTCCGTGTACGGGCTAAAATGTGGTTGTTGTGGACGTCTGTAGTCCCATGTTTCCAGAGTGTGGAGGGCATGTTCTCTGTACAGAAACCTTTGTTTGAAGGGATGCAGAGTGATCAGCGTCTCCAAGATGGCGCCGACTCTTGAGCTAAAACAAAAGTGAGCAGCTGCTCGGTGGATTTGGATCAGAGATGTCCCCGGCTTCTCACAAAGACTGCCGAGCACATAGTCCAGTTCATACATACACACTGGCACAAGCTCTCCACAATAAAACAGGACACTTGTAAAAATAAACCATATATAATGCAAATGCTCTTTTAAACTTATTAAACATACTGTACTCCTTTTAATGGTTTAATTATTTATATAGCACATTTAATTACAACAGGAGCGTTGACCAAAGTGCTGTACAAGAATACAACATACATAATAAAATAACTTAGAGTATTGATAGCAAACACCAAATATGAATTAACAAATAACTCTCATGCTGTATTAAAAGCCAGTAAATAAAAATGCGTTTTAAGATAAGATTAAAAGGATTTTAAGAGGATTTTTTCCAAATACTTTAATGATAATTATTTTACATTTTAACATGGATGTCAATGTTTTTAATATTTCAACACATTTTAATAAATGACAGTTTTAAGCTGGTTACAAACAAATAGCTAATTAATTAAAATAAATAAACCCATTAAAGAAAAACAGGAACGTGTAAAATAACAAAAAACACCAGATGTAGTGAATAAATCAGCAGGCTAACCCATAATAAATCGCGTGTGTTTATAAATAATCCATATTCATATGTATCATGTTGATAACAACTATGTTTATATTTATAAAAAAAATGAATTTGTTAATCATGTAAATTTCCTGCACGTGTCAAACGTTGAACAACATATTGACGTCCAGGTTGACTTGAAGGAAACGAGTCACAGTGTTTGCTGTTGGAATAATAATAAAGGCTCTGGTTAGATGTTTAGTGTCTGCGGTCAAAATGCTGACAACCGCCTTCGACTTTTGTATCCCCTTAAAATGTAGCATTACAGGTGGATGGTGGGGCGTTGGAGGGGTTGAAACACCAGACTGCAGCAGCGACACTGATATGTCACATGCAAAGACAGCAAACTTGGCAGCTTAAATTGTAGCATCCCTGGTTGAAAAGATGGCCTCTCAAACTGATGGCTCACAATCCTTTAATTAAACAGCCGTGTATGTGAACACACCGTAAGAGCTACAACATAAAGAGAATAAAGGACCATTAGTAACTCAAACAGTGTGGTACCTTTAACCTTTTGCCTTATTCATTAATCACAAATTAATTTTCTTTACCTTACATAACATATAACAGTGAAACTTGTAAATTGTTGCATTGCTGCCTAAATATGACGAGGTGCGTGAGCACACAAAGTACATATTTACAGGACAAACTTTGATACAAACTTGTTCCCTCATCATCCAGGTGCTAAAGAACTGTTTGCAACTCAGATTTGCACCTTATTAGCCGTTTTTTTCCCGTTCCTTAACCATTGAGCACACCTTCTCTCCGTGCATTGAAAACTTGCGCTTCTACTGTAGAGATGTTTACGCCACTTGATTTACGGCACCTTGTCGCTCTATAACTTTCTAAATAAAAGCATCAGCTAGGTCCAAGCTGCATCAATAGCCAATCATGAACCAATTTACAAAATATTAATGAGGTCATTTACATAAATATGTTTCCAGACTGTGAGACTGTGTTCAGGAGAAGGAGGATGTATGTAAACATAAATGTGTCTCACGCGGTGCAGCACGAGCTGCCTGCCTAAACTAGCTTGCGTGCTCTGCCCCATGTTTAGCAGAGCGGTTGAGTAGCATGTAAATGTAATTTCTGGGAAGCCGGCTTGGCCACTGAGTTGAATAGTTGCTTCTTCATGCTGCAGTAACACTGCCCAGATGGTAGCAGTGTGTGAAAAAGTAATTACGCAGGTAGGTAATGTATCTGATTATATGTTGCATCCTCCTGGTATAAATCTTCTTCAGGTGTTCCTCCCAGTGAACCCGATAATAAGTGTTAGAGCTCTCACACCAAATGAGGAAGCTGCACATCTGTATTCCCTCCCAGTTCTCACTCCTAAATTGGTCGCATACAGATACGTCCCGAGGACCCGTGTGTGTCACATTTTAACATGCTTTTCGTGCCGCTTTTCAACGTGAAGGGAGGTCAGATGGATTCGGTAGAAGTCACTCAGTGTCTGAAATAGATGCTATGAGGCTGCAGGCAAATGTGCTCTGCTGGTGTCATGACTAAACATGGGGAAAAACAAAGTGTGGACAATCTTGCCAATAAACAGAGTCTTTACTAAACCCAAAAAAAGTTGCGTGGTTCCCTGAACCAGACTAAAGTACAACAGAAAAGGAAAAGTCTAGAAAGTGTCAGTCACGATCGGCCCTCGAGGTCGTATGATTGTGTCAAATTGCTTTACAGAAAGAAGATGGAGGGAAAAGAGACATAAATCAAGAGTGCACCTGTGACTGTGAAAAATGGAGTGGAGTTTCATGCAAGGGCAGATTCATCTGACAGTTCAGTCGAAAGAGGAACTGGAAGGATGCCGGAAGCCTTTCCCCCCCTCAGATTACAGGTGTGCCTCGTCGTGCTCTTTAGTGAGCTCAAAAATGTACGTTTGAAAATCATTGATCTAAAAGGAGAGTGGCCAGAACACGGGGAAGCACCAAATCTAGTATTATGATGCATCCATGCTTTTAAAAATTATACATAACAGAATTATACCACAGTTACATGTGTGTACCAAATTTAACCCCTAATTTGCAAATATATGCACTGAAAGAAACTGGACAAGTTCCTATATATAGTTAACAGTGGGTTCCTTAAGTGGTAAATTGAAAAAAATCCATGTGTGGAAAAAAATGTTGGAAAAAAGAATTTGTGTAAAATTCTTTCATTGTCCTGTATGTTTACAGATGTTTTTTAACTGTGCATACAGAAAAACAAAGATAATCCAGTCGTGGCTGGAATGCAGGAATCTAATAAACAAGAGTCAGCGAATTGTTTCCGTCACAGCAAAAATAAAAGCAAAACAAAATTGACAGTGAAGCTGTGACAGCTTAAGGAAATATGATGGAGGAAGAGAGATGGTGAAGTGCTAGTTACACTCAATTTAAACAGTGATGACAGCAAACCTTGCAGCTGTACCTTGAGGGTTAGACTGGATTTTCCGCCTCAGCGCTGCTCTTGAAGTTTGAATTATTCGGACTGTAACCCTGTTTGCTTTCGACCTTTCGAAGGGCATCAAGTCAGATGTCGGTCGACTGAGCAGATTAAATGTGTGAAAGCTTCTCAAGGATATTTCATTAGCCTTGGCTTTGACATTTTTAATATTAGATTCCTCAAATATTTGTGGAGCTTATCCTAATTTTTGATTTCATACTTAAAAATAATTTAATTTGCTGTTAATATAAATAATTATACATAATTAAAGCACCATCTTCATTCTGATAAACCTGCGAACCATGCCTTCTACATTGTAGTGGACTTATTTTAGGGTTAACCCATCTATTTGGTGAGGTCGGACAATTCAGGGGGTTCCCGAGGCAAAGGTTAGTCTGACTGGAGCCTTCAGGAATACGATATCTGATTTCTGTGGGTGTTTCGGCTCTGTGTTGGGTCACAAGGACATCATTGCTGCTTGTAGACAGTGCATGAATGTAACGTCTGACCAAGGACAGAGCTTCAGAGACTTTATTCCATTTTACGCATTCAGCTGATAGCTGTCCATTATCTGAATCTCATTCATTCATTGCTGTATGTCAGCATGCTACTTTCTCTTCATGCATGTAATCGATATGCTCTTCTTCATACGTGTCTGTCTGTCTGTCTGTCTCCTGCATCTCTGCAGTTATACTGCTCAGATGAACCACAGTTGCTGGACCTACACCTCCAGTTTGGTTCAACCAGGAAGTGCTGAGTAGAGAGCAGTGAGACAATAAAAACAAATCAGGTTTCAGAAGACAAAATATTTTTTAGGCGAGGAAAGAAGAGGGTGAAATTAAGGTGAAGAGTAATGTGATACTTCAGAATATGACAGGGATGTTGCAGGGCTGCTGGTGGTGGTGGATGGGGGGAATTCCCAGACCACCACCATGACCTTCTGTCCCACAATCCATCAGGGCGTCAGAGGCTGCACGGCCACACGCCACGATGACAAATCTGCCTGTCGGCCGAGCACAGCGTGACAACTTGGCATTTTAAGTGCTCAGATTAACTTTGAAATTGGGAAGAAGACATTACAGTCAGTGCTGTGCACAAAGACCGTCTGGAGAGGGGGGTGGGGGTGGGGGGGGGGGTTAATTACATTACATTAAATGTATTCATGAATTTACAGTCTAGTTTAGACGAACTTGAGTTAAATGAGATGAACTGAATGTTGGACTTGTTTCTAAACAGGTTTTCATTTGAGTCACTTTTAAAAGCACCCGAACAATGTTTAGGGGTTTATTTCAATAGAAAACCGTCTCCACTGAGCAAAAAGTTTGACTTTGCTTCACTGCGTCAAAGCAAGAAATCTGTAATTACTGATAATGAACTGTCACACGATTAAAAACCCAGGCGGCGAGTAGTAACATCAGCAATTACTTAGATGTGCACTTTTGTCTCTTTGATATATTTCAGTCCAAAATACAAAAGACTTTTGGTTTTATTTTTACTTCTTTAAGGGAGATATCTCAGCAAAGTGCGACAGTTGTGTTCAGCAGCTAAGTGCTAGCTTCGTCATCGCCTGAATGGTTCTGGGCAGGTAGTTTAGCCTGCATTTACTCAATCTTTTCCACCTGCTGCTGCTGCTGCTTGAAATAAGGTCAATGATTCTACTGAGATTTGGCCAAAATGGTTCATTTACAGGCTCTTAACCCCCCAAAAAGGAAAAAAAACAGATGAAAAATGGACTTTTTATAGATGTTTTATAGACTTTCCCTGGAACCCTGGGATCAGCATAAAAGAAAAACCCCAAAGATTTCTGGTCTGAATGGGAATTTAGTGAAGTAAATGTCCTTTGTAAAAACAGCCGTACTGTTCATAAATATCCGATGTAAAATGTGTACACTGGTCACACTCCACCCCCTCTCACTGCTCTCTTTTTACTTCAGAACAGAAAGAATGAGTCACTTATTGCTCCTGACAACTTGAATTATTATGCCCTAAAGGAAGAGTCCGCTTTTAGTACTTACTGAGATTCTGATCTAAAAATACAAGACAGGCCCCGAATGAAAAGTTTTGACATCTGCATCTCAGTGCAACTGATAAAACGGATAATCAGTTTAAAGACTTGAAAGAAAATCAATTTTCATCAGGACTTAAAAAGTGAAATGCACGTTTCTGTGCCATTGTTGTCTTCTCAAAGGGATGTCATGTGATTGTGAGTAGTGATTCTTATCTCAGAGTAATGGTGCAGTGAAGAGGGAACAAAGACTTGTTTTTTTACCCGTTTGTCTTATTTTTCTTGGTCTCTTTCTGTTCTGCTGCAGTGTTTCTGCTTCACTGGGACTCTTGCTTTCCCTTCGCATAGTTGACAGCTAACAAAACACTTTAATTCAACCAGAAGATGTCATTATAATCCATTTATAATCAAAAGTCATTGTTTGAAATTACACTCAAAGTCCCCTCTCTGGCTGTCATTCTAGTCCCATCTTTTAGCTTGCTATTTGTTTTGGCCTGTAGGTGCATAAGGTGATGTTTACTAAACAATAACTGTGTGAATGATGCTGATAATTGAGCTAATTAACCTCTTCAACCCTACAGAGCCATCAGTGGGTCTGTCATTGAAAATGCATTCTGGGAACATGGATTTATTTTCAAGTTATGTTACAGGTAATTTGAGTCGGAATTAAAGGTAATTGAATATAAAACGATACACAAACACTTACAGAGCTGAATTTTTGATTGGATTTTGCACTGCAAATTACAAACTTTATTTAATCTGAATATGAACCGTGCTTCTCTTCCTTTCTTTTTTATTTACATGCAACTATTTAATTTATTTGTCAAACTCAAGACAAGAAAAATGGGGAAACAGGTGAGACAATTTAGTGAAACACATGCAGACATAGGTGGAAGTACAGTATGTAAGTACAGTATGAGGCAAAAAGCGAGTTTGTACAGTTCTGAGGAGCTTGGATGTCAGTATTTGGGTATGACCAACTTTATTGTTCATCAACAGTGTCTGAACCCAGACATGAGCCACAAAAGCCAGTGCATTCCCAGTGCTGGTCCCACACTGACATGAATGGGGAAGGTTATGTCCAGCATCACATCCCATATGGAAAAGAAATAGTAAAAACTTATATGTGATTACTCATGAAAGTGGCCACTTTCATGAGTAAATCATATAAGGCTTACATGATTTACTCATGAAAGTGGCCACTTTCTCATTACTTTCATACATTGTTTTGTATCCAAAACATACAAGTTTCATTATATAATTTTTCAAGGGATCTCAAGGTTCAAGGTTCTTTATTTGTCACATGCATAGTTATACAAGTATAACACACAGTGAAATGTAGCCTGACACGCTCCTCGACATGTGCAAAAATTGGGGGGGGTGTAGAGGAGGAACATTATATATATATATATATATATATATATATATATATATATACACACACACACACACACTGGGTGAATGTGCAGTAGTAGCAGTAGTAGCAGCAAGCAGGTGAATTCTGTACATTAATATGAATAGACATCTGACCTGATCTTATATCTGTTTTCACTCTTATATGCTTTTCATACAAGTTTCACACAAGACAGATACAAACTTTATAAGATTTATATATATCTTTTCCATATGGGATGTCAGCAAGGTATCTGGACAAAAATCTTTAGTAATGTAAATGTGCAGACCATCGAGAATAAGATTTCCATACCAGACCGGTCGAGGTCGGGTTCGAATGAGTGAGAGTAGGGATGCTAAATGCAGGGAGAGTAAATGGAGAGTATCATACAGAGAAGGAAGGTGAGCATATTGTATGTGCAGGAGACAAGGTGGAAGGCAAGCAAGGCCACGAGCACTGGAGATGGACTGGCTGTGGTGAATACACATTTCAGGAACAGGGAGGAACATAAGGAGATGTAAGACTGGTGGAAGGTGCACTCAGGTGGATTACATCTTATGCAGAAAGTTCAATCTGAAAGATTTAGGAGACTCCAAGGTGGCGTCAGGAGGGAATGGATGGTAGTCTGTAGAATGACCTTGGAAATCAAGGGGAGGAAGAGAGTGAAGGCGGATACAGGCATATATAAGTATGCATACAAATTCAGAAGAATATTGATTTCAGGGAGGAGTTGAGGCGGTCTCTGGGTGGTAGAGAGGAGTTACGAGATTATTGGTAAATACGGCTGTTCTGAAGGAAACGAGGTGTTTGGTGTATCCTCTGGACACAGGAAAGTACAGTCCTGATGAAAAGTCGTGAGCCACAACACATTTTTGATTGGAAAGGGTGAAGTGATTTGTTGAAAGGTGCACATGAAAATGCAGTATGTAAGGCAAAAACAGAGTTTGTACTATTTTTAAGAGCTCAAAATTCAATACTTAGTATGACCAACTTTAATCTTCAACACAGCCTGAACTCTGAGGCAGCTTCATGTCATTCCTTTAAGTAATCTTCAAGAATGATTCTCGAGGTTTCCTGAAGGGCTCTCAGAGCTCTTCTTCATATGTCTGCTGTCTTTCTAGATGATATTGTATTGAAGGTACTTTCCTGTGTTTATAATTCCATAATTTTTACAAGATCTCCAACACAAAACCAACAAACAGCAAGTGCAGATCCAAACTATGACATAGCCTCCACTGTGTTTTACAGGCTGTAGACACTGACTGACCTCCTTTGTACATATTGATGATAATTTGAACAAAAACCTTTAGATCCTCAGATCTGATCCCTCGGATTTTTGACACACCTCAGCCTTTTCTGCCCATTTCCCTTCCTTAAGAATGACGTCTTGACAGTTAGTGAACAGTCAGTGGATTAACTTAAGAGCCAGACGGCTCTCTGAGGTCATGTGTCAGGTCTTTGCTGGATTTTTTTTCTGTATGATTTAAGTACACGACTTTCAGATACGATTCATCTGCTGTAAATCGTTTTAGGCTCACCCCTTTTTCTTTTGTCCTTCACTTGTTGTCTGTTGTGTAGATGTCCAAAGAAAAACTTCGAAAGACCTTCAGAAAGCCCGGAGAACTTCCTTGAGGCCACTTTAAGAAATTATAGAACAGTCTGGCTCCTTGAAAGCAAAATACTTGGAAATGACAGGAGGCTCAAGACTTTTGCACAGCACTGTGTGGCATACAGTGGGGCAAAAAAGTATTTAGTCAGCCACCGCTTGTGCAAGTTCCCCCACTTAAAATGATGACAGAGGTCAGTAATTTGCACCAGAGGTACACTTCAACTGTGAGAGACAGAATGTGAAAAAGAAATCCATGAATCCACATGGTAGGATTTGTAAAGAATTTATTCGTAAATTAGGGTGGAAAATAAGTATTTGGTCACCTCAAACAAGGAAAATCTCTGGCTCTCACAGACCTGTAACGTCTTCTGTAAGAAGCTTTTCTGTCCCCCACTCGTTACCTGTATGAATGGCACCTGTTTGAACTCATCATCTGTATAAAAGACACCTGTCCACAGCCTCAAACAGTCAGACTCCAAACTCCGCCATGGCCAAGACCAAAGAGCTTTCGAAGGACACCAGGAAAAGTATTGTAGACCTGCACCAGACTGGGAAGAGTGAATCTACAATAGGCAAGCAGCTTGGTGTGAAAAAATCAACTGTGGGAGCAATCATCAGAAAATGGAAGACATACAAGACCACTGATAATCTCCCTCGATCTGGGGCTCCACGCAAGATCTCATCCCGTGGGGTCAAAATGATCATGAGAACGGTGAGCAAAGATCCCAGAACCACACGGGGGGACCTGGTGAATGACCTGCAGAGAGCTGGGACCAAAGTAACAAAGGTCACCATCAGTAACACACTACAACGGCAGGGAATCAAATCCCGCAGTGCCAGACGTGTTCCGCTGCTGAAGCCAGTGCATGTCCAGGCCCGTCTGAAGTTTGCCAGAGAGCACATGGATGATACAGCAGAGGATTGGGAGAATGTCATGTGGTCAGATGAAACCAAAGTAGAACTTTTTGGTATAAACTCAACTCGTCGTGTTTGGAGGAAGAAGAATACTGAGTTGCATCCCAAGAACACCATACCTACTGTGAAGCATGGGGGTGGAAACATCATGCTATGGGGCTGTTTTTCTGCCAAGGGGACAGGACGACTGATCCGTGTTAAGGACAGAATGAATGGGGCCATGTATCGTGAGATTTTGAGTCAAAACCTCCTTCCATCAGTGAGAACTTTGAAGATGAAACGAGGCTGGGTCTTCCAACATGACAATGATCCAAAACACACCGCCCGGGCAACAAAGGAGTGGCTCCGTAAGAAGCATTTGAAAGTCCTGGAGTGGCCTAGCCAGTCTCCAGACCTCAACCCCATAGAAAATCTGTGGCGGGAGTTGAAAGTCCGTGTTGCTCGGCGACAGCCCCAAAACATCACTGCTCTCGAGAAGATCTGCATGGAGGAATGGGCCAAAATACCAGCTACTGTGTGTGCAAACCTGGTAAAGACCTATAGTAAACGTTTGACCTCTGTTATTGCCAACAAAGGTTATGTTACAAAGTATTGAGTTGTATTTTTGTTATTGACCAAATACTTATTTTCCACCCTGATTTACGAATAAATTCTTTACAAATCCTACCATGTGGATTCATGGATTTTTTTTCACATTCTGTCTCTCACAGTTGAAGTGTACCTCTGGTGCAAATTACTGACCTCTGTCATCATTTTAGGTGGGGGAACTTGCACAATCGGTGGCTGACTAAATACTTTTTGCCCCACTGTATGTGGTTTGGGTGGTATGTTAAACATTTCCAAACAACCAGCAAAATGACAATGACAGTATGTTAAAACCCAATGCAGAAATATCAACCGCCTACATGTGACATGTTTAGGGAACATACGGAGATTGTAACCACAACATCTCCCCAAATGTGCACAGAGCTGGTTAAGCTGAAGTCAAACAGGTGTAAACAGCAGTGCCTCATCAACACAAGACATAAATGTCAAACATGGCAGAAAATCATTCAGCCCAAAGAGCGTCAGATCAATCAGAAAATCAAAATACGTCACAAAAAATAAACGTTAAGCAGAATAATTCTCATTAGAACTGATTCGAATGTTGAGCGTACCGAAGCGTGAAAGATGTGCTGCTGTGTGTCGCTGTATGTGGTGTGAGCACGTACCTCCAGCACCGCCCTTGTGCCTTGTTGGGGGCTCAGCAGATTGCCTTGTTATTCTTGTTTTTCATTAGTCATGCAGGTTGTGGTGCCGCGCTGGGCGGTTTAGGTCATGTTGCTCCCAGGAGGGCCTCATCCCGCTCCTACGACCTCGCGCACAACATTCGCATCGTGATGACAACTGTGAGCAAAGCCGTCGCATCTGTTGCAGCCTGTTTAGCTCTCCGCTCAGGTATCACGAGGCCATCTCTAACATATGCAGGGGAAGAATACTAACATTAATTTGAACTGTGTATAGTGAGAATATGAGAAATGCGTACATTAAACTGAAGCTGCGTTACATGCTGCTGCAGGACGGTGTCTGAGCTTCAGGCATGTCGCAGTCACGTTTCCAAAGCCTGAGCACCAGCGCAGCAGCACACATCTAAAGGAAAAGTTCAAATTCATTTCCATTACACTTTGCTTTCTAATGCAGCAACCACAAATAAATATTAAGTTACATTAAATATAAATCAAGGTTACTTTTCACTTAAATGCAGTCCTTCAGTTGGGTTAATGAAAAGCTTTACTGCAATCTAATTATCCTTTCAGTGCAGCATTTTGTAGGGTGAATACTAAAATACCTCCTGTTTTAAAGGGTTTCTGGTAAGAAAATCATTATTCAGAGGATATAAGTGCGTCATCAGTCCTGCAGACCACTGTGGAACTGGTGCTTCTGTGACGCTAGTGGCATGCTGGCTGAGAAAACTGTATGTTCCCATACTGAATGGACCTGATGAAAAGTTCTCTTTCCCGGGGCATCAAATCCTCCGATCCTGCTGTTCTGCTGTTCACCAACATCCTACATGCACAAAGTACATGTATGTAGGATAAACCTGCACAGTGGTGTCTGTGCACGTTTATGGCAGTGCATACACTTGTCTGTCACACCCACCTCCACACATTTAGATGCTTGTTCAGGACCCTTTGGTGTCACATGCCATGCTTTTAGTGTAAGCTGACATTTTTCAACAATCTACAGTTGCCATGACGTCTATTTTAACCCAAGCTGCAACCTTCTTGCCTACACAGGATTCATATAGGTTGTTATCAGTTGTATTTGTTTATTTGCTTGTTATGTGTCATATTTGTACTTTCTCTGCCCTTTTGGACGGTTCTCTCTTGAATCCAGACTGTTACCTGGGTAAACGATGGATAATTCAGTAATAGTAAAATGCATTCGGGATAGTATTACAGTGTGTCAGGTTGATTGCAGAACGTCAGTATTTGACCCCTTGGCAGGAGTCAGTACATTACATATACTACAGTCAATACTCTGCTTGGTTTTGTCACCCGGACATTATGTTCATCACAGCACATAAAACGATGCTAATCTGCTCTCTTTTTTTTAATTTATTTTTTTGCTACGTTTTCATTCTTTAGCAATATCACTCAAAAAGTCAGATTCGTCTGGATATTTTTTTTACCAGAGGTGGGAGCTCGGCCCAGTGTAGAGCTTTCTGAAGTCTATTCAGATCCCGATAACGATTCAGGCGTTTATCCTGCACTATTGTGCGACAGGGCAGGATTGTTCATTCTACGTCATGTGTCCACAAGTACAAGGTTGATATAAGAAAAACTGGAACTATTATCTTAATTTTGTCAAGAAAATCTCATAAAGTGAAGGTCCCTGTGGTCCGGAGGGCACTCTCAGCACTGCTGGGAGTTTAGGACTGTTGGGCTGCTATTCTTTCAGATCTTGTGGATTTCCTGAGTCTACAATTATTATTCATAACTGCTTCATGAACACTTCAGAGTGGAAAAGGTAATCTGCTTGCATGCTGTCACATAAACGGAGAGGCCCAGGCCTGGTGGAACCTTTAGCTGAAGGTCTATGAGGCAAAGGTAATGAAACGTCTATAAGAGGTTTATTCAGATGTTGTTGTTCTAATCACTTTAGTCTGTTTGTCATCTTGGATTATCTCCTAAATCTCACCGAACCCCGTTGGTGTGGTGGTATTTTCTTTTACTTTCTTGATTGTTCACTAATTTGTGTCATTTTCTTAAATCATCTTGGCAACTTACAGTCGATTTATTCCCCCACTTTCCTCTGAACTTGCTGTTTTCTTTCTCCTTGTTCAGCTCTTGTTCAGCAGCGAGAAGAATTAATGAGAGAAGAACACTGAGCTGCTTTTCCTGATCTGTGCGTAAAGGTCAAATAGTGGGGAGAGTCAAAGCTGGATAATAACTGGAGATGAAAACCAAGTTCAAGTAGCTGCTGCTTGGTGTATTAAGAGAGAGTGTGTGTGTGTGTGTGTGTGTGTGTGTGTGTGTGTGTGTGTGTGTGTGTGTGTGTGCACGATGCAGGTTTTAAATTTACATGTGTGTTTTGTAACTGAGCAGCTGCCAATGAAGAAATGGGGCGTGGCCACATGTTGTAGCAAGTAACATGTAACAAATAATTTGACAGTTTGTGCTGCAGACATTTTTTGGTCACGTTTAGATGACAACGGCACTCGTGATTGCTTGTATGCATTTCTTTTGCTTTTAGGGCACCAAATAATGAAAACTGTGGTATTTTGTGCTGGAGTGGATGATCACACAGGAGAGGTGTTCCGTCTGTATGTGAGCTTTCTCAAAAAGCTTGTTAGCAGATGACAATGACCCTTCCGATGCAAAATGTAGGGAAGCTGTGACTCAAAGTTTTGTAGCATTCCAAAACTGGCATCCATGGCCTCTTCACACGGTGAGTTTTAGCCGGTGTGCAGAGGTGAGGAAGTTTAAACTTCTTTCTGAAGCATTTTTTCCCTTAGTTACACAACAGTCACTTTGGATACTTATAACTAAACGCATTCCTCTAGAGAGAGTCCATTGTGTTTGCAGTGTTTCCCTCCTATTCAAACTAATGGCATCTCTCTTCACGGCTGGCAATGCGTCCTATCTTCCATTCTGGCCCATAGACTGTATATAAAAGATGGCTGTAGAAACTTTGTCATGGCCCAGCAGATTGTGGATATGCGTTATGAAGCCTCGGCTTTTCTTTACAGCTGTTAACACCTTGTGTTGTTCTGTTTTTAAACAGAAGTGGTCATATTTAGATCAGATATTAGGGGTGCTGATAGACTCCAAGTTTAGCACTTACTAGTAAATGACAGGCTAATGCTGAAACATCACAAAAAGTGAACACAGACTTGTGTGCTCTGTTTGACACAGCTTCATGTGAATTTCGCCAGAAAATTTCATTCAGAATGCTCCTAAAAACACCGACACTACAAGTAAGAGGATCGGCGACTTTAATTTGCATCAAGAATTCTTAGCACCCACTTGGCACCTGCCATATGTTCTCAATTTTTAATTAGCTTTGCTCTGTTATGAAATTTAAAGTGTGAGCTTTGAAAAAAACATACGCATTTGTACTGATAAAGTGCCAGTCCCACAGGCCTTTAGACTGAATGGCAAACCATTTCCGATCTCTGGTCACAAGCTACAGCACAATAAGTTTCTCAGCTAGTTGGTGAGTGATTGCAGGCAGTTGCTGTGAAGGCCTCAGTCACACAGGCCTGACCGTTCAGCGATCCCCGTGGCAATCACAGCTTGGGAGAAATGTGTTTACCCCAACTGGGGTGGTCAGTCGGGGTCACCACCCAGCCTTGATTGTCTGTGACTCATATCTAAAAGGGAAAGCAGATGAAGAGAATAGTTTTTTTAAATCAGGTTGTAAATGTGCTTCTTTTTGCTGTAGAGTGTTTCAACATGGGAGTCTTTGTGAAACATCTCAAAGTGTTACAGCAGCAGTAGCGCTTTTATCTGCATGCTTGTGTGTGCACTTTAGCTCAGTGTGTCCCTTGTCAGGAGGGGTGAGTGTTTAACAAATGACTGCCAACCCGGGGACACAGGGGCCAGGGACCTCTGTTAGGGAGTCGGCCAACAATAAATCTCAAAAATCAATATGACAGGGCCTGGAGTAATCAGTATCAATGATTTTAAACCGGAATAAGTCCCTTGGGGTGAAGAATGATAAAATTCTCTGAGTTCAAAGTCTGAAAAAACATCCTGAAGGATGGAAATGAAGGATGGAGAAGAGGAAGAAAAAAAGGAGGAAAGAGAGAGAGAGAGATTATTGATGCTTTTTACCCAGAAGGCCTTGCAGCAGGGTTAGGATCTCTGTTCTGTTTTCTCTGTTTGTGCCTTTTTCCCTTCTTTCCTCCTCTTACTTTTCATCCGTCACTCTTCTGCTGTCTCATCTGGTCGTCTTCACTCTTACCTACTCTTCCTTTCATGCTTTCTTACTCTAAATCTTTGCAGCTCTTTCTCTGGTTTTGTCTTTAGCGACTCCATCGCTGCTTTTTTTAAAAAAAATTTTGTAGTCTGTTCCACTTTTTCTGCCCCACAGGATTTAGTTTTGATTGATAGTGAGTTTTTCTCTCCTTTTCCGCCTTCTAGTTTACTTTTAATGATCCATTAGGAGACGAAATCTACAGATCAAATTTCAAAATGGAACTTGTGACTTATTAAAATCCTATTTCGTCATTCAGGAGATAAAATATGTGTTGAGAAAAACACCAACATGATAAAGCCAATTACAGAACTGTTGCATGAAATATTTACACTCATTCTTGTAAAATTAGACTATAACAAAACATCAGATTTAAGGAGGTCTTAAATCTCTGTGGACACGTCTGCCCAATACTAAATGGAAGGTGTCAAAAATGAGAAGGGGAAAGAGGGAGAGCGCGCCACGCTTTAGCAGGCAGAGAAGACTGGTTATAGGACCCCCTCAGCTAATCACTGACTAATCATTTAATCTAAAAACCACTCAAAATAAATGGTAAATAAACTGGTCCTTATACAGCCCTTTCCTCCTCTGCCTGATCACTTTATACAGCATGCCTTATTTACCTGTTCATACCGGTTCCTATCTAACTTTCTAGCTAACACTGCGATGGATGCATTGGAGAGCAATTTCAGGTGAGTATTTTGCACAAGGATATTTGGCATGCAGACTGAAGCAGCCGGGGATCGAAACACAGACTTTCTGATTAGTAGATGACCTGCTCCACCTCCTGAGCCGCGGCCGCCCCAATCAAGTAATGTCCTAATAATAGATGATGTCTTCGTGATAGCATTTCAGCAAAGATGTTACCTCTCATGTGTTTCTCTGGAAGCAGCCAAAGCCCAAAGATGAGTGGTCAACGCTGGACTGAAAAGAAATCAGATCATTTCCAATATCAGAAATCTTGACCCAGGTTTTTTAGAGGTTCTGTATATTCGCATTAATAATTGCATTCATTCCTAACCACTTATTTTTTTTAGCTAAACAAAGATTCTGCACAAAAGATGTATCAATTGCTGTGTTCACTTGATTTGACTTGGTGTCAGTTTTCTTTTGTTCGTTATATTCTTTCTCCACGCGAGAGGCGCTGCTGGCAGGAACAATTGGCTGATTTGGGTTTCATGTGCAGTAGCTCCAAGTCTCTGGAACAGTGGCCTGTGCCCTTTGCTGAAGACAGTATTTAATCACTTTTCCCCTCTTCCTTGGCACTGGTTGAAAATATGTTGAATGGCAGCCCTGCCATGCTTGAAACATCTGGGCCCCACTGTGGGTAAATGTCAACAAATAACATTCAGTCAGCGTTTTAAACATTTATCTGCCCCGGAGTTTCTCTTTGCACAGACTCCTCCACCCCCCTCCTATTCAGCTGCATCTGCCCTGGGTTCCCCACTGGATGTATTTTAAACCTACAGGGAGTGCAGAATTATTAGGCAAATGAGTATTTTGTCCACATCATCCTCTTCATGCATGTTGTCTTACTCCAAGCTGTATAGGCTCGAAAGCCTACTACCAATTAAGCATATTAGGTGATGTGCATCTCTGTAATGAGAAGGGGTGTGGTCTAATGACATCAACACCCTATATCAGGTGTGCATAATTATTAGGCAACGTCCTTTCCTTTGGCAAAATGGGTCAAAAGAAGGACTTGACAGGCTCAGAAAAGTCAAAAATAGTGAGATATCTTGCAGAGGGATGCAGCAGTCTCAAAATTGCAAAGCTTCTGAAGCGTGATCATCGAACAATCAAGCGTTTCATTCAAAATAGTCAACAGGGTCGCAAGAAGCGTGTGGAAAAACCAAGGCGCAAAATAACTGCCCATGAACTGAGAAAAGTCAAGCGTGCAGCTGCCAAGATGCCACTTGCCACCAGTTTGGCCATATTTCAGAGCTGCAACATCACTGGAGTGCCCAAAAGCACAAGGTGTGCAATACTCAGAGACATGGCCAAGGTAAGAAAGGCTGAAAGACGACCACCACTGAACAAGACACACAAGCTGAAACGTTAAGACTGGGCCAAGAAATATCTCAAGACTGGTTTTTCTAAGGTTTTATGGACTGATGAAATGAGAGTGAGTCTTGATGGGCCAGATGGATGGGCCCGTGGCTGGATTGGTAAAGGGCAGAGAGCTCCAGTCCGACTCAGACGCCAGCAAGGTGGAGGTGGAGTACTGGTTTGGGCTGGTATCATCAAAGATGAGCTTGTGGGGCCTTTTCGGGTTGAGGATGGAGTCAAGCTCAACTCCCAGTCCTACTGCCAGTTTCTGGAAGACACCTTCTTCAAGCAGTGGTACAGGAAGAAGTCTGCATCCTTCAAGAAAAACATGATTTTCATGCAGGACAATGCTCCATCACACGCGTCCAAGTACTCCACAGCGTGACTGGCAAGAAAGGGTATAAAAGAAGAAAAACTAATGACATGGCCTCCTTGTTCACCTGATCTGAACCCCATTGAGAACCTGTGGTCCATCATCAAATGTGAGATTTACAAGGAGGGAAAACAGTACACCTCTCTGAACAGTGTCTGGGAGGCTGTGGTTGCTGCTGCACGCAATGTTGATGGTGAACAGATCAAAACACTGACAGAATCCATGGATGGCAGGCTTTTGAGTGTCCTTGCAAAGAAAGGTGGCTATATTGGTCGCTGATTTGTTTTTGTTTTGTTTTTGAATGTCAGAAATGTATATTTGTGAATGTGGAGATGTTATATTGGTTTCACTGGTAAAAATAAATAATTGAAATGGGTATATATTTGTTTTTTGTTAAGTTGCCTAATAATTATGCACAGTAATAGTCACCTGCACACACAGATATCCCCCTAAAATAGCTAAAACTAAAAACAAACTAAAAACTACTTCCAAAAACATTCAGCTTTGATATTAATGAGTTTTTTGGGTTCATTGAAAACATGGTTGTTGTTCAATAATAAAATTATTTCTCAATAATACAACTTGCCTAATAATTCTGCACCCCCTGTAGATAACACCCTAATACCCTTACACTCACTGCAGCCAGAGCTCCACAGGCATTCATTTCAAATATTTTTTGCTTCTTTTTTTTCTAGCAGATAAATGTTGGCATCTGGAATAACTCACATTCAAAGGAATGCAAACCTCTGAATGCAGAGCAGGCAGGCCTCATTTTGGCTCCAGTGATACCAGGAGGCACAGCGAGGCTGGCAAGCCTGACTGTTCCAGCTGCACAGCATGTATTTCACCATCATGATATATACTTAGATGGTAAAACATGCATCCATCTATCTCTCCCTCATCCATCCATCCATCCATGACCACTCCCTGGTTAGGGTTTCATCGACTTTCAAAACTAACATGATGACGCCTTAACAAACACTCTCATCCTGGGCTATTTGACCTCAGTGAATCACATGATAGGGTGGGGTTAGCTTTCACAACAGGTTCACCCGAAACCTTGGTTGATTGTGACCCACACATGTTTTCACACCTTGGCTCATGTGATTAGGTAGAGGATCAACAGGGGGTCCACGGCCCTCCTGGAGACACTCCCACAGAGCTTAAATTCTGGGACCCTCCTCCAAATGCTCTTAGAACTGAATAACTGAACTGAATTGACCAGAGACATCTTTCAATTTCATTGTACCTGTGACAATGACAATAAAGAATATTCATATTCATTCATTCATTCATTCATTCATTCATTCATTCATAAGGTTCTTAGATGAGAGGTGAAACACCTTCAAGGAAACTTAAAGAAGTCCAGATGCTTTTCTCTTCGAGCTCCTCAGACTATGATGACCTGGATGACTGAGAACCTTCACAGACAACTAACATGATGATTTCTCAACTTTAGGCTTTAAAAACAGAACTCAACAAATCCACACATGTGATAAACAGGATCATTTTTAAAATCTAGAAGATGAATGTATTTTGTGCATTTTAACTGAAACCTAAACTAAAAATGTGTGGGTTCAAACCTGGCTGTTGGATATCTGAATATGGAAGTGCAGAGTTCACAGGCAAAGTACCAGAAGGTTTGGTTTATGGAAGGAAACAGTTTTTGAAACATCGGCAATAATTTAACAACAAGTGAGCTTTTTAAAAATATATATCTGGGTTCATAAACATTATCTGACATGTGGAAGAGGAACAGCTGTATTAACGGCATATTCAGGCTAAACCCTGAAAAACTGTCAGCAGACAGATCCAGATTTATTTTTCTTTTTTTCCACTTTGACTCCATTTTTATGTGAATCATATCCATTACCACGACAACAGAAGCCTGGACACCAAGGGAGCTGATAGAGAACCATACGACTAAAGGCTGGATCTAGAAGGTCGGCAGAATAAAAATCAAGCAGTCACAGATTAATTCATTTTCTAAGATGACTAAATTAATAAATACTTCCAGAATAAATTTTCCAAGTATAATTGGATGGACTTTAACCTGTGTGGGTGGGCTGTCCAAGTAAATTCTACCTGTGGGAAACTGGATGTTAGCCTGACCCAAACACTGAACCTGCAGCCCGGTGAATGTTATTATCCTAAGATTATACCACGTTAATCCTACAACCTAACAGCAACTAGAGATGGACCGATCTGATATTACGTATCAGTATCGGTCCGATACTGACCTAAATTACTGGATCGGATATCGGAGAAAAATAAAAAATGTAATCCGATCCATTAAATATCAGGAAAGCACCTCACAAAACTTGCAACACGCCGTAACTCACCTCAGAACGTTAGCACGTCGGAGCAGTAGGCATCACCTGATAGAGCAGCTGTGGCATGCGGGACCTGTGGTCTGGATAGCATGTGGAGCTTCGCTAGCAACCTGGCATTTCATCTCCGACAAAGTTATCCCCGAGAGAAGTAAAGCAAGTGTGTAAGTCCATCTCTGAATGTTTGTAAAGCATTCCCACGTTAAGCTTAACGAGCGACTGCCTCTCGCTCTCCGGCTGCTACTTCAATCGTGAAACTGCTTAAATGATCAGCTGATCGGCTTTTCTGTCGCGAGTCTGTCTCTCGTTTGTTTTTGGTCCACTTTGCACCAGAAAGAGGAAACCAGCGGCTGAACAACAGCAGCACGTTTAAGCTTGATCAGCTGTTGTTAGAATGTATTTAATATTACTTTCTACTCCAGGATCTTTTTCTACGTAGCTGACGCTGGTAACTGTGCAGGGGCGGATCTAGCAAAGTTTAGCCAGGGGGGCCGATAGGGCATTAACTGGGAAAAGGGGGCACAAAGACAGACTTTTCTTTCTTATTCTCATTTAAAATGTCTAGCTTTTAATAAGTAATTATCTGACACCCAAAGTTTTAATTTGATGTAAAATGAATAGAAGTCAATTACTGTACATAGTGACTATTAAGTCTAATATATATACCCTAGTAAGCTATAGTACTTTTTACTTTGGGAAGGTACCATCTGTGCAGTCTGCAATTTTGTTGAAGAAAGATGTTGAATCTATTTAATATTTCTTGAAAAATAATTGATTTCTGTGCATTTTTTTTCACACTGCATCAAATTAAGGTTGATTACGTCGATTAAGCATCATGAGGTGGAGCGTGAGGGGTGGTTCCCTATTTTTTATTTATTTATTTTTGTTGTTGCTGGGAGTTGGAACCCTATTAGTTAGGTTGCTTAATATTTACGCTAAGTACTCTTTAAAATACCAGAATAGGGAGGATGGTGTAGGTCTAAGTTTATTAGATTGATCAGTATTGCTGAACTATGAAATATTTTTTTTGTATACAGGTATAACAGAATAGCTTTAGTGTAGTTGTTGTTTTAAACTTGAGTATGAACTTGCAGACTTGCAAAATGCAGCAAGATATTTTAAAAAACAGTTTTGTTGATTAAAAAACACTATATCGGATTCATATCGGTATCGGCAGATATCCAAATTTATGATATCGGTATCGGTATCGGACATAAAAAAGTGGTATCGTGCCATCTCTAACAGCAACTAAACATAATATGATGAAACCGATTGCCTTCCTTGTCATAAAGGAGCATTAATTTGCTATTCATACTGGCAAATACTGTTTACGTCAATTTCCCACAATCGTTCTGCGCAAGGTGGTGAGAAAAATCTGATAGTTGATGAACCTGCAGATCACAGATCAGTCGGTGCATACTCTTTGAGATGAAACAGTTGACTTTAGAGAAGCCCCTCTGAGGCTGCCATTATCAGGAATGAACAGAATTGAACTAAGAGGCAAAACCTTCCAGACCATACAAGGATGGAGGATCTTCACAGAGTCTCCGGAGACTAACTGACAACCAGCCTTTGAGCCTCGGGCTGCCCGAGACGCTCGGTCAGGGAATTCCACAGTTGAGAGGATCAGAGAGCAATGTCCTCACGAAAATCTGCCCCCAGTCGCTGGTGTGGATCCAGAACAAACAGTATTCCTTACTTTGCAGTGAAGTAAAATATACAGATGACGGTAAGGCAGCGCCTCACCTACAGATAACCAGTACCTTGCATTTGGCCTTTTTTAGCCTGAACAGATGCAGTCAGACATGAAATGCTACATCAGAGGAGAACAGTAAATCTCAAAGGTCGTCAGCTGGGAAGGAGGGGTTTCCTCTTCTCACACACACACATTGTATAATTCACCTTTCTTTAAATGCTATGCTGAGATTTAGATGGGATTGGGACTGCCGAAGGGTGGGAGAGATCTTTATGTGTGTGTGTGCGTGCATGCAAGTGTGTTTACATTTTGTTGTGGGGACTAGAAATTGGAAGTTTACTATGGTTGTGGGACCCACAGCCCTCATGGGGACTAAATCCCAGTTCCCACTAGTTTGAAGGCATATTTCAGACTCAAAATGTGCTTTTAGTGTCAGGGTTACACTCAGGTTACAGTTAGGTTTATGCATTCATTTTTGATGGTTAGGGGAAAAGCATTACGTCAATTAGATGTCCCCACAAAGATATGAAAACACGGTGGTGTGTGTGTGTGTGTGTCTTAATCGCTGCAGTGGAAGAAATGAGAAGCTTCTTAATTTCCTCGTCGCTCTGCTCATGTCTCTTTCCACCCTCACTTCTTCTGCTCGTCATTTCATTTCGCAGCCTACTCTCATTATCTTTTTAGCCCTCAGCTCATTTCATCGTGTCCGCCATCATACCGTATCTCACTTCCTGCACTCGGTGTGTCTGTCGCCGTCTCTTCAGAGCAGATTAGTAGCCATCAAACCGCGCAGCGATGCTGACTCACGCGCGCTCCGAGGTGGATCTTTTGTAAAATCTTTGAGTTGAACTTTCTCCTTTCGCCTGCATCACTTCTTGTAGTCACTACTCAACCGCTGATACAACGCACACACGCTCACCTCTTGTGTCCACACAGGCACCAACATCTGTCTACACAGGATCAACGCCTAAACTGACAAGCAGCTGTGATGAATTGCTCTCCTCTTTGCTTTGACCTCCTCGACTTTAGCTGGCAAACAGCACGTGTGCTTTAACTTCAGTGTGCTGTGACTCTCAGCTGTAGTCCACGACCGCACCGTTTCAGCCACCATCGGTAGCCTGACATTTACCTCATTACTCTTAACTTGTCTAGCGTCTATCCCCGTTAAAAAACGAAGGCTGAATGTGGTAACAGCAAAACATCTGGTTTTTTTGGATATAAATGCATCGCGTGTCTGCATATTTAATGTTTGGAAACTAATAGTTCATTCCCTGAAATGCATGGAGGAGTCTTGACATGTCATTTAAATCTCTGCACATTTTGTTGGAGAAGTCATTTGATCAACCTCCGGCTGGGAGCTGTTTCACAGAAGTTACTGCTTAGATGCTTTGTTTTCTGCACAGCTGGGGCTGGCACAAGGCCGTGTTTTCCTTCAAGGTATAATGAGTGAAATGTTGTAAATGCCAGAGGTCAGATGACGCTTCACTGTTAGTCTGACCTGAAGTTGAAGCAAAGCAATAAATTAGAAACTTTTGTTTGTGGAGAAGGGCTGAAATTGTCCTTTTTTTAAAAAATAAAATAAAAATCAAACAAACTTGGCAATAAATGGGACAACAAAAGTACTGTACTTGACTGTGTTTCAAATGAAAACATCTTTTGTGCAATCAGCATATACAGCTTTTTGAGACTCGGACACATGAACAAGGAAACAAAAAAAAAAATAAAGAAGCTGTGAAGCACACAGTTAACGCTTAAAATTAAATCGAAACATCAAGTATTTCTTACAGCTAAATTAGCTAAATTTTACTGCTCTTCATATCCATTAGCACAAATGAACAAATATTACTCAGACGGTGTGGCAGGTGTTTATCACATGATTAAAAAAAGGTTCATTTGTGTCCATGAACACAAACGAGTCGTGTTCTGTGACTGTTTTTAAGGCTGTGATGCTCTGCTGTGCACAGTGCTGTTGGGGCTGAACTGTTGCTACAAGTATGCCAATATAATTATATAAACACAGCACCTAGTTTCATTTTTCTATTAAACTCATGTGAGTCTTCTTAGTATCTCAGACCTGCAGACATTAAAGTAAAGCTGAGAAAACTCCTTGATCTTCTGACCTTGTGTCAAGCATCTTCATGAAGGCGTGAGTTACAGCCGGGCTGCCCAGAAGACCAACATTTATCACTTTGGAGAAGCCTTCATGTTAGCCCCCCTCCCCACTCACCTCTGGGACCTTTAGCGTTTTAGTCTTGTTAACACAGAAATAATTCTTTTAACGCTGAATCATTAGACAGTCTTGAAATCTACTTGGCATTCATTTATCTGTGGTGTTATGGTTCAGTGTAGATCGTTGCCAGATGGTTTTACCTCAAGTAGAGAACGGACAAGAGAACTTTCTCAGGTCAGATAAGTGAGTTGGGTTCATGATGATCCAGACATTCAAATTTTACATTCTCTTTTTGTTATTCCTTCTTGTTTTTAATGTCCACTTCACTGCATGCTTGAAAATGAGATAAAAGAAGAAGAGGATTCAGCAATAAAGTGATATTTTAATAGGAATTTTGTATTTCCACAGTTGATTTTAAGACATATAGAAAGGGAGGATAAGCACACTCTGCCTCGAGGTTCTCAGACACAATGCAGTCACGTCAATGCGGCGATGTAGCATAACATTCAGCTTTGATACATGTGGTAATAAGTCATCACAGCTGTGAGAGCTGAAAGACCGAGGAAGGTTTATTATCCCTGTCTTCACAGCCAGAAGCTTCACTGAACCTCAAAATTTACCGGATCACACAGATGTCCTGAACGTTCCTGTAGTGACTGTGCAGATCATCATTATCCAGGGGCCGTCCTCTTCAGACTGTTTTTGGCTGAAATACAAGACAGTAGATTAGATTTGAAAGGGTAAGCAACGGTGTAGTCGAAGAAAAAGCAATCGGTGTGTTCGTGCTTTATGCAGGAACTGCTCAATAGTGGGTTGTTGGCCCTAATGTTAGTTTCTCATTTTCATTTGTCTTTCATCTCATGTGCATCAGACATTAACAGCTTTACAGCCGTGTCTTCTGTCTGCATAACTGTTAAAATGCTAAGTGCATGCAGCTGTTATAACATGCTACTTACACTTACAATTTCCAGTTTTGTAAAACATATGGTATTTGTATTTGTATAGCGCTTTTCCAGTCCCTAAGGACCCCAAAGCGCTTTACACAACCTGTCATCCACACATTCACACACTGGTGATGGCAAGCTACATTGTAGCCACAGCCACCCTGGGGCGCACTGACAGAGGCGAGGCTGCCGGACACTGGCGCCACCGGGCCCTCTGACCACCACCAGTAGGCAACGGGTGAAGTGTCTTGCCCAAGGACACAACGACCGAGACTGTCCAAGCCAGGGCTCAAACCGGCAACCTTCCGATTACAAGGCGAACTCCCAACTCTTGAGCCACATATAGCTACAAGAAGTGCTCTGTTTGTACCAACATGGTTTCTAAGAAGAACAATCAGCAACTTGCCAACCACAAGAGGTCAAAGTAGTATACGGGGCGATCGTGGCTCAAGAGTTGGGAGTTCGCCTTGTAATCGGAAGGTTGCCGGTTCGAGCCCCGGCTCGGACAGTCTCGGTCGTTGTGTCCTTGGGCAAGACACTTCACCCGTTGCCTACTGGTGGTGGTCAGAGGGCCCGGTGGCGCCAGTGTCCGGCAGCCTCGCCTCTGTCAGTGCGCCCCAGGGTGGCTGTGGCTACAATGTAGCTGCCATCACCAGTGTGTGAATGTGTGTGTGGATGGGTGGATGACTGGATATGTAAAGCGCTTTGGGGTCCTTAGGGACTAGTAAAGCGCTATATAAATACAGGCCATTTACCATTTGGTAAAAAAATTGTATATTGGTGGTAAAAATAAAAATGCTAACGGGGCATAGCCAGTGTTGCCAACTTAGCGACTTTGTTGCTATATTTAGCAAGTTTTCAGACCCCCTTAGTGACTTTTTTTCTAAAAAGTGGAAGGGAAACTTCTGACCACTTTTTGACGTGAAAGCACGTATCGCTCTTACTCTCCACTAGCAGCAGGTGCTGCCGTGGGCACCTCGCCCGTGCCAAAGCGCTCACAGGCGGCGAATCATCCTCACACAGCAGAGTACAACAAACTTATTTGAAATGCTACTGTACGACTAAGTATGTCAGCTACATGGAGTATTACATGGAAGAATACTGAAGAAAATATGTCAATTTAAAAACTGGGATTGTTTTTGACTTTCAAAACTCCACCTGAACGTCTAGTTTGAAGCTAAAACACTCTCTGCTTTTCTATTAATGTACTTCACAGCAGGGAAAATGTCATACAGCATGAAATAAAACACTGATAAATGTCAGAAGAATTCAATTTTGACCAAATCTGACAACCTAGTATATAAATTTTTTTTTTTTTAAAAACTACCTTAATGTGATGTGAACATATCACAGATCATTTTTCTTATACATACAAGAAAAAAGGCCTAAATGATGAGGACTCATCAGAACCACATGATGGTGTTTCACTGAAAGCTTCCAAACAAGTATAAATGCAGGCCTGTCCTCAGAAATATAAAAGATGACACAGAAGGAAAAAGGCTTAAAAAATGATGCCAAAAAGAACCGTAACATAACGGCAAAAGCTAAATTTACATAAAAATATAAAGCATCATAAACCCCCCAAAGCACTGAACATAATGCTGGCATTTCTATCACATCTCATACTCATTAGCAGAGTGCGAGTGTGTTCACCCACTGTTCCTACAAGCTTTGTGCACTAATTAAGAAAACCTGGTGGCTGCCTGCTGGACTTGGAGGCTTGAAACTGTATGTGTGAGTTTGTTCCACTGTGGTGAATTTCTAAGCTGTAGCTCATCAGACTGAGGTCACTCTGGCTGATCATCACTTTGAGGTTTAGGTTTAGGTTTGTGCTACCCGGATCAAATGAAGGGTAAAAATAATGGCTGGTATGTTGTGAGACAAGCAGGTTTGAGGCACAAATTTAAAAAAATATATACATAAAAATATTAACTATTTTACTTGTAATTTGATCTGAGCGCAGTTTATGTATGTGATACTTTTTTTCTGTGTAAGTAGCAAAGTGCCCGTGATTCACAGTGTGTGGTTTGGCAGAACCACAACATGCATGGCTCAAACTACCTACCCTGCTCTGTCAGTTAAAGATATGTTGGCACTGCAATTCTACCAAGTAGACTGATCAGTTTAGTACTTTGATCTTAAAGAGTACGTGTTCTGCTTATTCTCAGCTCTATATTAATATTATTAGACCCTGCTGCAGCAGTTTTTAATGATTCAGTACCGCAAATTATACATATCCACCTTTTACTGGTACTCAGCTCAGTCTTTGTCTGAGACGGGTTGTTTTAGCTCATCCCCACTTCTGTGGCTGCTCCTCATAACCAGTCTGACAGCAGCTGGGTGGGGCTTCTGTGCTCGGTGCTTTACAAAAAATATCCCCTCCACTGTACATCTATGTGTCTATCATTACAGGGTTTGCAACCTTTTGCCCTTAATTCTATTTTTATTTTACAGTGGCCAACTGTTTTTTGAAAAAACAAAATCAGGGTTGCAGTAGGTCCATGTTTCTATGCGTGCAGCAGCAGTTTGGGCCAGATTCATTGCCGGGGGATTGCCTCTTGACTAATTAAGCAGGTAGTCAGCGCAGACTGTGAAAGTGTCTGCACAGGATGAGCTGATGGCCATTAACACGACATCTGCCTCCACTTTAATCTCTCTTAGCGGGAGAGAGACGGATTGCAAGAGACGGAGGCAGAGAAACAGAATTGGAAGATTAGATGGAAAGAACCAAACATTTAAATCAAGACAGCAGACATGAAACTGTGAGCGAGAGTAACAATGATGGGAGTCTGTGCAAAGAGAAGACGAGCTGTATGAAAAGAGCAACAAAATTGGAATATGGAGCAGCTGTGTCAGCTGGTGTCAGTGTCGGTGGGAATAGCTTTTTAGTCCTTTTCAGACAGTTTCTGGTCAATCTTTCTTTAATTTCCTTTTCTCTTGTTGAAGCTACGGTTTTTTTCCCATTTATTCACATGTTTTTAACACATTTCAGCCACAGAGGAGAAAAAACTGTGAAGCCAAAGTTCACATTTGAAAGAAAAAAAAAAACAGTTTTTTTGCTCACTTATTTTTCTCTTTTCCTGTCTCTGATATCAGGTGTGCTTTCATGTGAGTTGTGCGGACACGATCACCTCCCTCTCCTGTTGAAAAGTAGTGGGCGTGTTGGTTCAGTACAGCTGGATTGGTTTACAGTTGCTCATTTCCTAACCAGGCACTCGCAGGATATTTGCTGTGCTGAGTTTCTGAGTTCTTTGAAGCCCCGCGTGCTGTCGAACGCTACTTTTGCAGACTGCCCAGGAAACTGAAACCTTCAGTTTTCACAATTTTGTTTGCAGTTTCTTTTCTGTTTCGTTAAACAATTGACTGTGGGCTGGAATCACATCCTGCAAACAACGAGTCTCCAGATGGAAACGTGTTCTCTGAGCTCCTTACATTTGTTTCTAGTGTTTGTCTGTCGTACTTCTCTGACAATTTTTGCATGTTTTTCCAATTCTACCCTTCCCTTGATTTGCAGCTAACAGCACATTATTACTTTTGTCTATAAACAATGACAAACACCAGCTTCCTGTTTTTCAGTGATTACTTTCACTGACTCGTCTCTACATTCTGCAGTATAAAGCCATGTTGTGTTAAGATGAGTTTTTCTTTTACTTTTTGTTCTTTTGCAGAATAACTCAGGTATTAAATCTTTGCCAAAATTCTCACCTGACCTTTGGACTTTTAGCAGTACATAGAATAATTTTAGTGTTTGTTGTAAAACACAGAAACACTGAAATATGAACCTGGAGGCGAGTGGGAGTTTTTAAAGGAGATGTACTGCAAGTCACGGAGGTTATGGAGTAGGCGACTTTCATTGCTAACACTTGTTTGAATTAAGCTGAAAAACTGCAGCAGAACAAAAGTAGGAGGTAATAATAAATACAGAGGACAGCAATACACCATTGTCTGTTAGAATGTTGGATCCTGTTGGAAGTTTAAAGTAAAGAGGTCAGTGTGTATCCCTATGAAAGTAAAATAGGAAAAATAAATGTGGTAAAGGAAGGAAATCTGTCAGCATGAATGTGTGAAATAACTCATTCATTTCCCAGACTGTCCTGTAATCAAACAGCAGAGACCTGTTAATTCATAAAAATGCTTTTTTATTGTTTGTTTTGTTTTGTTGTTTAACTGTGTGAAGTATATATAATGTATATGTATTAGGGCTGGGCGATATGACCCAAAATTCATATCTCGATATTTTTTAGCTGGGTGGCGATATAAGATATATATCTCGATATTTTTTTAAAGCCATAAGTTAAGAACAAAAAGAGAGTTCTTAGTCACACTGTGTCCCAGATGTCACACAAGCATTTTTATTTACATACAGCATAGATTTACATGAAGAAATTACTTAAAAATAAATTATCGGCATTTATTAAATAATAATGCTCCATAAATAAAAGAAAACAATGTTGTTTTTGTGCATAACAAAAGGCTCATAATTGTGCCATCAAAATGTAAACTAACAGACGCTGAGCATAATAATAAAGACAGATTTCACAGCTGCTCTGTTCCCAACTTCTACTGCGTGACTGACAGCCTTGAGTTTGAAATCCTCTTTGTAACCACGTCTCTTAACAGGTGCCATTTATGGCCCTTATACACACACAATACGGTAATATTACGTTGAACCACAGTGCGTATCACTCCGCGAGGCTCCAGACTACGGTAGCCGTAATGCTCCGACAATCCATCAAGCGGTGCAGCTCCGTAGCTTACCAAAGTCGAGCTAAAACATTTTTTTGACAGATTGCTGAGCGCCGTGTACCACATAAAATCGTTTCGCGGTCAGTAAGCACAACCAGAATTCATACATAAGGCGCACTGTCAACTTTTAAGAAAATGAAAGGATTTTAGGCCGTGCAGCCCCTGTGGGCTGCATGTCATTAGCGTGGTCGCTAACACGTTGACGCCGTCCAGCCCCACAACTCGCTAACGGAGATTTGCCGTGTCCATCTTGTCGCTGCCTGCAGGTGAAGCTATGGGGGAGGAGGGGGAGTTGTGTTCAGTGAAGGAGAGGCGAGGCCGAGTAACGTTGCGTAGAGACCAAAGTGGACGAAAGAGAGGCAAACCTGCGGCTCCACAAGTACAATTATAACGTAACATAGACTATATCGATATAAAGGATATTGTCACATCTTATATCTCGTATGAAAATATATCGATATTTTTTAAAAACTCGATATATCGCCCAGCCCTAATATGTATGTATATATATGTGTGTCCAAAAAAACAAAACAAAACAGATGCCCTCCTTAACATTTTCCAAAGCTCTTCCATGGGCCTGATTGGAGTCATTGCCAGGCTGATTCTGGCCCCCGGGCCTTATGTTTGACACCCCTCTCTTAAGTGTCTTAATAGATATGGTGATTTATTTTGTTTTAGAGATTACGGCCCGAATGGTAAAATATTCCAGTGTAATAGCAACTAATAACTGATAGTATAAAGCTGTACTGGGTATTTTAAACTGCCCATAGGTGTAAATGTGAGTGTGAATGGTTGTTTGTGTTTATGAGTTAGCCCTGTGACAGGCTGGCAGTGTCATTTCAGGGCATGAAATTTTCTCCAGGTGATGACAGTTCTGATACAGAACATTCATTTTCTTGTAAAATCCAAATAAATCTGAACTAAGCACAGTCATTTGTAATTATTCTGATCATTCAGCCTCATTCCTCTTCTGGCTTTAACTTTATTTTTGTTTGCATAAAGTCTGACACCGCCGTCACTGCACCGCGATAGCACAAACATGATAATAGCAAGTTAGAGGGAGAAGCTGGCTGAATAAAACTTTATTCAGACAAAGGATACAGTTTTTAATTTGAGTCCTCAGCAGATCAGCGCCACCCTTCATTAACCTGCCCCGACCTGTTCATTAATTCACCTTTCTGCTCTAATTGGCTGGCGGTGTGTGTAATGGGCGCTGTATTCTTGTGCTCTCCGTGTAGAATAGAAAAGGAGTGATTAACAAAAGTCACATTGGTAAGAGTGTCATGCATTCGCAGCTCAGTCTCTGTCAGCAGGGTGGCCCTGAGCCACATGTGGGGAATGAATAGTGTTTTCTCAAAAGATGAAAATCTAATTAAATTAAGGAGGAGGGTGTAGCCCTCGCACTGCATTACCAGAATGACAAGTAAGTGGCTGCAGAAACTTGGAGTCTCTCGCCTTCTTTGACCGAGAGGCCAAACGTGGCTGATTGTGTTGTAGACTTTACTGAAGTCTCCGTCGTTCCTGGAAAAGTAAAGTTGCCATTAAAGATGTATTTTTTATGACAGTGTGAAGAAACTTTCCATCTTTAAAACTACAGTATAGTTATTGGTACCACAGGTTTTGTGACAATGGCACAATGGATGTAATCATAGTTCAGTTCACTGCCACAGTGGATTTTAAAATGAAACTATCAAGACGAGACTCCCAGCTTTAATTCAAGAGGTTTAACAAAGTATCACTTTTTTTATATTTAGTCTGCCTTCGTTTGTTGTTTGTTTGTGAGTCTCCCAGTTTTGTCTTCAGGGATTGAAGAATAGTCTCTGTTGGGTTGAGATCAGGTGACTGAGTTGGCCATTGAAGAATATCCCATTATTTTGCCTCGAGAAACTCATAATCAGTTTGTGCTATAGGACCAATTTTGCAGACACTGGCTGAGTTTGAGCAGAGGGTATAGTCTTGTACACTGTACTGTTAACCCTGCTACTTCTATCAGCAATCGCACGATCAATAAACACTAATGACTCGGTTCTATTGAGAGTCAAATATTCCCAAACCATAACACTGCCTCCACCATGTTTGACAGACGATGTTGCGTTCTCCAGATCAGATGGTGTCATTCACTCGTTACCTTGTGTGTTTTCGCCTGTGTTCCTTGTCAATTTGTCTGTGTAACCTGGTGTAATCTCTGCCCAACATTCTCCGTGCCATTTCAGCTCTTCATCCTGTTTTTGTATGGTTTCAGGTTTGTTCTTTAGTTTTTCCGAGTGTAGGTTGTGTTTTAGTTCTGCCTTCGCTTTTGTTGTCTTCACCTTCTGCAACAAAGCTCACTTGCATAACATCCAGTGCCAGCATTTTGGGTCATTCCTCACAAGTAGGGATGGGTATCGTTTAGGTTTTATCTGATACCGGTGCCAAACCGGTACTTTTGAAACAGTGCTGGTGCTTAAACGGTGCTCAAACCGGTGCTTAAAGAATGGAGGACACAAACTTTGTCCAAAAACCTCTCATGTTTAGCTGTTCTTTTTTTTGTAAAAAGATAACAATGTTAACCTTTTCTGCAGCTATGGGGCATATATGGTATCACTCTTGGCTGGAATCAGTGCTTGAACAATGGAAAAAAGACAAACTTTGTCCAAAAGCCTCTCATGTTTAACTGTTTTTGAATTTTTCTTTGGTCATTTTAACCTTTTTGGCCAGGGTGAAGGGAGTATCTGCCATCAAACAAGAAGACAGCCGCATGTATCCATTACGGTGTTTGCTAGTTCACCTTACGTGCATTAATGTAATAATGTGGTTAGAGTACACAACGTAAATTAAGCACGAACAACATTAAGCTACTCACGCAGAGAAGAACGGCTGCTGCTGCCATCATCATCCGTCATCATTTCTGCTACACTGGCAGGGCTAGGGGCCAGGACTCTCCTTGTCGGGTTCTTGGGGGATGTTGCTAACTCCGGGACCGATAACAGGCACCACACCCGCAGTAGGTACGGTGCATTTCTCGGCTTTAAAAAAACCCCCGCTATGCGTCGCCGGGTGTTTCATCAGATTCGCGGTGTTACCTCCTTTGCACAGTATCACCTTAAAGCACTTGTTGCAGGCTGCTGAGTTTGCATCTTTTGCTGTGAAGTACAGCCAGAGTTTTGACCGCTTCGCCTTGGGCATTTTTAATCTGTAGCTCTGCTCTAAAAGAACGTACGTACCTGGGCCCGCCTACTATCCTTGGAAACGTAAAATGATTGGCTAGAATCTGAAGTGTATCACAGCTCAGGAAAAAAAAAGCACCGAAATAAAGCACCGAAATAAAGCACTGAAATGTGCGCTGCTTTTCGTTCTGGTTACTACCGTTTACCGGTACCCATCCCTACTCACAACACCACACGACTGCCGCCGCAGCCTTGACAGTATCAGATTGTTGATTTGTCCACTTCTAAAGTTTTTGGTATCTAGATGTACTTTAGTTTACTGCCTAATAATGAACTCCTCCACTTGCATCAACATCAACATCTCTTAGATGGACACGATGCAATACTTTTGCTAAATGCATTAAATGGTAAATGGCCTGTATTTATATAGCGCTTTACTAGTCCCTAAGGACCCCAAAGCGCTTTACATATCCAGTCATCCACCCATTCACACACACATTCACACACTGGTGATGGCAGCTACATTGTAGCCACAGCCACCCTGGGGCGCACTGACAGAGGCGAGGCTGCCGGACACTGGCGCCACCGGGCCCTCTGACCACCACCAGTAGGCAACGGGTGAAGTGTCTTGCCCAAGGACACAACGACCGAGACTGTCCGAGCCGGGGCTCGAACCGGCAACCTTCCGATTACAAGGCGAACTCCCAACTCTTGAGCCACGATCGCCATTAAATTAATCAAACATGACAGAAGTTGTTCTCTTCTTTAATGCCTGCTTACCTGACACAAAGGGTTAAATCAATGTTTTGTTCCTTACTGGCTCTTGATTTTAATTGGTGTTGAGCTCCCACACATTGTCTACTTCAAGTAGTATGTTTTTTCCTTCAATTTGGCAAGGTTTTCTCAAAGCCCCGAGGAGAGCTTTGCAAAGGCCAAAGTGGTCTGAATATTCATGACCACACAAGTTGCACTGGCTATCTTGAAATCTGAAGTTACTACAGTGTAGTAGGTGAGTTTTGTGCCTAGAAAAGGTTACTCTCTATTCTTAGAGTCTTAGTGCATGCTGTTCATGATAGCAAAGTGAGAAACTAATTCCACTAATTAGGTTCAAATATAACACACAAGTCCACGTGGAAGGCTATGCAACCTGCACCCACGTTCACTAAGCATAACCAGCAAAATCCTGTGCACATACATGTGAGGAATTATGCAGCAGCAGAGTGTGGTGTGAGTGCTGGAGTGTTCCTTTATTCCTTTAAACGGAGCCAGCTGAGCTTATGCGCTTTATGTGTGTCACTTTAGGTTCTGTCACATATGCAAATATCCACACCGAGACTGTTGCAAACCATGTGCGCACTCAATGAGTCTTAGTTTGAAAGCTTTTTCATGACTTGCTGTTAAGTAAAAGCTGCTGATTCGTCCACATTTTTAAACCTCCATATGCTGCACATCTCCACTCCGCTGAGCTGCTAATTCCTTAAACAGTATTTTTATTCCCTGGTCTAAAAGGGAGCCATTAAAGGATCCAGTTCAGGTGTGTCACCACTGACACTGGATTTTGTGGCTGGAGAATATTTTTATAGCTTTTCAACCTCAATGCATCATCATGATCATCGTACGACAGAGTCCCAACACTTAGTGCTGCTGGTACACTTTAATGCACGACTCGCCTCTCGCTGCTCGAAACTCCATTTTTATTTTTATTTTAATTAAAAATGCGAGAGACAAAGGCGACTGTACAAGTGAATGTAGAACGCTGTGTAAATGTTTTTATGCACTACATGATCAGATTTGTTTCTTCATGCAACACCATCAAGCATGACTCTTGGACCAAAATTAATTCATCAAGCTCCCGCAGAGCCCTGATCTCGACATCAAGAAGTCAGACTGGGATCATGTAAAGAGACAGGAGGTGTTCAGAAAAGTAAAGCAACTTCTCCTCAAAAAATTGCTTTTTCTTCCCCTTTTCTCGTCATTCTTAGATTTCTTTTAGGGGATTAAAGTGCTGCAAAGTACAGCAGTTCTGCAGAGGGCGAGATTACCCATGATTCATATTTTGTTCATTTTGTGCACTATTTTTATTTTATATGTTTACATTAGTTTATATATGATGGTATTCATTTAATGTAATCTTTACCTCACATTGGAGACTGCATTCAGTGAAGCTAAAGCACAGTTTTATAGTGCAGGAAACCAAACAGCTGCTGTAAGTAAACAGACCACGGTAGCTAATGCATGCTAACCTAGCATAACCGCTGCTGGTCCAGGAGATCTGTTCATGTCAGAAGCTCGTTCATAATCCACTGAAGCTTCCGTATAGCAAATCACTGGGATTGTTCACTGGGTTTCCTCTGCCTTGAACTATAAAAAGCTTTGATATGATTGTTGTGAACTTGCACTGTTGTAGGGGAATGGTTGGGTTCAGTCGTGCCCAAAGTATTTTTCACAGCATGGAATATCATGTGAAAGCATGAAATGCATATTAATTAAATGACTTTGGTTCTGTTATTCGTATGCTCTTTCATGAAAGTAGTTCTTTCTCACTTCTTAGTCCGGTTCTAGGTCGGAGCGTGTCTGGTATTCTTCTGCTCATGTTTTGGTATAAAACATCTTCCCATGAGACAAAGTCAACGGTCATTTATGTAAGATGCATACTCTGACCCATGACTGTGACCTTTATATTGTTGGTGCTCTCTAACTGTCTTTACAATTATGATGAAAGTAAAGGAGGAAGTGAGGCGAGCTTTATTCAGCCACAAAGTCCGTGAGACCATGAGTGAGGTTGGGGAGGACAGATGGGATAAGAAAAGATCAGGGTGTTCGTTTCCAGTTAAAACAAACCATATGTATCATTGGCATGTTGTTATTGTATTTTAATGCAATTTTTGATATTTTCATGAATCTTAAGAAGGCTAACCTAACATGGATGAAAGTATCTGCTTTGTTTTACTAATTCAGACAGACCAAATTACAGACTTCCTGTGTTTTGGAAGAAAAACAACAAAATGTAAATATATGATTCATTTCCCTCCACCATTTATCAAACCCTGATTTGTTTGAGGCAAGCAATTAGTGACTACTCAGTTTTTCAATCTAAGCATTGGTGTTAATTTTTCTTTTTTTGTTTGGTCTAATATTAAAAGATATTTCTGATTGGGTGATGGTGAGTTTTAATCACATTTGCTGTGTTGTGTTTGCTTGATGCCACAATATCAGCTGTCAAAACACAGCAATCCATCATAAACACTGATTCAGCTTTTGAAGAAAATCAGTGACTTATGACCCTTTTTTCTCCCATCAACCCCACTGCAGTGTGCAAAAAAACCTTCCGGCTCTGTTATTTTCAGATACACGATAACCTGACAGACAGGTGCAATCTATTATAAGGTTATTATAAGTTATTTTCTTGCAACAAAGGAAAGTTTAACTGCTGACACTTTTAAAAACAGAGGAACAGAAGCAGAGCTGGCGAAGGACTTATTAAAAAAGCAAGGTTAAGTTTGTTTACTAATGTTTTCGTCTATACGGAAGCATCAAGAGAAGCCACAGCAGGTGATGAATCGCTATATTGCTTTTTTAATATTCTGTTGCCACCTGCTACGTTGCTAAAAGACTAAACCGCGGGGATTTAACATGAAATCGCCAAAGTTCACTTAAGCTGAAATGAGGGCTCGGAGAGTCGAAACGACCTCCAGAGTTCTGTGAAGCTTCATTTGTGAAGGATTTCTGAGGAATTCTGCTGATCCGGTCCCTCGGTTCTTCCCGGTTGTGCTTCTTCTCTCTGTACTGAAAGCGATGACTGTGGGAGATCTGTGCACTGATCCCACATCAGCACTCCCTAATTGGAGAAACTTGGGAAATAATAATATAGGTCTGGGATGAGATGATCAGCTTAGAGGCAGCCCATCCTTCACCTGCTGACCGTATCTTTCTACCTCCTCATCCCAGGTGATTAGAGAAATCCCCCAGACCCTGTCAGAAACTCCGAATCAGCACACTTATACACTGAGGTGAGTGCGTGATTCAATTTCTGCATGTGTGTTGTTTTATGTGTGTGTTTGTTCTTATCCTGCATGCTTGTGTGAGTGTATCTGTACAACGTCACAGCGGTGCTGGAAGAGAGACTTCTCTGCTAAACATGAAGTAGAATTTCCTTACATGCCAAAGCACTGCCAGCACTCTTATGTCTGGATCTTTCTTCTGAAATGGATGATGTGTATTTGGTGCTTGAGCAGTGCTGAGTCCCGGGGGTGGTGTATGTGACAACAGTCGGTGTGTTCATGATGGCAATACTTCAGTATGTTAGTCACTGTAGCTCTAGTGATGGGTACCACAGAGACTGTATATAAATGATGGACATGCAGAGCGTGACAAGCTGAGTATTTGAGTGCTTGATGTTTTAAAACTGGATTTTTTGTTTCTCAAGTCTTGCAAAGTCAAATTTATCATGTGGAATGTGGTCGAGTTGGAAGACGATTAGGAGGAAACACCCTGAGTTTAGTTTGTTATGCTTCAGTGAAAGTTGCACAGAGATGCTGTCATGCTCACACTTCCCACAGTGGGACCACACTTGCCTTGAGAACCTTTCAACTTTAATCTGAGCAGTTAGAAGAAAAGTAAATGGACTGCATTTGCAGTGATTAAAAACTGGTGTCATTCTGGACATTTAAAGGCCGTTACGCACCGAACACGAAATTATCCAGAATTTACCAGATCTGAACTCGCTGTGTAATATAAACACACACAGAGCGTGTAGCGTTTTTGTGAAAAAAATGAAGTCGACATGAAGCGACGATGAGCTGATCCTGATGTTCCTGAACAAGAAAAGGAAGAAACGGGAATCCTGAGTTTATCCAAAGTGGCAGCAGCATAGCTGGATCCAGGAGTTCAGTGCAGGTCAGTCACAACTACTTTTGTACATATTTGACGATGTCAGAGTTTGAGCTCACGTGAGTGCAGTTGGAACCACGTCTGAGGAGGCAGACGAATACTTTCAGCGAGTCGTCTAGTTGTGTGTCTGAGCTCAAATAGGATTATTTCACTATTTCCATCTCAATGAGATTTCAGTGCTGGTGCACAATTTGAGTTACGAGCACACGTGCTGCTAAATGCAGCGGTCTGATTGGTCACATCTGTTTATTAGAATTTAAAAATCAAGCTTGCTTTGAAAAACTAAATGCTGCAAATTTGTCCAGTGAAATGGGCGAGTGGCTGCATTAAGAACCGTTGAGTCAGAAAAATGTTTTAATGCACAAAATATTTGGACATATTTAAGTGTCTGGTGGAAGTCCATCGTTGCTTTTGCTGTTTGAGTCAATACACTGATCTCATCTTATTACCAAGATGGGGTAAGAAGTTGGGTTATTTTCTCAGACTCCTGCTGGTCATCATGAGGGCTGCAGGTTAAAGACACGTTTTCTCCACAGACACTTTCAGTGTCACTTCAGTGTTTATTCCTGCTGTTTTAGTTTTACTCTGGAACCGAAATCATCTCAAATGTTTTCAATCTGATTAAAAAGAAGTTTGTTAAAAATATTCGGTGAGTTTGATCGAAGCTGAATGCCTTGATAGTGACTGCACTCTGTAAAAGTGCTCCCCAGGTGGAGTTTATTTATTATGGCAGTCAGAAAAGTGCCTCATGTGCATGTAATAGCTCAACACAGATATCTTCCATATTTGCTGTTGCCGCTCTATAATCAGAGCTTTGCATGGCCATTATGAGTCATCTCTCCCAGAGATATCACCAGTCTGTGGCCTCTCACAGCTGCTAACAGGTTCAGTGCTCTGGTATAACATCATTTAGTGTCCATAGATCTTCCAGCTTTTCTTAAAGAGCAATGTTAGCAGTCCTGATGACCTCCCTAACATGAGCACATGACTTCTACAGGTCTGCCAGATCATCTGAGTTTCTTTCTGTTTGTCACTGATTAGAACGACGATAGCTGCTCACTGAACCTACTAGAATGTACAACAAGAGGTTATCAGGAGTCATAACAACTGATAAGGGCCATTCAGAGTGAATGAGTGTGAATACCCGGGATTAGATTATTAGAGATAAGTTTCCAAAATGTACTATGGCAGTGTGCAGTAATGAAGTGCAATACTAAAGCAAAGCACTCAATTTCTTTCCAGCACTGATGATTCAGTGTTTCTTAGCTAAGTGGAGCGGAAAAGCACAGGTGCCTCTCCTGAATTCTGGCCTACGCAGCATCTGCTTTGGGCTGAGATGGGCGCCAGACGCTGCTTACTGTTGATTCTGTTGTGCTGGTGTAAATGAATAGAAAAGCCAGAAGCAGTCGGCTATACTCTGGTGGCGCATTTTGTCATATTGCCAGAACCGTTTGACTGATTTCACACGTGTTTCCTAAAGCGAGAAAACACAAAATGGTTTTATGAAATCAAACGGAAGCAAACAGAGAGGCTACCCGGGAACGACAACAAACTGCCAGGCATGTCAACTGCACCGTGTGAGGATTTAGAGCAGCATCTAAGTGTGATTCTGAGGGCACAGGTCAGGTTTGGGATCAGCACCTGGCTCCAGATTCATCTGAGGAATAGGTCTTATTTGTTTTGTGATATGAGGTGACACTGGAGAGCCCAAAGGTTCACTGTAATGTGGCTCAGATGGCAACTTGGCACCAAACATGACTGTTAAGCAAATCCAACAAAGCATCTGGGAGAAGAAGTTGACGTGAACGAAGAGGGGAAGAGGAGCCGTTAGCACTGTCAAGAGCAGTAAATGAACAGGCTCACTTTGATATTTTTATATAACTTTTTAACTTGAGTATATATCTACACATTTTCCTTTATTAGGGTCTTGTCTAAACTTGTCTAACATGTAGGTACCAACCACAGTTACACTGAGTCAGTGGACTGGACCTCTTGGCTGTCTTTGTAGAATCGGCACTTTTCAAATACAAATACAGCACAGATGATACAGCCTGCTTTCCATGTAACTGTGCAGCCCGTTCCAGAAAACTGTGCTATAGTTTTAGTTTAAATTCCAGTATTTTCTTGTCACTTAACTGGTAGCTGTGTCTATGCATTGCAGCAAGTCAACAGAGTGTGATAATGTTAGCTGATCATGGTCATGTTTGGATTTATAAAGAAATACACAACCAAATACAAAATCTATAAATCTTTAAAAAATATATGATGTGGCTATGTCTATCTTTTATATACAGTCTGTGATATATAGCACATGGACACCTGGGTAAAACAGCTGTGGCTCCGTATTTCTGCCGCCTCAGTCGCTTCAGTGCCAAACAGGAAACAACAGTATTGACTTTCGCTGTGTCCCGAAATCTAGGCCGCATCCTTCGGAGGCTGCATTTGAAGGCCGATTACGTCACAGCCAGACGGTGAAGGCTGTCCCAATTCAAGGGCTGCTCCAAATGCGGCGGACAAATGCGTCCTTCATTTCCCCAAATTTGAAGGATGGGTCGGGTGTATCCTTCGTGGCCCAGCATATCCCAGAATTCATAGCTCGGCCCAGCCAATTCTAGTTTCCAACAATGGCGGCAGCTACTTAGTTTGAATATCACTCTTATTACTCTTTCTGGGTCACAAAATAAACTTTTAAGATATTTTCAGGAGAGAATGTAGCTGTGCAAACTTCAAATATCTACTCGGTTTATCAAGACATCGCATATTTGTAAAAGTGCTCCGACGTTTTCGGTGACATCTGTTACCCACCCGCACGATAGCTAACTGGGGGTTAGCTCACTAGAGCCGGCAAGAACAGTGAACTCCCGGCACATCGTTTTCAACGCCCCCGCGGTCTTTCACTACTCAGGTTAAACATGATATGGTTTTTTTTTCAGTGTTTTATTTGTTCCTGAGTAAATCAGTTTAGCTGAGATTAGAGTTATAGTTTTCACACAGCTGAATAATCGTCAAACAGAAAACTGATGACACAGAAGTGTGAGATGTTTGAGACAGCTGGTGATGCACATCTGAAGGCTAGACCGTCCCATTTCACAAGCCTCGCACTTCCGGCCTTCTCAGTCTTCGAAGGACCCGGCCCACGTAGACCACGAAGGCCGGGTTCTTCGAAGGATACGGCCTAGGTTTTGGAACACAGCTACTGTCACAGTAAAGCTTTGTTTCTTGTTTCCTGCTGCTTTATTCAAACTTTGATGTCAAAAGAATGTATTGGTAGTTAAAATAGATAGTTCACGAATACTCTTGGTCTCTATGATGACGCCATGGAAGCCACATGTTGCCGTTTATATTTGCTCCATGTGTGAGATGCAGGACACAGCAGCGATTGCCGCCCTTCGGTTTATTTTTCACGAAACTCGGAAACGCGAGTCTCCCCAAAGATGTAAATATTGACAAGACGTTAAGATTTAATATTCAGCCTGCACGTCTGCGCCTTTATGTTTGTGCGCGAGTGTGCACATGCCCTGGAGCACACATGTTTTTGTCTCAGTTTTGCTTTGTGACTGAGCACTTTTAATGTTTCCAGCAAGGATCTGCTCCATATTTCATCAGTTTACATGCACTGCAGAAGCATCCTGACAGTGAATATGCATTTTTTTCTAACACACTGGGATTACGTGCCTGACTTGTGGCTCTAAAAATTTTAAAAAAGCCCACAAAGGGATGCAAAACTATTGCCTGTGGTAGTGTTTGGTGTTGGTGAAAGCATGCTAATGATTCAGCAGTGGGATGACGTAAACAAGGGCTGGATGATGATCTGTGCAAAGAAAACTCCACAAAGTAAGACAACAGATCTGTCTGGGGAAGGTGAAGGAAACAGGAGAGCAGAGAGAACGGTTTGATGTGAATTTGGCAAAAGAAAAGAGGAAAAACATTTTTAGACGAGCCACGCAAAATCGCAAAAGGTTTTACCTCTTTGCAACCAGTTTCACAGGGTGACTGCCACTCACCAACCAGTGGTTACTGGTCACTGAGCGGTCTACAGCCCTGTGTGACCGGGGCTGGCTGTGAGCACAGACACCACAGAAACCCCGCCCACCTGCTCTTCAAATCAGAATCAAGTTGCTTTAAAGGCAGGTACTCTGAAAAGGAGAGGAGCTTAAATGACTTCTTTAAAAGGGTTATTTTGATTTTGAATCATGCAAAAGTACAGCAGTGGCTCGGAGTAAGCAAAGCAGTACAACATATAAAGTATACAAAATATTTTCTACTGTGACATAGCATGAGGTAAAAACAGTCTTCTGGTCAGAAACATTCAGTCTTCCCAAAGGAGCCAAAGGGGGGAAACAAACCTTGTGCTTAACTACATAACAGAATAAAGAGATACGCTTGGACATAAAAGCGCTCACATAGACTGCCGGGCCACCTGTTGCATAGAAACACAATCATTAGATTTTCTAAATTGAAGAGAAACTCGTGGAGAACTGTGATAGTTTAGCTTCATGAAATCCCAATTTAGTTTTTGACAGAACCATGTGCCACACAGATTGGATTATGATTTTATTGCAGATTCTACAAGAAGCAACAAGGATGAGAGTCGGAGGAGGGAGGAAGATGAAAAATAGGATGCGGAAGAGGGAGGAGAACGGATAAAACACTATCTGCAAGAGGAAGAGGAGGATGGATAGATGGATGGATGCATACAAGAAAAAAAAAGATTAAAATTTGTAGAGACGGAGAAACAGAGACGGGCAGCCGTAGGAGGATAAAGTGGAGAGGGGCATATGATGGCCTGGCAGGTCTCCAAAGGCTCCCGGCAGCAATCCAGCTGCTTCTGAAGGCCACTTCGAAAAGCCCGTTAGCACTGCCAGAAGTACAGAGAGGAAAACAGAGAGCCTGAGAACCAGAGGGAGAACAGGGGAGAGGGGAAAATGAAATATTATGGGTGAGGCAGGAGAAAAAAATGGATGCTGAGCTGGGATGCAGGGAAGTTCTGTTTCGAAGACAAAAGCAGGGATGGAGAAATTCTCACTGCTTTAACGACTGGTTAAAAACAATGAAACCAAAACGTTGATCCCAGCGGAGACGTGCACAGCTCGTGTGGCCTGACACGGTAAAACATTTGAGCTCGATAAGAAGGGACTGCGATGGTTTGCAGTTGATCATCACTTCCTAAGTGACGCATGACGAAAACAAATCTAACAATGTTTTAGAGAAGAAACTCATCTTCAGCAGAAGTAACCTGTGCTGGAGCTTCAAGGTGGCAAATTCCCCAGGGAGTGAATCCCACAATAAATATGAAGTAATAATATTTCAGCAGTATTCTGAGGATTTAGTGTTGTCAGAGTTTTATTTTAGGCTTTTTAAGAGCACGTTCATGTTGAGGGTCGCTGTCCATGGTCCTGAAAAAGCAGAGCTGAGACCTCGTACACAAGGACATTTTTGTGTTCACCATAATCTATGAATATTAAGAAAACATAAATGTGTGGACGAAGCTGAGGCAGATTTTATAGTTTAGTCGGCGGCTGCAGCGACTATGCATTTCAAAGAGCCGTCACATCTGGGTGCATGATGGTCGATAAAGTTAAACTTTTTTTTTTTTAAATCAGCCGTCTGAAGCTTGTAAAATATTTAAACAGATTTCCCACAAAATAAGAAGATTATCAGATTATCAGAGTCTCAACACAAGAAGAAGACAAGCGTGTTTCAGCTTTGCTTTTACAGCGACTGGATTCTCCAGTAATAATGAATGTTTTGGGATTGTTTGTTGTTGGGATGTTTTGTTTCCAGTCTGTGGACTGTTTTCTGAATTTTACTCCAGATGCATTCTTCCATCTTCCCTAATCGTCCAAAAGCTCAGATATCTGTTGAGAGACTGTCGCTGTCCGTGGTGCTGAAACCCAAGTCTCCACACCAGGGTTTTTAAAGTTACATTTTACTGTGTTCTGCATATTCAATAATAAAGGAGAGCACACAGCTAAAATAAACAAATATATAAAACAAGGCATAATACCTGAAAAAAGGTGTTAATAGTATGGAATTATTATTATTAGAATTATTAAGTATAGCTCAATGACAAATGTTACAGGATGCATTCACACAAGCCTTTGTGTAAAAGTTTTGAGGAGTGATTAACAAGTAGATACTGAGAACTTATCCGTAATGAGTTCCGCTGCTGCAGCTTCACAGAAAACATCTCTTTGTAATGAGGTGGGCCGTGGGAGGGTCTGACCCAACGAACGCAGGCAGCTCCATACGGTGTGAGTAAATCTATAAAGTAGACATAAAGCCACGAGAGCTTAAAAAGTGATTAATAAAAATTTTAAAATCAATCTGAATTCAGCGAGGCTGTGAGTGATGCAGACCTTTCTACCATTTACAGAAGAAGGTATTTGGTGTGTTTGCTTACTTTAGTTCAGCTTTGTTGTCTGAAAGCAAAAGATCCATAAAAAAGGCATTTCAGCCAGTTGAGACTCGGGACAGTGGTTCAGTTAGAGATAAAATGAAGAATCAGAGTCAGAAAAACAGAGATGGCCAGGTGGAACGCGCCTTTGATTGATTTTACCACCATCAGTGTAGTTTCTTGTGATTCTGATGTTGTTAATCTGTGTGTGTGACCTTTGTGCTCAAGTCTGGGATTCATAAATATTTTTCTTTCCTGATTTCGTTCTCTGCAAACAAATTTGGAACCAAGGTTTCATGCTGAAAGATGTACGAGAAGAGTTATTAACAGGTTAACAGTGAGTTTCTGCCTCAAGTTCTCGCAGGGTCTTGGAACATGACGCAGGAACGAGCTGCCATGAAAGGAAGATTCCCACCTGCACCTTTAGCCACATGCGGTGGGTGGAGACCAAAATAATAAGATTGCCGATGCAAGCAGTGGAAATGAGCTGATCGTTGATGAGGAGCTTAGCTGAGCGCAGCTAAGCTCTTTCTACATTGAAAGCAACCAGCTCAATCATCTGACTCAGATGCCTCCTAGGTGAGATGTGACTGCTGTCAGACCCAAACATGTCTGAAATACAATGTCTCTCGATGGGCTTAGCAACACCTCAGTTTCCCCCAATCAGAGCTGGGAGACGTGATCCAGGGTGAGGGAGACTGCTGCCCCCGGCAACCTGCAAAATTGATGGATGAAAATTGCATTATTATTATTTTTAAACGGCTTTAAGAGAACAGAAAATAATTAAAATAGCTCATTTGCTAATTTACTGGCTAACTGGTGTCGGCTGATGTCCTTTGATTTGATCCTTGCTGAAAGTCATCACTTTCACCCTGTTTTATTGTAATATCTCAGTGATCTGTCTTCACCTTGTAGTGACAGATCAGGTGATCCTTATCCTTATACTTATACTGCCTCTTCATTATAACTTTGGTTAATTGTCTTAATAACCACTTAATGGTTCAAGGTGTGCTGCACAAACAAACCCTTCATATTCATGAAGCGGGAATGTTGTTAAAAATAGCCAGCGGTCTTTGCCTGCTCGTGTCTGTCCTGACTACAGGACCAACAAAGCAGTGGAAGTAAAAGCCTGTTGGCATTTTAAAACGTTCCCTGTCACTTCCCACAGAATAATGGCTGCAGGAAGTATCCTCCCATGAGGCCTTATGATAATAGGCCCATATGTGCCAGCCACGGTGACGGTAATTAATTGCTACACAAAACTTGCGAGGTCGCTCCGTGGAGTACAGTGACCTCCAGACATGAGTGCAATGACACAGTGGGCTTTTTGCAGAGCGCTGTGGGAAGACTGGGGAGGGGCTGAGGAGTGGGATGAGTGGGGGTGGAAGGGGAGGGCAGATTAGTTAGCAATTTGACCTTTCCCACGAGGCACCGGCTCATCACCTCCTTCCTTTTGTTACAAGATTAGAGAATGTAAATGCAGTGGGAGCCCAGCTTGGGAATTCACTGTACTCTGTCACATTCTCTCTCTGGGCGTGTCTGAGAGTGAGGGTGAAGGGCAAAGGCGCAAAGCAAATCAGTTTTGAATGGGAGGGAAAGCAAGAGAAAGTGGGAGTGAAGTGGCGGTGAAAAGATGGCAAAGAGATCAGAGAAAGCAAGCAGGAAGGATGTCATGTAAAGCGGGGAGTGACTAGAGAAGGCTTGTTGATGGATGGATGAAAAAGAGGAAAAGGTGAGCGTCAGGCAGCGATCGGCAAGATACAGGGGAAGTGGTGGCACGATGGAGTGATGAGAAAAAAGGTAACAAGCGCACAAATAGAAGCCGGTGGGGATGTTGTGACTCAACAAAAAAGACACTAATGAACCGGCTTCAAGCTTAAAAGATAAATGAAGAAATAATTGACCACGTTGCATTAGGGAGTCGTTTTATCTCCACGTTTCCAGTTTCGGGGCACTCGATGATCCTGAAGCATCATCAAATAAACTGCTCGCTCACCAAAAAAAAAAAAAGTTGAGCCAGTATCTGCATCATTATTTCAATCCTGCTTGGCTGCATTTTTAAAATGAAAGAAGAAGACGTGTCTAAACCATTTTGAGAGCCCTGAAACCAGCAGCTGTTTGTTGGAGTCTTTCCATGAAGTTGGTTAAAGACCTGCAGCTTCTCAGGAGCATCTAAAGTAGCAGAATCCATGCGTGTGGTCCCGATGTTGCAGGCCTTGTACAATAATCAATCATAATTATTGATCATCCCTGACTTTGAGTGGGAACCTAAAGGTATAATGATTATGATCTATCAAAACCTCCGGCAGGTGAGCCGTCTCACACAAGCTCAGTTTCATAGTTAAATCATTTACTTCCCAGCAGCCATCCTCAAGTGAAGTCTTAGCATCCATCACAGCTGTCAGGACATCTTGATTCTAGTCTGAAGTATAAAGCTCTGCAAATACAATAAAAAAGTTTGTTGATTTTCAGACACAAACTCAGTCAGACGTGAATCTGTAATTCATGCAGCAGCTGTTGAAAAGTCCTGACAAACTGGCTTTCGACTGTATCCAACAAATAGTATGTAGCTTGCATATTGGAGACCCCCAATCAAACTAAATCTGGTGGATTTAGTTTGATTGGGGTGGAGCTGTGTCCATGTTATTCACGTATACATGACAGTAGTAATGTCCTGCACTTCTAAATGGACAAGAAAACAATAAATATAAAAGCATTCAGATGGATGGAGTCCTGCTGTCAGTGTGTGGATTTGTGTGCACTAAAGGAGAGCTTAACAAAGTGTGCTGAGCGTTGAAATGATGACATGACTGCAAATCAAAACCTTAACAGGGGACTGTAATTTACTCTAACTGGGATTGTGGTGCTGTGAGAGCCGTTTGTGAGCAGGAATAACGTGATAGTTACAAAGTAATAATTGAGAACGCGACGGCACTGAAACGAAACTCTGATGGCAAATGAATCGTAAACAGACGTGTGAAATCAATGCCATTAACAGCTATTTGGAATAAATTTAAGACTTGAGATTTGTGGCACTAACAAAGTGCCTTCAGGTCTTTCTACTGGTCAGCAGGAGCGCGAGTCCTGTGCTTCCAACAATAAGTCAAATCTTAAACGAGTCTGTGAGAAAGTTATTCTTTTCACTTCAGCTGTCAGTAAAAATTCTCTTGATGACTTTTTTTCTCAGTAATTAGTTTCAGCTCTGAACACAACATGATGTTAATTTTGTAAATCATCTTTCATTATAAAGTGAAATCGACAGTAAAGCAGGGTATGATTAAAGGTGCTTTCCTCTAACACATAAACACATAAAAATAGATACAAACACAGACTTACAGATGTGCATAGACTTATTTAGATATTCTAACACTCAGAGTTGAAGGTTTAACAATGTATTTGAACTTTACAAAGCCAAGGTGCATTAATTTCTTGTAAGGGATAATGACTGACAACATAAAGAAATTTATGTTTGACAGTTCTTATTGGATTGACCAGTGAACAAGAAGGACAATTGCAGATTTACACATGAGGGGAAGGTCACTTGGAGCCGTTTCTATGTAACTACAGATTCCTGCATCATTGGCTCAAACCACTGAAAATAAGTACAAAGTTATTCACATGTGTAGCCAGTTTGCCGATGCCTGAAATAGGACATTGCCAGCTTTAGGAGAGAGAAACCACCACGACTTTAAGCCTGTCATGAACAGGAAACTGCTGAAATGCTGGCTTCGCTGCCCACAGTGTCGTAGGTTTTACATTGCCATGACTAAGAAGGTGCCAACCAAGAAAGAAGCCCCTCCTCCAAAATAGAAATCTTCAAGCTGCCCACATGGACAATCCAATTGCTTTCTAAAGAAACATTTTATGGTCAGACAAGACAAAGACTGAGCTGTCTGGCTACAATGACAAGAAGTATTTGAGTCTTTCAAAGCTACGTCACTCTGCTAACTGTCAAGCATGGCTGTGGTAGCATCATGTCCTGGCCTTGTGCCAGTGCTGCTGGTATACGGCACAAAGTTGACGAAATAATGAAGGAGGAATTGGTCAGATAATCAGCCAGAATTATGCCAGAAGCTTGCTGATGGCTACCCAAAGCATCTGGTCAATGTGCAACTTACTAATGAAAATTTAGCTAAATATTATTTGGCGTGTTTCATCCATCTATCTCCATCTCACCCAAGAAATCACCCAAGAAGTCTCAGATTATCATGACAGCCTTGCCCATGATCAGTGTGTGTAAACTTCCATCTACACCTGTAAGGTCTATGGTTACAGAAGTCAGGTGTAAGATAGTTTGTCATGCACTTTATTGTTTGTAAAAACACCTTCAGCCTTTCTGACTGCTGTCACACCAAAGCAGAAGTGTTTTCTGTTTTGTAAGGTTTAAAATAATTGACTTCACCTTGAAAAGTAATTACAGAAGAAGAGAGAAGTTTACGATTTGCTTAGACAGAAAACTACAAAGAAAATAAACAATTCCCTTCTGCTCTTTAATAACCACTGTAGAGCTCATTAATATAGTGCTTCATCCGCTAATTGCTCAAAACCAGCAGGTTGAACTGGGAAGCTTAGATATGCAAATTCCTCTCAGAGTGTAAGTGGGATACTGTAGAACAGAAAGGTGCTCAGTCAGAGGAGACAGCGCTGTGGTAGTGCTGCTGGGTGCCACACTGTTGGCATGGCAACCTGATTGTCTTCGACCATGTCTTCATCCCTCAAGACAGAACAAAGAGTGGAGATCTCGGAGGACTTTGATGCAGAGCAAGTCAAAGGCTGCCCAAAAATTCGAATAAGCTTGGCCTCTGAATCCCTTTCATATGGAGTCTGTCAAAGCTAAAGACCTTCAGCGCTTAATCATTATCAGTGAATTACAAAAAACCCCCAACAATTATCTGGTATTTAAAGGGGCATTACAGCAGTTTTTTATAAATAAAAGATCAGTTTGCTTTCCACAGTATGAAAAGAAGGTCTCCATTATATTCTGAAGTGGTTCAGTCTGATGTAATCTGCAACCCAGATTACGCAGAGTCAGAAACGCAGAAACATGTGGGACTACTACGAGTGACAGATGTGTGCCCCAGCGTGGTGTTAGCACTTGACCATGTTGGTAGTTTCCAAGCTTTTGGAGAATTTTATGGCATTTTTCTGACAAAAAACATGACCTGCTGCACTGTTAATTGTACTAATAGCCTGCTTCAGTTTTTGTTATTTGTGTAAATTCTAGTGTTTCATTACCCTGTTGCTTAGCACAATTAGTAGATATCCTTTCATGTGCAAGGGACTCATAAAAACTCCTATTATAATAAAAATAACTGAATCTTTGTTTAAGCAGACCCTCGAGATTAAAAATCTGTTTAGCAAGAATATTATGTCAAAGACAGTCTGATCAACAGGAGTTGCACAAAGTAGTAACAGACACACAAAAACAAATACACACTGAAAATATACGCAACAAAATACATCAAAGGTTCAAGCAACACTGATTACAACAACAACAACAAACAACAACAAACTTTATTTATAGAGCACATTTAAAAACCAGCGGTATACCAAAGTGCTTAACATAAAAGACAGAAAAGTAACATGAGTATTAAAAGGCCTCAGCAAAGTATCAAATATACTCACAGGTCATTGCCACTAATACACAGGGGTAGTATAAAATGCATATCAAGTAAAAACATAGTAAAAGCACAAGCCATAAAAAAAATGTATAAAGAAAAATAAAGTAAGTCTAAGAGTCAGGTACGAGCATTAACAAGCAGGAAAAGCAAGATTAAACTATTAGATTATACTGCGAGATGTTTAATCTCGCTTTTCCTGCTTGTTAATGCTCGTACCTCTTAGACTTAGGTTTTTAACCATGATTTAAAAGATTGGATAGAATCGGACGCCCAGATCGCAATCGGAAGGTTATTCCACAACTCTGGTGCAGCCAGGGCAAACGCCCGGTCACCTCTAGACTTCAGCCGAGATCTAGGCTGCACCAAGAGCAACTGAGTAGATGATCTTAATGCTCTGGCAGGAACATACGATTTAAGGAGTTCACTAAGGTAGCTCGGTGCTGTGTTGTTGGTCATTTTAAACGTAAGCAGCAGTATTTTAAATTGGATGTGGTATTTAATGGGTAGCCAATGCAGGTCAGCTAGAACAGGGGTGATACAGGCAAACTTCCCAGTTCTGGTCAGAATGCGTGCCGCAGCATTTTGGACTGTCTGCAGTCTATGAAGAAGGGCAGAATGAAGACCGAAATACAGTGAATTGCAGTAATCCAGCCTAGAAGTCACAAAGGTGTGGATGAGCTTTTCCAGGTCCTTATGCGGAACATACTGCCTAGCCTTAGAGATGAGACGCAGTTGGTAGAAACTAGATCTAACTACAGCAGACACTTGTTTATCGAGTTTGAACGAGCTGTCAAGCAACACGCCCAAATTGCTAACAGTGTCAGAAAGGGAGCTGGTAAGGGAACCAAAGGCATCAGGAAGTTGGCCACGAGGAACATTGCTGCTAAACACCACGATTTCAGTTTTCTTATCATTTAGGATAAGAGAGTTTGCTAAGAGCCATTCTTTGACCTCGCGCATGCACTCTTGAAAGCAGTGCAAGGACAAAGCAAGATCATCATTTAGTTTAAAGTAGATCTGTATATCATCAGCATAGCAGTGAAAGGCAGTGCAGCATTTCTCAAAGATTGCACTTAGACGGAGCATATACAGTGAGAAAAGAGTCGGGCCCAACACAGATCCTTGAGGCACGCCACAGCCGACAGGTGCAGCGGAGGAAGAGTGCCCAGGTTGACCTAGAAGGACCTATTGGAGAGGTATGATTTAAACCAATCAAGTGCAACACCTTTAATGCCTACAGTATGCTCAAGCCTCGCTAATAAGATATTGTGATCTACCATATCGAAGGCCGAGGATAAAGCGCGTCCAGTATCAGCAATTAGAAGAAGATCGTTGAGGACTCTGAGCAACGCTGTTTCAGTGCTATAATGTGGTTTGAAGGCAGACTGGAATTTATCATTAATGTCATTCTCATCCAGGTACGCCTGGAGTTGTAGAAGAACTATCTTCTCGAGGATTTTGGACAGGAACGGGAGCTTAGAGATCGGCCTGTAATTCACATAATCATTATAATCAAGGTTCCTTTTTTTAAGAACAGGCTGAACTATAGCATGTTTAAAAGCTGACGGGATGCAGCCAGAGAGTAAGGAAGATACTGGGTCCAATTACATCGAAGCAGTCCGTAACTATACGAGACGGGAGGGTATCGTGTATAGGATTAGTATTGTTCAATTGTTCAACTAAACGCTTAAGAGTAAGGAGTGGCACGGGCTCAAACTGATGGAAAGTAGACGAACAACCAGGGGTACAAACAGGGCTAGACATTAAAGGAAGTGAAGACTTAAGAGATGAAACTTTATCTAAGAAGTGTTTTAAAAATTGTTCACAAACAGCCGGAGAGCACACCAGCGGCATAACAGGGCAGGGATTGACCACTGAATTAAAAATTTTAAATAGCGTTCAGGGGTTGTGACCATTAGCCAGGATAATTTTTGATAGGAAAGCCGCTTTGGCCATTTTGGCAGCAGTTTGTAATTTCGAGCGGCTGGCACGTAGGATTTCATAAAACACCTGGAGTTTATCTTTTCTCCACCTCCTCTCATCGCGGCGACACACACATTGTAAGGCGCGTGTAGAGTTGTTTAACCAACATTGGGAATAATTTCTAGGGCGCTTCATTTTAATAGGTGCAACAGTGTCAAGGATAGAGGAGCATATGGTTAACAAGGTGTTGGCAAAGTCCTCAATCATATGAAAGGTAGAACAATTAAAAAAAGAAACAGAAAAATTTGCCACATTTTCAGTATTAACTATGCGCATAGGGCGAAGGAGGGCCTCAAGGTGCAGTTCAGTATTACCTAAGTCAACATCAAAGATGACCGGGGAGTGGTCAGAGAACCCATCATTTTTTATATCCTTGATGCAAATGTCCAAACCATATGAAAAGACCAGGTCAAGGTATGGTCTTTAGAATGGGTTGGTTCATTAACCCACTGAATGAGGTTAAAAGAGTCAGTTAATGCAAGAAAATCTTTAGCTAACGGGTCATCCTTACAGCAGACATGTATATTAAAATCGCCAGTAATAAGAACACAGCCATATTTAAAAAGAACAGATCCTAAAACGTCAGCAAATTCAGAGATGAAAATCTTGTTGTATTTAGGCGGACGGTAGACCACAACACACAGAGTAGTCGAAGAGTCAGTCATCTCCAGTAGCTGAGCTTCAAAGCTAGGGTAGGTAGGGGAGGGTAGCAGCCAAACTTTGTTTATTTTTAAAAACCGAAGCTAAGCCACCACCTCTGCCAGTGAGCCTTGGCGAGCTAAAAAAGACACAGACTGGGGGGAGAAGCTCAGAGAAGGGGATGAACTCACCGGGAGAAATCCAGGTCTACGTCAGGAGTAAAATGTCCAGTCACGCGGTGAGGAAAAAGTCATTTAAAAGAAAAGCCTTGTTCACCACCGACCTGACATTAAATAAAGCCATGCGTGTCCGAGGAGCTAGGTCACCGGAGGTGGCACGTCGCAGGACGCTGCGGTTGTTGTGATGGACGCCACGTCCGGAGGACCAGGTTGAGTTATTGTCAGGATATTGTCAGAGGTGGTCGTTAGTATCTCCGCCTGTCACACTGAAGACCGGGGTTTGATTCCCCCACGGGGGGTGAGCAGTCTCTCTGCTCTGCCTTTGGGGCAGGGATAGCTCAGTAGGTAGAGTGGTGGCCCATAATCGGAAGGTCGGGGGTTCAAATCCACTGAACGGCTACCCTGAGGTACCCCTGAGCAAGGTACCATCCATACACACTGCTCCACAGGTGCCCAGTGGCTGCCCACTGCTTCACTGAGTGAATGGGTTAAATGCAGAGAGGAATTTCCCCACTGGGATCAATAAAGTATACATTATTGGTATTATAGAGACAAAGACATGTGCAAGATGCAAATGTAGTATAGTTTAGCACACTCAGTGGATTTGTGTAAGTTTTTGTTGTTTTTGAGTCTTTTAATGAGTATTGTAAGGTGTTTGTAAAGGTGTATGTGGATATCAGTTCTTTGGTGGTAGTGAGTTGAGGTCTCTGTTTGAGTTTACATCCTTTTTACTAACTCAAAGCACAATGCAAGAAAACTATTCCCAAGAAAACTTGTTTCATTTCTCAAAAACACACCGTCGAGTACAACCAGGGTATGCTAGCAGCTGGCAATCCAAATGTAAACTCGACTGAGAATCACTGGAGCGCGCGCTAACTGCACTCCACAAGACAGGATGAGCAAACGATGGGTGGAGACCACTTAAGTGTTGTAATAGCTCTTGTTGTATGATTGTGCATTTATTATATTTCTATTAGTTAACCGAGTAAAACTTGATAAACTTTGAGTACCTCTGCATGCAACAGACTCTTTAAAGGGCACAACAAATCTTTAAAACAGAGTGACGTGTGTGCAAAGAGGAGAAGGAGACTTTTCAAGTACTTCAGTGAGCAGTAGCTCAATATAAAAGAGGCAGCCCTGTATCACATTAATTAACTCTTGACCATGCAAAAGACAGTCTGCATGGAGTCTGCCACAAGAGTCTTAATTAACTGTAGTCAGTAGAGCTTTTCCACCTCCAACTTCCAGTTGCTTTGCTTTGAATTTTGGGAGAAAGCACCACATGAATCTACTCATGTGTAATAAACTGTAAAAAGGAGAGTAATCAAAGCATTGTGGGTTGGAAATATGTCTTAGATGCATCAATTGTAGAAGCCTTGTTTTTTTAAAGAGATTACATATTTTTGGAAACAAAGCCCCCACCCCCCCCCCTGAAAAAATGAAAAACCAAATTTTGCTTTTTATCTGAGGAGCTGTTAAAGTGAGACGACCTCAATAGCCATCCTCTGTAATCCAGTCGTTAATTCTTTTTTTTTTTATAACTTTTTATTTATCATTTTACAGTATGGGAATACAAAACTTAAGGTCAGCATGGGAGACATTCACAGTTCCAGTAATAGCATCTACTTACATCATGGTAATATTCATTTATTCAGTGCAAAGGGGAGTACACAACCCATTTTTCCCAGAGCTTCTTTTTTTTTTTCTTTTTTTTTTTTTTTCTAAATGACATCAGAAACAGCAGTATGCGACATTACGTGATGGCAGAGCTTCAGTTCATCCTTTGTCATTTTTTTTTTTTTTTTTTTTTTTTTTCCCCCCAGAGCTTCTTAAATTTCTCGAGCTCGAGTCTAAGGACAAAGGTAAGCCTTTCCATTCCAAAAATTTCTTCCACTATCCCACGCCATTGGGCCCGAGTTGGAGGGTCTGCCTTTAGCCACCTACGGGTTATGACCTTCCTGCAGCCAGCCAAAAGTATTTTCAATAAATAAATATCTTTATGTGGGAGTGCCGTAGGCAATTTGCCAAGATACAACGTATCAAATGAATAGTCTATTGTAATCCCAATTATTTTGTTTATCTCAAGGGCCACCTCCCCCCAATATGGCTGAATCCTTGGGCAGGCCCAGAAGACATGAAAATGGTTTGCCATAGGGGATCCACAACCTCTCCAACATAGGCCCTGGCTCTGTGAGCCTGTTTGCCGAGCTGTGAGTTTAGGAGTGTTAAAGAATCTCACTACATTCTTCCAACCAAACTCTCTTAAGGACCTTGAATTTGCAGTGGTAGCCTGAGACTCACATATTCCCCACCAGCTGTCCTCCGAAATTCGTGAGCCTGATTCCCTCTCCGTTTTATGCTTAATGTACAGCGTAGAGTGATTTTTAGAGGCTTGTATACTACCGTATATTTTCGAGACCATCTTTTTAGAGTCATTTCTCTTGTATGCCTCTTGAAAGATATGAATTAGGTTGTATTCGTTTTCATCTCTGATTAGCAACGTCTTGTTGTAATAGTCTCTGACCTGCAAGTATCTAAAAAAGTCGTGCTTTGCCGTATGTATCTGAGATGGTTTTATAGCTTTGGAATCCCCCATTTGTTGCTAGTGAACAAAAAGAAGTAATTCCTCTCAGAGTCCACTGTTTAAAGGTCCCATCCAGCCTGGCAGGTACAAACTCCGGGTCATAAGCTATCCAATTCAAGGTCTTAGCCTGCTTTTCTATTTGTAGTTTCCCCACAACCCTGAACCATAGTTTCAGGGTGAACCGGGTCAAATGGTTCAAATCTTTGTAAAATTTTTCAGCTTGGTTCTTATTTCCTAAAAGAGACTGTAATGGGAAGTCTAATTGTGTAATTTCCATATTTTTCCATTTAGCTTCATAGTTTGGGGAACACCAGTTTACCAGGGGCTTCAGTTGTGCGGCGTAGTAGTAATCTTGTAAGCACGGCAAAGCTCTCCCTCCCTTCTCTTTTTTCCGCCGTTCCAGACGAACCGTGAGATCCATCTGTCCCACTCGTCAAATTGTTTTTGGGGTATCTCCAGGGGTAGTGACTGGAAGAGATAGAGAATTCGAGGCAGAACGTTCATTTTAATTATTTCTATTCTATTACTCATATCCAAAGGGAGGAGAGACCACCGAGTTAGGTCAGATTTGATCTCTTTGTTGAGGGGGCAATAATTAATTTCATAGAGTCTAGACATGTCTTTCGTTAGGTTTACTCCCAAGTATTTTATTGTAGGAGAGTCCCATTTGAAGCTGAATTTCTTTACAGTTTCCGGTCGAGGTGTATAATTGAACGTAAGGGATTGAGTTTTTTGAATATTTAGTTTATAGCCGGAGTAGTGATTGTAGGCTTTTAGTAAGGTCATCAATTGGGACAAACTAGACTCAGGATTTGTAATAAAAAGGAGAACATCATCCGCAAACATACAGGTCTTGTGTTCTTCACCCCCGATCATTAGATAGATAGATAGAACTTTATTAATCCCTCGGGTGGGTTCCTCTGGGAAATTCGATTTCCAAAAAAGCACAGCACCGACAGAAGTTACAGAGTTACAGAATATTATATATACACACACACACACACACACACACACACACACACACACACACACACACACACACACACACACACACACATATATATATAAATACAGAGACAATATAAATAAAATATACGAAGGGGATAAATAGAATAAATAGGAATAAAAAATAAAAATACAAGTGAATTGCACATTTCAAGTATTGAGGTCTATTGCACTGTTGACTATTTACAAAAGTATTGCACAAAAGGTATCGCACAGTGAGGTGAAGAGGCACTACAGCTTAGTTGTTCCCCCCTCCTTTGTCCTCCTGTTTCCCCTCCCTCTCCCCTCCAGAGAGGAGTTAAACAGTCTGATGGCGTGTGGGACAAAGGAGTTTTTAAGTCTGTTAGTTCTTGTCTTTGGGAGAAGCAACCTGTCACTGAACAGACTCTTCTGGTTGTTTATGGCCGTGTGCAGAGGATGCCTAGCATTGTCCATAATGTCCATCAGTTTCTTTAATGTCCTTTTCTCTGCCACTGTCACCAGAGTGTCCAGCTTCATGCCGACCACAGAGCTAGCCCTCCTGATCAGTTTCTCCAGCCTGGATGAGTCCTTCTTTGCTGTGCTGCTCCCCCAGCACACCACAGCATAGAAAAGTACTCCAGCAACCACCGACTGGTAAAACATCCTCAGGAGCTTCCTGCAGATGTTAAAAGACCTCAGCCTCCTGAGGAAGTACAGTCGGCTTTGGGCTTTTTTATACAGGTGCTCTGTGTTGCATGACCAGTCCAGTTTATTGTCCACCCACAGCCCGAGGTACTTGTACTTGTTGACCACCTCCACCTCCTCCCCCTCTATCTGAACCGGCAGTGGACCTGCTCTAGACCTCCCGAAGTCCACAACCAGTTCCTTAGTCTTTGAGGTGTTGAGTTGCAGGTGGTTTGTGTGACTCCATGCGACAAAGTTCCTCACCAGACTTCTGTACTCCTCTTCCTGATCATCCCAGATACACCCCATGATGGCTGTGTCGTCTGCAAACTTCTGAATGTGGCATAATTCAGAGTTGTAGCAGAAGTCAGAGGTGTACAGGGTGAAGAGAAGAGGGGACAGCACAGTTCCCTGTGGTGCTCCTGTGCTGCTGACCACTGTGTCAGACGTGATGTCCTTCAGCCTGACGTACTGTGGTCTGTCGGTGAGGTAGTCGGAGATCCAAGCGACCAGGCAGGGGTCCACCTCCATCCTGTTCCATCCACCTCCATTATTCCTTGTATTTCAGAGTTTTCTCTAATAGCCTGAGCCAGAGGCTCAATGTACAAGGCAAACAGGGACGGGCTCAAGGGTCAGCCCTGGCGTGTCCCTCGCTTCAAAGTAATACTTTGAGACAGGTGTCCATTAATCATGATCCTGGCTGTTGGGGAGTAATACAGTGCTTTGATACATTTAATGAAGCCATCTTTGAATCCGAATCTTGTTAGTACCCTAAATAGATATTCCCAACCCACCGAGTCGAATGCCTTTTCGGCATCTAGGCTGACCAACATTGCACTAATATTTCCTGATGTTATGTGATCCATCACTTGTAGCGTTCTCCTCAGGTTGTCCTGAGTCTGTCTATTTGAGACAAAGCCTGTCTGGTCTAAGTCTATCAGCTCCGGGATAATTGATTCCAGTCTCTTAGCTAATATTGAAGCAAATAATTTATAGTCCACATTGAGGATAGAAATTGGCCTATACGAGCTGCATTCTTTTGTATCTTTGCCGTCTTTTGGGATAATTGAGATAACTGCTTCTCTCCAGGATTGTGGGGCTACTCCTGTTCTTAGCGTATGATTAAAGCAATTAAGCAGCACTGGTGTTACTTGTGTCCTAAATGCTTTATACCATTCGGACGGATAACCGTCAGCGCCTGGTGCCTTATTCGCCTTCAGTCTGGAAATAGCTTTATGCAGCTCCTCAACAGTTATCTCAGCCATAAGTTTCTTATTTTGCAATTCTCCTATAGACGGTAAGTCTAATGAGCTTAGAAAGGCATCCATCGTCGTATTCTCTACCAGGGGAGGTTGGGTATATAGGTTTTTGTAATACTGTTCAAATGCCCGTTGAATATCCTCCAGTTTACTGCAAATAATTTGGGACTCAGGGTTCCTGATTTTATGAATTCTGTTCTTTTCCTGTTGTTTTCGCAGCCTCCACGACAGAAGCTTCAGCGCCCTAGGTCCCGTCTCATAATACTTTTGTTTTGTAAATTTGAGCTTTCTTTCAATTTCCTCGTCGTAAATGCCGTTTAAATCTTGTTTAATTTTATTCATCCTCACCAATATCTGGGGGTCTTTTTGGGCAATATGTCTTGACTCCAGCGATTTCAATTCCCCCTGTAGCTTCTCAAGTCTTTCCTGCTTTTCTTTTTTCCTGTGAGCTGTGAGGGCAATAATCTTACCTCTAATGACAACTTTTGCTGCGTCCCATAGAGTGTTTGGAGATACCTCGCCATTGTCGTTATATTGTAGATAAGTTTCAAATTCCTGCTGGATTTGTGTTTGTGCTGATTTCTCATTCAGAATACTGGTATTGAGTCTCCAAAGTGTATTTGTCCGCTGTTTAGCGCGGTTCAGGGTTAGGTACACTCCTGAATGATCAGATAAATCTCTGACCCCGATTTTACATTCCTCGACCTTATGCCAGTCTGATTTGTACATAAAAAAATAGTCAATACGAGTATAAACTGAATGGCACGCAGAGTAATAGGTAAACTGTTTATCCCCTGGATGAGAGGATCTCCACACATCAATCAAACCCAATTCTATAAGCCTGCGTTGGACCATGATAGCAGTTGAGTTTTTCTTCTGCTGGTGGTTGGATGAGTCTAGTTTTGGCTGGAGTTGAACATTGAGGTCTCCACCAAAAATCAAAACTCCTCGTGTTTCCAAGACCGCTAAATCAAGTAGCTTCTTATAGAAGGATTTGGTGCTTCCTGGCGGAGCGTATACATTAAATAATGTTACTTCCTCCTCTTCTAATTTACCCTTTACCAACACGAACCTCCCGTCTTTGTCCTTCATCTCTGAATACAATTCAAAATTAACAGCATTGGGGATCAATATGGCTACTCCTCTTTTGCGGCCTGATTTATGTGACGAGTAATAGGTATTCTGGAATCCGAGATTTTTCAATTTTTCATGCTCTAAAGAAGATAAATGTGTTTCCTGCCAAAAAATTACATGCAGCTTCTCACGTTTCATTTTGGCTATTATTTTGCCCCTTTTAATCGGATTATGTAGCCCATTTACGTTCAACGTGATTATTTTACTTTCCGGATGATGCATACGACTTTTTCAGGCTGTGGTCCCTTGTGCAACAACACCCATGCCGACCAGAACATAAACAAGAACAACAAACAAGTAATCCCAAAGTCGTTAATTCTGACGTCACTAGCCGTGTCTGGGCCTAAACTCCGCTGCAGGTCCATATATCAAACGATCACTATGGCATTACTGAGAGTTGAAAAACTGTCTAAAGTCTTTCATTTTTAATAAAATGATCAGCGTTCTGCTCTACCAGGTGTAACAACTGAGTTTAACATCCAGGCATCCATGAAAACGGAATTTATGACATTTAACGGCGTTAGAAGTTAGCAGGAAGTTAGCTCGCTAGCTTCTATCTAAATACAATATAGCATGTCCTGACTGCGGGGTTTTGGAAACAAATTAAAACGTACAGCTCTGTTATCACTTCCAACATAAATGAAGACAGAAAACTAAACAGCAGTGACGTTTGTAGGGTTACTGAAGTTTGGCTAGCTGGTATATAATGATGTGCTACGTGACCGCTAGTGACACAGATATGTTAGCATAATATAAACTAGCTAACTTTTTTTCCACTCGATAAAAGTTAACGTGAGTGTTCTCGGTGGTCAGGAACAAATGTAATCGCATGGCAGGATGCTGTAAAAGGACCAAACTTCAGCCAGGAGAACAACTGAGATAATCCATCCACAATACGAGGTTAGTCATTCATATACTGCTGCATGGGCTGGGCTGTAGTTACATCCTAGGTTGTAAAAACTGAGCTTAAATAAATGATTAGCGGTAATAAAAGCCGAGGGAGGTCAACAGTGATCACTGACTGTTTTAGGAGCTTTTTGAGATTAAATAGAAGAAAATACAAAACATTAAACATGTTCACAACACAAAAGCCATATTAAACGCAGACTACTTTAGGCCCGGAAGTAGGATTTTCTTTGCAAGCTCCTTTGACCACGTCATCACTTAATGACCGGATACAGTCGGAGGCTACGAGAGGTCATCAACATTACTTCACAGGAGCTGCTGTACAGGAAAAGCTGTTCGCTGATTGTATGTTTTCTCTCTGCTTTGTGGAACCAGCAGGAAGAAGGGCTTGTGCTGTAGCTCTGTGGAGAATCATCTGCTCTGAAATCTACTGAGTACATGTTAGTGGTTAATGGCTATTAAACACAGAGAAAGTGGCTGAAAGACAGACTGCAGGGAAAGAAACAGCTGTATGTTTGCAGAAAAAGAAGAGGAAAGACAATAATGGTTTTCTGCAGGGGTGAGGAATACAAAACGACAGAAAGAAGCCATGAATGTATTGAGGAGTTTGGATTGAATCCAGTGGGAGATTTTATATTTATATGCAAGCAGCACTTGGTTTCTTTCCTTTTTCTTGCCTTCTTATGTTTTTTTTCCATCACTGGCTGTTCTGTCAGCGCTGGGGCTTGGTATAACACCCACATTTCAATCAAATTTCAGTGTGAAATCATTTAGTGCCAACACATTTTGAGTGAGTTTGCTTGCAGAGGAGAAATAAATCCACATGGATGTTTTGCCCGCAGTTCAGTCTGGTGAACTTTAACACATGAATTTGCACAGCTGACCGACTGCAAATAGTCTTTTTGTTTACCTTCAAGAAACGTCCTGCCGAGAGAGATGAAAGTAAATGAAAGAAGCCATCAAATCAGTTCAGATGGACAATCAAATTTCACCTTTTTAAATCTAAGTTTAGTTTTACCACGTTGGTGTGCAGTAGAAAGTGCTCCTTGGAGAGGCATAGCTTCGTTATGGTTCCAGCCCCCAGGGCAAAGAACATTAAGCCAAAAGGAGAGCGTTAAAAACTGCAGTTCCTCAAATCCCCCATAGACACCCCAAGTTTACCTGTTTTTAGCCTGAGAGGGATTATATTTAAAAAAAAAAAAAAAAAAAGGCTAAAACAGCTCATTTCCTCTTTAAAGGTCTGTACAAATGGTGCTTTTCTTCTTCTTCTTTTTTAAATAATTCAGCCTAAATTAAAGCCCAAAGTTCAGGGTTTGACTGACAGGTGTATTCATGCAGGCAGTTTTATTCATAACTGTCACCTTCACTAATTGGAAACACTTCTTGACCTCTCTCCTGTTTTTGTGCTGTCAGTGTCTTTAAAGCAATTACCCAACAAACAACATGGCTTACAGTTTCTGAGAGAAACTCACGTATTCTGTGCAGAGTTCTGTTTCTGTGCCCTGAGCTCTGTTACCCGATAACTTCATCCTCACGTCACTAAATGTTCCTACCAAAGAAAACAACATGATGGCCAAAATGCTAACGTTGACGAGTTTTGAAATTGAATTTATTGATATAAAAGGGACAGTGCATACAAATGAACATACAAATGTAAATATGCTATAATAAGCCAAAAGGCTACTTTTTATCTGTAGGTCAGACAAAAACAATAAATAAGAAAAGTAACACAGAGAATGTACAACAAAAAATAAAATGACAAATAATAAATCCACAGTACAATCAAGAAAACACAGAACAACAATTAAATATGAAAACATACAGCATTAAATGCGACACAGATCAGAACAGCAGTCGCCTGAAGGTGCTGTATATTGTAGGTTTAAAAACCATACATTATTACAGAAAATACAACCCCCTATGAGCAAGCTATTGGTGACAGCAGGAAGGAAATACTTCCTTTTAACAGGATGAAACCGCCAGCAGAACCAGGCTCAGGGAGGGTCAGCCATGTGCCATGATCATGGACAGTGTCCTCATTTCTGACTCTGCATCAAAGACTCAGGCTCCACTCCCACAGTGCTGCTGACACAACAGAACATGAACCTGAACCTCATCAGACAGATATTGAAGAACATCAATCGCATCAGAAAATACATTTGGTTCTAACCTCCTGTTAGGAGTATTTGTAATTCTGCACTGTCTCTACAGTAAAGTACACCAAGTACGGCAAAAAGTGTCTCAGATTTGCTTAATGATGGTGGCATCCGGCGGCAAAAGCAAAGGTGATCAGTGTCATTTACATGTGTGCATTTCTGATCTATACAAGGCATCACAATTTTCTCTTACTACAATAAACCTGCTGTGAACTGCTGAAGTAGCACTGTCCTACAAATACTGCCATTTTCTGTAGTGCAAAAGAAACACACAACATTTTCTTTATGTGCATTTCATATAAAAGACAGAAAGAACTAACAGTCATGTTTTTAGAGCAACACTAACCACATAAGGATGCAGGAGGAATGGCTGCAGCGTCAGAATCTTCTTAGCGTGGGCCCGTTTCTTCTCTTTTTTTACTCTCATTGACACTTACAGTTTGTTTAGCATTAAGCACTAAAAACTGCTACACAGCTTCACAGCAATATCCCCGCAAGCTGAAAAATGTCTTTACCCACTGCACCTAAATGTAACTGCAGTGGGTTCTTTATAAGCATCCATACATGTAGAGCTGACAGCCAGACCCATGCCACAAATAGTTCAGTCACACAAGGGTAAAAAATATGGTAAGCACCCTGCTAATAGGTAAAAATGGGAGGTTGCATTGGGATTTTTTTTATGTATTCTTTTGGAAACTGACTGGAAGTAGAACAATGACTTCTGAACTCCTGCCTCATATCTACGAGTGTCTGGCTGCACTCTGCATGTACATTTTCCCGATTTCTAACAAACAGAAACATTGACGTTTTGCAGAAAGACCACATATACATATAACAATATTACAAATGACTGCAAAGAAATGAGCTCTTTTTAGGGTTCAGCAGGAAAAGCCTCTCTTTTTTTTTCAGTTGTAACTTTAAGGCAAGATGGCTGCTGTAAACAAAGATTCAGCTTTAGAGAGAGATGAGAGGTCTCAAATGATATGAGCCGTGCAAGAGACTCCGTGAAAGGGGTTCAATCGATGTTGCTGCATTTTCTGTTGGTCCCTGACAGAGGTCGATAAACATTATGAATTATTCACGTTCCTCTAAAGTTTGCAGAAAGAAACAAAATGCCGTACAACTTTAAATACATCCAGGCATTTATGATGCTTTAAATAAAAACACAAGCACAAGATGCAGAGAGCAAATTAACAGAGATGTTCTGATTTTTCACTAAACACACTGGCTGCTATACAGATGGTAAAACTAATTAATTGCTTTGGCAGACTCTAGTAGCTCTTTATCGTCGGGTTTCTTCTTTCTCTTTTCTCTTACTTAATCTTTTCCTCTGCCCTCCCTTCCTTTACCCCCCTCTTCTTGTTGTTGTCACATAATTTATAAGCAGTACATACAGAAAATAAATTGCTGAACATTTGGAGACAAATCACCCTGCAGAAGATGCTGTATTCATTCAAGGCCAGCTGCCTACACCATAAACATTTTTACATTTTTATAGACAATGCCCATTGCCCTACTTACTGGAGCTACAAAAACGTATGTTTACATTATTCCTGATCAGTTCCAAAGCTTTTTTCCTCATAAATGCATTTTAAGAGTATTAAAAATGTTTGTGTAGTCATCACAGGAAAGATTAGGTCTGCTTTGTGCTTTGGCTATGATATGTTGTTGTTGTTGTTTTTAATGTGATTTAACACAGTGAAAAAATGACATTGTTTTGAATGTTTTCTGCTTTGCAGTATTTAAGTGCTGTGGGAGACTTTGACAGCAGACATCTGAATGAAATGATCTATATTCCAAATTTATATGGTTTGGTTTTCTGTTGCTGCTCATCTGCTCTGACAGCATAGATTTATAGTTTCCCGATATTTTTTAAGTGCTACACTTGCTTAATATTAATTTAGAGAAAAAATAAAATAATGAGAAGAAAAAAAGGATCTTAATATCTGTTGGAAGCGTAACAAGGCAAGTCTTTACTGAAGAGTTATCTATAGCTACTTTAGCAGGTGATATTCTCTTCCTAAAACTGTCTGAACGCACCGCTGGAAGGTAAAAATGCTAAATGAAACATACTAGGAATACCTATTTTGGCACAACAGTCGAAAATGATTAGCTTGGCTATTTGCTGCTAAGATAGAGACCGACTAACAATTTTCAGCAAGCAGGAGGAAGCTAGGCTATCTGATGGTGCTAGCTAGGTGGGTAGCTAGCACTGGTAATAAACACTGCTACTAATGCTAAAGCTGGATAACTTCAGTTTCAGATAACCAGTGTTGGGACTAACGCGTTATTAAGTAACGCGTTACAGTAACTACGTTATTATTGTGGTAACGAGCACGGTAACTAGTTATTATGCCAAAATCAGGAACGCGCTAGTCGTTACTGGGATTTAGATAGGGTCGTTACTCGTTACTTCGTGTGGTGGCTATCGCGGAGTTTCCACAGATTCAGTAACATTAGCAAGTGGTGGAGGCCAGCAGGTGGATGAAGGAAAGGGGACGCAGAAGGAAAAGAGACCCGAGGCGGCCGCCGGTCCGAGTGTGAACTGAACTTCAGGTAAGAAGTTATGACCTGCAGTCTCTCTGGGTCAGATATGAACCAAGTTTAGGTGGAGTTTATTTTCGTTATTCTGACCTTTTCCGTACTGCGTGCTAGCTAGCATGACGGAGTTTCTATACAGCTGGGTGGTGCTATGAAGTTAATGATGTTGAACTTTATTTTGTTCATAAGTTATTAGAGTTGCCAACCGTCCCGTCTGGTATTCAGAGAAAATATTACGCGTTTCTTATTGAGGTGAAAAGGAACAGTTTGTCCCGTAATTCAGCTACAATGAAAAAGACACAAAGCTGGAGTTATTCTGTGTTTACGCTGCACAGCTGCCTCTTCTTCTCTCATCCTCTCACCCTCCCTCTCCCGTTTCTACTTCAATCATGAAACTGATCAATGATCAGCTGATCGGCTTTTTTCTCTTGTTTGTTTATCGCCCACTTTGCGCCGAAAGAGGAAACCAGCGGATGTCGCGCTAAACAACAGCAGCAGGTTTAAGCTTGATCAGCTGTTGTTAGAATTTATTTAATATTAATTTCTAGTATCAGCTGATGTTTGCTGGAGCCACAGCTGTAAAGCTGCTGGTCATGATATGGTTTGGTTATCTGGTGAAAGGGAAACATGAAGATGAAACCAGGAGATGTCCTTACTGAATCATCAGAGCTGTGATGGAGAAACAGGTTTACCTTTTAGGTGACATGGATGAGTTGAAGTTATGAACTGTTTCTGAGAGACAAATAACCCCAGGATCCTTTTTTAGGTAGCTGACAGCTGGTAACTGTGCAGGGGCGGGTCTAGCAAAGTGTTGCCAGGGGGGCATGTAGGGCATTAACAGGGAGAGGGGGGCGCAAAGAAATACTTTTCTTTCTTATTCTCATTTCAAATGTCTGGCTGTTATTAAATAATTATCTGAATTTTACAACAAACAGATTGATGCATATATACCATCAAAACAGTGTACATCACTGTCACAACAGTGTTTATTTTCATTCAAAGGCTTTATGATTTTTCCTATAATGGCGGCCGGTCTCTAGTCAAAATGCCCGGGACGATTTATTTGTCCCAGTCCAGCCCTGTATGCAGCTCATCTGCAGTCTGGTGTTACCTACATCTTCCTATTCAGAAGGCAGAATTTCCGAGTTCTGAGTACAATCAAAGCACCACGACTGCAGTTTTTGTGTTGGATGTAAAAGGCGCACATGACGCTGTGACGTAGGCTAGAATCATGGCAGCAGTCAATGACGGTCCAGGCGTGGGATTTCTCTTGTGGAAATATGCACATTATCGTTTCCTTTCTGTTGGTAGGTGGCACAGTGCACTGTGGCAAGTAAGCAAGCTAGAAGACTGCAAAGTTATGGAAGAAACACATTAACAAGAGAATTCTGAGTAAAACCAAAGTTACTTTCCCTAGTAACTAGTTACTTTGAAAGTAACGAGTAACTTGAAGTAACTGAGTTACTTTTGAGAGAAGTAACTAGTAATGTAACTAAGTTACTATTTTAAAGTAACTTACCCAACACTGCAGATAACACTGCCTTATGAAAGTGCTTTCCTCTTCTAACCCCCACTGACCAGCAATTTTAATTACTGCAGCCTTATTCAGTTTTACTCACTTTGTGTTTAGAAACTAACAGTTTCAATCTGCATAAAAGGAAAAACAGACCTCCTGGTTTCCTTTTATTCATGCGTGTTATCTGCTAGAGCAGGGGTGCTCAATACGTCGATCGCGATCGACCAGTCGATCGCAAAGGTAGTATTGGTAGATCGCATGGTATTAAAAAAATAGATGCCAGCCTATCATCCATCCCGTCACTTGATTGATACAGGGAAGCCAGTCAGATGACATCAGATTTTTTCTGACGCTTAGGTCGCTGCGCATGCGCAAACAGCGGCGCGAAGTCTAGTAAAACTGACAAGCTAGTCAGCGAGTTAACTCCAATTTTTAGCTCTCGGTTTTTTCTCTTAAACCTGGCCGTCAGCAGCTACTGTCCGGACTATGCATCCCTGGCTGATTCAATTCAGTGCAAGTCATCAGAGTAAACTCAGGTAATGACAAAAAATTTACATAGTTAATTGTGTTGTGAAATATTGGATATTGCGGTTATGCATGTATATACATTGTAGATATAAAGAATCCTCAATATATTTATAAATAAGTATATGTTTTGGATTTTTGTAGTGGGTAGATCATTTTGACTTGGTCATTTTATAAGTAGCTCACATGCGGAAAAAGTGTGAGCACCCCTGTGCTAGAGTGTCTCATGATACTTTGCCAAGCACTCTGTAAAAACATGGACTACTATGAAAATGTAAATTGCAAAACATACCCAGGTAACTTAAGTGGGACAAAAAAAAGCATAATCTAGGGAATTCCCACCAGCAGTAGATTCTCTCGTGCGCCCTTCCTGATGTATTCATCCAGTTACTTGCAATTATTTGCACATGCAGGAGCTGTGTTCCCCACTCAGTATTAACACCATCCTCCAGACTTGCCTTTGGCAGCAGTCTGAGAGAAGAGAGAAGCGCCGCTGAATTATTGAACAAATCAAGGTCCCAGGCCATGTATTTATATGATATTGGTAATGAGGCCGCTGGAGATTTTGCTGTCAGTTGTAGAGGCAGAAATAAGATCTTCATAAGCCCCATAAGTGCATGAGTTGAGCACAGGTGATGGCTTAACTGACCTGCCTATGCTCCACTTTCATTTCCCCCAAGGACCTGCTGTTTGATCACTGCATGCTGTTTAAGTAGAGCGCATCTAAAAGTTTAACTGTGTTTATGTGTTGTGCTGTTCTATAAGAACCTTTCCCATTCTTCTCAAAAAATAAAGTGATGTATAATATAATAAACATATAGTCATAGCAAAAAGAAAGTACATCCACTGGGAGTTCTAAGGTTTCATATATCAGGATGTGATAATTATGAGGTCTTAAAATAAGGTAGATACAACCTACAACACATAACATATTACACCATGTCATTACATATTTAACAAAGGGTCAAACAACTAAGTATGCCTGATGATTCATTAAATTGGAGAACCACTTTGAGCAGCACCAACTTAAAGAAATTGCTTTCTGCCCAACACGAGTCTCACTCATCACGTTGCTTCAGGTCACTGGTGTTTGTGACACTGGCTTATGCACAGCTCTGTTACGGTCCCACCAGAGCGTCCCAGTCATGTCGAGAATCTTTCCAAACAACCAAACAGTGGAAAACTCTTGTTTGAAGAAACCAAAGAGTAGGAGGGTGAGCACCATCCAAGCCAAATGTTGGTACATAAGGAGTGTGTTCTCCACAGTCACACGTTCAATGCTGAATTCTACTGTAACATCCTCAGCAATGCTTCAGCAGTGCATGAAATCATGCAGCAATGCAGGAGACTTTTGGCCACATCAACTCGATCTCTGCTTACGATTCGTCGTAATCATTGGATTTTACTCCGTGTGATGTTGTCGCGGTAATCAAGTGGTCTACAGTTGGATAAAGACAAGGTTCTTTTCCTTGTTATATGAACGTTATAGTCACACAGTTGTACAGTATTTTGTTTAGCTAACGAAGCAGTCTTGCTTTCAGCAGCGACTGTAGCACTTTCAACTATAATACAGACAAAGTTCCCTCTTTGGTTTTTGAATTTCTTTCACTTTCCTCAATCTTTCACATAGTGTTGCTGAAGTGTTTTTGAACTTTGAAGGGCCAGTAGGAGAAGTTCTTTCCTCCAAAATAGAGCCTATAGCTGCAAGTAAATAACTTAGTATTTCTCTGTACTATAACTAATAACTTGCTATCGCTCTCCTCTCTCCATTATTCCCATTGATATAAAAACCAACCTGAATCAAATCTCTCCAGCTGCTCACAAAATGTGACAATAAGCCCGTCCCCCACCCCTGACTGCTGGTAGCATTAAGAGAATCCACACTCTGTGGTGGAATACTTTCTCTGATATACACTCAACAAAAATATAAACGCAACACCTTTGTTACTGCTCCCATTCCCCATGGGATGGACGTAGAGACCTAAAATTCATTCCAGATACACAATATAACCATCCCTCCCAAACAGTGGTCACAAATCAGTCCAAATGTGTGGTAGTGGGCACATCTGCTATATTGAGATAATCCATCCCACCTCACAGGTGTGCCACATCAGGATGCTGATCTGACATCATGAGTAGTGCACAGGTGTACCTCAGACTGCCCACAACAAAAGGCCACCCTGGAATGTGCAGTTTTTTGCGCTATTGGGGGTCTGGGGACCCAGAACCGGTCAGTATCTGGTGTGACCACCATTTGCCTCATGCAGTGCAACACATCGTCGCATGGAGTCTATCAGATTGTCAATTGTGGCCTGTGGAATGTTGGTCCACTCCACTTCAATGGCTGTGCGAGGTTGTTGGATAGTCGTGGGAACTGGTACACGCTGTCGTATACGCCGGTCAAGCACATCCCGAACATGCTCAATGGGTGACATGTCCGGTGAGCATGCTGGCCATGCAAGAACTGGGACATTCTCAGCTGCCATCTGCCCTGAACAATGTGAACCATGATTCATCCGTGAAGCGCACACCTCTCCAACGTGCCAGACGCCATCGAATGTGAGCATTTGCCCACACAAGTCTGTTACGGCGACGAGCTGGAGTCAGGTCAAGACCCCGATGAGGACGACGGGCATGCAGTTGAGCGTCCCTGAGACGGTTTCTGACAGTTTGTGCAGAAATTGTTTGGTTGTGCAAACCAATTGTTCCAGCAGCTGTCTGGGTGGCTGGTCTCAGACGATCTTGGAGGTGAACCTGCTGGATGTGGAGGTCCTGGGCTGGTGTGGTTACACGAGGTCTGCGGTTGTGAGGCCGGTTGGATGTGCTGCCATATTCTCTGAAACGCCTGTGGAGACGGCTTATGGTTGAGAAATGAACATTCAATGCACGGGCGACAGATCTGGTTGACATTCCTGCTGTCAGCATGCCAATTGCACGCTCCCTCATTGCTTGTGGCATCTGTGGCATTTTGCTGTGAGTCAAAACTGCACATTCCAGGGTGGCCTTTTGTTGTGGGCAGTCTGAGGTACACCTGTGCACTACTCATGATGTCAGATCAGCATCCTGATGTGGCACACCTGTGAGGTGGGATGGATTATCTCAATATAGCAGATGTGCCCACTACCACACATTTGGACTGATTTGTGACCACTGTTTGGGAGGGATGGTTATATTGTGTATCTGGAATGAATTTTAGGTCTCTACGTCCATCCCATGGGGAATGGGAGCAGTAACAAAGGTGTTGCGTTTATATTTTTGTTGAGTGTATTTTATATCCTTGTCACACGGTGCAGATTTGCTTCGATTCACCTGTTTGCGTAGGCTTTGTCATTTGAACTTCACATTTCTCTAAGATTATTCAGCTTTACCTCGCTGTTTCCAAGAATGAACATTTAACCATGTGTTCGTTGGTGGCATCTATTCTGCGAGCAAGCTTCAAAACCTGCCTGTGTGGAAATCATCGAAAAAGAAGTGATGATTGATCTGCAAGATGCATTTCTTTCAAACCTTACTGATCTTTGGGTCACTGCTTTTGTGATCAGTGTTCGAGGTGAGAAAAGGTTTGCGCATAAACACAGAGGCCTCAGAAGAGATTAAAATTAGTGTTGAAAGAACAGAAGGAAAAAAAAAACACGTGTTCTTGGCAAATGAAGACAACCAGCGATCGATTCAAGAGTGACACTAAAGAACACCTGTGAAAATCAATGTCTGGTTTTAGCACACCGTCTTTACATATGTATGAAAAGACTGACGCACAGATCAGCTTTGATCCTGCTGCGACATTCACACATAAAATAAATGAACGAATCACCATTTCTGTTTAACTAATCAATAATAATTCATCTCATTTCTTGCAATCAGTCCTTAAGAACTTTCGTTTTTCGCTCTCCAGTTCCATACTGTGCGCTCTAACCTCCATTTCATTTTAGTAGAAAATGGCTCTGTAAATATGGTTTTCCTAACTTTAGGAGTGCTACAGTTCAAACACTTATAACCTGTGTTGTCTGTCTCTTAAGCTCGTATATCTGTCCTGCGGTAGTCTTTCTGTGATCTATTAAAGCTCCTGCTCTTGCTGCGGATCACAAACTCAAACAGCTGCCGAGTGACAGTGAGACAGCCTCCGCGAGGCTTTAAGTTCGACCTTTCTTTCGCTCTTCTACAAGAAAAAAAACCAGAGTTAGAGAAACAGTAGCTATTTATAGATATGCAATCAGCGTCACTTCTCACTAAAGTTGAGTGGTTGAATGTGACACGACTTCCCCACTTTTGCCTTGTTGTCTGTTAAAGACAGTTTCATTTTTCACGTAGCTTCATCTTTGGTTCACTGAGCACGTCCTACTTCTCTAACCCATTCTCTCATTTACACTGTGGTTTAAATGTTAGATAACAGAGTCTGTATTTGGGCTCCACAGTGAGAGAACCACAGCGCCTGAAGTACTTAGCACTTAAGGAAACGTTCACATCTGCAGATTTCTTTCTCGGTGAGCAGGAGCGATGGCTTTGGTTCCATTTTAAGGACTTTAGAGAGATTTCTTTCTATTTTTTTCAGAGCACACCTAAATTATAATCAAAAGATTATAATCCAGATTGTGGCAGTGGAACTGGAAATATGAATAGCCCCCACTGGTACCATTCTCATTTACTCAAGTACTTTCCTAATGTGCACTTTTAATGTACTTTAATGCTTATCTGTACTTATTTATACAGTATAAAGCTGCTCTCTTATACTCTATATATACTCTATATTTCCTCTACGTATAAATCCAGTAATATTCAATAGAAATACAAATAGATAGAAGGAGCCAGCTCTATATAGGTCGTTAAAGTCATCTTCAGCTACAGATTAATTACTCAGTAATGATGTTGTAATATAATGTAATAATTCTGAGAAGTACATTGTGCATGAATACTCTCAGTACTTAGTTCGATTGATTAATGAAACTAATTAATTAGTTTGACGCTAAAACATGGACTATTGCTAAAGCGTGTAACAAACTTAAATAGTTTGTGGTTTATTACTTAAACAGGAATTATTAAAGAAAAAAAATCACTTTTTCCAAATCAGTCATTTTTAAGAAAGCACCGTGCCACTTTTCATATGAAACATCAGTTTGAAGACATTAGCTAAATATTTTACCCACTGTTTTCTAACCCTAATTATTTCCTAATCAGATGTTTTTAAAAGTCTGTATGTCTTCCTGAGCAATGCATCAGTAATGTGTGACCTCACATTCTGCTCATTAGAAAAAACAGAATCTAATAAGTGTTGGGGAAAAATAAAAGGGGGGAAATTGTGCAGACCTTCACTAAAAATAAATAATTGCAGTTCATTCCAACGGCAGGAAATGTATCATCATTAATAACCTGACCTGCCTCTGCAGTTGTATATTAGGAAGTTCACATTTGTCATTTCTTATTTTTCTTGTGTTTCTATAAGCACGAGCTAAACCGATTAAACAATATTAATAACAGAGAACAAACTCCACAGTGTTGAGTCAATATGACACCCTCTGTCGTGTTCAGGCTTTCTGCTCTGTAGGTTTTCTCATCACAGTCATTCGCCTTGAATGTGCTTCAGTCTCACTGATGTAAAGAAACTGCATCACTTTCAATGCTGGATTCTGCAATTTGGGGCCAAATTTGGGATTTATTCATCCTTTCAGCTTAAAGACCAACACATCCATACTTTGGTAATGCTTATATAATATTGTCATATTCTTAAGCATTAGTAATGTACTAGTGAGGGCTTAATTCATCATTACTTCTCTGTGTAATTTATAAATACAGATATAAATGTTCATTCTTGATTAATAACCACTTATATATAACGACTGACAAAACATATATAAAGACACAATATTAATAATAGTATTTTATAAATACTTTATATTTTAATTCATGATAAGTTCAGGCGTGAAGCCTTTAGCATCACTTTGTTTTTTTGTTTTTTATTTTAATGTATTCTTCTTTCACTTACTCACTTTGATTATATTTTTCATCATTACAGCATTTCTTGATAGAGAGCTGCTATATTTTTTTTTTCTTGAACGTGTCACATTTTCCTCAAAGTCCACAATCAGTAGTTTAGCAATTAACTCCTCAGCTCCTCTCCACCACCTACGGGTGAAGTAGTCTTGTCTTTGATATACATCAGATGCTTCCCCTCTAATTATATTCTCTCGTGATTGGCAGCTGTACTTCATGAGGCTGTCATACTGTATATTTCTTAATTAGTGCAGATTCTGAGCTGAGTCTCTGTTATGGCTCCGAGCAGGGCTGCAAGGAGAGCTGTGAAATGGCTCCTGAACTTTTTATGAGCATGAATAAAAAGGAGTTGCTGTATATAATAACACGCGCTCACTCCTCTTTGTTCAGTTTAAAACTGATAGAAAATAAGCTGGTGCGCCAGTGATTAACTCTGTGACGGACAGTTCACAAGAGGACAGACTGTGCAGATGCATCTGGGAATGACAACAAGAAAGTGAAATCTTCAAAAGTCTTCAGGTGTTGTATGAGTGAGTGACAGCAAATATGTTTGTATGACATTTTGTTTCAGTCTGGATCTGTGAGGCTGCATAAGGCAGCCAAGCTCGGTGGGATTCAGGGGTCATGCAGACAATACAGACACGCCGGGGGAAATGGATAATAAGGCACAAGCGAACTCAATCAAGCCAGGAAAAAGAAAGAAGTGAAAGAAGGAAGGGAAACTAAAGTCCAGAAAACCACTCAAAGAAGTAACCTTTTAAATAATGCAGAGAGTAAACTTAAAGAACGGGTAGCTATGGGAACAGAGCCGCCACATGGGACAGGAAGACGGCGAGGAAACAGAACATAACAAACAACGATCGTAACTCAGACCAACATATTTGTTCTGAGGTTTCCAGTGAGTAGCCATGCCAACCTTTTTGACATTTTTAGGTTGTTATAACATAAAAAAGTAAGAAAATATACTTTATTCTGTTGTCTGCAGACTTACTATTTTGGTGCATATACCACTGGGGAACAAATATTTAGCTATACGCTCCTCTGCCTCACTGAAAGAGATCCAATTCTGACATTGTTTTCGCTGTACATCGAGCATTGTGTTCACACTACACACACACACACACATGCGGACTCACATTCTCTGCTGTCTGTGTGTTAGATCTTGTACTTACGCACACACATACAGCTTACAGTGGAGCTGGGTGACTGCCAGCGCTCACGCGACGCTCAGTCTGCATCTGCCAAACAGAGCAACTCATAGAAGTGTCAGACATTCAGTAACAACAATCCCAACTACACTGATCAAACAGCAGATACAGGCCTTACACACACACACACACACACACACACACTGCTTATCAGCAGCCAGCAGCACAGGTTTGTACTCTATGTTGAGTTCATTGCAATAGATGGCAAATTCAATGCCGCTTCCTTTTGCTCCCGTCCGAGTCAGTTCAGTTTGATTCCATTTGAGTCACATCAGTTCACTTTTGTGTCATTGTCTGCTTTTAAGAAATGAGTTGCAAACTGTATTTTTGTGATGGTGACAAGCACAGCAGTCTGCGTTTGATCAGATAGAGGATCTCCTCATCTGCTCAGATCAGTCTTAACTACTTAACACAAAGCTGATGTGGAATTCATGTTAATGATGTGTAAAATCGGCAATGCTCAAAATCACGTTCACATTTTCATATAAATGATGTCCATCCTGTCATATTTTATAGGACGATTTAACATTAATGCGTCCTATAAGAGCTTCAGATCATTTGTATTCACTTATTTCATACGGCGAGTGAAAGAAGAAATATTTTTACGGTAAAATGTGTCTCTTATACAAGCAGCAGTTCTTAGAATTTACCTCTTACATCGGTGATTCTGTGGTTCTCGATTTTCAGCACAAAAGCAGTTTCTTTATGTCATGAGGTGAAATTAACCAAAATATATTAAACTCGAGCTTTAGACCAGCCAAACCTTAACCACTCAGACTGTTCCTATAGGAGGAACTGCTAAGGTTAGGATTGTTCCCAGTTGTGAACGACCACGAGGACAGCTGGAGGTTCCATGGATGAGCACAGTTGTGTTCAGAAGTTTCCATACACTCATCATGATTTCTTTCAACAGTTCATTTTTCAGGGTGGGATGGTTGTACTTGCTTTAATGACTTTGAAATACAAGAATTGGGTGCACTAGTTATATATAGTTAGTAGGGGTGCAACGATACTCGTATCGATATTGAACCGTTCGATACAGTGCTTTCGGTTCGGTACACATATGTATCGAACAATACAACATTTGTAATTTATTTTATCAACTTTTCTTCTGACGATGCTGTCTGTGTTGAGCCCTCAGTGGATCTGCGTTCGACTACTCTGCCTAGGCTCCACTGTCGAGCGCAGATCCACTGAGCGCAGCGCAAGCTAGCAAGACAGAAGCTAAGCTTGTTGCAACATGGCAAATTGAACCTCCCCCACCCTCATTCAGATCTGGCCTTTGGAACTACTTTGGTTTTCATGTGAAGTATGACCTTGAAGATAAGCGCGTCACGGACTAAAGTAAAACAGTATGTCGGATGTGCCACGCAATGCTCAATTACATGGTGGGAACCACTGCGTTAGCGCAGTTTGTTTGTTAACGTGTTGACACCGTCCAGCCCCACGCACGGGGCGATCCACTGTAGCTCGTTAATGGAGATTTGCCGTGTTGTGCCGTTAACGTCATTTCAGATTAACGCTGACAGCACTAGTGGGAACACAACGAATATGACTGCACATTTACGCCAACATCATCCCAGTGCAAAGACAAGTGGAAGCAGACAAAAACAACAAGCACGCATGCTACAAACTTTACCCGAGTCATTTAGACAGCCGTTAGCACAGGATTCTCCTTATGGGGACCTGATATGTTTAATATGCTGCTGAGAATATAGCCCAGAAGAAGCGTATAGTGTAGCTTTTATTTTGAAAAGAGACATTTCTCTGTAATAAACTCTCTTTTCCAAAGATGAGTGATTTCTCAATCAGATAGATTTATATTTTTATCCCTTTGTTGTTTCAGCAACATTAAATTTAAAAACTGTACTTTTGAGTTAAAATATATATTTATAATTTTAATAAATGACAAATTAAAAAGGCATGAACATTTTTTTTGTATCGAAAAAATATCGAACCGTGACACCAAAGTATCGAACCGAACCATGAATTTTGTGTAACGTTGCACCCCTAATAGTTAAATATTTTGGGGGGATTTTTTATAATCCACACACAGGGTCAAAAATATACATACAGGCTCAAATATGTCTACATGTAATATAATCTGTTGTGCTTTACACCACTGCATCAGCTGCTTGGCAAACCCACAAAGCTCTCTACGCTCTCTTCTTGAGCTAATCTGAAGGCCACGTGAAGTTTGGAGGTCTGTAGCGATCGACTCTGCAGAAGCTTGGCGACCTGTGTGCAACATGTGCTCTGTGATTAAACCTGGCTTACCACCTCAGGGCCAAGTTGCTGTCATTTCAGATCAGTTTCCCTTTCTTTTAATGCTAATAACTGTTGACTGTGGATAAAGTAGACATTATTATTATTGTTGTTGTTGTTATTGTTATTATTTAGTCATCCAAAAACCATCAAACTCTGGGTATGAAAACCTGGACCATTACAGTTTGTGGAATAATCTTACAAAGTATCGTAGGGTTTAAGCAACGGCACAAAATATTAAATTGTCAGTAAACACTCTTTGTTTTCGACTGTCTGTTTATTTGAAATTTACTTTGCTCTTTAGTCAAGAAGCACCAAAGCTCAGTTCTTTGATTAAAAATTCAAAAAGATCAGTTTAAGCAAGACAAAAGCCTCCATTTGTTAGGTTAGTTTGGGATATTGCTTTAGATGTCTTCTGAATTAAAAATTGAACTATCAGTCGTACTAACAGCTTGCAAAGTCTGCCGATGTTGGTTTTCCTGGAGGGAAGTGGGTCTGAACTTGAAAACACCGCATTTGACTCACAATAGCGACTCTCAATATAAATGAAGTTTTTCGAAGTGAAGTGTGGAGTGTTCTTTTTAAATGTAATTACAGCGTACTAATCAGTCATCCGCTTTTACTTACATTATCATTCTGGTCAAATAGGGTGAAAAATTAGAGCTTCAAGGGATCATCTGGGTCCTCACCATCAATAGATGAACCAATGAGAAGCAGCAGCTGCCTCTCTAAGCCATTCAATAAGCCGTTTGTAGAACAAGGATTTCCATTTGCATTTGGAAGCCAAGAAACAGAAGATCCTGAGATTGTGGATTACTCCCCTGGCTTTGCTTTTGAAAGGAAGAATTAAGACGAGGAGTTTTGGGAGCTTTATAGGGCAAATGGAATTCAAAGAACTTTGTGTGTGTGTGTGTGTGTGTGTGTGTGTGTGTGTGTGTGTGTGTGTGTGTGTGTGTGTCGGTCGATTTTTCTCAGTCTGGGTGTGAAAATGTTTCTGATAAATTGATGTGCACATGAGACCAGAGATAAAAAAAAAAAAAAAAAAGTGAAACACAGTGATAGTTTCCAAGAAATAATCATTGCTGTGTACATATCTATAGCTTAGCAATTATATGGTGCAATGTATGTGTTTTAACCTTGCTTTAACATTCAGGCATAATTCAAAGATGGCGCCAGTGTGCTCGGCAGGCCGTCTTCGCCTCTCCTTTCGACCCCTCTTTTTTGACTTTTGCATTGTACTCTTCATTCTCTTGGTAATATGGTCATCAGGTGGCAATGTACTAATTACTTATGACCGGCAAACACTTTTAAATCTTCGATTCTCTCACTTCTATGGTTCGGATCCATGCTGGACTCCGGGAGACGCCACCCTGTCATGATTGGACTCCTCCACCAGGATATCTTGCCTGCCCCTACCCACCCTGTACAAGAAACGCTATAGGAAGCGGGGCAAACGGAGTGGCATTCGTGTCCGTCTTAAGGCTTACCTTAAAGCACAGGCTATGGCTAATCCAGATGCCAGCATGGGTATTCTACGTCCTCTCTCTGTTAGGCTGAACGAACAGACTCTATGGCAGAGCACACAGAAACGCAGGGAATGCAGAAAGTGCTCTTTATTTACAGTGTCTGGATTATTTACACAGGGTGGGAAATTGCGTACAGTGATAAATAAACTGAGGGAAACCAGAGAAGGGGGCTGACACGAACTCGTAGGGAAAAGGGGAATCGGCGCACGCAGGGTGGATCTACGAAATTTTAGGGGAAGATACCGAACAATCGGTAAAAAGTGGCAATAAACATGGGGAGAGTTGGAGAGCTCACTTATCACACTGGCAGTACAGGCTCGGGCAAGAATCACCGGGATGCGAAGGTAAAGATGAGATTGATCTCTGTAGTGATCCCGGAAATACAGCTTCACCAGCAGCTGACAGGCAAGCGGGTGATGGATCTGGCTAAGGATACTGGACAACGGATAAGCAGGCAAATTCCAAAACATGGGTTGGCCGTAGTGCACACCGTGGACACAGATGGCTCTACTAAATGTAAGGTCGCTGGTGAATAAGACTTTTGTTTTAAATGACTTTTTCCTCGCCTCGGGGCTGGACGTTTGGTTCCTGACAGAGACTTGGATTCGCCCTGGTGAGTCGTTCTCCTTCTCGGACCTTCTCCCCCCAGACTGTGCCATCTTCAGCTCAGAGGTGGTGGCTTAGCCTCGATTTTTTAAAATAAAGGCAAGGCAAGGCAAGTTTATTTGTATAGCACAATTCAACAACAAGGTGATTCAAAGTGCTTTACAGAGACATTAGAAACAAGAACAAATAAAAAGCAACATAAACATAAAATTCGGCAGCCCCCCCCACCCCCCTCCCTAACCTAGCTTGGAAGTCCAATTACTGGAGTTGGCCTAATCTTCGAAAACTCTGTGTGTTGTGGTCTACGACCGCCGAATACAACAAGGCTTTTATTCATGACTTTGCTGATCTATTAGGATCTGTTCTGTTTAAATATGACTGTGTTCTTATCACTGGTGATTTTAATATTCATATCTGTTGTAAGGATGATCCATTAGCCAAAGACTTTCTTGCTCTAACTGACTCTCTTAACCTTGTTCAGTGGGTAAATGAACCAACCCACTTTAAAGGCCATACCCTTGATCTGTTTTTTTTCATATGGCCTGGACATTTATATTAAGAACATTGACAATGCTGGGATCTCTGATCATTTCCCAGTTATTTTTGATGTTGATTTATACAATACAGAACTGCACCCTGGGGGCCTCCGACGCCCTATGCGCATAATTAATTCTGAAACTGTGGCTAGTTTTTCTGTGGTGTTCCTTAATTCTGCACCCACTATTACTGATTGTCCCATAGCTCATACAGTTGATGACTTTGCTAATTCTTTGCTATCCACATGCTCCTCTATCCTTGGCGTTGTAGCACCTATTAAAATGAAATGTCCTCGAACCGCTTCCCGACATTGGTTAAACGACTCTAAACGTGCCCTACGACGTGTGTGTCACCGAGCCGAGAGGAGGTGGAAAAAAGATAAGCTCCAGGTATCCTTTGATATCTTACGTACCAGCCGCCTGAGGTTTCAAAACGCTGCTAAAATGGCTGAAGTGGCTTTCTTTTGATTTTATTGAGACTAATGGCCATAATCCTCGAAAGCTGTTTAAAATTTTTAATTCAGTGGTCAATCCCTGTCATGAAATGCCGACGGTGTCTTCTCCAGCTCTCTGTGAACAATTTTTAAATTACTTCACAGATAAAATTTTATCTCTCAAGTCTTCACACCCTTTAGTTGTGAGCCCTGCTTTCACCCCAGGATGTTTATCAACCTTTCATCAGTTTGGGCTGGTGTCACTTACTGCCCTTAAGCAAATAGCTGAACAGCTGAAAAATACAAATTCTGTACATGATATTCTCCCGTCACGCATTATCAAGGATGGGTTTGATGGAACTGGGCCCAGTACTTTAACTCTAATGAATTCTTCATTGCATTCCGTCAGCCTTTAAACATGCCATAGTGCAGCCTATTCTCAAAAAAAGGAGCCTCGATCATAAGCGTGTGCAGGCTCCGTGTTCATGTGTGTACAGGCTCCGTGTTCAGGTGTGTACAGGCTCCGTGTTCAGGTGTGTACAGGCTCCGTGTTCAGGTGTGTACAGGCTCCGTGTTCAGGTGTGTGCAGGCTTCCTTTGCACCAAAACATAAATGTTTTAAAAATGATTCACTTTCAGGCAAACTAAGATTTCACTGTGAAGACTGAGCTGAGACTCATATTTGTTTGGAACATACTCATCACTAAAGTTCTCAGACAAGTTGTTGCTGCAGTGTCTTCCTGCAAAACGCTGCCATTCGACTGCCAGCTGGACATCACCTGTACTCCAATCTACCCACTGACCCTCACTGTGAACTCACCCTAAAAGTTCTGAAAGACATTGCTTGTGCACCACCTTTGAGTCTGAGGCCATGGGCATGTTATTAATGAGTTATTGCCCTACATGAAGAAGTTTAAGTATCTTAGGGTTAGCTGAGTGGGAGATTGGCAGGCGGATGGATGCATGGCCTGCAGTGATGCATGCCGGCCTCCTGTTCTACAAACAGAGGTATGATGCTAACATAAAGCTAGGAGCAAGAGACCCTCAAACCTATAAAACTTTAGCTCCTGTGTTTTGTGTTTTTGGCTGCAGCGTTTGCTTGAAAATTACATTTTAATAATTGATTTCCTTTTTAAACTCTGCTCCAATATCAAAGTTAAACAACTTCCCAGAGTTTCCTTCACCGTTCACCGTGTAACACCTAAGGTTCAAACGCAGCCCCGGTCTCCCTCTGACATTCTGCATTTCACACACCTGGACTGTTGCTGTGAGGGGGAAAAAATTAATGTAGCTCAAAGAAATTAGAACAATAAATGTTTTTCCTGCTGTTTAACAACCGTTTCCTGTTGGCACTAGTCTGGCAGTGCGTGGCTCTGCTGCGGAACATTGTGTTTTGTAATGAGGAAATTTGTGGAAAATCTAGCCAAGGGCAAAATGCTCAGGAAGAAAAATGACAGTCAAGCTAACAGCAGATTCCTCACGCTCCTGTGTGCATCTTCTTGCCCTTGCTGTTGAAGCTTTCAGTGTCTTGTTGCATTTTCTCCACAAAATCACAGAAACATTTCAAATGCCTTCAGCTTTCAGCTTTGAATGTAACCAGACAGCAGCCAGATAAGTGGATTTCTGCGGTCGAGTCAGATTCGAATTTCGTGCTTTTTCCACATGTTCCTACCTGTCTTTCCAACCCTTTCCCCCCCTCGTTTAGACGAACCGTGACAATTGTTAGTGTCACTTTGCTTTATGCAAAGGTTCCTCAAAGTCACAATATTCTGGTAGTTGCAGGCAGCTGCTGTTTGTTTAGTCTGGCAGGAGCTTTCAGATTGAGAAGTTCCGCCGGTCACTTTGTAAGTGCTTTCTTTATTGGTTGCCCTTGGCTGGAACACACTTGGTATGCATGTTGCACATGATTAAAAGCCTTTTCTCATGCTCATGACCTAAGCTGTGCTGAAGAATTGTGACCCTTATTTATCAAGCCAAGATGAATGAGAAAAGTGGAGAAAAAAGTGAAATGCAAAACCGGCCCCAACAGTAAAACCAGCAGGCTGGAATAGGACAGATTCCCCCTGTCCTCATTCTGACCCTTTGAGGTGGGGACTCCACAGGCCTTTAAATGTGTTTTTGTAGAATCAGGATCCAAAACATTTGCTGCAGATTCTTTAGGTCCCCAAACACACTTGGTGAAAATGTAACAGTCCAGCAGGAAACTGCAACCAAGCGTCTTTCACATTGCTGCGTAGGAACTTTGCCGACTCTTCTTTTCAGAATTCCTTTAATTTAAGGTCATGCAAAAGCAGCTCCACTGGATTTTAGTCCAGACATCTGCATCTTGGGGATCATCAAGATGTTTTTTGACAAATGTGAGACGAGCCTTTGTGTTCTTTATGCTCTGCATTTTTGTCCCGTCTCTTTCTTATCGTTGGATCATGAACTCTGACCTAACTGACCTAAGTGAGGCCTGCAGTTCTTTAGATGTTGTTCTGGTTCTTTTACGATCTCCTGCATGAGTCGTCAATGCACTCTTTGAGTATTTCGGTAGAACAGCCTCTCCTGGGAAGGTTCACACCAGTTCCAAGTTTTCTCCATGTGTAGATAACGATCTCACTGTGGTTCACTGGAGTCCCAAAGCCTTAAAAATGTCTTTGTAGCCCTTCCAGACTGAGATGTTAGTGGCATTTTTGTTAATCATCTGTTCTTGAATATCTTTAGATGGTGGATTGAGCTTTTAGCCTACTTCTGGGTCTGGCTAGCAAAATTGAACTCAGCTCTCCAAATAATGTGTTTAATCACAGTTAATTCATGACCTGGATGAGTCCTTGTGGACAATTACTTTTCCACACTGCTTTTGTTTCCCTTAATGAATGAAATCATAATTAAAACTGCACTTTGTATTTCCCCAGGTTATCTTTGTCTAATATTAAGATTTGTTGCATAATCTGAAACAGGCAACTGAGTAAAAAACATGCAAAAAATTTGAAATCAAGAAGGAATCTTGTACTTTTTCACAACCCTGTCTAAGTTACATTTGCATAAAAGTCAGGACCCCAAAGAAAATGGCCTGGAGCATCACAGGGTTGTCTTCTGCTCGTGTTGCATCTTGCTGCCATCGCTGGTAAATGGTGTGCATGCAGAAAACAGGACAGCCAAGTAAGATTGTGCATTCTTGCTGAAAATATCCCAAAAGACCTGCACTTTTGGACTCACCTGTCACACTTGATGCTCTGTACATTTTCAGATTTACGACACTTCCATGTCAAAAACTGGCTGTTCGCTTGTTGCCTACATACCCCACTCACTCAGTCTCTATTGACTTACTTTGCTTGAAGAGTATACTCATTTTATTCTTTGAATTTGTTGACTAATATGTATATTTGTATATTAATAGTAGAACAAATGATATAAAATAAAAGTGAAATTACGACCAGCCTGCCAGTTCTTGCAGCTTTATAGTCTCTGTTAGCGCTTACAGCACATTTACTGTATGTTCACTCGAACTTGTTTTTCGTGCACCGAGCGTTTGTTTCCTGGGGGAAAACACTCCGATAAATCCAGTGTAAGCAAGCCGCCTTCCAACACCAACAGTTAGATAAACTGAATACCTGGGAATAGAAAGTGGAACATTTATTTTGCCTCTAAATAGCCAGACATTTGTCTCAGGGGTCATTGGAGAATAAACCAAAGACAATGAACCTTTATTGAGTGGACAAACACAAGATTTCAAATGAATGATAATGTTGTTTGTTTCATGCATAAAAGCCACTCTGGGTTTGGTAGCATGCTAGTCAGAATAATGTGTCGCAGTTTATTTTGCAGTTCACCAATGAGACATAACAGGCCATCCCTTAGTCTAATCTGATGCAAACATGTTCTGTATTAGCTGTAAACATGCACAGTCATACCCTAATTAGACACCTTGATCATAAATTATGGTGTAATTATGGTCTGGAGCAAGACTTATCGAACTCAACCTTTATAATAATGAGAAAGACAGAGATCAGAGAAAAATACACTTATTGGGCTTTTAACTACATTTATTTGTAGCTTGTAGATACTTGTAACCCTGTAATGTCCACTTTGTTTTCCACCCTGAGATCTGCATTCGACTTCTTCAGAGCTACTATTACAATAAGTTCATCTAATTGCCAATAACCAAAATATTTTTTTAATAAAGGCAAAGGGGGAAAATACAAACACTGGAACATTGCACAACAAGTTTTAAAGTAAACTTCTTTTGTGCCTGTGCTACACTCTTGTGGAAGTCTAATTAGTGTCTAATAGTAGACGTGAGCACTCAGAGTCCTGGCGGATTTCCTACAGTAATTTTCTGGTGATATTAGGCTAATGTGGTTGGACAGTGTCATAACCTGTACGGGGGTACAGTCTCAAATCCACAGGACTCCAAACAACATGCAGGCTACGAGGGACAGGACCTCATGACCTGATGAGGTTTGACTTCAGATTAGTACATTTTTTATCTAATGAGACACAAATAACCTTGTGATAAATCAAAACTACTGCTAAGTCTAGTAACTCCCTATACTAATCCAACACTACTGTAATCCCAATCTTAGAGAGGGAGCACTGATTCAACCCTTTTGGAAACCAGTTTATTGACTTCTTAAAGCCGGATTGTCAGCTTGTTTCCTGAAGTGCCAAGCAGTGGTGTTTGGTGCCAAAAAATGCTAACAGATCGATACAGCTGTTGAAACACAATAAGGAGTTTTGATGGTGTGAATGTGCTGCTGCTTGGTGATGACATTTCCTGCATACGGTTTTTGTTGTATTGCTAAATATTTCACCTAAAACTGGCAGTTTATGCTGCTGTATTTTGTCTGTTTTCACAGTTTGGGAGACTTTTATTTCATAACCATTATCTCATCCTCTGCGCTTCTCTCAGAGGCCCTAGAATGCAATCTGTCATCCAGCAGTGACAGTCACACCCCACAAAGACGGTCTCTTCGTTTCTGACTCAGTGAACCCACGGCATCGGTGCCAAACGACGCTAAACACTGCACCATTTTTCATGCCTCTTCCTGTCCCATTCTCCTCCGTCAGAGTGTTAGCTCATCAGAGCAGCCCCGTCTGCTGCCTGCCAAAACCATCATCTACATCGCCGCACTCCAGCGGAAACACAATCACTGCTTTCTATGGAAAACCAAAGGCCAGCGTATAATAGGAGCAATATGTTTCCCTGCTGTCTGGATGGGGGCGACTGGGAAGATGAGGGTGGTGTGTGAGAAGGAGAAATTCAGTGAATGTAGCAGGATGAGATGGACTGATGTTGTGCTTTCAACTGCGACTTTCAGATCTCCTTTTGAATGCAAAAATAGTTGGACATCCATAATGTTCATTTAAGGGGCACCTACTTTGTTTTTCTTTAGTATCTTTTTATACATAGTTTACAGAGTTTGTACAGTTTTGAAAGTCAATATTTGTTGTGACCACCTTTATTCCTCAGCATCTTTAACCTTCTTTAGATTTCTTTAACCCTTTAAAGCCGGTCGGAGCGGGCATGCTCTGTTTTGCGTGACTATTTTTAAATCCCGGCAGCACTGCAACCACACCAGCTAGCGCAATAATTCTTTTTGCGTATGAAACCGGAGGAGTTGTACTTACATCTTATACCATCAGTTTGTCCTAGGTCACGGTTTCCTTCCACATATGGCTTTGCAAAAACTGCATAAAAAGCACTTGCAGCAACAAAAACATAATATTTCAGAAACACGCTTTGCCGATCCGATCAGCTGTTTGTAACACTTCCTACGACCATCAGCGCGAACTATCGCATGTCCGCCCTGTCCTGCCCGAAACCAGAAGTTACGTCATTTTGCGGAAATGTAGTTTTTTACCATCAGGGCCTTATGAGCCTATACTGGTGTTTTTAAAAGTTATGTTTGACTTTATGACTTTCTGTGTCGTTTCTGGGATGCTGAGGACTCATATTGCACTGCTGGAAATAGTTTATTTAGATGCATATGCTGCTTTTTTGCAAATTTGCATTATAATATTTATTTTCGTTTTTCCTGCAGTATATAAAATTGGTGTATTTCAAAAATAAAACTATGAAGACACTTAAAATAAATTTCCTGTGGTGGGAAACTCGTTTGTGCAACTTTCTTGTATTTACAGTTTTGAGGGATAAGCCTCTTAAATTTCTCTAACTAGAAATATATGTTAATAAAACAAAAACGATTTTACATTTTTTTGTAGTTTATTGCACTTTTTTGCAATGTATGTAATTACTATGCACTTAATGCATACATATTATTAAAATCTGGGCTATAATGGTTGTATTGATGTATAGCAACTTGAAATGCTCCCAAAAATGGCTCCACAACATGTAAAAATATAATATAAGCTCTGGCGGACTTGGTTCTATGGTAGGTCTTAAAGGGTTAAGCAGGAATAGTTCTCCAGAATTATTGAAGGACAGCTAAAGCTCTTCTTTGTCTCTGTCAAAGTTATGTCACACTTTTTCAGTATTGTCAGTGTCTGGGCTCTGGTGAGGCCCATCTATGATTCATATAAATCTATGGCATTTTCATAGATTCAGCTGAAGAAAGGAGAGCAAATAATGACAGGCTGGTAGAAAAAAAAGACATTAGTAACAACACTGGTTCATTCCTCAAGTTAGACTCATGACTCATAGGTCAGTGTCGAATGGTTTAACAAACAGTAGAGCATTCCTCTGAAAATGGTCTGGTCCAAGACCAGGACTGAAAAAATTAGAAAACCATGATGCAACAGGGATTTTTTAAGTTTTCTTGAGCGATCCCCGTTTCTTAAGACCACTTGAATAAATTACAGGAAAGCAAAACAGCAGGAAATTAGTGCTGGCACAAGACTTTTGGACATTACTGTATGTAGAAGTAATCCCTGTAAGCCAAACATCAGGCTTCAGGCTGCTGCTCCCACAGTTTCGTCTACTGTTGTATCTGGTTGAATTCAACAAGAGGGCATTTCCTTAGCAACAAACCTGAGCAAAGTGAGATAAAGCAGATATGCCCCAACATCCATCTCCATCTGCCTTCAGTGTTTACTTAGGACTAATGTAAAGGCTTTATAAGATAGCCAAAAATGGTTTTAAGCTAGTCTCACTCCCAACTCACAGACTGACACTTCACATCATAAAGCACTGAGTACCACTTTTTGCATAATCTTTCAATATGTACGTAAATCCAGGAGCTCAACATTGAAAAGTATGAAGCATAATGTTTGTCTTTTAAGCCAAACTGTGATTTATGCTTTTATCTTCCCTACCTAACAAATCCTGGCAAGAAGGCTGGTCAGTACCAACCTAAACTGAAGCGCAAAGAAGAAAAGTGCTCCCAGACGGAATTCAAACAATTCTTCTTGAGGAAGGTCACGTGATTGTGTCCTGAAGTGGACCTTTGTAGGTTTTTGTTGTTCTCCATCCTGGAAACTGAAGAGTAACTGGTTAAACTGGTATACCTGTGCCTCAGGAAACCCGGAATACCCTCGGTGTGTTGGCTTTTTTTTCTGCTGTAAAGGAAAGCTCTTTAGGAAGTCAGTAGATTTGTTTTTGTAGAGCGAGTGAAGCAGGTGTTCCCACAAGCACCTGGTTCTGTCAGCATCAGCCAGGTGAGGGGCATCCAATGAGAAAAAAGCATGTCTATAGGCAGGATCGAGAACTCCCTATTTCAGTGGATGAACTTAGGCTCTGCATGTAGGCACAGTTTACGATAAATAAGGACGATTTTTAAATATGAATCATGTGACTAGAAGGAAAATAAAAGAGTAAAAATTAGCACAAGGGTCAAATTGGATGAGTTTCATCAATGCACTCAAAGCAGACTTTTTACATGTTTTGCTTTTAGAATGAGGTTGACTCAATATTTTATGTCTTACAAACATCACCTGTGAAGACGAAGTAAAAGTCCGTCTTTTTCGAGTGTTTGTTGGCGTCACCTGAAAATAGAGTGGTGCTTTGTTCTTTTGGTCAATTCGAAAAAGCTACTTAGGTTAATACTCGCCTTTTTATAAGCTGTATTTTGGTTTCCATTTCTAAAAAGCCTTTTCCTTTAGGGTCTATCTACTCTTTCTCCAATAACCTTGTTTCAGTTGCTTCAGTATGTTTCTTTATTAAAGATGGTGGTAAACTAGGGACACTGAAAGCTCATATGGTCACTGCTGGACCACTTGTTGACAACTCAACAGGCAAATGAAATCAAGGTCAGTTGTTTTGAAATTTAAGACAGTCCTGTAAAAGTTTAATCACCTGTTACACTTTACTGCTGATGATTAAATACAGAAAACATAAAGGACAAAAGGGGGTGAACAGCCTGCACGTGTCATATAATGCTTAGATCCAAGCTTGTGGTCGACATTAACAGGAAGAAGCATCTGGACTGGATTCAAAGGAGCTGTCAGAGAGTCTGTTCTTGGTCATTTTTAGCGCTCTGTGACATCCAGAGGTGAACTTTGTTTTTCAGAATGTGCAGTTTTCTCACACGTGGAGTCTTGATCAGCATAAGGTCACACTGTGGAGAGTAGCTGTCTGTCATACTGACAGACTCTGCTCACTAAGAGGCAACGATGCCTCTATCCTTGTTAGCATCACTGTCACCTGTAGCTCATATCTTAATTATCTGGAAGCCTGTGCTGCACTGTACCTCACACCTTAATAAGCACCTTCTCCCAGATTTCCACTTCTTGGCCACCGTGCCATCGAATTACATCCTACCACCGTTAAAGCTTCATCTTTGTTGACCAGAAACAGCTTCTATTACAAGCTAACCAGATGGCTGGAGCCTGCCGTGGCACAGTGATCATTAACCTGCTGGGCTTCTCTCTATGTACCTTGTCTCGCTTAATTCTAATCTCTTCTCTTGACTCCCGGATGTCAAAACTTCCCCAGGCTATCAAACTCTGAGGCACCATAGGGCAAAGCAGGCGAGAGCTGTCTGTACAGGTTAGTCAGCTCACGAGGGCCGTGCGCTGAAGCGTGTTTAATTAACTTTGTTATGGGCTGTGTACATTTAGCTCTTTGAATTACTTACTGCATTGAGAATGCTACTGAACCCTTGATTTTAGTCTGATGTTGGCTTGATAAATATAAAACGATACTAATATAAAACTGGCGAACCTGACTGTGCAAAGACTTGCAAATTACTCACTAAGTACCAGTGAAACTGTAAAATGTGCAACGTTGACTGGAAATGGAAACAATTCTCCTTAAAAGTAAAGTAAGTAAAAGTTGTGACTTTTGAAATGTGCTGAGCTATTCAGCACAACTTTTTACACAAGTTTCACTAATGCTCTAAGAGTAGGGGTGGGTTTAAAAATTTGATTTCCCAATTCAAATCAATTTTCGTCTGAAGACCGTGATATTGAGTCATTAAATCCTGAATCAACTTTTAAATATAAATGTATTTTGCCAGAATCGCAGGTTAAAGCTCACAAAACAATTTCAACGACCACCAAACAGCTAAAACAGCGAACGAGAGCAGCGACATGGATTCAGCACAAAGATGTAAACACAAAGCGCGGATCGTTCACACAAGGCCAACATCTCACAGATTCTGATGCTGCAGGTTTTGTCACTCAGACCAAAATTCACTGAACCAGCAGCCAACGAGGATCCAAACTACGCTTCACGTTTGAGAAACATCATCATGAGTTTTCTCTTACTTTTGCTGTTTTGCTTCCACCACAATAAAATCACACTTCATGCACAGCTCTTTCTTTCCGTGTCCTTCAACACCAGTTTTCCATTTCAAATCTGTTCTCTGCATTATCTGTTGTTTACAGCGCTGTCGGCTGCTGTTTTTGTTTTTGTTTTTTCCAAAAAATGACCTCCGACAAGAAAGCCTCATTTCTGCTGTTCAATACAGAAGAAATCTAAACTTTTTAAAATGATACCAAGTTGCAAAACACTTAGTTGTGTCTCTAATAAAACCTCTGTAACTTTGTTCTGCTTCACTTCAGCAGCATCAGGTAATGTTCATACGTTGATTCATGGTTTTCTTCCGTTTTTGTTCTACTGCAGAATATTTTTAAAGTTATATCTGCTGTAAAAAAAAATCTCCTTCATGTTTTTATTTGTTTTAGCCTCAGTTACTTTGACACAAAGGCATCTGCTGTGATGCTTACACCTCTGAGGAAGTCTAAGTGTCATCGTTGTTTTTATACATGGATATATGGATATGTATTGATAAATGATCAGAATTATAAAAGTTCTGTCTGAATCAAAATTGAATCAAATCAATTATAGAAATCGAAGTCGATACCCAGCCCTATCTAAGAGCAAATGGCAGTTGTTTACAGACGAGTCAGCACATTCCATGCAAAATCAGGGCAACAATGGCAACCTAATACCAGCCGTACAAATCAAACCCTCTCTGCAGCTAATTTTACCTAGCGACAGCATCTTCAGCATCCTCCTGCAAACTGATCGAACAATACATTTTGCTCCTGCAGCACAGACCAGGCTCTACATGTGTGTGACTGAGGTCTAAGTTCAAGTAGAAAACATCTTGATGCGTGCCCAGGTAAATCCCCAAAGTTTGATTCTGTCTCAGCTGACTGCGGGTAAACCAAACAACCTTTGCAAAGCGGATGGCACAACAAGAAGAGCTACCTCGTCAGGCCAGGACTCTGCCGTCTATTCACACCTACAGGCCAGTGGACACTCTTTCAATGATGAGGATGTGCACATCTTGGACAGGGAGGAATGCTGGTTTGAGGGCGGAGCCAAGGAGGCCATTTGAAAAGGGAAAGACCATCTCTGAATTGAGGGGGGTGGGGCCTAAGGGTACATCTTTCACCATCTTACAATGTTGTGATTGCAGCCATTCCCCAACTCACTGTGAATGGTACTCATGGCCATTGATCAGCGGTTGTTGATCAATGGCCATGAGAATTTGCATAATTATGATGAAGGAACTAACCTCCCAGCCCATTGTTCCTTCACTGGGCTGGTTTCAGTCATTATTAGCTGACTGCAGGTTTGAGGAAACCTGCAGTCAGCTGAGACTGAAGACGTCACCTGGATGATGATGAAACGTTTCTCCCACAAAACGCTACGTCCAGATGAACAGAATCAACTTTTGGGGATTCAAATAGAAAAGGTGAAATTTAGCAGAAAGCTTGCAAATACAGCCGTCAGTGTCAGCACACGCCTGCAATTCAAAGTGCTCACGCTCCAAATAATGCAAATTTAACGTGTTAATAGAATTTTAATAGGTGAATTTTATTTTATTTTTTTAAATAAACTGATATGATTGTAATGAAGAGAAAGTTAGATATTGATACCAAAACTGTTAAAGCTGAGTATTATAACAGGGAAATCAGTTGGGTCATTTTTGGAGCCAGCCTCAAGAGCACATTGATGCAACAGCAGTTTTAGCTCCATTTATTTTTTAACCTCAGAATTTGCCAGTAGTAACAAAAAAATAAAGCTGGGTCAAAATTTTTAAAATTGAAGTTGAAAGAAGTTCAGTCAGAGTGTTTAAGAAATAAAAATCTTTGAGGGCTCTAAATGCCAAGTTCAAAGAGTCGGGTCTTCATCCTTTTGTTGCTTAAATCTGGAAAGTGTCCCAGTGTTTACTGAGCTTTGAGTGCTACCTGAATGTGTATAGGTCAAGGTCAAGGTCAAATTTATTTATATAGCACATTTCCAGACAGACGATGCTGCACAAAGATAATCTAAAAATGCCATTAAAAAGAAACAATGTAAAACAATAATAACAACATAAAACAATGACGAGACAATAAAAGAATCAAAACAATAACTAAGACTGTTAAATAAGACCAAAATGTTTGGGTCATAGTGTGTTAAAAGCCGGGCATAAAAATGTGTCTTTAGAAGGGATTTAAATTGATCAAGTGTTTGTGCAGATCTAATATTTAGGGGAAGACTATTCAAAGTCTGGGACCTGCCGAAGAGAAGGCTCTATCACCACGAGATTTGAGATTAGACCGCAGGATGGATAGCATTAATTTTGAGCTAAACCTCATGGTTTTTCCTGGAGCATAAACAGAGAAGAGCTCAGACAGGTAAGAAGGGGCTCAAACATTAAGTGAATTAAAAACAAAAAGTAAAAGTTTAGCCTAAAAGTATAGCCTAATACTATCAGAGACTAGAATTCAAAGCTCCACCTTAATCAGCCTGGGTTTCATAAGTAAAGGTCGATGGCCCCTCACCTAAAGTCTGATGGCTTGGCCTCCAGGGGCAGAGGCCCGTGTTGTAAGAACTCCAGTGAGGCTACACTTTCCTGCTCTTAAATTAAAACACCAGCACCAAAGACTTTGAACTCAATTTCACTGCAAAATGTCATTCATGTCCCCCCAGCCTTAACCTTTAGATGGTTTCCTTCTGTCTTTAGCCTGAAAATCAGTGACACAGAATCCACAGCTTGAAAATGCTTCTGCGATGATCGCAGCTTTTCTGCTAAAGTTTATTTAATGAAATGATAGCCTCATATTTACATTAAGCTCACATTTGATTTTTTTTAAATTGGTCCCCAGCTCATCGTGATTTTCAAAATTACACAAATACACAGGGTCATCATGTATTTTAACAGTGGAGATGTCTTCATCCCAGGGTTAAACAATCATGTCTTGTCAGCATGGCTCGGTATCAGTACGGCTGCTCCGTGGGACGCTCATGGCATTACCCTTATTATGATTACTGTGCATTTCTGCTTAAATAGCACATCCAGCAGAAAGGCCATCGTAACTCATTAAAAATGCATGTGGAGAAACTTGACTGTCGCAGCCCTGCAAACAGCACCACGGCCGCCTGTTTTTTGCCCCACAAAGCAGCGTTTTCGCTAGAATAGATAAGAGTGGTTTCTGTCAAGCTATGATAGCAGAAATCCCCCTCTAAGCCATATAAATGACTACAACTGTAACTTTTGAAGAAAAAAATAACGGCGTTGGACAAAGTTGAAGGCAGATGACAGAGCTGGAATGTGACTAGCGTGTATATGTTTGAAATCTTCTGGTGGTGAGTGGCAGTTTCTTTGATTGCTTGTGATTTCACATCGCTCTCGGTGATTTCTGTGAGTTCAGCTCGTCAGATAGAAAAAGATGTGCCTCCTGGCAGAGAGAAACGCTAGAAAGGAGAGGAACACAGCAGACCACCGTGAAACTCAAGCAGGGGAAGATGTATATATACTGTACGCTTTTAATAATAGAGTCATAGGTCAAGTACTGATGAAATACTGTATACAGTTTTTATGGTGCACAGCACAAAGCTGGCCAAAGGAAAGCCTCACATGATAGAAATAGACACACAAGTTCGAATTTTAAGTCAGGATTACTTAATCGAGAGTTGTCAAGAGTTCAAGATAACTCCGTTTTACTGTAAGATTAAAACTCTGGCAATGGGGTTTTAGGCTTTTCCATTAGGTGATAGTACCTGGTGCCAGGTATTTTTTTAGTACCAGAGGCAATCCGAAAATGTGATGTCATCAGTCTTCATCTCACCGATTGGCTAGTTAGTGGCATCACTCGAGGACTCCTGAGAGCATCTCCTTCTCAAAAATCAAAACCACCATTTTTGAAACTCAGCATCAAAGGAAAAGGCTTCACAAAAAACAAGACTGTGGTCCCCGAGTCTGACAAAAGGCAGCAGGTATACAATCGCAATGACGTCCTCGCTTGTTGTGGCGCTCACATTGCATACAAATAGCATCACCAGACATTCGGCTGCATTACTATAACGACCCCGCCCACATTAGGTTGTACTCCATTGTAATGGTAAACGACTTGAGCTGAGTCACGTCGAGCTGATCCAAATAGGTATTAATGATTCCTTCTGATAAAGATCTCCACACATGGTTCCTACTACAGCATTAAATGACAGAAAAAAATCTTTTTTTTTCATCTTTTTTCATCTGATGTTGAAAAGCCTGTTTTTTTTTTTGTTTCTTTTAAATGAGTCCACAGCAAAAAGGTATTTTCTGTGAATTCACAAACTTTCGGCTTTATAATTACAGCAAAGAGATATCAGAGTTTTTTCTGTAATTTTACCCGTTTATTTCTCACAATTTAAGCCCAAAGAGTCGTGCTGATGAATTTCTATCATTTACTACAGGAGCATTTCTTTTATAACATAGAAAAACTGCGATGCTCTGCTGAAATTGCACTTATTTGTCTTATACTAAGATGCCTCAGAGAATAAAAGTCTCAATAAACGTCTTTAAACTCACAGGAAGGAGACTTTCACGTGTCCGACCCACCTGAGATCACATTGCGTTGTATGTGACCCTCAAAGTAAAATGAGTTTAACATCCCTGCGCTAGACTGTACGTAAAGGGTTACCATTAACCTGCATTAATTCAAAGGGCCAGCAGGGGGCGGCTCTGGTTGGTGTAGCTACCCAGCTGGAAAAAAGAACTGGATGAAGAAGTGTCTAAATTTCGATAGCTGTGGTTGCAAAATGACGTCTAGTTCTACAGAGCAGCTCTGATGCTGCGTTTATGGCTCAGTCACACATTTTGGGTCACACTGACTAAAGAAGTGGATGATGTAACAGCGGCTCCATCTTTTATACTGTCTAAGGTCGCAAAAGCAGTTTGCATAGAATTCTATGAAAAACAGCCCTGCACTTTGATTTCTGACTTCCGAGTCTTTAAGCTTAGTTGCTAATTTCAAGTCTTATTTAGTGCAGCATGGTAATCATTTTATACAGCGTGTCATTACGGCTGTTTTTGTTTTCTTGTTTTGAACAACAGTGACTAACTGCTGTTTCTCCCAGCAAATCTGTGAACATATACAGCGTGGGGTCTTAAAATCCATCTTTTTTGGCAGCTCGTACGCTGCTTTAACCACCGACTGTCATCAGTGGTCTGTTGTCATTAGTTATCATTAATATGACTGTAAATCATTTTTCCAGCCTTTAAGTAGCACAGTTACTATCATCACTCCTGGTTCTCTGCTATGAGGAGCTTGTTGTGCTATTGTGGGAAGTGAAAGCCAGATATCAACTCTGTGCACCTCTGCATTCACAAAACAATCAATTGTGAGCTTGAGAAGTCTTTTATTGCAGGACTCAGGTCCTGCTTTGTTTATAAAAATAATTGGTTTAGAACCATGAAATATATGGAGCGAGGAATATGAGGTAATGATTTTCATCCCAAATGGAAATATGGATTTAGCTTGAAATAAACTACCTCTTTGGAATCCAGCTCATATAAAATCAAATAGTAAAACTAAAGGCCCAACAAGAGATGTTTATGATGTTTAGTCAATTTTCACATAACATTCCTTTGATTATGGATGCTCAGCCACAGGAATCCTGAGCAAGGATTGTCTTTTTGAGGAATCTCTAAACTGCTAAAGGTGGATATGAAGCAGAAATAACAATCAGACTCACAGCTGGAGGAGGAAAACAAAAGAGTAAACAATTGAGCGTGCAGTCTGATTGGAGTTTGAAATAAATAGCTGTATTTATTCATGATGACATCTGTGACACAATCCATATCCAGCCATTTAGACCGACTCTAAAAACCCCGTCGCTGGGCCAGCCTGGGCTCATAATTGCAGGTTTTCAGACGCAGACAGAAAGAGGCTGGGAACGATCCAGACACTCTGCTGTACGGTGCAGAGCGAGTCACATAAAAACATGATGAAAAACAGCCTTCATTATGTATCGCTATGGGAACAATGTACAGAGATGAATCTGGACGGACACACGGACAGAGATTTCGGCGAAACTTGATAGACGCGTGAACGATGGACAAGAAGGCTGAGAGCAGCGCGTGACATGGCCTCTCGTCTAAGCTCGCACAAACACGTCGGCGAGGCCGTTCTCTCATCCATATACACAGAGGAGAATTTATGAAGTGACAGGAAAAGGAACTGAACACACAGATTGGTTTATTTGTTATTCAGATGTTTCTCGGAGGCAGGAGTAATCTAATTGGATGAATTAAACATGAAAAAGGTGGAGCCTGGAGCACAGGGTTTTTAGCTAAGCAGCCGCTGACTGAGCCACACTGCGAGGGGAAAACTTGCAGGGGGGATGTGGGGAAGTTCTGCAGTTTATGTGCAGCAATGTTGGGCAGTGCAAAAGGCTTTTCTTTCTTTTTTTTGTTATGCAGAGAATGTTTCAGTGGTGGGGACCCATAGTAAACATGGCTCCTATGGGCCAGAAGCTTCTGCAGCAGTGCTGTGCACAAGTGCTTTCTGCGCTCCACATGGACATTTTCACTCGTCTGCACTCCTTAGTAGCTCAAGCATTGTAAACCATTGTTATTTGTATTGTTAAACAGTTAAAATTCTTACAAAAATGTTACCAAAAAATTTATTAGTTGATGATGGATATTTTAGAAGCAAAAGACACAGTAAAACATCATGAAGACATTTCAGTACACATGAAACTATTTCATGAACAGATTCCTTCCCTGGGATTTTAAACCGCACTCAAACCTTGCCTCAGGTGAGCACACGATGGTTGAGCTGTAACCTGTTGGCCCCTGTGATGGGAAAGACTCATGCCTTTTTTCACACCTTCGCTCATGTAATGACTCTGGGTGTAACCACCACCGGGATGATCTCCCATTCATCATTACTGCTGAAAGCTGAGCTCATTTCAGGTATTTTTGTAGCGGCTGTCCTCATAGGACCACTTATCTCTAAAAAGCTGCTGTTAATGAGTTTGGGAAAACAAGCATACATCTTGACCTTTAAAGCGGTAATATTAATATTAAATCACAGATTTAATTAAAGGCTTGAGTGGTGTGTGATATGTTTAACTGTCAATGTTTACAGCAGGATTAAACTTTGAATGAAAAATGTGTAATGGCAAAACAGCTGATTCAACTTCGCACCAACCAACCAAGTGAAAGTGCTGGCTGAGATTCTTTAGACAGGATATGACATCATCTCTCTCCGTCGTCAAGGCTTTCCTTGCTAATGTGCTAAAAGAGTTATTGAAAACTTTTTCTCATTGAACTCCATCGTCTCCACATCACACATGTTGGCCAAAGTGATAAGTATCAGAAAACTCATCTATCACTGGTAGATACGTTTCCACACTCAGGATGGCTTGTAGCTGATCTCAGAGCAGCAAAAGCAGAGTCATTGCCTCTCGCTAAATTCCCATCAGGCTTCCTTTGAAGGCTGAAGGTTTGTCCACAAAAGTCTTTGTTAACAGATGGACACATCAGTGAAATGGAGACACACTACAGTTTCCAGTGGGATCCAAGCCAAGCACGTCTTCCAGCAACTATAGTCCATTGCAGCCCCAAGATGGCAGCGATATAAAGGATACAAACAGGCAAGAAGTTTTATGGCACATTTCACTTCTGCACGTTTTAATTTTTGTCTATTTTTAGGTGTCTTGCTTGTCCTGATGGAGCATCACCGGGCTACAGTCCCGTCTAAACACTCAGTTTATCATCTTTGTCTAGACTTGTACCTGTATGAAGTTTCTGATGGGGGATAATGCTAATATGCTCATCGCAGACATGCAGCTCTGGTAGCAGGTGGCTGTGAGTACAGGCTGTTTAAACCTACTGTTTACAAGGGGCAAAAACAGCTTTTGGTCAAACTGCTGGCTTGCACCAAGGCCCAGCAAGTTAAATACAAATTGTGTTTGGACTGTGAATCATGCAAAACAACTTGAGTAGAGTGCAAGAATAAAAAATATTGAGTTGGAAATGAGCAGAATAGGTTCCCTTTGGAGAGATTTGTGAACTCGGGAGGTACTGGTTAAACTGGGATTCTTGTTGCTAAAGAGTTGATCGATAGATTCAGACAGATGCTAAAAAAAATACAGAAACTGGTTCCAAAATATAAACTGTGCTGTGATTTCTGATCAAAGCAGTTATGTAACATCAAACAGTGCTGTCTGCTTTAACCCAGAAATGAAATGATCCTGCATGTGCCTGAATCAAAGGTACCTGACTTCAACTACATTTGTCATTTATCTGTTCTTCCTATCTCGACAAATATATCTAAAATCATTCATTTTATGTGTTGTTAGAGCATCTAAACTATTCCCACACATAGTTATTCATGTGTTCAGTTATGTCAAAGATGTTTTTGTTTCATTGTTTCATTTCTTTCACTCTTTATTTATTCATTAGTTGTTACCACAGCAACAACCACTCTTCCTGGGGTCCACACTGGAAAACAGTACAAAACGTTCAAATATCCTCCTGCAGTAAATTACAGAGACACATATGCCAGGAAACAAACTGCAAGCAATTCAAAACAGATAAAGTCTACAGTGTATGTGACAGATGCATAAAAATACCTAATACCATATCATCAGTCCTCGCAGACGTCAGAGCAAAAAGTTTTTATTTTGCTTTTAAGAACTTTTCATTTTAACCTTAAAACAGTGACAGTTTGTTCCAGTTTGACTCTGTCCTGTACATCCGTTTTCTTTAGAGCCGGTTTTAGGTGAGTATAATGTGAAATGTTCCATAACAGTATGTCTCGTGTCACGACGGGGCGATCAGCACACACAAACACACGGCTGTTTTGTTGCTTTTTTTATGGTTGTGTAACGCATCGGCAATAGTCAAGTGTTTTTCTGTACCAGCAGCTACCTTAAGTGCTTCGATTGCTCAGTCGGAGCAGTAATGCACAACCTACCTACCAGTCCATTTACCCTTTGCTCACAACTTTTGAGGTGAAATGCTTTCCTTTATTTACTCAGTGCACAAATGGACCTTAGACAACATGAAGCATGGATGCAGTGAGCGTGGTAGCAGTTTGACTGCTGCTGCCATGTTTCTTAAAGCCAGAATAATGAGTGCTATGTCATCAGCAAACACTGTTGAACCTGGTTAACAAACCGCATTCATGAACTACTTTGTGCATACATATATAGGCTAATTAGTTCAAAGTTACAGGCAAATAAAATACTGGCATGTCAACTGAAGCACAAGCTGCAGTAGGTTAGGGTGCTGGGGTTCTTCTTCACTCACTTGGTGCTTATGCACCTCTCTGCATTTAATCATTAGTTATTATTAATCTCTGGCTCTCTTCCACACCGTGTCTTTGTCTTGTCTCCTTCCCCTCACCCCCAACCAGTTGCAGTAGATGGCCCCGCCTCTCCCTGAGCCCAGTTCTGCTGGAGGTTTCTTCCTGTTAAAAGGGAGTTTTTCCTTCCCACAAACACCAAGTGCCTGTTCGAGGTTTGTCTGATTATTGGTGTTTACGCTGCATTATTGTAGTTTCCTTGTGAAAGCACTGATAGCACGAACATGGCAGAGAGTCTGTGCTCCTGTTATGAAGGAGGAATCTGCAAAGATTTTTGCCAGTTTTTTGCTCCCTTTTGGAGCGAGCCCCTTGTGGCATCTAAGGGAACTGCAGTTTGTGGCCCTTCAACTTTGGTTTCGCTATCAGCCTCTTGGAATTGATGTTTTCAATCAAATAACAGAAAACTAAATTCAGTTATGACATTATTGATCATTTAGTTTATCCTCCAGTGCTCTCCGGCAGCACTGTGCCTACTAAAGCGTATTAGCTGTGACTACACATAAGCAGGTCTTTTCACATGTTTCTTCCACAAATGGCTTCCACCTTCACCCTCGTCACTCTGGCACGCTTTGTTCCTGACTAATCTGGCTTTGAGTAGTTGAAGTTTTCACGGTATGCTCCGATAAAAACACTGCTGTAGCTATAGAGAGCTTGTTGTCGTGCTTTCCAGACCCAGGTTCTAGTGTCTTGAACTGGATCAAGTAACACAGTTTCATTATATCAGGATAAAAACCTCGAGATCTCAATTTCAAGAGTCCAAACAAGCTAACATAGATGAGCCCAGTGAATTTGAGTAATTACACGTAAAAGACTCCTGCACACTCCTGATGAAGGTTTGCCTATTGAATGTCTACAGGCTGAAATGTTGTGTTTCTGATATATTAAGACAGAGGTAAAAGGGCAGCGTACAGGGCTCATGTCCTCCTGCCTATGCGCACTTCCTCCCACGCTTCGTCTGAAAGAAGCCGAAGGAGTGCGTGAGCCGTTAAAGTCGAGAATAATTACTACACTGGTCCTTCACATGCACTCAGAGGGAGGTGATGAGAGGAATAATTTTATAAACTGCTGCCAGCGTGCCGAGTGTGAATCCGCAAGAAGTTCAAGTCTCCTGAAAAGTGTGTATTTTCTACACAACTATGAAAATTTACCAACAACACTTTTCAAGAGGATTTGATGCCATCTTAGACATGATGAATAATCTAGTCTAGCTGAAAATTGGCTTCATATGCTTTCATCCTTTTTTGGACTCAGACTTCAGCTCCGCCCACTGACATTTATCTGAAAGACTTCATCTTCTTCTCTGCTTCCACATCAGCTCTGCAGCATGTACCGACTCCATCTATCGCTCCGCTATCTCCACCATCGCCTCTTTTAAACTCTTCTTTAACAATCTGTCTGTGTATGAGATCCTCGCCTCCCCTGCGGCTTTGCCTACGCTGCATCTTCATTATTAGACGGAGCTTCACTGTGTTCCTCCTCTCCTCACCACAAGCCTATTAGGGATTTCCCATTTTATTTATTGATTAATACATCATCAAGTGGAGCTCCGGCAGCAGCCAAGGGACAATAGTGAGGTTCCCCTGCTTTCTGCAGCCTTCATCCCAGCTGCCCACTTAAGATTCTGGACTTGTCTTGCCTGTTAGACAATGATCGCTATTATTCTTTTCTTTCTAGGCAGCGCTTCTAAGAGAGGGTGGCTGCGTTCTCGCCGTGGCTTATGTGAGAATTAAAGGGGAAAAGACAAATATATATATATATATAGATATCAGAATGAGAAATGTAGAAATTACCAGGCTTACAAATGTGAATTTGGAGTGCGGATGTATTTGGAGCTTAACCTTCTTCATGGGCATATAAAAGGATTTTTAACCTCTTTTAATAATAAAAGCACCTTGCATTTTCTTATCAAAGGCGCAGTACTGTGAAGCTCCTGGATGTAACATCAAAGCATGAAGTATTCCCCCAACCTACAAAATCAGTCTCACCACAAACAAGCAGGCAAAGAGAATGGGATCAGTGTGGCTGCGAGGAGAGGGAGGACGAGGGGCGAAAAGAAAGTGGAGCTTTGTAGGAGAAGCTTTGTGAGGCTTTTTCCTCCCTCGCTGTCAGGCCACAGAACATTAAAGTGGAGGAGAGGAATTTGCATTCTGTAAATCGCTCGCTCTTGAACTCACATGGTGAGTCTTGCGCGCGCACGCTCCCCTCTCGGTCTCGAGTCGCTGAAACTTGGGCAGCTGTGATGTTTCAATCCAAAATAAAAGGGAAAAGAATATGAATGCACATGAGTAACTACAACAAACAGGCTCATAAAGTGAAGTGTGCAGAAGCTACACCCACCAAAAGGCAGTGCCAAAAATATTATTAGCTTCACAGAGAGAGAACAAAATATGGAAAATTTGCACTACACCAGTGCTTATCGTGACCTCCCTTTGCCTCTGAAACTGGAGTGCTTCTCCCAGAAACACTCGCCACGGTTGTAAAGTGGATTTCAACTTTCTCTGTGTCTTCTGTCTCTGTCTCCTAACACAGTCTGATGTGAGATGATGTTGAGATGAGCGTGGACCGTATGTCTGTCATGGGAAGTTCATTATGACCCTGAACATATGTATGGGCTTGTTATCTTGCTGCAAAATTAATTTTCAATTCATTCCTGATGTTACAACTATCACAAATATGTCTGAGTAAAATGGAACAGCAGCACAAGCAGCACGTTCTGACCTGCTGTCACACTCAGTGTCACACTGCAGCGCAGTGCGCACGCCTGTAGCACTGCTGTGCAACATGAGACAGAGTTCAATCTGAAGGAGATGCAATGAGACAGCAGGCAAAAGGGCCGCTAAGGGTCGCAGAATGTGTTACTGCTGCAAATGAATCTGTGGTGAAGAGTTCTGCAGATGGGACAATTTGCCTCACAGCCAAGAGTGCTGGAAATCAGGGGGTCAAGGGGCTGTTTGCCCCTCCACTTTTTGGCTCTGTCTTTTTAGCTTAGCTTGTGTCAGTTTGAGCTTTTTTTACGATTTTGCTTCAAAATCTTTCCACATTTTTAGAACTCTGTCAGTGAGTGTGACTCACCAATTAGCAGCAGTGACTCAGGCTGTAATTGATTGGATTTTGAAACTTCAACTAATAGCAAGTTTATTTTTGGCCCACCGACATCTGACATGACACTGGAGACTCCAGTAGAAAAATGTAAATTTGCAAAATGGAGTTAATTTGAACCAAATAAAGAAAGAAAAGAACCGTGCACAATTATGGTTTTGTCCAGCGCCTTGTTCTGACATCCTGTGTGAGTCACATGACCTGGCCTCAAGCTGAGCATTTCACCATCACCATCCTGGTGTTATGGAACTGGACACGAGTGCAGATCCGACTGAGAAACCAAGGGACGCTGAACACTTTTAGTTTAACTACTTGTGAGTTATAAAGTTTAACAACTTTTAACTGTTTTACTTTCCATTTTTATTCTAATGAGGACTGTAATTTAAAAAAAAATCCATAATGTTTTACTGAATAAGACCTGAAACTAATAAATGAGACCAAGAACTCATCAGGTCATCAAAGCTGAGGTCATAGATTAAGGTCGCCATCTTTGGATAGATTTCTATGTCCTCCTGAGGCCTTCCCTGTTTTTCATTAGAACGAATGGCTTTCTCCTGACCATACAGGCTTATTAGTTTTAGACCTACAAGCTATCTTTTATATATCTATTATATTCAGTCAAGATCCACTGAGGCTGCTGGTCGGCTCAGTCCTGTCTGTCTCAGGTTTTCTCCAAGTACTCGGGCGTCTTCCTTTAGTGTAAAGTACACTGGTGGTGACCCACCTATAGCTTGGTGTCAGCTGGGCTGTATTCCAGTGTCCTAGCAATCAGATAAGAAAGCAGTTTGGGTGGATGCATGGATGTAGTTCTGTGTAATAATACAATAATTCATTCGGTACTTTGGAAAAGGGATTATTGTGCTCTAGGGTGGAGTGCTGGGTGTTTTTCACATTTTTCTGACACTTACTTTACCTTCTAATTGTAGATAAAGTACATAATAACAGAAAAATTATAATAAGCACTTAATTAATTAGACTAATTAAATAAATGGATCAAATATCTGCAGTTACCTTAGGCTAGAACAGAAGTGTGTTAGTGTGTAAGAAATCTGAGAAACCTCTTCTGGCTTCCTGTGCAGATATCCAGACCAACACTTCCTGCTCCGTGTATTGTTCATTGTTTACGAAACTTGATCTTTTTTTTTAAGCGTAACTAAAAGTTAAATTGTTACCAGATGAAAGCTGATACGTTAGAGTTCCGAGTCCTCTGTTCGAGTCCTCACATGAACAGTTTGACAGAGGTTGATCTCTGGGTGGTCTACAAATGGAAAAAGTTCCAGTGCATGGCATTTTGTTCCCTGCCTGCAGATTCTATAAATGCATATAAATATACTTACTAAGTTGATTCTTATTCTAATGACTGGTGGAAAAGTGAAAGTGTGCAGACTGCAGACACAGAAAATCCCAACTCGCTCCATGTATTTGCTCATAAAACACAACAGGGGCAGAACTCTAGATGTAGACAAGGAGGGGTCGTCATGACAACACAACACTCTCAGGCAAGCCCCGCCTCTTTAAACTTCATACCCACATGTGTCTCTGTTTCTAAATCTGGAAGGCAAGAAGGCAGGGCTGCAGCTCACAGACAGAGGGCTGGAGTAACAGGACTCTCCACAGCAGAGCAGCAGCTGCAAAAAAAAAAGTAAAAGAAAGAAAAGAGGGAGACAGCTGGGTCACGGGAGTCCACCACGCGTTCAGGAAGCGGCTCACAGCTCGGGGACTCGGCCAAAAGAGGCGGGCATTGGTTTGTTATTGGAAAAGCTGACAAGTGAGCAAGGCAGCAGGGAGGGGACAGAAAGAAAGAGGGGTGGCTGTCTGACTTGGTCAGTGAAGGCCTCATGCAGCTTCTTAGCAGCAGCTCCATTCCATTTTTATCTGCTTGACACACCTCGACTTGAAGCAGAGCTCAACAGGAGCCCAGGAGGAAAGAGTTGGACTAAAGAGAGGAATAACAAACAAGAAGGGGGGGAAGGAAGCATGGTAAGTTTGCTTTCACTGCCTTGTTGGGTCTGCTCATTGACTGTGGTTGTCGGTGTGGCTTTGGTGGGTGGGGAGGTGGACTGAGCTTTGCTGCAAGCTGCCTGCTTTAAAAAAAGAGAGCAAATTAAAGTTGCAGTTAGTCCCTTTTACTTTGCTTCTTTCTCCTGGGGGGAGATGGAAGAAAACTGCTTTTTTTTTTCTTCCACTTGGTGCTCACTGGCCTGGGAAAAAAAGCAAAACATTATAACTGCTTTATAAATGCAGAGCCCCTGAGACTGACACGATTTAATTCAGTTATTTGTTGTGAACAGAAAAGTTGGAAGAAACTTTTTTTCCCCCTATTTCTAGATGAAATTGAAAGAAAAGTTGTTTCCAAGACTGTAAATCTCACCTCTGGTCTATAATCTTTGGGTATAGAGAAGCAGAGGAGGAGGAGGCGGGTGAGTGGGTGGGCTGATCTGCCCCCCTCCACCTCTCTGTATCAGTGTCAGCAACACATTTGGTTTCAATTACTTTGGACCTCTGGGGAACAAGATGCTATAAATAAGTAAGAAGAAGGTGGATGTGGACAGACTGCAGGCTACTGTGTGTCTCTGAGGAGGAGGAGGCACATGCTTCAACACGGACTCCGGTTCAGCTCTGGTTGGGACGGATGAGTGTGTGGATTCAGTTGTGGTGACGGGGGCGTGTGTGTTGGTGGGGGAATGAGGGGAGTGAGGGTCTTGTTCGTCACATAGCTCAGTGGGCAAAAGTCATGTCTGTTTTTAAATCATTACAGGCACTCAGATGGAGCTTTGGTTCTTCTGAGCCCAGCTTCACACGCACTACTGTTGGGAAGTTAAAATGCTGACTTTAGAGCTTCAAATGAAACAGTGTTGAAACACATTAACCTCAAATTAGGACCATTTTAACTTGACTTCTGACAGCAAACTTTTAGACACTTTCATTTAGGCAGAGTGGATTTTTCTTGCTAGTAAGTGAGGAAAGTGTTCATTCATTCGCTGAAGCTCAGAACTTGTCTTGAACTTGTCTTGTGTCTTCACACACATATGAGCTTGACTGATAACACACTCTTAATCCATAGGGTTTAACATCGTGTCGGCTCACCCTGTGCAGCTATAGAATCTTTAACTGTTCTGGGATGTTTGGAGAAAAATGTTTGGAGAAGCAATCTGCATGTCTAAGTGCTTGATTGGAAGTGATTGGAACACCTGAATTCAATGATTTGGATGAATGTTCCACCATCTTCCACCTCACCGTGACACAAAGTCTGTGTAGTGTCTGTTCAGTGCGTTTACAACGAGCGAGCATGTGGCCTCCTCCTGCACGCTCTCTGTTACTGAGACCAAACAGAGTGTTTCCAGTAGTGAGATTGTGCTGCGTGCTACACGTGAAAGAGAATCACTTTGGACAGCGTCCAGGCTCGAATCGTTCAACATTGACCAGATTTGTGTTGAAAACAGCCACTGAAAGTAATTTAGAATTTTACCACTTTACTGAGAGCATGCTGGTTCAGGTGTGTGTGTGTGTGTGTGTGTGTGTGTGTGTGTGTGTGTGTGTGTGTGTGTGTGTGTGACTGTGAGGATTTTCAGGGCGTACCTGTTGCTTTTTTGTGATTTATGTCAAAATGATTATCCGAAGGTTGCCGAGCGTGGCACATTCATTTAAGAGGCAGCCCTGCTGTGACTCAATGGCTGTAGCATTGTTGTGTTTCATTTCTGTTGCAGCTGAGATTTTTAGTGTTTACTCACCAAGGTTCTGGCCTTGACCAGGAGACCCGAGGGTCTTCTATTTGTGGAGCCTGAGGATGTTTGTTTTGGGCTCGTGGTTGTAAAGCTGTTGCTTTGGGGATGTTGGGGATGGTGTTGACTTCCATGCAGCATAAAGTTCTGTCCCTGCACTCAGTTATTGCCCAAAATATGGTTGGATACAGTACATTGCTTCTGCCCTGCTGTACGTGAACATACCTGCTCTGCTGAATGCTGTTAGACTTAAAGAAAGATATTTTTACAATTACACTTATGAGAAGCCGGTAATATCGAGACAGAAAAATGATGACTTTTCAATATTTAAATTTGCTGTATCAGGATATGTAAAGTTCTCATCCCAATATTTGTGCTGAGAGTGAGATTTTCTACAGACTTCTGCATGCACGGTGAAACATAAGTCTGGCAACACAAGTTTACACTTATTGAAATGTGGTTTGCACTGGCTGCTCCACTGTCACCTAGCCAGAGTAGGAAGGAAGGTTGTGCGACTCGACGAATAAAAAACAACAGGCGGGGCTTCCTGGAGGCCTTCTTCCTCCTAGCGTTTTTCCCGCTCGGTTGCAGGGTCCGCTTTTCTGCAAAGTCGTCTCCACTTGGGTCGGTCAAGGGCGTCGGTCAGATCGGCTTCGATCTTCTTCACGTCGTCCTTGATTCGGTCCATCCATCTCCGCTTTGGTCTGCCTCTAGGTCGACGTCCTTGGGGGCTGAGCCGCAGTGCTGTTCTCACCACTGAGTTCTCATCGCTCCGTACCACATGTCCGTACCACCGCAGCCTCGCTTCTTGCATCTTATCTGTGATTGGCGCGATTCCCATCCTCTTTCTAATGTCGGTGTTCATGACGTGGTCCCATCGTGTTAGGCCTAGGCACCATCGCAGCATCCGCATTTCCATCGTGTGAAGGGCTTGTTCGTGCTTTGCGGTGACTTGGCGCCATTTCATCCACGCTGCGTTGATCCTGGCTCGTACATCTAGTAGGATATCGCCGTCATTGCTGATCATCGATCCGAGGTATTTGAAATGAGGTACTTTCGCCAGATCTTCTCCATCGACGCTGATCGTGCCGTCGGTCTGGGGGCCAGCCTCTAAGTATTCGGTCTTGTTGGTGTTGAGCCTCAGGCCAAAGTCAGCTAGGCGAGTCTTCCACTGCTGCGTTTGGTATTGCAGTTCTATTCGCGATTCATCGGCCAGGAAGACATCGTCGGCGTAGAGAAGTGTCCAGGGATGGGGTGACTGGAGATCCGCCGTCGCAGTGTCCATGCAAAGGATGAAGAGCAGCGGGGAGAGTGCCGAGCCTTGGTGGACGCCCACATTGATGTTAAAGGGCGGCGATGTTCCCACTGGGCTTCTGACCACGCTGGTGACTTGTCGGTAGAGGAGCTTTGTCCAGTTGACGTAGGCTTCCAGGGGCCTCCAGGGGCTTCCTGGAGGCCGACTGACACAAATAGGAAATCCAGAGCACAAAGAGAGAACAGTTAGCACAGGAGCTGCCAAACTAAGCACGAGTCTGAACATTGTATATTTATACATTCACAGCTGTGCCATGAAACTCCCGGCTCACGCTTTTCATGCTGATTTTAATGCCAGAGGAGGTTTGGAGCTCTGCAGTTATTAAGTCAGCACAGAGTTGGATACTGGCGCCTCTGCACTCAGCGACCCCTCTAATTTTAGGTGGTCTGCCACTTCACAGCTGAGGTGCTGTGTTTCCTAAATGCTTCCACTTAGCAATAACAACACTTACAGTTGATCACAGAATATCTAGAAGGGAAGAAATTCCACAGTCTTACTTGTTGCAATATTGGCTCCTGCAATATTACCACTCTCGGCCGACTTTTTCACAAATGCCTGTAAAGACAGACCGCTTTGCTGGGACTTGATTTTACATGCTAGTGGCAACGGCACTGAATAATTCACCTAAAGTCAAAGATTAAGAGGTGTGGCCTAATACTTTTGTCCATGGTGATTAGGTGATGCTTTCTAAGGTGTGCCACTCAGGGAACCTGCAGGAAACTGAGGGAAGCTACGTCTCAGGGATACACAAACCAATGTATTCACTTCCACACAGCAAGTCGGCCCATAGAGCCCTGTGTTAAAATATGGAAATAACAGTATTAACATGTTACAGCCTAAGTGGAAAAAACTCTTTAGGCCTCTGTGGAGAGATTCTTCCTTTAGCTGCACAGGAGTTGAATTTTATTTTGAATACTGGTAAGGGTTAAAGAAAGGGGGCGTGGCTTTCACTCACAGGTATCCTGACACAGCGAGCTGTAGCCAAGTGCTCTTTGCTAGCCTTTAGCTTTGGTAATTGGGGCCACTGAAATTGGCCTCTTACTATGTTTGTGGTATTTGTGCCTTTTAAAGCATTTTTAAGAGAATTATTTGAAACAATGTGGTTTGCTGTGCAGCACAGACCATGCAAGAAGTCTCTGCTTCTGTTCTGGTGCACTAATTAGTGTGTGTGCGTGTGTGTGTACGCATACACTTCATGCTTGATAATGTCTAACATCTACAGAAATATATTGATTTATATAAGAAAAGAACTGTTAATTTATCCATTACACTAATCAGTTTTGATGACTACGTGCTGCATCTAAAGGTCAAATCCAGCAGTTTAAAACTCAGAGGTGACAGTAAAACATTCCTTCTTGCTGCTGCGATGTTTGAATGGGAGGCAGTTCACGACTGCTTCTCAGTTGCTGCAGTTTATTAGAAACTTGGTATGATTTTTGAAAGTTGATATTACTGCCATAAAAGTGTTGTTGAAGCAGTTTTGTGATTTAACAACATCACTGACAGGAGAGTTTACCCGAGGATCGAAATATGATGTTTTTGTTTTCAGGCTTACGTGCAGCCAGCAGCTCTTTCCGTCTATTTTTGCCTTCCACTATTTATACATCGATTATGTTTGCACTCCACCAGGAAACTTCTGCATCCCACTGCGACTCTGACATGTAACACAGTCGACTGCTTCAGGACACATCGCAGCTGTCGATCCACACACAGATATATTAGGAACAGAGTCACGGCTCCAGATATCCCCACACTTCCCAACCCCCAGTCGACTCTCTGTCTCTTCATGTACTCGTTACTGTCTGCTCTCAGCTGTCTGCAGCTGCCTGTTGCCAAAGACAAGTACAACCACACTGCACTCATGCAGACACAGCATCATAATATCTGCACACAGTGTTTATGCTAACCTTTGAGAAGAATCCTTTAACCATTCACATTGTAATGTATGAAATTAATCTGTCACATATTCTGATTCTGACTTCGGGCCCCAGTCACACAGGTGTAAACGCCACATGGTACTGCCCGGTAATCACTGGAATTCCCCAACCGGTTTGGGAGTGGTTGGTGGAGGTTGCTAGCATAGATGGATGTAGCTACTGTGACATCACTCGCTGGCTTGTGAAGCTTTTTGAAGCCTCGAGATGAACATTTTCACTGTCGCTGGGTTGCAAATAAACAGATGTGACAAGGAGGGGCGGGGCTGACTGTGAAATCGCACGTCCATTAGCGAATGACTTTTATCCTCAATATTGAAACATGCGTTTTGGTAATTTTTTATTCTAATGACCCACAATGAGTGACTGAGACCATAATCTCAGCAGGAATCTGTTTCCTATACGAGACTGGAAGTCTTTTTACAATCACAGCTATCGCCATCTGGTGGTCATCTGTACAGTTTCTGATTGTGGAAGTGCAGACTTATGGGACTTCCACAATCCTCATTTTTCCTACCAGGAAGCTACATCCATGCTTTTTACTATCTATGGTCGCTGGCAATCAACCAACAGTCACTAGGGTGTTAGGTTGGTTTCAGAAACAACTTGCGGTTGCTTTGGTCACTAGCAGATTGCTGCGGCTGCCTGCAGTTGACGCCCACTTGTCTGCAAACTTAATAAACAGTAAGGAAACTGTGAAGAGTGCAGCACACGCCGGAGATGGTGACCATTCTCCTTTTTCAAAGTAAAAGTTGCCGTTTTTTAAAATGTGTTGGCTTCAGTGGTTATGGACATTTTTATTTTGTTACTTTGTTTGCAAAAACACGTTTCCAAGTTTGACTGCTACTCAGCCAGGAGACAACTGTCTCCTCACTAAGTCCTCAGGCCTGTGGGTCAGGTCATTACATACCATCAGACCAGATTTCTTCCAACATCACCAAAAACGTCATGAAATAAATGAGGTCAGCTTCCAAAAGTGATCTAGCTCACCATGTTTGTTTTTGCCAAAGGACTGGTGCTGTGGCATTATCATTTAGCTCGAGTAAAGACTCACAGATTTGTTAGCACGGCCGCAGACACTTGATAATATTTATACAAAAAGAAAAAAGGCAGGCCTTAGGCATGTCATTAATGCAGAATAAAATAAATGAATCAAAGTAACCGTGAGCCTTGTTTCAAAGATGCTAAAGTCCTTGGTTTAACAAAAACATGCAGCTAGCAGCTCCAGGCACGGTTGTAACTTTCATCCATGGCTGCTGTAATGCAGGTTTTTAACACCGCTTAATATTAGGCATCGTAATGGCTCCGTAACCCTGGCAGTGTTTCCACCCGCTGACTTACTAAAGTCAACATGGTCTTTCGGAGGAGCCACTGCGAGCTGTCAGCTGTTTGCTGTTAGCTTGTTTTCCAAGGTTTCATCCTCCCCAACAGGCGCAGTTCTGCAGATACAATAAGACCCATGCTTCGAAAGACCAGCTTTGCTCTCAGCCTTGATCAGCATTTAGCATCAAACCACCAAGCTCTGCTGTAGAGCTTTCACTGCACTGAACAGGTGGGAGACCACTCAACTCAGCTATTATGAAGGTGCTGAACATTTCCCTCCAAATTCCCGTTGCCTTTGTAAAGCTTTAACTTCTGAACGTGCACTTTTGAGGGTGTAAGAGCGAACACTACCAAGTAAGATCGTGATCGTGGCTCAAGAGTTGGCTGTTTGTCTTGTAATCAGAAGGTTTCCAGTTCGATCCCCGGCTCAGACAGTCTCGGTAGTTGTGTCCTTGGGCAAGACACTTTACTCCTTCCGCCTACTGGTGATGGCGCGATATGGCAGCCTCGCTTCTGTCAGTCTGCCCCAGGGCAGCTGTGGCTACACCTGTAGCTGTCTCCACCAGTGTGTGAGAGTGAATGAATAGTGGAATTGTAAAGTGCTTTGAGGGTCTCGAAAAGCGCTTTAAAAATGCAATCCATTATTATTATTATTATTATGAAGAAGAAGGAGGAAAACAGATTTGAGTAAAGTTAAAGAAGACAGGACCACAGAAAGGAAAGAGAAGGAATCAGGCAAAGGCAGAGCAGGTAAACAGAGTTGCTAGCTTGGGGTTAAATTACACAATCACTGTGTGCACTTTTAGCATTTATATTCCAGCTAAACAAACACAATAAGAGCAACATGTTGCCTCCAATGAAAATGAGAGACTTTTATTTCTGTCTGTGTGTCTGCAGCTGCACAGAAACAGGGAAACTGTCACAAAACTGCAGCTTGTTGTCACATTGTCGCGATGCTGATTGACATCTTGCTTACGCAGACATGAATTTACATCAGCTGTTTGGTGCATTCAGCTCCTCAGTCACTCTCAGAACAGCTTTAAAAAAAACAACTGGCACAAGATTTGCTAACACACGATTTCCTCACAAAGATAATCGTCTATACTTTTAATATATGCTGATATGATTTTATTTATTGCAACGCTGTAAGTAGCGACCTGTTGGTTAAGAGCGTAAGAGGATAAGAAAGATCTTCTTATGCCTTAAGTGTTGTAAGGACTGTGATTACGCAACTAATAAATGTAACGGGAAACACAAAAGTTTCAAGTTTAAGTTACATTTAATGTGTGCTAGCTAACAGCAGGTACTAAACTTAGTTTGATAATCAGCAATGTTTGCCCTTCACCCTCTTTATCCCCAAACATATACATTAGCACTGTTACACAGAGGTTCAAATCCTCCGTCTGGCTGGGACCTTTCTCTGTGGAGTTAGCATGTTCTCCCAACTGCTCTGACTTCCTCTCGCAGCCCAAAGGCCTGTTAGGATAACTGGTGCTTTAAATTGGGTGGTTGTATGTCTCCCTGTGTCACCCCTGAGACAGAGTGGGACATGTCTAGGGTGTAACCCACCTCTCACTGCAGGAAGCTGGGATAGACTCCAGCTTCTCCACGACAATAGTTTAAATAAGCAGAAGAGAACAGATGACTGTCATGCAAATAATACACGAGGTTGGCATTTAGCCCGATCTGATCCAGAGATCGCTAAAGAAATGAGGTGCCTGGGATAACAATTTAAGAAGTTTTTCAGCTGGTTGTATCATGCAGCAATAGACGTGCATGATACAGTCAGCTGAAAAACTCTTGAGTCATTCATTCATTAATTTTTTTTACTGTGACAGTTTCTTCCACACTACAGGAGATATATGCATTTGAATAATTCCCAGTGCTGCTGGAAACTGTTTAGCTGAGCTTTTTTGCAATATGGCTGCCCAGCAGAACATTATATTTACCATCTGGCAGTAAGCCTCGTGGTCTTTTTGCAACCATAAAACCACCTCAAGTCTGGAAAGTTGTGAAAAGCGATGCAGAGTAAAACATCCTTGCTCTTTGACACGAGACTGCAGAGTTGTTTCCTCCTGCTTCCGCTCTCTGCTCTACAGGCTGTCCAGAGACACGAGAACGCTTCTTCTCATTTAGCTCTCAGCAGGATAGGGACGGTAAAGGAAAGGATAAGTCTATTTCATCAATAACAAACTATTATTTGCAGAGCCTTTGTTTTAAAAAAATCATTCAGTTGAATTTTGCATTTTATTGTTGCCACAAATCTTCTCCCACTGGCTCATATTACCACCGTGCTGGTTGGACATGATGGAGCAAACAACAAAGAAATTACAACATTAATCTAAAGACCAGCTTGTGTTCCCACGTCCGCAGTTTTAATTTATTGACTACTAACATTTATTCACAATAGTAATTTTTTCCTTTAGGTCTTTAGAAAAGTTGAATATGTTGTATTTTCTTCAAACTCACAACATCTATGATATGTTTAACCAAAGAGAGAGCAAACTTATGAAGCTGAGTGCACAAGATTTTTACTGAACCCACGGGAATCAGCTCCAGAAGATCTCAAACAATTAAGGACTTACTGGTCTGTAGTTAGTTTTTACTGTGGTCATTTATTTATTTACTAGATAACATTATGAGAACATCCTGAAAATGTATTTAGGAATAAAACTGGTGTCATCTGTGCTGCATACTTACTCAAATGCTCTGGTGGTCGGCTCTGTCTGACTAAAGGAGACTCAGGGACGCGGTGGGTGAATGCAGGTATCCCATGGCCTAACAGTACACAGAAGCACATCATGACAGTGATTAACACTGAGAGTGTGAGATATTGAAACTATTAGTCTTGATGCCAGGGGCGGGGACAAAATCAAGTGCATCAAACAAAGGGCGGTATACTGGATTTATGTCCTTAAGGCCATCAGTACATCCGGTGCTAATGAACACTTTGACCCCTCATGTTGTTTATAGTCAGTACCTTGGTCCTACAGTAGGGTCACTGCTTTTATAATTGACTAGAGTTCACCTACCGATGGTGTTGTCGATCCATCGCTAACAGTGTCGCATTTTTAATACTCCAGTGTCTTTGATTCTGTTTTATGGTTATTGATGTTTTGTGTGTGTTTACATATCTCAGACTGTTTTAAAAAACACTTTTCTAACCAATCAGAGGGCTCAGCAGTTCCTGGGCGGAGCCTCAAAAGGTTAGATCAGTGCTGTACTCACCACTGCCCCTAGAGGCTGTGAGAAATAATACATGCACTTACTGTGACACACCTGTGGAGCATGAAGCTGTAATTTCTGTGTTTTTTATCTTTTATCTTTACACCCAGAAGACGACTCAAGCCGATACACGTTCATGTATCTCTTTAACTCTATCAAATAAAGGCCATTTACTAGTTTTGAATGTTTTATGCTTTTATGGGTTTTTTCCCCTTGCATGAGCACCAGTAGTTTGATGGACACCTTTTATGAACTGCTCACATGTTCTACATGAGATATTACTGGTTTAAACCAGAGTTATCGTGGCACTCAGTGAAACACCCGTCTGCACTTATGCAATGTCTCTGATACTGTCTCCTCTCTCCTGCAGACAGATGGACAGATAGAGCTTCAGGGCGGTTTGAGAGGAAAGTGAGAGGAAAATGAGAAGAGGGACAAAAGTGGGGTTTGAGAGCAGAGAAGGGGGGAATTTGCTGACTGAGTGATAATTTGAGGATTAGACTTTGGAGCAGGAATCAAACTGAGCGGAGCAAACGTCTTCCCACATCCGCCTGGCACTGCACAGCAATGTCATTTCCATGGAAATTATACCCCTCCCCCCCGCCCGTTGTTTGTGTCCACTTCGCTGCAGGGTAAATAGCACCTAAACCTTCAGACGCCGAGCGAACAAAATGTACAGAGAGGCTGAAATTATATTCATGGAGATGTGCGTGCTTCCTCGATTCCATCAGTTTAATGAGCTGCGTCTGTAAAACCGACCGGACACCTGCAGGGTCCATCCATTACAGTCGTCCTCTTATTTATCTTCTATCAAAGTGTGATCCAGCCATCGGGCGGGTCAATTAAGAGGCTGGGTTTTTATTTATTTACTGTGATGGCCTGGCAGAGCTCGCAGTCTTTGCACTTCATTACGGCTTCCTCAGACTTTGGCCAAACTTGGAGACACATATAATTAGTTTCCTGCTTTCAAACATAAACCACGACTCAAAAAAGAAATCAGTCAATTAATAAAATGCGAAAAACTTGTCTCTCTTTAGTTCAAACTTTAGCATCTAATGGTTTATTTTCTGAAATAAGACTTATTATAACTGGACTGATTATGCACAGTGTGAGCTCTGTGATTGCAACCACAAATTTGAAACATCGAAATCGTATTTTTAACAAAGCAAAATAATACTTAAAGTTGGCCTTTCTAAACCTCGCAATAAAGGCTGCGATATGTTCAGACTGTGGAGGTTTAATAACTGCAATCAACTCCTCGTGTGTGTTTTTGTCACTCGCCCAACTACAATCAATCAGTCTGTTTGTTCAGATGTTAACAGCTGGGAATTGTTATTAAAAAGGCATTTCTGCAGTGCTTTATTCGACCAAAGTCGTGGCTGGGAAAGACTCGCCAGAGCTGAAAGTTTCCAACTGACTGGATTTCCAGCTTAAACTTTTAGCCGATGCTGTTATCATCAGCTTCATGCTGTTGAAAATGTTGTCTTCTTAGCATCTCAGATTCATTATAGGATAAATAGTTTTATTTAAACTAGTTCAAACCACTGTAAGGGTAAAATTGTTCATTTTTTAAACATATGTTGCTCTTGTGACTGTAAAATTGTAAATGTGCTGTCTTCAGTTCTGTTCATGTGCAGTGAGTTTGTAGTTAGGATTTTAATATAAAAGTATAAATGTATTGTATTTTAATTTAGCGGCAGTTACTGCTGAGCTGCAAGCTGCTTTGCAGCCCACCTCCATATGCATTTGTGTGGGTGGGGTTGCTTCTGGTAGTATCCCCACCTTATGCTTTCCCAACCTGTGCAGACGTGGGGATGTCCCACGTCAGAGCCAAATATAACATGCAATGTGCTGCCAAATATAAATGACTGCAGCTGGAAAAACTTTACCGCATCATAGGTTGACCCGAATCGTGTGATTTATAAATTCTATTTGCAGGGTCATTTTTCCAGTCATTAAGCAAATGTTATTTTTGACAAGGATACCCCGACTTTTGCAAAGTGATGATTTTCTTGACTAGGTGATAAAAGCCAACCTGGCCCTTAGTGAAAAAAATAATCACCTTCACAGTAATTAGTTCTGTTTTCATGCAAACAAAGAAAAACAGCTCCTTGTCCTTCTGCCCGCTTCTGTTGACATCTTTTTGATCAGTCCATCGTTTTAACGATGAAGAATCTCCACAGTTTCAGCAAGAACTCGTGTTAAAGTGAACCGCTAACACATTTTGACTTTGATTTGCTGTTTACACGACTTTGAGGCTGATTACAGGCACTTAACATGATGAGGGACTTCAAGTATTACGATAATTAGCAATATGTTTGTCATATTTTAGACCCAATTAGTAGCAAACAAGTGGGGTTTGGGGAGTAGTTTGTGCTCTCACACAGGTGATGTGCAGTCCCTGCTTGTGAAGCCTCTAATCTGTCTGTACCTGCGGGGTTTAAAAGCAGAGGTCGTGATATGTGTATGCTGAGTTCTTGGTAACTTATTCTGCTGTGCGTACACGCAACAAAAAAAACAGAAACTCTTCTGCTGAAAGACGACTGTGCAGAATTTGATCTGTCTGAAAAAATGATGAAACCCAGCAGCTCCTGGTAGGTGACTTTCTCTTCACGATGTAATGTGTTCTGGCCCAGCAATAGATCTGCATGATACTACTAGGAAGTATCCCTCTGCTGCAGCGAAGCATGGAAACACCGCCTGGGGAAACCAGAAGCAGAAAAAAGCACTAACTTTGACTTTAAGTTTAAAAGGGGAGCCATTATGCTCATTTCTTACTGCATATTTTTATTCGTAGACTCGACTGGAGTAATTTTGCATGATTCACTGTGTAAAATATTCCTTCATCATACTGATCCTCGGTGCAGAGTCTCAGTTCATCCTGTGTCTGGAAAAAGGCATTTTTAGCTCCTCTGCTTTTACGCTGGGATTTTTCCAACTGGTTACACTTTGTAAACACAAGATACAACAGGTCAGCGACTTTTTGCTCATATTATCATATTTATTATTCTTATAAATGCTGATCCCATTGTTTGAAGCTAGATATGAACATCGCTATTGAAACAGTATGTATAGGGCTTTAAAAACAACCAAGAGTGACATGAGAGGCCACTTATACTGTTTCTAATTTTCATACTATATCATATTAAATAGACTTGAAAAAATGTTGCAGGCTGCGACTACACTCTAGTTTCTTACTGCACCATAAAGTGTAGGACATAAGCTTTGCATTATCATACAGTACATACATCTTTTTATTTTCCCACTCTGTCCCACACATCCACATCTACTCATCCTCATGCCTTCAGTTTCTCACCTACGGCCGGGTATCGTCACTGATTTCTAGAATCGATTCGACTCCGATTCACGATTGGATTCGATTCAATCGAATTGATTTGAATCAGGGAAATTTTGCCTCAGACAGTCAGAAATATTATAATTCCAATCATTTATCAGTACATATCCATATTTTTATATGTATAAAAAGAAAGCTGACACTTGTGAGACTTCATCAGAGGTGTAAGGATCACAGCAGATGCCTTTGTGTCAAAGTAACAGAGCATAAAACATAAAAAAAACATGAAGGAGATTTTCCTGGCTTTTTATAGCAGATAGCTTTAAATATTCTGCAGTAGAACAAGAAGAGAAGAAAACCATGAATCAACATATAAACATTACCTGATGCTGCTGAAGTGAAGCAGAGCAAAGTTACAGAGGTTTAATTAGAGACACAGCTGAGCGTTTTGAAATTTCCCGTAATTTTAAAAAGTTTACATTTCGTCAGTAACAGCGGAAATGAGGCTTTCTTGTTGAACGTCAGTTAAATTAAAAAACAAACAAACAAACACAGCGGCCGGCAGCGCCGTACATGATGGTAGACTGGTGCGTAATAAGCAAGCGAACAATGCAGAAAACAGATTTTTAGATGGGAAACTGGTCTTGAAGTACAGAGAGAGAGCTGTGCATGAAGTGTGATTTAAAGGTCAGAGGGAATTCATGACGATGTTTATGTGAAGTGAAACATGAAGCGTAGTTTGGATCTTCTTTTGCTGCTGGTTCAGTCAAATTTGGTTGGAGAGAGACAAAACCTGCAGCTTCAGAATCAGCGCAAAAAAAGACGTAAACACAGAGCGCAGACCCGCCGACGCATCAGAATCAGTGAGCTGTCGGCTTTCAGCCCGACGGCGTGTCCGTTTAGTCAGGTGAGAAAGCTGACGTCTCACTGATCCTGATACGTCTGCGGCCGCGCTCTGTGTTTACGTCTTTGTGCAGAATCCTGCTGCAGTTGACGTTTTTAGCTGTTTGGTGGTTGTCGAAATTTTGTGAGGTTTAGCCTGAGATTCTGGTGTTTCGTACAAAATTAATTTATGTTTAAAAAGCGATTCAGGATTTTAATGAATCGATATTATTCACGCTAGAATCGATTTTAATCAAATAACCCCTATTCTCATCGTATGCGTCTGTGTTTTTTAATCTTTGCACTGGGAGTCCAGCAGACCAGCTGATCTGCACCACCTTGAAGATGAGAGCTCTGACATGATTAATCGTTACATTGTAAACTAACTCTAACGCTGTTCCCGGTCACAAAAACTGGAAACAACATCATACGTCTGCTGCTATCAAAGCTTGAACATACAATTAGTGAAATAACCATTACAAATCTTATAAATGGTGAACTTTAGTTTGCTGTTTTTATTCTCAAAGGCGTCAGTATTTCAGCTGTATTTCCAAAGAACGGTGCATAACTGTACAAAACGTCCGTTCTCTTTCTGTAATCTTTGTTGTTCTATAACCTTTAACTGTCTTTAGTTTTCACCTTTGCTGTGAAGGTTGTCATCTCTTTGCTTCTCCCTTTTCTTTCTCTCTGTCTCCCTTCATGCTTCCTCGCTCTCTCATCTCTTCTCCATTCCTTTGATGTTTTTCAATGTTTTTTTTCCTGAGAGGTATTTTAGCTTCTCCTGCTTTGTCTGTCTCTTGTCTTTTCCACTTTTGTCTCCCTTGTTTCTGTTCTTCTGTGTGTGCGTACCTATTGCTGACTTCTTTTTTTTTAAACTTTGTCACGTCCCTGAGAGAGTACAGCATGACCGATTGGCACTTACCAAAGAAATTGTTGTTCTAAATAGTCCCAGACTCCCAAACAACGCAGCAGTGTGCATACAAATGAATGCTCGGTCCGCATCAGAGAAGATGGACAACCGCGGCGAGCACCTATAATGATGATGCTGTAGATGAGCGCAGAGTGCAGTAAATACCACAGATGTTTACCGGAAACCATCTTTGAAGTGCAGAGAAGTCAAAACCGCCATCAGTCAGCTTGTGACGGCACAGGAAATGAATGCAAAGAGGTTTAGAAGAATAAGATTGTATAATACATGAAAATCCTGACGGGCTGCATGTGTAATATGCTAAATCAGTGACCTCACTATAATTAAATATACTCGAAAATGGCCTGTTGGTGTCTACCAAGGCATTAAGAATGAACTAATTAGTAATTATGATGTAACGGCAGAGGGGGAACAAAAATCAGAAATATGTCATTTGAGTCCTGCAGAGTGAGACGTGTCAGCGTCTGACAGGATGACATTTTCCAGTTTCACAAAATACTGATGTGAATCTGTCACATCTGGGCTGTATTCTCAGTGTGATTTCTGCTCTTCAGTAACATCTGGGCAACTTATTTCCAGAGTTTCCCACTTGTTGTTTTTACCGGGTCACCCCACTATAGCACACTCAAACTGACCCCTTTGTGGAGAGAAGCGGTGTTCCTTTGAGTCACGTCCACATGCTTCATTGTTGTGTGTTTCTATGAATGGTGAGCCCGTGATAGATCTTCTCTGACTGATACATTTAGGGACTAAATCCTAGTTTGTCATGAAACAAACTGAGATGGTGTAATGAATGAAGCAAGCACGGTGGATCAGCGGTTTGCACTGCAGCCACAGAGTATAAGGCAAGAGGTTCCTGTGTTTGGTGTTTACCTCAGATGTGACCAGTGAGATAATTTGCTCCATTATCGATTCCTCCCGCCTCCATGTAATATGTTCTTTCCTCTTTAAAGAGGACATGAAACACTAAAGGTTTACAGCACTGAGCTCTGCTCTCAACAAATCACTGCTCAAAGTTACAGTTTAAAAACGTGTTTAGCGCCATCTTCTGTCAGTATGGAACATGACGTCATGTGGTTGGTTGGTTGCAGCTAATAGACTTGCATTAGTTTATGTTAGCTAACTAGGGACAGAATTGATAACTCAGAGTAAGAAAACGACACTAAAACTAGAAATCAGTTTAAGTGGATCACTTTAGTGCTGCTCCTGGCTGGAACGATGAGTTTTATGTTAAGAAACCGAGGATCTACTGTCCACTTTCACTGTAGCTGTGTCCCAAAACGTTGGCTGCATCCTTCGGAGGACCCGGCCTTCGTGGTCTACGTGTTCAGCTGTGTGAAAACCCCGGAGGAACCCACCCGATGGATTAATAAAGTTTTACTTAATCTAATAATCTAATAACTTTGATCTCAGCCAAACTGATTTACTCTGGAACAAATAAAACACAGAAAAAAGCCAAATAATTAAATTTTTAAGTGACTTATATATCACGTTTAACCTGAGTAGCGAAAGACAGCAGGGGTCTGAAAATGATGAAGCCGGGAGTCCGCTGCTCTTGCCGGCTCCAGTGACCCCCGGCTAGCTATCGAGCGGGTGGGTAACAGACGTCTCCGAAAACGTCGGCGCACTTTTGCAAATATGCGATGTCTTGATAAACTAAGCAGATATTTGAAGTTTACACAGCTACATTCTCTCCTGAAAATATCTTAAAAGTTTATTTTGTGACCCAGAAAGATTAATAAGAGTAATTTTAAAACTTAGTAGCAGCCGCCATTGTTGGAAACTGAAATTTGGCTGGGCCGCGCTATGAATTCTGGGCTATGGTGGGCCACGAAGGACACACCCAACCCATCCTTCAAATTCGGGGAAATGAAGGACGCATTTGAAGGAGTCGACGAATTGGGACAGGCTTCGTCGCCTGGCTGTGACGTAATCGGCCTTCAAATGCGGCCTTCAAATGCAGCCTCCGAAGGATGCAGCCGACGTTTTGGGACACAGCTGTCTCTTTAGCAGTAAGTGGCTGTTCACTTTGTGGCTAGCTGCCAAATGAGGACTGTGTGGAGAAGAGCCTGTTTGAGTCACCAGACCGACAGCCTGGACTCCACATTCCAGCTTTTCCTCATCAGGCCGGTGTACCGAGCCGTGCAATCAGTTGGCAAAGCAGATGTTCACGAGATGCGATCAGCGTTATTTTATGCAAAATCTTCTTCAAGATGGATTTCATGTGAAGAACTAAAAATCAATAGATGTTCTGACATTTCATGAACCGACTGAGTTGAGTGGGAAGTTTGCATGTTCTCTCCATGCTGAGTTTCTTCTGCTACTGCACACCAGCTGGATGCTACTCATGTGTTGATGATGCTCAAAAACAGCTTCTTAATCCTGACAGTTTAACTTCTTGGGTTTTATAACTTCTAAGGTTATCATTTTTAACCGTGCATATAAAAATTAACAAATATATTTCAAAAGTAACAACAGTGTTGGAGGAAAAAAAGCCACAGTCACCCCAGAGGCGGCTTTGGAGAGGATGTGGAGCACATGCACGCAGGGTTTAGTTCAACTCGACAGCCAGTCTGTGCTCGTTAATAGACTGACTAAATCCTCTTCCACTCAGCCGCTGTCGAGATCTGTCGAGACAAACCCTCACACTCACTTACCCTGCCTTTGTCAAAGGTCACATAACCCTCCCCCTGGTTTCATTCAGCGGTGGAAAACAAACCAAAACTTTAGGATTCGGTAAAATCTCTGCAGAGCAACTCCAGCATCTGACCGTTGTCCGTTTTAGCTCTGAGGATCCCTCTGTGATCCCTCCACTGTTCGAGGTTTTGATATTTACCCTTCTTTGTCCAGCGCTGTAAACCTAAATACTAAAAGTATTTAAGCAGATTAGTTGCACTTTTAGCTAATTAGCAACATTATTTTAGATTAACTTGAATTTAACTCAATCTTGTCGATTTAGGATGAATTATATTGTTTTAATATGATTTATGATTTTATCCTCAACATGACATGGCTCAAAGCGATGCTCCCCTATTAGCACTCTCCACTGTAGGAAACTAAAGTGAAAGCAAAGACCATCAAAGATCGAGGTTTGAAAAAGGAAAGCTGTAAATGCTGAGCCGTATAAGATTTTTACATCATATTTATTGCTAAGGTGCACTTCTTTTCATATTAAATAAACAAAGCAGTGACGTGGGTGCTGCTGTGAGAGCACAGACAGGTCAGTGCGGTGATGCGGCGATGCTTCGCTCAGCGACATCATTTCAAACTGTCTCCAGTTAAGTTTTGCAAAACAAACGAGGTCATGTTACAGAGTGACTCTGCTTGTGTTCTAATTAAAGAACAGCAGACAAAGACCTGTCGAGTGTGGGTAACATCGAAACAGCCTGTCCGTGAGGTTGTATAAACTAAAAGAGTTTGAATTAACTTCATAACTAATAATGATTAAAGTTTAATGAAGAGGTACAAGTAGACCGTAATTAAGACATTGAAACCATGCAAAGTTCATAAAAAGTTTTGTTTCAGTGTTTTAATTACTGCATGTATCTTTACGTTGTCTTCTTAAACTTTTTAATGTGATGTGGGGAGTCCGGCTCCTTTCTGTGTGGAGTCGGCGTGCTCTCCCCGGGTCTGCGTGGGTTTCCTGTGGATACTCTGTCAGGTTACCTGGTGAATCGGCCGTAGGTGTGAATGCTTGCCTGTCTCTACGCCTCGCCATTATGTGCCTTTTAACTCCGTGCTGCACTGAAGGTTCAGGAGGTTCATTATTTGGTCCCATTTGTGCTAAAAACCAAAGGGCTCACATCACTCTAAAGCACTTTGGGTAAAAGTGCTCTTCACAGAGAGCGCTCTTGAAAAATAAGTGAAATGTGCTTTCATGCAAGAGACAGTGAAAGCTGATACATTGTAAGTTTTTCCTCAAACTTGTTAATGAATGGAGGCATGTCAGGCTGGAAAACAGATGGCATGTGCAGCTTAGAAGCACTGCAGTGGATTTTATTCTCTAATCTATACTGGACATAAAGTTAACAGAATCTGAAAACAGCTAAAATGTATTTGCGTCATGACAGAGTGTCCACTGTGGTTTAATGATGGCTTCATGTATATCGATGTCGTTCAGTTTTGAATTCCTGTTGTCACTGTCTTCAGTCCCAACCTCAGCCTTTTCTCTCTGTTTCCCATCCTTTAAAAATGGCTTCTTCACAGCTAACCTTGCACTGAGACCATTTGTGATGGGGCTGATGTCCAAAGACTTTGAAAGACCTTCAGGACATCTGGAGAACAACTGCTCAAGGTCACTTTAAAAAAATGACAAGTGTGGCTCCTGGGAAGAAAATAAAAAGTGCGGTAAATGCAAACTTGCAGGACGTTGTTGTATCGCATGGCTAAAACAACAGTTTCTAAAACTATTTCTGTAATTCTGTACATGCATGATAACAGATCACGCTCTTCACTTCATCACTTAATAAGATAAGATAAGATAACCTTTATCAGTTACACACGTGGGAAATTTTCACATTTGTTAGTGGTGGATAAATGAAAACACACTATTACGATATTTCCAGATAATGTGCGGTTTCCATGGAGACCGCGGTTACCTGCCACTTCATTTGATGACATTTGAAGACTACAAAAGATCATTTCACCTGTTAATGAGTTTCCTAAGTCATGCACCTCATCACCAAAGGTGAACAAATATTAATTTGAATAGCGACCTCAGAGCAATGTCACATTCAGATCCCGATCATCACTCTGGATCAGTAATATTTTCCTGCTCTTAAGTACATTCGCTATATCAGTTGTTTCATACAGCGAACCACTTTGCTTTAACCTCCTAGGACCTGGCGTCCACATATGTGGACATCACATTTTGGGTTATGTAGACCAAAATACTCAATTTTGCTCTACATGGGCCTGATATCCACTTACGAGGACATTATACTGCTACTGTTCTATCAAAATTTTAAACGAATATGATCATATGTAGCTCTTATTTTTCTTAAAAACAAAAATAAGGTAAAAAACAAAAACTGGTAATTCTTTGTTTTTACATTCATTGGGCCCCAATCAGCCCAAATATCAAAGAGAAATTAAAAATGCATGCTGTGGAAAAGTTCGGGTCTTAGGAGGTTAAGGCACAGCCTGCTCTTTTTGCTGTCTAATTTTACTTGAATTTTATTTACCAACACTGGAGCGCGGCCAGTAAAAATGTTCCAGAAGGCACCAAACACAGTCTAGTTCAGATACTGGGAGCCCAGCAAACAGCTGTTGGTAACAGCTGCCCCTGCTGGAGCACCTGTCAGTGCAGCCACTTTGACATTAAACCAAAACAACCATAACAAAAGATGTACGTTCTGTTTATGCCTGCTTCCAGTTTTAGTTACAGTTTTGGATATAATCCACACCAAATTAGACAAAAGCACAGTTTGGGCTTCTGAGGACCAGCTGAACATCAGTGTACCCATCTCCTGATGGCACGCCTACCACAAAGCTCACATCATCTTCAGCTGGTTTGCTGGAAATGAAGATGAGTTGAGCTCCACCATCACTAGATGTCAGCCTAACAGAGCACCTTTGGGTCATGGATGTGCAGACGACAACGGTGTCATGTCAACATGGCCGAAAAAAAATAAGAGGTGAAGAATTAGAAAGTGATTCTGTCATAACTGGATCAGTGATGAAAACGCAGTGTTTCTTTTTTGCCCTGCTCACACTGAAATATTCATTATGGTAATGACAGAATGCCATCTTTAGCAAATATGTTCTTTCCTGACGGATCGTCGATGCCGAAGCCTGATTTAGAGCTGCAAGAACTGTTTTTATTTGGTAAACCCCTGCTGATCTCGAAAGGCATGTGGAAGCCCACAGCAAACACCAGTCACGCTTCCAAGAATGCGTTTCCAAGAAGCTGCTTTTGGCTGTGAGATTAATATTTATTTACCGTGGTTTTGGAAAGAGGAGTCGTGTGCCATCTGGTTGATTCTCAGAAAATTCACAAGCCCTCTCGGAAAAATCCCACAAGGACTCATCGGATAGGCAGAAAGATGCTGCTAACGGATGCACAGCTAAGCCAGTAGGAGGTGTCTGATATTTCCTGGATCGCTGTCAGTTCCTGTATAATACCAGCGAACAGAGACTGAGGCACTACACCAGCTACGATTTCTACTGGAGAGGATCCCCTGTCTTTGTGCCAGCAGTACTTTGCAGCACAGAACAGAAGTTTCACTCGTCTGCAGCTTCAGAATAGCAGTTAAGTCGAGTTGTTGCGCCACACTGATGCTGATTAAAGAGCCGAAACACATAAAATACTTGGAAATTACTAGAAGAAATATATATTTGTTATCAAACACAGAATTTAAGTGAAAAATGTGCAAATATGGAAAAAATGTTGACAATGGCTGTAAAGAAAAATTGTGATGTGAAGTTTTGTTCCTACAGACTGCACATTGTTGGATATCTTGACATGAAATCTGGCAAATGAGAATTTTATCGGGACGAAAATGAATGAAATGCATTGCAATAACTGTGCATTCAGTTGGACTATTCACATCAGCAAAGCAGCAAAAACAGGCATCAGAGTCTGAACTTGCTGATGGTCCTGAAATAGCCTGTGCTCGATACATCTGCACCAGGAAAATGTAAACTCAACAATGTTTCCATCCATGTTGGAAATGCTTTCAGAGAGAGGTGATGAACTCTGATGAAGAGACCAGGGCTGATGTGCTGAATGTGCGGCCCGTCGGTCACCAGAAGGATACTTTTTGTGGAAGTCACTGACATTTCCTTCTCTTCACTGTGTTTAAATAACATCCTCGTGGACTTTTAGATTACCGGTCTACTTACGGGGTATTTTGTTTTTGAATCACAGCTCATCGCAAATCTGTTAAATGCCAATTTGTTGTTGGGTGGTTTGACGAAACAATCGTGAATCTGGTGTCTGGGTTTTGCAAGGCTGCTTTGGATGTTAGCGTTATTTTACTCAATTCAATTCTATCCAATTCAATAATTTATTGTCCCGCAAGGGGAAATTTAGTTTAGCAGCAAGGGCAACAATAAGAGTAAACAAAGCAATAATAAAAAGTGACGAGACAGTTAGTTACTATTAAGGAGACGGGTGCAGTAGCGATAAAAGAAACCTGGAGTTATTTGGTCTTCCTCACAGGTACTCTAAAACGACGACCAGAGAGCAACAAGTCGAACTCGCTGTGAAGTGGATGCTTAAAACAATTAACAATAGATCGAGCCTCACAGCACCTGTTTGTTATAAATGTCCAAAAGTCCGTCTTGCCAACGTCCTGAGATTTTGCTGGCTTTTTTTCCCAAAACTCAAGTCGATCCTTGTTCTTCTGAGTCATGTTACCAAACCAAGCAGCGATACAGAAAGAAATACAAGATTCAATAAAACTACAAACTATACTAAAGATGAAGTTGACTTCATGAACTCTTTTCTTGGGCCCTCCTGTAACTGAACCACAGCTCATTGCTTCACAGAGAGGAAAACCCACTCTGCCTTCTGTCATGTTCTGCAACTCGAAGCAGCTTTTAGACGTCTTAAACCCCCTCAGAACAAGCTACGCTAACATCCATGTACTAGTTTCCCCATCGAGACCAGCATCCTGCACTGAGTGATGCTTTTATAGGCCGCGATGTCATTAAAACAAGTACTAACACAATGTGAGACTAAAACGACGTGTTAACACAAAATCCGTGGATTCGCTGTAAATATAAATTTGCATTGTTATTCCCCTCCAGCCGTCAGCGTCGGCCGTTATATGTAAACACAAATAAGCTGTGAAAAGTTCAGCAGAAGTGCTCTGCGACTAAAGTTATTGTTGTTATTATTCAACACCGATACTTCCCCCAAGGCTGCTTCCACGGCCGAGCGTATGAGTGTTTATGGTTCATGACACAATTATGATTAAGATGTTAGCCTCTCACTGCCAGTAGCTGGTAAGGAGTGAGCAAATAAAAAGTGGGGTGGGGGGAGAAGAGAGCGAGCGAGCGAGCAGGGAAAAAAGACACACAATTTAGCATCAGTGTCTCACTCCTGGGACACCGGCGAGGAGCACAGTGCTGACCTGTCACTGCGCTGGGTCTCATCTAAGAGGACTCTCGACTGCTTCCTCTCACACCAACCTAAAGCCTTTCTTTCTCCTCCTTTGCCTCATTTTCTTCCTCACAACAGATAATTCATTCATTCTCCAACAGAGATCTGAAGAGTTTATGCAATGCAGGTGACAACTCGATTAGTAACTAGTAATGTGACGAGTGGATTCAGTTCATTACGGCACGTTAATGTGACGACAGTGTCGCCTTGCTGGGGATCTGTTTGCTCCCGTTAACTCTGATTATATCACAATTCCTTGAATCCTAAACAATTTCTGTGTGATCTGAAAAACCAGAGGTGGGCCGATTGATTTATTTAAGTTTATTCATTATGAGCTCCTAAACGTGAACAGCCGAGCTTCAGTTCCTACGTTAAAGAAACACTGGTGGGTGCGAGTGCTACCCCTCAGCCTCTCCTTAGATGTGAGCTATAAATTTGAAAATCCATGAGATTTTCAGAAAACATGACCTCTGACCTTCATCACGAGGTTGAGGTCACTGAGATGCACCATGGTATCAATTTGAAATACTTACGATTCTTGAGTTATCGTGTTTAAGACTTGACCTCTGAGACTTAAATTCACTGTTGATTTTTAATAGATGCGTTTGTGGTATCAATTTGATCATTCACGAGATATTGTGTTCCCAAAGTCGGTCGCCCACGCCACCCACCCTTCCCCGTGGAGTACTGACGATACCCCGTAGGCCTTTTATGCCGAGGGAGAAAACAGTCTTATAACCACGAAAATAATCAGCTTCTTTGAAAGTGTAGTCCTCCAAAAAAAAACAACAAGTCCATCTCCACGTTGAAGGGTTGCCATGTTTCACTGGTGAAGGGTGCATGCAACAGTGATCATGCAGCAATATGTGGCGTGCAGAGCAGCCATATGTTGCTGTAAAACGCAGCATGCAAATGCTGTGAGTTTGATGTCTGTGCTTTGTTTGACGCCACTTGGATTAATTCTCTTAGAGAGATTAGTTAAAGGATAACATTTCTAAATGCTGCACAAAAGCAGCACAATAAATTCAAAGAGTTTGACTTGCAGTGGGAGGGTCTACCAAATCTGAGAGATCTCAGTAAAAGCTGCAATTTTGATTTTATCTAAACAGGAAAAACTCAGCACCCGTGGAGCATGAAAGTTTACACTATGTGCAACGAGTGTGCAAGCGATTAGGGGTAACATTAGCAGCCTAGAGAAATACGATTTAATAATAAAAATAATATTCCCTACAGTGGTAGAAAGGAAAGAAACAGCCTCCTTCACTACCAACAGAGACACACAGGGGTTAAATGCAGGGATTTAGGGCCTCATGTTATTTTTGGTGATGGTAAAAGCAGGAAAAGTCGATCCCAGGAGCCTCTTTATGCTGCCAAGGAAATGCTTCTTCATCTTTACCTCCCAGTCTGCTGCCTCTCTGTCTAAATACTGCCATCATGTCAGCTCTTCCTGTTTCTTCCCCTCATTTACCCCCCCACCGCCCTACTCTCTCCCCACCCCTCCCTGTTTCTCTTACCCATCACTGCCTGTCTGAGCACACTTTGGAGGGTGTTCAGCTCTGTCTGGTTGAAGTCCAAAACATCTAAATCACCACAGGGGGTGCCGATCCAGACTCGGAGCTTGGCAGCGTCACTCCCACTTCTTTCCGATTCTCTTTTCCCTCCGCTAATACTTGCGTGTCTCTTGCCGAAAGCCACATCTTCAGGTTTTAGTTTGCTCTGCTTTAATGTGATGACGTCCTCTCTGCTCCTCTCCGCGTTAAATCCAGTCTGTGATTAAACGTTTTAACAGATAATAAATTCATGCTAGCAGAGAACCTGTTAGCTTTGGTGACATTAAAGATTAAGTTACTGTAATTATACTTGTGAAGTATGGCCTCAGGGCTCACGGGCCTATCTGTTCATAAAGGTAGATCTATGATGAGGTTCTGCTCGTATGGCTCGTATGTCTGAGGGCACGTTTTCAGCTAAAATTAGCAAACACTGATGTTTCTGTGCTTGTGGCATGCAGACAATAGCACCTGCATGTGTTAGATGTTCTGCTGCATACTTTTTACACACGTCTGAGCACAGGAGCCTGTATATGCACAAAATAAGAGGTACAGAGGATCACATTCGAATGTGTTACAACTTAAGTGTTGGCCTGTAGTCACTCAGATGCTTCCTAAAAGGGAGATGTTGCTAAAGATATAAGAATTTTCTCTGGTGTCACTCGTATTATTAATTCTACTGTTCATGTGCACGGAGGATGAAAATGATGACGCAGTGAAGTGAACAATACCTTTATTTATATTGCATGAAAAGACAAGAGCACGCAATAATGTCAAAATTAGTTTAGGACAGAAACACGATATCGGCTCTTTGCTAACATCTGCACAGACGGCATGCTAACAAAAAGCTAGCTAGTTGTACCATTTCCCATTTGGGGAAATGGTACAACTAGCTAGCTTCAGTGCTTCCTGTTTCTCATGAAAACATTTTAAAGGAAGCGAAGAGCAGACAAATGGACACATTTCATATTGAATGTCAAGGAAAACAAGATGTTTATTAAACCATGTGCCACAAAGCTCACTGGTAAAAACATAAAAAAAACAACTTATTTTATTCTGTCTCAACTTTAGATTAGGTATAGTTAAAGTTCAAGAATTGCTATGCCTTAACTAAATGTTTTAGTCAAAAGACAGTGATTAAATCTAAATCAAAATTTGCAGTCAAAATAAAAAACAAAACAAAACAATGCTAATGCTAGCTGTATGCTAGCTTTTACCTCAACTAAGTCACTGAACCATGTTTTTGGATTCATCTGATGAAGTTTCGGTTTTGGTGGGTGAACTTCTAGTGTTTTATCTGTCTCTACACTGCACCCGTACAGTTTATGCAGTTCTTCCATCCATGCTTGTTAGCAGTTAGCTGATGGAACTACTGCGACATCACTCGTTGGGCGCAGAGTAGTAGTAGTTAATGTCAAAATATATGGCAACTTCTTTTCTTTCTAAACTACATTCATGTTGGAGTATTTGGGGAAAAAAAGTAAGAATTATTTCACAGTTTGTCTTTTAATTTTCTCTGTTTATTAAAAGTAAATACAGCAAAAGCCGAACAAATGAAATTAAAATGAAACAGACATTTTTTTTAATGTCTGTTTTGATTTCTGTCTATGAGATGAAGCAGAATGGAAACTTTCTCGACATCTCTCCTTGTTAGGAATAAAGAAATATAATTCTCAGATATTTTACTATGAAAATGGAGCTTCAATATTCCACAGACAGAGAAAGTGCACTTATGAAAGCATACCAAAGAGCATAAAACTATTACTGCTGGAGTCAGGGACATTTATTTAAACAGGTCTTCATTTGCATGAAAATTCCCATCAAAAAACCTGGATATGTTTTCTAGAGAGAGCGCCAGCAGACATAATCTGTTTTTTATTTTTTATTCTTTAAAAAGAGAGATACTGTATAATCTCAAATGTAACCTTGATACATGAGTTCATTCACCATGGTAACAGGGCCACAGGAACTATCAGGCTAGATAAAGTCCGTGATTGGTGCTGTGTTGGTAGTGCATAGGTGGTATGTAGAGCTTTGGAGAACTGTGTGTAGATGCTCTTAGTGCTAATGTCACCAGGTTCAGAGTCTGGTTATGTAAAATAACCAGGGGATACTCCTGTTACCGTTCGTGTTGTTGGTGGTCCTTTACCTTCCCCCGTGACATTAAAGAGCAACGATTGTTGGAAACAATGAAAACTGCCGACTTCAACATTCATTCTAAACCTTTAGCATCATCTTTGAGCTACGCTGGCTTTTTGGAGGACTGCACACAAATGCATTTCCACATGTTCACCTGGCTGCTTAGCTATAGTGATGGGATTTCCGGCTCTTTTTAGAGAACCGGCTCTTTCGGCTCGGCTCACTAAAAAGAGCCGGCTTTTTCGGCTCCCAACCGGCTCTTCGGGTTGTTTTGTTGCTTTAATTAATTTATTATTAACAACATTATAAAATTATGCATGAAAGGAATTACTAATGTAAAAAATAAGTGGTTCTATTTATATATGTTTATATATAAATATATACGGTGGCCCCTAGAGTCAAAGCACGTACAAACTCCAAAAAGCACGTACAAAGTCCAAAACACATTTCCTGTGTTAACTGAACTTCCAAAACAGAGCTACTAGATCACTTAAATTACACAATTGAAAGCATATGTGTATTGTTTGTGTATTTATACACAAGAACTCATATATATATATATATTCAAATAATTAAAAAAAATGTTCATTTACCTGTTACTACCGCACACCAAATCCGGTTGTTGGTACTTCCTGGCTTGTGTAGCCACTAGGTAGCAAAAGCTCAACACATCCTGGAGCACTTATGTTGTGTTTTGTACGTGTTTTGGAGTTTGTACGTGCTTCAAGGTTTGTACGTGCTTCGGAGTTTGTACGTGCTAGGGAGTTTTTATGTGTTTTGGAGTTCGTACATGTTTTGGAGTTTGTACGTGCTTTGTTTGTAGGGGCCACCGTAAATATACTTTTATTTATTCACTCCACATAAAATGTAATAAATAAATCATATAATACAAAAAACAACTATTCACATTTCAACTTTTAACTATTTAAATTTTCAGCTTTTTCCTTTTAAACTAATTTAAAGTGAAACAACACAAAACACTTACAAACCAGAACGAGTGAAAAACAAAGAGTGAAAACAGATATAAGATCCCTTGAAAAATTATATAATGAAACTTGTATGTTTTGGATACTTACTAAAACAATATATGAAAGTGGCCACTTTCATGAGTAAATCATATAAGCCTTATAAGATTCACTATATGAAGTAGGCCAAATCTGAAGCAAGTCTTCTATAAGTTTTTACTATTTCTTTTCCATATGGGTAGTTGTGGATGATTACTATACCTTTCTAATGTGACGTTGTTATCCCTGGCTCTCTTTCTCTCTCTCTCCCTCCCGCTCTGTTCCTGTGCTACTGCAAGCAGTGTTGCCAACTCCTCAGTAAGGAAAATCGCTATTGGCTGTCCTAAAAGTCGCTAGAAGTCGCTAAATGACGTCATCGCCTAATTTGCATAATTGGTCATGTTAAATGGTAAATGGCCTGTATTTGTATAGCGCTTTACTAGTCCCTAAGGACCCCAAAGCGCTTTACATATCCAGTCATCCACCCATTCACGCACACATTCACACACTGGTGATGGCAGCTACATTGTAGCCACAGCCACCCTGGGGCGCACTGACAGAGGCGAGGCTAATCTAATTGTAACCTATGTTGTTGGAGAGAGAAATAACATCGTGGAAGAGACATAAAGTGAGTAAAAAACGTCCTAAATGCATTTAGAGTTTATTTAGAACTACAAATTAAATTTCTTTTAGCAATTATTGTTTTTTTTAATGTCACAATTCCAACCCTGCTCCTTTACCCGGGCTTGGACTGGCAAAAGTGACCCGAAATAGGCACTCTGGTGGAGTTACTCTGTGTGTGTGTTTATAAGTAGTTTTAAACCTTGTGATCTACAAAACAGCATAAGAGTAAAAAAGTAAAAGAAGAACTGACTGCGTTACAGCACCCGCTGCTTGTTGAGTGTGCTTGCTAGCACAGATTTTGGTATTCACATTTTTCTTTAAAAAAATAATAGTGTGTTGAGATACCGTGCATAACCGATACGATTCTTCCTCCTGGCGTAGAGGAGAACAGTTTTGCCAAATTATCCTAATCATGTGCTCAACAATGCTGTCAACAGGCCTGCTAAAGCCACTTAAATAACAAAGAGGTGAAGAATAAACCTTCTTTATAGTTGTATCCAATTATAAAAGAAAAGGAAGTTACTCAGCTGTTTAAGTATTCATTATGCCCTGCAGTCAGGCCTGGCTCTGGGCCTGGCTTCACGCCTATATGGCAGAATAAACTAGTAAAATTGGTTGCTTTCTTCTTCTTTTTATATTTATTGTTTAATCGATAAAAAGCAGCTGTGTCTGATTGTGGGCAGGTCACACCTTTCATTACACTATTTACTGTTATTTGTAAGTATTGTTTCATCTGTAATGGGCCAGTGAGACGGTGCAGTGTGGTGCAGCACTGAGTGCATGGCCTTAGTGTTAATGAGGGGCAACAAAGTGGGACAAAAGGCTGAACTGCTGGAGCACTTAAGAATACGGGTCAAAAAACCCTTTATTTACCAAGTGCAATAACTGCACAACCATTTAACCTACTGACACTGAACAGAAACATAAAAGGTGCTTCTGGTTCGTTTATCTCGCCAACATAATACATCTTCTGCCTTTGCCTTCAAACAAACCTGACTAATCTAATTACACAAATCAAAAAACAATCATGAAGCTGTAGTGGAAAGGGTGTGCAGAGCCCGCACATTCAGAGAGACAACTGCAAATTAGCCTGAACACACACGTCCATGTGTGATGTCAGAGCTCCGTGAAGTGAAAACGTGTGGCCAGTGTAGCAAAAACAGCAGCAAAGTTCACGTTGGTGTAAACTGGACTGAGTAAATAGATCACGACTTTCTCTCAGGAGACACGGGGTCTTCTTCAAAGTAAAACAACAAGCGATGTTGATTTTATTAAAAATTTGTGTAGAAAGGGTTTAGGATTAAAATTATTCCATAGCTTGTGATATCACGATAACATGATTGGTCAGCTAATGGTCCAAGAGACCATTGGTCCAACAATACCAACAGACTGTGACGCACAGACCCTTAAACCCATAAAGAGAAGCCGCCTTTCTTCATTTCCATGCTCATAGATGACATACCGTGTTAGAGCGTGAGTGAGACGGGGCTGTCGCTCCCAGCCTGTCAGTTTCGAACATGCAGGATTGTTTTTGTGAATCAGAAACATCATCTGTTCCCTTTTAGTTCCCAACCCTAATGTGTGAAACACTAGAGTCGCCACCACACCTCCAGCCTTCTAACACAGACATTCCAGGTGTCCAGAAGGAGACGGAGCCGAGTCTGACTACCAAAAATACCCACTTTCTTTCACTTACTCTGTATTTAAACATTAGTTGTTATTCGTCCCCGGCTTGCTCCCTGCACCCCCAACCCATGGTAGCCAGGTTCCTGCAGTGATAGTTGGATGATGCAGTATTAAATTACCTAAATAGTGTCGATAGCAAACATTGTTAGTTTATTTTGTTTGTGAATACATATTTTATTGGAATGCCTCATATCTAAATACTTCCTGAACGAAAGCCTGTTTAGATGGGAGGCAGCTTTCATCAGAGTTTCATCACATTTCTTCCGCTCTTTGCGCCCACTGACTTTCACTGCATCACTGCTGATCTCTGATGGTCTTGTTGAGTTTTACAAAAGGAGCTGAAAAACTGAGGCTGTGGTGCTCCAACTAAAGAAAACGCTTGAGCTTCGTCTGTCTGGAGGTTAAAGCGGACCTTTTCCAGTCATTTCCAGGTTTTTTGTTTGTTTTTCTACCAGAGCAGCTTTGCATGATTCACAGTTCAAAATAATCCTTATTTGAATCATACTGGGAATTGATCCTACTCTGCTCAGGATGTCTTCACTCTGTGAAACCACACAGAGCCAAAAATAAAAGCAGAAATTCTACAATACTCATCTCATAATTGAGCTGTGTTCAATATGAGCATCTGTCATTGCAACAGTAACATTAACACAACAGAAAACAGGGAAAAGCACAATAGGTTCCCTTAAATGACCAACAGTCTGGGAAGTGTTTGCTTTGCATTCAGCTGATTACGATTTATTTCCACTTGCTTGTTTACTCACACATTGAAATGGCCAATAAACTCCCTCTGGCTGTCAGCCATTCCATGTATTCAAACATTTTGAGGCATGCAAGCCCCAATAATAGCCAATCCACTGGCAGCAGCCATCGGGTCCTGGTACTGATCCACATGTTGTCTATAAAAGTCCTAATGTGGAGCTGCCCGACTATTTGGCAGCAGGAATGACCAATAACATTTAGTAAAACCTCATTTCTCTCTCTAATCAGGGACAGACTTTGTTTTTCCACAATTGGGTTTTCTTCAGGGTCTCTGAATGAATAGTTGGCTGAACAAGTGGCACCACTGGAAAGCAGCCGTGAAGGGAAAAAGACTCAAAGGCCAATGATTTTGATTTGCCTCCAATTTGCCACTTATTTTCTTCCTCCCTAGCTCTTCGGCTCCACTTTCTTAACGTGCACACACACACACACCTCCGCTCTGATGAGATTGGCCATTATTTTTGCTTGAATCCAGCCCCATATTCGTTTCTCAGTCAGCCACTAGCCTAAGAGGTTATTGGAAAGCTATCAGAACTCTTTGTGCATGGATGGAAATTGTGTAGAAAGCACAGAGGAGAGAGCCGTTATATTTCATCACTGCAGTGCATTTATTTGATTTGTGATATACTTTGTGAGGCGAGTAGATCCACAGCGTAATACTGTAGATGTAAAGGAATAAGAACCCACTAACGCAATGTGCACTTTCCTGAAACTTTGAAAACCATTAGCAATTTGTTATTGCGTTTGAATTTTTGAATAATGTTGCCATCTGTCTGTCGAGCCGCCGTGTTCTGAGATATAAACAGAAAGGTTCCCCTCGGCGTCGGTACTTGACAGCCAATAACTGGATACCAAGAAGTAACAGCCTGTTTTTAAGGAGTGGAAACGTCTGCATTTAGAGGTTGGAAGGGTGGTGGTGGTGGAGGTTTGTCTGCCAGGGGACCAGCCAGGAGTCCAGTTTCTGTAATAAATTGTTTGTTTAGTTTTTTGACATTTCTTTGATTGACTCAACTTTTGCAGTTACTTCATTAGTGTGAGGAAAAGATGATGGTGGAAAGAAACCACAGGATGAGGTTCAGGGTTACATCTCATAATTAGACCTAAGTGTGATCTGAAGAGAGTCCTGTATCAGTGCTGCTGTAAGCCCAAATCATCGTGGCACAGACACCAAATAAAAAGAAAAGAAACACCATTCACTTCAGCAAAATGGTGCTATTGGATGCCCCGTAAACGGTATTGAGCTGCTCAGGCTGATGCATTCTCTCACTTTACTACTTCTAAAAAACATGCTTCCAGTTTTAGGCAAAGATACGGAAACTAAGAAATTTATCTTTGCATACAATAAGTTGAAGAATAGTTCATTATTTCCTAGTGTCATGCTCTAGTCTCTTGGTTTCTGCCTCTGTGCTTCCTTGTTTTGTTTTCATGTCTGTACCTCTCATTGTTTCAGTGTCAAGCCCGCGTCTCTGTGCTTGTCTCGTGTTTCCTGTTTTACTTTGACAGTCTCGTGTGCCGTGTTACTGTTTTCAGTTTGCTTTGCCCGGTCTCGTTGTGTGTGATTACTCCCAGCTGTGCTCTCCTCCTGTATCTCATTCCCTCGTTATCTCTGTGTATTTAAGCCCTCTGTCTTCCTCTGTTTGTTGTCGGATCAGCTGTGTATCTCCTGCTGTATTTTGCCATATTCCAGGGTCCATGATCCTTGTCGCTGGTTTTCATGTGCCGTCCTCCACGTCTCAGGTCTTTGGTTTTTTTATACTTATTTTTGTAGTTGCTCCCAGTTTAGGTTTTGTTTAGTTCTTTGTCGCTTTCTGCTTTTGTTTGTATTCGTTTCCTGCTGTCATTAAAATACACTATCACTTTAAGGTCATCATCAGTGTCTATGTTGGTCGATACTCTCTTCACTCCTCGACAAATAGTTTATAATATGGTATGGGACAGTATGGTATTATGTAGTAGAACATGTTATGATATAAATTAACTTAATATCCTATTTAAGTCACTCTTTAATCATTGGTGTGGAATAAAAGTATATAATGTAATCAAGAAATATTTACAGCAATTGTGTCTAGTGTGTTTAGTGAATATTTCAGTGGAAATATTCACTAAAGGGAAATTATTTCCGGTTAAGCTGGTGCGGTCGACCGTGCACGTTCGATGACACGTGAGGAAAAGTAGGAGTAGCCCTTTCTCACTGCAGGCTGTAAACATTCTTCTCTGTCTTATATAAGAGGTGTGTAGCACATTATTAAAAAGATGAATGCACATTTTAGAGTTGAGTAAAATAGCACAAAGACACTGGTCCACAGAGGTGTGGAAAACAAATTCAGTAATTATCCTTCAGCGCATACAGGTGGGAGGTGGAGTCTCAGTGGGGGGCATTGTTTCTGTAGTTGTTCCTGCTTGCTGCAGACGTTGCTTCACCCTTCACCACCCTGACTGGAAACACATTCAGTACAGAAGCGTTCAGATCGTGGAAGGTTTTTTCTGAAATGTGACACGTTTACACATGAATGGATGGGAACACACACACACTTCTCCATCTGACTTGATGCTGGTGTCACTGGGAGACTTGCTTTCCTGCCAAGCTGCCGAGGCTGTCGTCTCCACAACACCTGGAGAAGCTTGGCAACTCCTGAAGCATTCTGTGTGCGTTTGTGGGGGTTTTTCTTCAAGGATTTTTTCAGTTCAGTTTGTTTTGTTTCTGCAAAGCAGATTTTGTGGGAGTTGCACAAAACCACATCAAATCAAGATATTAGCTTTATTTCTGAATGAAATTGAAAGTTGAGTGGCGTGGCCCGAGGATTTGGGGGAATTAGAAAGTGTTTTTATTCACTTCAACTCGGCTTCATCTCAAAGTTTATTCACTACTTGTTTCCAAATTTCTTTCTGAAGACTTTAACTCTGCGCAAACTTCTTTAATTTTCTCAGCTTAACAAATGTTTGTGTGTTTTCATAATCGGGATTCTTTTTGTAAACAAATGTCATTTGAACTGGATTCTGTTGAAACGGGTGATTGGACAGGACAGCGGTTTGTCTGCCATGACTCGCAGCCATATTTGGAAGGGCTTCTTGCAGATGGAAGCAGAAAAGCAAGTGTTGTGCAGGATGAGGGGCATCATTAATTCCCTCTCCCAGGCTCTGCGAGGATATTGCCAGAGAGCTGATCAAACAGCCTTGGCCACTTTTGGCTCATGCAGCTGTTGGTCGTTGTGTTCGTGCCCGTGTTTTATGTTTTGAACCAAAGATTCGGGCACTCGTGGTAAACTGCGAGGTCAGCCTCAGATAATCAAGGGTGAACCTGTGATTTTGTCTATACAGATAACTTGTAATTACCACACTGCAGTAATGTAATTAAAAAATAAATAAAATGGATTCTTATCTTTGGTCACCGATATCCAGGATTCAGATGAAGGAATGAGCAGAGCAACTGAAAATTCCCTCTCTCCTTCTCTATGGGGACGCAGAAGAGCAGCAGCCAGTGGCCTGAAGCTCATTTCTGCTGCTTGTATCTGCAGCCTGATTTTTTTTTATTTATTTATTTATTTTTTGGTCGGTATTCACGACTTGAGGCTATAGATGAGCGTGAAAACCTAAATAGACTAAACTGACATTCGCCTTCAGGCTAATCTCTTCCCTCTGTGCCTTCTCACTGTGGTGGAGGGCTTTGAGTGATTTTCAGAGTGGACTATGTACAGGAAGAGCTATAGAGGTCCCTCGGCCCGTACATCACACACGGCCTTGGGGTTTTGATCCCAGCTGCCAAAAGACCTCAGGGTTGGTGTCGTGTTTGTGTAACGGCCCCTGATATTTCACGCAGAAATGGGCAGAGTTCCTTTGACATTTTCTGTGGCTTTTCAAGTCCAGTTCATCCAGTGGAAGCATTTGTATCCTCAGTTCTTCAGAAACTCAAATGTCTCTGGTGCTTATTGATAATAATAATTGATAATTGAAATAAGCAGACAAGATGATCACAGCTTCACGGGTGAGATTAAGGAAGGTGGCCAATTCAGAGCCAGAAAAACAAGGAGAAAATTTGCCACGAGGATAATAACCTTCAGCTTTTTTGCACTTAAAACTAGTAAGATTCACAGTTACACACACCCCTACATGAATGTGTGTGTGTGTCCACTTTAAATGCTATTTTAGAACCATCTCCGTTTGGATAGCTTTGCGCCTCGCTTGGCTTTTGTTTATTCTCACACTGCTTATTTCAAGCTTATCTATCAGCCTGGACGTTGCTAAGCTGCACCTCTTCAGCTCTCTGCATCTTCCCCTCACACAGAAATGAAAATCGGACCATACACAATGAGATTTCCCCATTTTTGCTGACTGGTGTTTTGGAGTCTCCTCTGTAGCCTTCAGCACTCTCTCACCGGGGCCCTGCCTTGTGCCATTTGTTTCAGTTAGCGGGTAATGTGTGTGGTTGTCAAAAACAATTGGCTTGGGTGGTGTGAGGCACGCACTCCAAAGCGCGACCGACAGTAAATTGTATTTTTCCACAGAGTTATTAGGCCATTATTATGGCGCTAGAAGTGAACAATGCCTCCTCATCATCAAAGGCAGACAATTAGAATCATCATTAATCGCTGCTATCGGCACATCAATGGGGCAAGGGGTTATAATGGAGTTATAGACCACTTATGGGGTAATCAATCAATGGGATTGCTAACTAAACTCTCTTTCATTGTGCCAAGGACTGAGTGGCCAGTCAGTGACTCAAATGAGAGCTATTGGATAGGAGTATGTGAGAGGAATGTTTACGGCATGTTATTTGTAGTAATGTTCAGTTGTGTCCAATCTCTTATCTTAAAGTCATTTTCCTCTGTGGCTCCGCAGAGCTGCATCCAAGCAATCATAGTCAGCTCCATCCTGCAGCCCCAAGGGGCTACAATAATGGCTGAATACATAAAGGCCAGATTAGAGTAAATTGATGCTGTTATTGCTGTTCCACACCAGCACCAGTGGAACATTTAGCAGCTAAACAGGCAGACAGTTTTCTCAGGAGACGGTGAAGACCCAATAAGAGCTCAAAGACAAACGATGATTGGACCGTGATGAATAGAAATGTTGCTCTTTTGCCTAATGAATGCTGAAATATTTACCATTACTGTTTGAAAGATGTTGCGTCAGTGCGACCAAAACATGTTTTTGATGCCAGTGGTGCTGAAAAGGCCACCCGCGCTAATCCAACACTTCATTGGTTACTTCTTGCTGAGACTGACTTTGAAAACTTCCATAAAGCTTGGTGGCATTCGGTGAGGTACATTTGGGTACAGTGAACTCATGTTCAAGAAACCAGTTTGAGATGATGTTTGATTTGTGACGTGACGTATTAACCTGCTGCAAACATCCTTTATCTGATTTTGGTGAGCTTGTATGAACTGCACCCTCCGTTTCAGCTAACAGGGATGGTGTTCTGCTGCTGTAGCTCGTCTGCTTCAAGGCTTAAAATGTTGTTTCTGCAAAGATGCTCTTCTGCTCACCTTCATCGTGGTTATTTGAGTTACTGAAGTCAAAATCCCAGATTAAACCTGAAGTTATCCAGCCAAGTCCTGCTTTATACTTTAGGCCTCTGGAAGAATCCTGTGTGAAGCCAAATGTCAGAAATGACTATTTTTTTGCAGTTTGTGAAGCACATTTACCCACTGACTAAATACACGGTGCTTATTTTAGGAGTGGGTCCTAAAACTGAGAGGGGAGTGGATTGCCCGTTTTGTACTTGTGATGTTTTATGTAGTTGGTTTTGTGCTGTTTGGTTTTATTTGCCTTTCACAGATCTGTGACTACTGCAGCTTTAATGCAGCTTTAACTACGCAGATGCCCTGTAATCTCTTCAGATGAAACGGCAGCCCACAGGGGACAAAAACACAGCATCATGACACTTATTTGCCTTATAAAAGCTATCCAAATAAACAATGTTGTCAGTGCGAACCGGGCTTTCATCAAACCCCAGAGAAACAGTCTTGTTAGCAGTACGCAACCCTAAGGTCAGCGTGCTGCCCTCGGCTATAATCCTTTCTTATTCTCTGTCTCCTCTCAGATGACCCAAGAACAGTGCACTCATAGGAACAATGTCCAGAGTTCAGAGAAACCACAAGTGTACAAAGTGGGAATATACGGCTGGAGGAAACGCTGCCTTTACTTCTTCGTCCTGCTGCTGATGATCCTGATCCTGATCAACTTGGCACTAACTATCTGGATCCTCAAAGTCATGAACTTCACCATAGTAAGTTGCACCTTTTCAGCATTTGCATGCTGCTGGCGTTTCCTCACATGACCTTAAAATGCTCGTTTTACAGTCATCACACCGCTTAGATTTCCTCCTTACATGTGAGTGAAACGTCTACATCACATCTACGTCTTAACTTCCGCCATAACTGGGTCTCCATCTTAACCCTACACCACCACCTTCTACATAACCTGACGTGAACCTCCTGAGAAATAAAAGTACACGTCGGGTCAGCGCGTACCACAGCGACCTGAATGGCGTGGAAGGTTGCGGTGTAGCGATAAAAGGAGTTTTGTAAGTTATGATGTAAAGCTCAAATCAACCTTTATGTTACATGAAATATGAAGCTAATGATGGCCCATTCAGAATCATTAGATACTTAGCCTTTGAGGTTCATCTCTGTAACCGCGCGACATTTAAACCTCTGCTTCACTCCGGTGCTGTGCTTTTATTTATTATTTATTCGTAACACATCAGGGCTCGCTTGTTCATAAGCTCCAGATGTGATAGCTTTTTAAATTTTCATGCAGTTGATTGCACTCTTTGTTGGTGAAATGCTCGGCAGATCGACTGCCTCTGCAGGTGGTTTGAGTGATGAGAGAAACGTCAGGCGTCTCGGACTTGTTTTGAAATTACAGCTAATTTCAGAAACTGTCTTTATACGACTTCTCTGTATAACTCCATTTTCAGCTGCGGTCCTTTTTTCTTCTGCTCCTCCTTTGCAACTTGTCTCCATCTTGTAAAAAAACAAAAACAATCACAAAACAATTTGTTCTCACCACACAGACTGCGTTTTGTCTAACTGAACCTGATCTAAAGGATAAAACCTGAACTGTAAAGCTGTCGCCCTCCTCCTCCTCCTCCTCCTCCCGGAGCTCCTCCATGCTACCACTACATCAAACAAAACAAACGCTTGGAGCTCCGCTTTTTCACATATGAATAACTTTACCGGAGAATCACACAGCAGACTAATTTGCATCAAGATTGCTCTATTTTCTGTGCTAAGCAGGCACTGCCGGATTGTTTTCATACAGCACTTTCCACAGATCCCATTTGCTAAGCAGTATTTTTATATATTTAACGTAGATGAGCTTTCACTCTGTTGCAGACATTTAGTGTCATTGTCTGCTCATATCCAAGTGGAAGTCTTTAACAACAGATCTGAACTGCTAATGTTATCTGAACCACAGGCCTGTTAGTATCCCAGCCTCCTTCATGGCAAAAAAACAGTTCATTTAGATTCAATTCAGTTTTGCTTACATAGTAAAAAATCACCCAACAGTCTCCTCAATGCATTTTATATTGTGAGGTAAAGACCCTAACAAGCACCAGGTGACAGTGGGAAAGAAAACTCCCTTTTAACAGGAAGAAGCCTCCTGCACGACCAAGGAGGGGCGGGGCCATGTGCCACGTGCAGTTAGGGGTGAGCGGAGGACGACAGGACAAGGACACACTGTGCAAGAGAGACAGAGATTATTAATAACTATTGCAGAGTGGTGTATAAACAGTGCATCATGGGAAGCCCACAGCAGCCCGGACCTACTGCAGCGTGAAAACGGGAGGATTCAGGGTTACCTGATCCTGCCTTAACGATATACTTTATTAAAAAGGAAAGTTTTAAACGTAGTGAGGGTGTCTGTCTCCTGAATCCAAACTGGCACCAGTGTCACCAGTGTAACCAGCAGTCATGCTCCCATGCACAGCAGATCCTGTCTAACCTCTTTTATCGATTAACGCTTCAGATCTATTTTTGGCTTCATGATGCAAATTGTTAACATCGCTGGATGTCGGTCATTGCCGGTCCGCTTCACTGATGGGGGATTTCCCTCGTGTGTTAATGAGCATAATGTAAGCTTAGAGAAATTAAAACAGCTGACTGTTCTAATCAAAGGCCGAGCTGAGATCTGGCCCGTGTTTGATGCAGGGTTTTCTTTTTGTGTCATTCTTCGCACAGTTCAAATCGCACCGGGAGCATTTCAGCAGTGGGCCGTTTAGTCAGCATGGGGTCTTTCATTCTGGAGCTTGACCGGATTCTCTTTGCGTTTCTCTGTCTGACTTCCTGCCCTCCAGCTCTGCAAAGCTTGAAGTGGCTTCTGTGGAAAACAGACCGGACGCTGCTTTAAGTGGCACAGAGCAGAGAGCGGTTCTGGGACGCTTGTGAAATGCGCTTCAGAGCGTTTGGTGGAATAAGGGGCGAATATCAGCTCCAGCTTCAGAGCTGTGAGGCGATGCAGTCGTGCCTGATGTGTGTTGCTGGGGTTAACTCACAGACAGTAATGATTCAGTACTCAGTAGCCTCTCAGTTTGATGCACCACTTAACTTGAGAGAGCACAGAAAGAGAAAGTAATTATTTTATGCTGATGAATTAATGTGGGAGTACTCCCTGCCTGGGCTGTATGAGGCATCTTTCACTACTCGGTGATATTTTCTAATCCTTAACTACTTTGTGCTGCTCGTCGGCAGGTCCTGACTTAATCAGGGACCACTCATGATAAAGCGGTCAGTGTACTCATTATCACATAATTCATGATATTCATGAATCATTTCTGATTTATCAATATAGATCAGTTTGTTCTCGTCATTATCTACAATCCTGAAATCCACTAAGAATCACTGGAAATACGCCGCTCATTAATTACGGAGTAATGTATCGGCTCCTGAATCTTTTCGTTTAATGCGTGATTGAATACTCATGTTTACACTGGTTTGTTTGTTTCAGTGCTAACAAACCCTGGAAATCCTCACTCACTAGTTTTTGTACCAAAAACACGAAACATAAAGAGCTTACATGATCGCCATGATCACTAAGACCTACAGCCGTCATCGTGATCGACCAAAACAACACGAATGTGCTGCGTTTGTGCACATTTATCTGCAACTGACACTCGGAGAGCACGTCTCAACCGAATGGTGTTGCAGCTGAAGGTGAACATGTTTGCAGATGATGCAGTGGTTGTTGCTTTGCTCACAGAAGATGAAACACGACGTTGTGCACACGCAAGTGAGTTTTTTAGTTGTCAAATACGGCAACAATTCCACTTTATTTCACCTGGAGGCTGCAGCAGTCGATGGCCTGCTCCCTGCCTATCATTCATTCGTACTCTGTGTTATTGCCTGGTGTCGTGCGCTGCCCATCGATAGAACAAGTACAATAAGAATGTTCACATGTCCGCTAAGACTGCACGTCAACAACAAGACGGTCAACACAGCTTTGATCTGAGTGGCGGAGAAAGGCTTTTATTGTCTTGAAGAACATTGCAGTTAACTGTATGGAGTGTCTTTCATCGTGATGTGTTTTCTGTTTTGTATTTATCTGAGAGTTTCCACAGACAGAGGAGAGACGGATAATAACTCACTTATGTAATCATAAATCTCTTACGCTGAAGAAGAGCTTCTTTGCTCACAGCTGTCAGCCTGATAAACTCTGGACAATAACAGCCACACACAAAGATGAGATGAAACGGGTAAGATTTCATTTATTTATTTTTATAGGTTATCATGCAATTATTTTACATTTCACCAGACTGGGCTGTGTGAGGTTCACCAGCTCTGCTGCCTTTCTGCAGTCGATCCTAGAATCTAAATTTGATACCGAAAAGGAAAATACTGGAGACCATTTTCAAAACATGACATACAATAAAAAGTTAAAAAGGGCAAAAACACTAAAAAGACAATGTTTTTGGCCATTTTTCAGCAGGTATATCATGGTTCTGATGACTTCTGGTGGTGCTTTACTTTCACTGCTGCTCAGACAGAGTTGGTGAGGTAGGCTGCCACTGCTTCTGTCCAGGTGATTCTTGACTTTCATCAGCTTCAATCTTGGACTTGAAGAGATTGAAATTTGCCGTCTCACCTGTTTTATCATCAGCAAATACAACAAATCAAATTTAGAATTTTTGTTTTTATAGCAAAGACTTTACAAAAGGCTTTTATATTAACAAAAAACAGCATCATCAAAGCAACAAACTAAAAGGTTCTGTTGAAGATGTGTAATCTAATATCTACTGTATGTGCTCGTGCGCATCTTTAATCCCACTTAACTATTTGGCAGTTCATGTTTATTATACATCACAAATTGTGTGCGTAATAAAAAGTGTTAAACTGATCCTTATGCAGCCCAGCTCATCCAAATCAACCGCGTTGCTCTCTCTAAGACTCCGAGATGAGCTTTAAGTGCCTCAGACTGTTCCTCTTTCCCTTCTCTCCCGTTTATTTCTCCTTGCTGTTGTCGTCTGTCTCCCTGCTTAGTAATCCACTGTCCCCGTGACGAGTCAGATGCAACAGAGTACAAGACACATTTTCAGTACACTGCACATAGAAACACGTGCGCGCACAGCACATGGCCGCTGCTGTGAATAAAACATGAAGTCTGCTTCACAGCGGGGCTTTAATATGAGATCTACATAAATCAGAAAGCAGTTTCTCTGAAGCTGAGCCGTATGTTCTGACAGAGCTGCACAGGGAATGTTAGAATGTTTTTAATGCGTCACCCTGCTGAGTATAGAATAAGGAAATCATTTGAAATGTGGTAGATGGTTTTCAAAAGGGAAGGACTTAAAGTCGCAGCAAACCAAGGAAAGACACGTCTGCTTCCACCTCCAGCTCCAATCAGCAAGTCCCTCTGACAGAGGTGGACCCCACAACAAATTAAACATTAATTATTATTTTTATTAGAACTATATTCCACCTGACGTCCTATGTGCCAATGTAGGTTCTCCTGGTCGAAAGAAGAATTGGTTTGGTGGCTTTCACCACCTACGGTCTTCCAGGAAGTTAGTCCCTGTTTTTCTTTTTAGCATTTCTGTAGCAGGTGAGCTTTTTCCGGGCCCCACGTCCTACCCTCCTCTTTTTTTTAATCTGGGTTTGGGACTGGCAGTGGCGGAAAAGATGGCGCTGGGTAGGGCGCGCTCTATGCAAACCACCAACCAACATCACCAGTCAGGCAGAGGAAAGCAAAAGAGAGAAACACCTGGTGACGGACCTCGAGGCAGAAGCACAAAAGATGGGCTACACCTGGATGCAACTAGAAAAAATGGTCCAGGACAAATCTCTGGAGATCTGCCTTTGGTGGCCACACCCTCGGACGGGCAGTATTAGTAGTAGTACTATATTGAACCACCTAACATGCTTTTCAGGTGCAGCTTGCAGCCCTGTCTCAGTATTTATTTGGTCCAGGACACAAAAGCTAAGCGGCTAACAAAAGCTAGCCAGTGCTCACAGTTCAGCCCTGTTCTTACTTTCTTTTACTCTCGTCCAGTGAAGTCCAGAAAACAATTCATACAAAAATATAAAGACTTATGTGAAAAGGCTCTTGCATATATGGCAGAGCTGCTGACACCTTATTTACTATTTATTTATTCATTATTATGATTATTATTGAAATTAAATATCCAAAAGCCAGATGAAGGAGAGGAGTATGGCTGGATGGGGAGAAGGAGGTTTGTATTTTGCAAATTCAATGCAGAATGCATAATTTATTTTAAGAAAGTTAACCTAGTTTTTCACTATAAAGAGTGTGATCAGAATAAAAAAATATCCAACACTGGTTTATGTTTTACAACCTTTTCACAGTAAAGAAAGAGGCTGGTCTAGAAACATTTAGTAATATCTTTAAAATAAAAAACAGCACAAACCAAAGTTTTCACAGCACAAACGTTTGACATCAATTGTGTTTGATTTGAAGACAGTGGGGGTCCACGAGACTCAAACACTTGTTTATCTTTACAATAAAAAACTGAAGTATTTTCAACTTTAACAGACTGCAAGTTTGGAAACTTCACCAAATAACTACCTACTTTAACTGCTAAACCAAAGTGTTATATTACATGTTTTAACAAAAAAACGTTATTTAATTAAACACTAAACTGCACTGGGTTCTTTCTCCCGTATACGATGATCAGAGTTCTTCAAAGGTCAGCATTTACACAAATCTGAATTCAAACCTGATCTCTCCTCATCAAAGGTAATTAAAGACGTCGTAGGGACGCCACGTCCAGCACAGCGTCTGCTGTTTAATCCAGAGTCAAATTATCACTTTTAATTCTTACATTTTTTTTTTATCAAATCAATGAATGTATTCAAATTAGCTGTGCTGAGCAGGAACAGGAGGTTTAGTGTAAATGTTTCATTTCTGCGTAACTCCGTCACTTCCAGACTGCAATAATAGAAACGTGTGAATAATGAATATGGACAAGCAGTGGACATGAGGGAGACGGATGCTTGTGTGCGCAGGAGGCTCTGAGGTTACTTAGTAATGCACAGCGAGCGCCCCTTAATCAAAGTTTAACCTTTGTCGTACTGTGTCGGTATGCATGCCAAAATTTGGCACTAAATGTTTGTACACATGAGCTTTTTTTTTTTTTTACTATTAATGTGAATTTTATATTGCCACTTAGTGACCTGCATAAATGTCTCATAGCAAAACATCAAATCCTCCTACATTTAGCCTTAATGCCTTTCACTCTTACAAAAAATGGCTGTAGATAGTTTTCTCTTGTTGTTTCTTGTTGTTGTTGCCTGGATGGTCTTTAAACAACCTCCTTCCAACAGCACCCTGCATGTATGATTGTTAAGAGTTAAGAGTTATAGGCCTGGCGTCAGTGGCGACCAGTCGTTTGCTACACTGCAGGTGGACATTTCTTACTTTTAAGGTGGAATTGCCAGAGATCTCTTTAAATTTAAGCCACTTTTTGTAGTTTTGTCTCTGTGCACCAGCACAGTAACTTTTAAATCAAATCATACTCGACATGTAATCCGAGTGCAGAGTTTCAGCATGACCACAATTACTGCAACAGTGTCCGGTGAAATTGTTGCTTCTAAGACGAGGACCTGATCTGTGACCACATTCTATCAACTCCAGTCTCGACAGCAACTCATGATGGGGATAAGATGGCAGTTAGACCGAGTCCGTTTGCTATCAGACTGAAATGGTTTCAAGGTGATAATTACAAGTAATCTGTTTGTAATAACACCGTGAAAATCACAAAATGGTTGTTGCCGTCTACAGTCAAGGCTTTACCTCACAGACCAGAAATGGGAAAAACCACAAAATATAACAACTGCAAAATAGAATAAGGGCAGCCTTGCTTTGATATAGAAATAGAACTTAAATAGAATCATTTGGCAACCAGTTGAGTCAGATGAGTTGCAGAATGACTCAAATCGATTGTTAGACGTTGTTTATAGATTAGATTAGACGACGAGTGCTTGCAAACCACTGAGTGAGTGAACTTTGTCCAAGCCAGACTGTGATCACTTCCCACCAGGTGACCTGCGCAGAGGTCGGCCACAGGTTGGGAATGTTGCATGTGCAACCTTCAGACAACAAATTGAGCACTGCAACTGCCTGCAAGTCATTTGCAAAATGCAAAAGAATTCAGTGCAACCGCTCATTTTCCCCCTAGCTTCAGACAGTTATTAACAGAAAAGTAGTATTAAAATATTAAAGTATTAAAAACAATCCACATATTTAAAATTCTGGTATTCCCTCCGGTTCCTTTTCAGACTCTGAAAATGGGGAACTATGTTTAAAAAATGGTTATCAAAAGTTCCTAAACAGTTTATGGGTCCTTGTGTTAAAACACATCTTGACTGTTTGATCTCAATCCTCTGTGGTGGCCTATCGAGGCAAAAATACAGAAATTGCATAAAATCCAAATGCTTTTGGACCTGACTGCAGGAGTGTATTTTTCCTCCATGGAGAGATTCACTAATGATCTTCTTTGATATATTTCACCAACTTAGATTTCATCAGCCTGTTGTACCAGACAAACAGTTCAACTCTTTCAGGGGAACAAACATCAGTGAAGTGTACCGTGACCTAGTACAAACATGTAGTTTCTTATGGTGTCCTGAAAGTTTTCTAATGACATTTTGCAGCTCAAACACATCCCACAAATGCTGTGTTTAAAACAACAACATATAGTTGGGTGCTAAATTCTTTCAGATGAACTTCAAACAGAATTTCTTTTGTGGAAAAAGTGCATCAATGCATCAGATCCACTTGATGCAGCTGCTGGTTGTTAGAGCAGAAACGCATCAGGTCACGCATGACATTTTCCCCATCTGAGGAAATGCTGTCCTCGGTATTCTGAGCTATTATGAAAATGTGTGTAAAGTTCAACTTGAGAGCTCCATGCTCTACAAATGGCCCCTTTGAAGTCATGCATTAGTGCAGGTCAGCAGATTATCAATTGATGCAATTGGAACAATTGTGAGTTCACACAAGCAAGCAAAGATACACCAATGCGATTCAATTATTTGTGCACCATGGAGTGTAAAAATGATGTGCGTGGAAACGAATGGAAATGTTTACATGAGACGTTTGGTTGGGTTTGAGCACTCGCCTCCAGCCGAGAGGCTTCAGATCAGAAAGTGACAAGTTTGGAGCGACGTTCACTTTTTACTAATGTCGTTTCTCGCTGCATCACATGCACAGCTTTGGCTAAGCATTAATGCCCTGCTTGCAGCTGTGTTAGTTCAGGGATGCTGTAAGAGCTGACATGCATCTGAAAAATATCACCTGATTATTAAGAATAAATTATAATTAAGGTTTAAAAAAAGACTCGTCTGTCATAATGTTGAAATAAAATGGTTTTATTGGGAAATGTTTCTTCTTCCACCTTGCTGTTCAGTCACATATAGACTTCCCACTGAAGAGTTGATCCACTTTAACTCCTGCCTTTATTAAGATTTTCATTATCATTCTAGTAAAAGTGACCCCATCCAGACTGAGATATGCATTTACAAGTATCGCCTGTCAGTTATGTTGTTTCCATGAATGACCTGATGCTTTGAAATCTAAGTTGACGTTAGGAAGGATTCTCCAGTGTCTCCTTTGCTAAAGGAGATAATAAAGGAAGCATTTAGGAACCTTTCCTAAACATTTAGTTTAACCTGGGTAAGAATCTACTTTCGTTTTTCCATCAGTACTGAAGAATATCTTTACCACTGGATCATTTTGTCCTCTTAATTTGATTTCCAATATATTTACACTTTTCTTGGGTGTTTTGTATGCAATGCTGAACATTTCTATAGTGGGGGTTAAAGCAGCTGTGGACGGTGGGCCACCTGCAGGTGGGCTTCAGAGGCCGTGTCAGAAACAAGAAGAGCTCAGGGCAGGCAAGTCATTAAAAGTTAATAGAATCACCATAAATTTCAAATGAAGAGTTAAAATGCTGCTAATTAAGATTGTACTTAATTAGAGCAGCCACTTTCATTTCACCCACTTTTCCTTTTTCATTATGTCATCAGCCACAACAGTGCAGCTGAAATCCCCCGTGGGCTCCTGCTCTTGTGCTGCTGCTTCTGTCTGAAAAGGTCTGCGAGACCCACAAACTAATCGCTGCATCAGTCGTGCAGAGAGTGGTGGCAGGAGACTTACGCGCCGATCTGCTCTGAAAGTGTGGATCTGTGCAGGATCTGTAGGCTGTAATGATGCGCTTTGTCTGTAAGACTTTATGCCTGTGTGCTGTTCGTCATGCAGTTGTGTACAAGTCTGTTACTTCTTCGCCTGTCTCAGGAGACGTACAGCTCGTAGAGCTGCGTTTTCAGCCACCGATTATTTTAAATAGGCTTGCCGCTGCAGCAAAGACAGCCGGGGACTCTCAGATTGAGACCGATTAAACGGGCTGCACCTCATGTACATGGACTGGAGTCGGTGAGGTAATGAGTTAAAGGGGGGAGGGTGAGTGATGTATTAGCTGCCCTCCCACCCGGGCTTTCCACTCCAGCAAACCAGGCCTGTTTCTCAGCCAGAGGAGCTGACTGCAGGTAGGAGGCGACCAGTGTAACCGAGAGCCTTCGGTGAACACTTCCTTTCATCTTGATTGTCTGAACCTCATCTGCCCCCCACGCACACCTAGTCAAAGAAATACAATTTAAAAAACCCTGAGAGGAATTATGTCCTTCCAGGCTGGTCCAAAAAACCTTTTCTGATTCCACCTTAGCCTCATTTAGTGTCTCATTCACAGGATGGGATCGTTGCCATTTCCCAATGTACACTTTCAGTCTTACAAATAAATCATAAATCCTGGCCTGGGGTCATTTAAAAAAATATATATAGACATACATATTTTCCCAAGTATTTGGGTTTAAATCTTGCACCACTGGTGTTGGTTTTGTGGTTTAGTTATGACAAATAAAACTGAAAAACCAATTTGAAGGCATCACTTGTACAGTATGGATTAAGACTAGAGATAAAAGAAACCCATCCATCCACCCATCTTCTTCCCCCGGGGTCCAGGTCGCAGGGGCAGCGGTACAACTGTTTCGGGGTTCGTCTCGTTGTTGCCCCTCTAGTGCACCTGTTCATTAACACCAAAGCACATGAAACTACTTAAATGACCAGATGAATATCCCAGAAGATTAACTGACTTCATGCTGTGCTCTGATTAAAAAGCATTCCTTTAATTTCTTTAAGCAGTGTATCAAATTTCAGTATTACTGTAATGTAACACAGGTTACTTTTACCTAAACTGCAGCTGAGTCCAAATAGTTTAATTTTAAAGCTGAAGAAATGGTGGTATAGTCACTGAAACATGGCTTATGTGAAACCACTGCACTCGGTCATCGTGCACATGTTTAAATCGAAAATACTCAAGTATCTGCAGCCAGAATGGGACTGAAAACCTTTCTGATCTGAATCAAAATGAAGAAGAAGTCACAGTCCATCACAGAAAGGTTGGATCATCTCTGAGTCTGAATCTAGATAATGTCATTTGAACCGTTTTAGATAATTTCCCGGTCCTTTCAGGCATTCATAATACTGTGTAGACAGTGCATATTCAAAGAAGGCAATTGATTTACAAAACATCATTATGCAGACGGGCAGAAGTTAACTTTGTTACAGTGGAGCACTTTAACAGGACCGCGGTCGGTCTGCCCGCTCCCTGCTGCCAGCGAGAGATTAATGAGAGGAGGGAGGGACAAATAAGAGAAAACACTCTCCTGTACCCGCTATCCCCACCGGAGCCTGTACTTAAAGCAAAGCTAGGTGAACTGTTGTGACTGCGTGATATGGATCACTGCTCCTGGGAGACAGTGCCGGAGCCAGCAGGTGGAGGTTTGCAGCAGCACCACACTGGGCTGTAGAACCAAAAGCCTCAGCTCTATCGAGTCCCAGAGTGAGGCCGGTGCTGCCAGCAGCTCCAACCCAGAGGGGGAGCTTGACCTTCCTCTCCAGTCAAACCACCAGCACTCACCAACTCCCAGAATGCTCTCTGTCAGATGTTGTTTACTTGTGGCTGGTTGTTCATTAATTGCAAATCCCATCAGTAAATTTGGCAAGGCCATAACTGTCTCTGAATTTGAAGTTGGAGCTGCTGTCATTTTTAGAATAGATAAAGAAAGTTTAAATGTGCGCCTGTGTTTTTGCTCTTTGTTCTGTGTTCACTGGTTCTGTTTTGAGAATCCTTTTCCCCTATAAAAGAGATGCAGACACTCTGCCTCCACCCAAACCGGCATTATTAATTTTTTTTATCGAACGTCTCAGGGCGCCTCTGGGGAATTTTACTGAATAAGACTAAAAATAGAAAGTCAGACCTGAAAGTTTCTTAGAAAAAAAGAAGCTTCTTTAACCTGGCTGTTGGAGTGTTGTCATTAATTTGAAACGCTGCTTTCTGTGCCACCCTTTGTCAAAGTGACCTTTCAACTACACTTATTATCTTGTGTGCTCTTGGGAAAGTTAAAAAAGATTACATATTCCTTCACTTTGAGCCAGTGGTAATCGTGTGAGCAGGTTGTTTTATATCCTGCTGCCATTTGGAACCTCAAAGGAGTGCAAGTAACTAAAGGGGACCTGTGTTGTGCTTTGCCTGCTCTTACAATAGTGGTTGTTCACAGTAAACATGGCCAAAGTTTCATATAATTAGCTGTGCCAGAGATTTAATTAGTTTTGTCTGTTTAACCCAGGGGTGGGGAACTCCTGCAGCTTTTAGACGTGTCACAGCTCATTTAAATGGCTAAATTAGCTCCTCAACATGTCTTGAGGTTCTCCAGAGGCCTGGTGATGAACTAATCATTTGATTCAGGTGTGCTGACCCAGGGTGAGATCTAAAACCTGCAGGACTGGAGTTGGACACCCCGTGGTTAAACTATATGGCTTATGGGGCGTTATCGCAGCGTGGTCACTCAACTTTGTGATCAAACTTGAGAACAAGGCAATGCAGGATTTTGAAATGGAAAGGTCAGAGGTCATGTATTCCGAAAACCACACAATAATACCACAGGTAAATCTATTGGGAGGCTGAGAGGTAGCAACGGCAGCCATCAGTGGTTTTCAAAATGCTCTGAATGGTCACTTTCAGGTTTTCAGCCTAAACTTGACTCAAAATAGACGTCTGAGCATTAAGGCTCCACCTACCTGCTGTTGAAACGTTGTGTCTCTGAGGGGCAGCCAATCAGAAGACAGGTGCTTTTGGCTTAATGGCAGGTAAAACAGCTTGTTTCAAACAGAGGATGAAGGGAGGAGTACAAGACAAATGCAGATTATTTTTGAATGTTAAATCTTCCACAGCTATGGAAGATTTCAGGCTGGTAAAGATCTCCTTTGAAATTTGCTTCAGTAAAAGTCTTTTTTTAATTTTTCTGTTGCTGTTTGTGACTCCAAACAGATTTTTTGTGGAGAAAGCGTGCTCCCTTTTAGCATCCTAAAAAAATGATATGTTTGCCACAATGGTATCTTTTAATAAGCCAAAAATCTCCCACAGAAATGTCTACACATCTCTGCCTGCAAGATTTATCAAGTTTCAAAGGGAACATAGAGGAGCTGCTTGGTGCTAGACCAAGATGGTACCAGCTAGCACAGGCTTGGAAGCTTTGCAGCTCCTGGAAAACTCTCAACTTATTATTCACTCACCCACGTGCATGCACACAAACACAGATCACATTTTGCAATTGTTTCACATTTTACAGTGAGAGCAGTTTTTGACCCACAAATGCACAGATTACATTTTTCATTAGCAGAGATGAACTTCAAAGCAAAAGTCCTTAGAGGGTAAATCCTGTATCTATGACATTATAGTCTGTATATACAGATGGAAGCTATAGAGTCAACCCGTCACCCATAGCAGTCCTGGCCTGAACCTGGTTCTGCTGGAAGCTTGTTCCTGTTGAAAGGAAGTGTTTGTTCATGGGGGGGTCGGCTGATATTCTCTGTATCGTTGCAGGGATACCTTACATTATAAAGCAGGTGAGTGTTGTTGTGATTTGGTGCTATATAAATAAAATGTAATTAAACTACACCCACCGGTTAGTGAAGTGCATTTATGAAGCCTCGAGTTGAGTGTTTTGGCTGTGGTCATCTTGGTGTTTTGAAATTGGGCAAAGGGGGGGAATGATCTACAAAATGAACATTATGTTATACTCAATAGGACTTGAAACTTTTAATTGAGGCTGTGACCTCACCAGTGTTACCTGAGGTCATCAATCAAGAGAACGGGGGACCAAGACCAGCAGGTCTGTAGAGAAGATACAGGTTTAAAGAGTCTACAACCAGAAGCTAAATCCAGTACCTGAAACCATTCTTATTCCAGGGAGTTAAGATAAGATAAGATAAGATAACCTTTATTAGTCCCACACGTGGGAAATTTGTTTTGTCACAGCAGGAAGTGGACAGGAAGTGGACAGAAGTGGACAGTGTTGAATACTAATACTATATCAAAATGCGCTGGCACCTCTGGCTCACTGTTTAATGCTGGTGTCACAATGCCCCGATGCTGCTAATATTGGGTCCACTGGTAGGCTGCATAAACCATGTGACTCATCCAGATAGCTGTTAATGTCCTGAGTGTGTGCTTCTCCTTTAAATCAGGTTCAGATGCTAACCTCGTTATTTAGCTGCAGAAAAGCTCATGATTTGGGCTAAAATACGCCCGTTCTTAAGATTACCAAAGAAAAGCCAAACCATCGATTGGTTGAGGCGGCCTTTACCAGTCCTTTATGCGATGACCCATACTCGGTTATAATTGTAGAGGCTTTGGAGTAGTTTGTAATATACAGAGCAGGGGAGATGACCTCAAAGCTCCCCCGAGTTGTTTACCTTCTCCTGTAATCTGTGAGAGGAGTGCCACCCATATTTATGGCTCAGACACACACACACACACACACACACACACACACACACACACACACACACACACACACACACACACACACACACACACACACACAGCTGAGTTAAATTCGGCCTGTCATATAAAAAGCTGTGGTGCTTGTTGTTGTGCTGGTTTATGGGACCCAGTGATTTGAGCCAGAGTGGTGCAGTGGCAGCTGGAGAGTCTTCAGTCCGCCTTAAAACAGTATCATTTTCTATTAACCTCTGGGTGAGGCTATTTAAGGTGTCCTGAAAGCAAATAACCACCATTGTTTGTATTTCTCTTCAGCCCGTAGTTGTGCCTGACATTTCTCCTTCGTTCAATGTGCCCTTTTCTAGTAAACGCTGCTTTACCGCATTTAGCGCTAAATTGAATTTTCACTTGCAAATAATAATCATTTTGTGTCATTGCCAACGATTGCAGTACAAGAGTGATTTTTGATTGTATCACAGGTGGATGAGAGTGCATGCTGTGGATGCTTTTCATTGCAATGTTGGAGTGCCTGAAGGCACTGGGACTTTTTTAGTACCGTTAAGGTAAGTAAATAAAACAATGTAAAACAATAAAACTATAAAAACAGCATAAGAAGAAATTAATCAAATGCTTTTCTAAATAAAAATGTCTTCAGCTGTTTCTTAAAAGAATCAATGGAGTCCGTGCAGCGAAGAGACAGTGGGAGAGAATTCCACAACCGTGGTCTGAAAGGCACGATCACCACGAGTTTTAAAACAAGTGCGCGGTCGTTAAATTCAGTTAAAAAGACTCCGGCAGGGCCAGGAGGTCGGTAGATTAAAATACAATAAAAGGTGTGCAAAGAGCCGACCTTGATCATCTGAAGTTCAAATGAGGTAAAAGAATCCGAATTCATCAGTCTGCATGTGAATCTGTCCTGGTGCACAACAGCGAGACCTCCGCCACGTCCCGAAAGACGTGGAGCTCCGATGACGGAGCAGCCAGACGAACAAATTTCCTTCAGATGTATATAATCCATGTTTTGTTGCCACGTCTGGGGCCATCAGACCATAGATTCCGAGCTGGGAACTGAAGTGTAGCGTCAGCACCAGGTGACAGTAGATGAATTGGTCGTAGGCACCGGGATTCTTCCCACATCCAAGAAGCTAATCTTCGGTACCTTCTCAGTCGCACCTGGACACCGGCCCTGGTTCCCCTACTTCTTTTCTTCGTGTTAAATCCCACCGATATGTACGGTAACATGCAGTCAGGTGAGGAACACACAAAGGGTGGAGGGAAAAATTTCCTGTAACTGTCCCAGCTGTCACAGTAGCTCTCCATTGAATCTTTGATATACAACATCATGCCCCAATCATAAGTATTGGTGGCAGAGACAAAATCAAAACACAGGACGGTAAAAATAATATTGCAAGTGACAATAGCGGCCAGTATAAAACTATACCAGCGAGCTGTACTAGCGGCACAAGCGGCAAAGCCAAACACAGGCGCCATCTTGTCCAAGGGAGGTATTCTTGGCATGCTGAACTGGGTCAGTTAAAACTGTTTAACTGCACGTAGCATTATTTTCTTGTGTATTTCTGTGCTTCCTTCTCTTCATCCATCCATCTATTCAGTTTTCTTACACTTTGGGTCAAGAGTAGTCTGCTTAATAGATGCCTCCTGCCTCCATCTCCTGCTCTTTTAGAGCTCTGCTGAGGCGATCCCGGAGTCATCAATTCTCCCAAAGTTATCCTGATTTATCCTGAAGTTTCCTGGTCGTTGGCAATGAACACAATGCCTCACTTCAGAGGTATTGTGTTTATGGCTGAAAAACAGTTTAAATAAAATCGCCTTATATTCATAAAACACCTCAACTGGCTACTCGTGATGTAGAGGAGGAACAGACCTCCTGAGTGACTGAGCTCCTCGTCCATCTTTGACAGTGGACCCAAAACCACTTCAAAGCAAAGGTCATTTCCAGTGCTACCTGTTCAATTCGCAGTCATGATCAGGGGGGGGGGGGGGCACTGGAATAGCTCACTGAGTGGAGTGGGCTGTGACTCATAAGCTGTAAGAGTCTTGCAGAGGCTGCTGATGCTGTCAGGTCTCAGTACAGGACAAAAAGCTCCCCAAATATTCAAAGTGATTGTTAGCGATGATGAGTAAACCTCTCTGCTTAAGACAAACCAAAAGTTTGTTTTTGATCTGTGTCGATAAGCATTTGTAACTTTTTGTGCCCTGATGAGTTGGAAGTAGAAGAAAAGGGGAAAAAGCCAGAAATCATTTAGACTTCGACCTCTCATTCATTTTTCAGTCACTGCCCACAGCTTGTGGCCGTATTTGAGGGTAAGACTGACCAATCAAATGACAGCTGTGCCTTGAGGCTCAGCTCGTCTTTGATCCGCTTGTCAATCTCACACTCTGCTTTTCCCCAACTTCAGAGCAAGAGCTCAAGGTAGCTAAACTTTTTGAGGCAACAACTTATCCCCAGCCCAGAGCAGAAAATCCACCTGATTTTGCGATTGAGCACCACGGCCTCAGATGCGAAGTTTTAACTTTTTGTTCCTGCCACTTTGCATTCAACAGATCACTTGGTGACACTAACAGGACCACATCATCTGCAAATCACACAGACGTGAGACCACTGATGGTGTAACCAGCTACTCCTAGGCTGCTCTAAAAACTCTATTAAACTTTATTTTAAAAAATGCATTTAAACTTAGATTGCATGCTTACATTTTAGGAGGCAGCATTTTTCCTAAAAGCAGGTCTTTAAATTTTTTAACTCTTTAAGTGATTTTTTTCCTGAAAATGCAATTATAACTATTTCAGCAGGTAAAAAAAGGACAGGCTACAATACGAGACCATTTTCTCTTTGCAGATAGCATTTTAGTCATAATGCATTTGAAGATAAACATTCCTGGGTCTGCTGTGAACTGCTGGTGATAGTGACAGGAGAAAGAGCTGTAATTTTCCCTCTGATTGCAGCCTGCCTTCCTCCGAGTAGCATTGATAAGCTTTTTCATGGGTGAAAAAAGGTGTGGGCTGGGAGAAATTTAAAAAAAAAGAGAAGATGGAGTGGAGGAGGAGCGGGTGCTAATGGAGCAGATGATTATGGCTGATGCCTTTGATTACAGAAAAAAGAACAAACAACATTATTCTTTTTAATGTTTGTCCACCTATAATTTTACCATGATGTTGGATTGTGATATTTCTGGCTTCATACAGTCACAGCAAAGGTTCTGATACATACACTGTTCAGCCTCAGGCTCAAGTAACACCCCGAATAATGTCCAGTTTTCTAATTATCATGTTAATGTTTGAAAACAGGCACTATGAAAGGAGGGTGTCCTGTCCTAAATCCTTAGTACACCACTCAGTGTTTGTTATATACAAACTTAAACTGAAATGAAAAATCAGCTTGATGATGTGTAGCGCCAAATCACAATCACAGCTACCTCAGTGAGCTTTATTTTTGTAAGGTACAGATCTTGCAATAAAAGAGGCGCGGCCATCTGTCATGACTGGTTGGAAAGTGTTTGGTTAAGAAGTGGAGCGGCTCTTCCAGATTGCCTCTAGTGTTACACTGTCAGCTAGCTAGCTTGGTTAGCAAGCTACATCCACAAACAGCAAATGTGCATGAGACGGATGTGTGTCTGCTCGTTAGTGTTAACACGCTAGAACCTCGCACACCAAAACTGGGGCAGAAATGCACTGAATGGTTCAATTAATCTCACTGGACTCTGTATTATTTGTCAGACGATTACATTAAAAATGCTCCAGAAGGAACTGACACTAAAAACAGGGCTAAGAGGTCATCTTCATCAACGCCAATTAGAAGAGGTAAAGCCCTGCAGACAGGAGCCCCCAGCTGTCACTCAAAATGTCCCGTTGTTTGAATACTGAATGACTTTAAACTCTAATAAAATCAAATGATGTGAGTTTTAAAAATAAAGTTGTTTGCTACTCGCCCCACAACTCTGAGGCAAATGATTTGAAGAAAAAAATTGTTGAATTAAGCTTTAAATGGAAATTAAGTTTTTACTGTTGCTCCAGTTTTGGCAGCATCAGCAACATCAGTGGCTCAGTTTTTTTTTGTTTTGTTTTTTTTATCACTGCACTTGAATTGAAACCATTCAATACATTAAATAAATTAAAGAATCTGACTAACACATAACTCTTTATTTAGATCTTCTTTGTAATATGCATCTGTCTGCAATCTGGCTTTAAGAAAGTTACAGTAATACCTGACAAAAACAGGTACAGGTCATAAGAAGGTGGAGTTTTGGCTTTAAGAACAACTTTAAATAGATTTAAAAGAGAAAAAAAACAATAGTAGTCAGGGTCGAGGCTCACATGGTTTTCTTCATTCAAGTCCAGCTTCCTCCCCCACGAATTAGTCCCAGGCTGCATCCAAACAGCCCATTCTTGCCACTAGAATGCAGAATTGGATACTGGCAGCATTAAATCCCATCCTGTTGATGAGATCCGAGTTACTGGCTCGCACTGGGGACAATTAAACCCGTGCACCTTCAGCAGCCTTTACTGAAAGGTCATCAGAGAGAGAGAGATTGAAGAAAGAGCCAAGAAAGAGAAGGGGAGAGGGGAAAAAAGGTCGACCCCGACACCTTCGCCGGTCTGTTTTCACAGTTCACATGCAATTCATTTTAGCTGAATTAAAGTAATGAGAGAGGGACAATAGGCAAGCCGTACATTTAATACTGTGAAATGGAGTTACAGACGAAGAAACTAATTATATTTGAGGCAGAGTCTGCTAAATTCATGAATTCAGCACTCAGGGGATGACTAATAAACCTAAACTTCAAGATTTTATAGCCCCTAATGGGAAAATTAGCTCGCTGCAAGACATCCAACAAAATGCATAATTACAAAACATGAGGAGATAAAAACACAAAAGCACACATAAATGAAAAAGAATGGCCTGGCGGGTTGCTGGCTGAGAGATGTTTAAATCTTGCCCTTAACGTACTTAATGCTCGTCTTGCTTTTTAACTCCCAAATACAACAATCAGAGGAATTTAATGAACCCCAAACGAAAATAAGTACATGAAGATTTGTACACACCTACCACTGCTAAGGGTGCTGATGGATGGCTGTACTTTATTTCAAGTTTATTTCAAAACTTGCTCTTAAATGCAAACTTGGAGAGACATAAATTCCAACATTTAATTGTGGTAATCAAGTAAAGCAATCTGGGGGCATTTTTACTCCCAAAATCAGACCGATTACAACGTTTTATTTCATGAAAGAACATCAAAACACAGAACATTAAAGCCATTTCAGTCAAGAATATCACAGTCAAAGAGAGCGTTCTTTCCACCTGCTTTCATTCAGTAGAGCTCTGTTTCCCCATCAAGACCCCTGGTAGAGAAATCAGCATGTAAAAGTAGATGGGCTGGAGATGGGTTGCAAAGTGGCTTGCAAAAGGCTGCAGTAACTGAAGGGAAGCAAAAGCAGTTTAGTGTATCCTATTTGCCAAAAATAAGAATATCAACTGAGCAGTCAAGCTGACATCACACGCCGCATTCTGTTGCCATGGCAGCTGTTCAGTCTTGACAACAGGGTGTTTAATACTGTCACGTCTAATTACTCCCTAGTGCAGGAACCTCGGCACCATTACTGGAAGGGTCCCTGTTTTTGTTATAAACAACTACTTCTTTTGACTTGCACACTCTCGAAATTTAAAGAAATAAAGAACCTTATTTGATACCGACAGTGGTCTTGTCAGTGGGATCACACCCTCTCAAATAGACCTGTGAGTACCACTGACAGGCAGCACTTATGTGTATCCCTGTGGTTTATACCTATGGTGGCAATTTTGTTCTTTAATGTAACAGTACAAAAACCAACTTTTTTCAAGGACACACGGATGTGAAAAGGGAATTGATTCATACGTCCAGTCTCTTCCTCTAATCCTTATCAGGGGGCTGGAGCCTATCCCAGCTACCACAGGGCGAGAGGTGGGGTACACCTTGGACAGGTTGCTAGTCTGACAGAGGCGGCCCATATGCTCTAAAGCTGGGCAGACACTGTGCGTTTTTTGTTTTTTTTCCAGTCACTTTAGCCAGCTTCTGCTCAAACTGCACGATTGACTCGCAGGGGTTCGAAGTTCATAGGTCACGATGCAGATCTCACACTATACGGCCCGATGCTCTGATGCGACCTGAGTGCTCACACTGTGCGTCCATAAAATGAAGGTTATAAAAGAAATTCTGTCGCTTGCTCGCTCTCTCTGTCTTTCACTCACACACACACACCACCACCATCAACTTTGCTAAATTGCTAATGAAAAACATTGATCAGGCAGCTGTGATTGAGCAGCAATGTAGATCCAACTATTTTCACGGTTGTTGTGGTCGTGATAATTTTGTGAGGCCACATCGAAAAGGCTCAGGTGAGCTTGACATAGTTCTACAAGTTGTGCCTCCATTGCTTGTGTCCAGATCACACGCTGCACTGCCGTGCTGCGCCGTCTTTTTCGCTGACATTTGTGTTTGCGCGTGAGCAGCGTGAGAAACTGCGCTGACAGCCTCACGACGGTCGCGAGGATTTCAAACGGGTTTGAAATTTCAAACAGGTTTGAAATCATCACGACCAAGCGATTGATGATCGGGATGATCGTTAGATGTTAATCGCTTCTCGTTACCCCATGTATACTACACGATGCACGACACACAATGAAGGCCAAAATCGGGCCGATCGCCAAAACGGTCGCACGACTCAAAAATCGGCTCAAAATAGGCCAAAAATCGCACAGTGTGCGCCCAGCATAAGGTTAATACAGAGGTTTGAAAGGGAATTTATTTGATATATTATTCATGTATCTATATGAAAACTGAGCTGCATTTGTAAAGCACTTATCTAGTCTCACTGACTACTCAAGCCTGTATTTATGTCACATCTGAACCAGTGGTCAACTTAGAGTCACAAATGTCCCCATCAAGCACATCTTTGGGAGTGTGGCAGGAACCAGTTGCAACAACCCTTATTGTGTTATAGCACCACTAGGGGGTGGTTTCCCTACTGTTATAGTAGTTGGGGGGAGTCTAGTGGGTGTGTGAGTATAGCGGCAGTCATTACATGCAGCTCATGTCATGTTCTCAGGAGAAACCTTACTGTTGTAACAGGCTGGCGCCGGCGACTACCGATCCCCGCTCATGTATGTACAAACAGAGTAGAGCCGTGGAGACCAGGCTTGTATGGTCTTATGTTGCTGACAACGAATAAAAGTCTGTTTGAATTAACTGACTGGCTTCGAGTTATCCGGCTAACCTCCACACCACACTCTCGCTGGACCTGCTAGCCGCTCCTTCCTCACCAGACTGCTGTTACACAGTGCATCCAGAGAAAAGGCACAAGGCACAGGGAGAATAAAGGCCCAGAATCTGTTAAACTTCCAACCACCATATAATCATTCCAAATGCAGCACAGAGTGTTTTAAGTGCTTTTCATTAAGCTTAAATAAGCAGTTAAACCTTGAAATTCACAAGTAAGCTTTTTCCCTTACTATAACTTCTTTTTGCGTTTGGTCAAAAACAGACTGCTTTGTGATATTGGATCTCAAACAGTAAAATATGTTAGTTCATTTTACTTCTTTTCAGTCTTTCAAAGATAAACTTAGTTACCGTCCTCCATCCATTCATTATCAGATGTCGGGTTGCAGTGGCACCAGACTAAGCTGGTATTCCAGACATTTTCTCACCAGTTATGCTTTCTACTTCCTCCTGTGGGATCTCAAGGCACTCCCAGGCCAGCTGAGAAATATAAACAATTGGTCTGCCCTAGGGTCTCTTTCCAGTTTGGCATCCCTGGAACAAACCTCCAAAGGGAGGTGCCCAGGAGGCACCCTGGGCTCCCAAACCCCCTTAACAGGCTCTTTTAGACCCCCAGCTCCTCACAGTTTCTCTAAGGCTGAGCCCAGCATCCCTACAAATTACACTAATTTCAGCTACTTAGCTCTCTCTTCACCAGTTGGATACAGGGCCCACATTACTGCTGGGACTGCACCCATCCACCAGTCCAACTCGCGCTCCATGTTCCCATTACTTGTAAAAATGATCCAGAGATACTTGAACTTGTTACTCCAATAATCATCTTTAGGGGTAGACGTGTGTAGACTGTACTTGTATGGATGGACTTTTACTGCACCCCATTTCTCAGTAATAGTGGCATCTCAGTCAAAATTCTAGCAGTTCTTTTCAATTTTGTGCTTCACACATGTTCATTGCTGCAGTCTAGCTTAAATATTTCAGTGAAACTCATTTGAAGGCTAGAAATAGACTGAAAGAAGTAAACTGTTGGTTATCATCAACGGAAACCAATATGTCCTGATGAGGTAGCCTGGATGGACAATGATGCGCGGTTTACGACACAAGATTACATTCAACAATCACTGATTAGCGCATTCAGTCCGGTGGGGAGACGAGTGGGTAAAATTACCTGTAGCTGTGATTTGTGGTTGGAGTAAAACGGCTGTTGTCACTCCACATCCAGTAATTGACACCTGCACCAAACAAGACATACAAAGGTTAAAACAAGTAAAAAGAAGGAGCCTCATCAGACACTGACAGTCAACATGAATTTTTCCCTTAATGTGTAATTAACTAGGTCTCCTTAAAAACTTAACTGGTCCAGACATTAACCGTCGTGGAACAAATCACAGCAGCGTGCTGACCGATTAGCACGTGCATAGACTAGCTCCGTTCATACCGGCCCGTGCAGGACTGGAGTTAGAAACCGTGCACAAAAATGCAAATTTCTAGTTTGTTTTTCATGCCAGTAATTTTAATTCATTTGCTCAAATTATAAATAAAAGATGTATCCGTGAGACTTTTTTAGGGTTTCATTCTCTTGTTTTTATCACCAACATGATTCCTGTCATATGTCTAATGGTGTGCTTGGAGACGAGTCTAACGTGTCAGCACAGGCTGAATTTGATTAATTAATCTCTCGCCATCTCGGTGCTAATAAGTGAATGGATCTTTGTTTTTCTGCCCAAGGACTTGTACTTTTTTATTGTGTTTTTTTTCTTTCTCCCCCTGAGTGTTCAAACATCTGCTCATATATAATAAACAGTTGGAAAACAAACCGTCTGCTCAAAGAAGCTGTGGTGGGCTTTTTTTTTTTTACTGGCTAAACAATTAAATTAAATCAAAGAAATACTCTGTAGATTATTTGATAATGTTATCATCTGAAGAATTCCTGCTGACTGTCATCAGAAAGTTTCTTTACTTAAATGCAACTTTCTTTACTTTCTTATCTGCTGTTCTGTAAGAGTAAGAAAAGTGATTTATCCAGACATTGTTTATGACAGAGCAGTTCATGTGATTTTGTTTGAGTGGGAGTGTGTCTGAGTGGGTTTGGTCTCCCTCCTGGTCGAGTGGAGCAGCTGACTACAGACATTTTTTTTAAAACGAAGGCTTTTGAAGCGGGTTCAAGACAAGTTCAAGAATATAACAAGGCGTCAAACTTTGCCGAGCGATTTAAACTCAATTCATACTCAAGTAATGATTCATCCATCATGCTGCCTGCTGCTTTGCGAACAGTACTGAGCCTGATATTGACAGCGGTGCGATGAAAAAAAAATACATTCCCATCATCTCTCAACTAAGAAGAAGTAACAAGTAGCTCTGCTTCAGAAGTTAACTGGCAGATAAACACTGTCTTTGTTGGGCTTAGATGTTCACTGCACGAAGTGATGTCGGTGTTTGATTACTCACAAAACACACACACACACACACACACAAAACCTCCAAATACTCTGCTAATGAGGCATCAAGTGGCTATTGTGAACGATTAAACGACTGTGACGTGAGGGTTATTAGTTTGAGCCTGACAGACTCAAACACCAGGACTCTATCCCCGTAATTACTACTGCTGACATACCCTTGAGCAAGGTCCTTCACGCCCAGTCTGTCAGCTAATGCCAGCAACAGGTCATCCAGTAGTTTACTCGCTAAGAAACTAATTTGCTTTGGCTTCTTTGTGTCATCATGCATTCTTTCTTTCTCTGGCTAAAGTTAGTTTTTACCTTCACAACAAAGAACATAACAGGTTTGGCTAAACAATGGAATGAGTGAAAATATTCCAATCAAATTCTTTTCTCCCTGATTTTCAGTCTGAAAAGCTTTTTTTTAAACACGGTCTAAGCCTCGAACAGGCAAGCGCCATCCAATCAGAACAATGAGGCCACAGGACGTAGAGAGCGCAAAGGAGATCAAACAGCCTGGAGAGCTTTTAAAGCTGACAAGCACTCAGTGTAGCTAGCTATGCAGTTAGCATGCTGTTAAACGATTCTTGCTGTTTTTCAAAAGAAAACTTCCACATAAAAGGCACTCAGTCGCTTTCTAAATATACTTGAATGAACCCTGTATCGCTATGTGGAAAAATGTAACTAAAAAGAACAATGAACCATACGATGTAGAGCCCACTAATGAGCACAATCACGGCACAAACTTTGGATCTTTGAAAGATTGCATCGCTGTGGAAGTCAGAATTTTAGAAATTTACTGTCATCTCATTAAGAAGAATAAAAGTTTAAATACCCAGCAGGTGATTGGGTGGATCAGAAACCCACAGTGGTTCTTCAAAGGAGCCAGACTGAATCACAAACTGAACCGTAAACGTGAAAAAACATGGAGGTAGCTGACTGACAGGTCGTTAGCCAAGGGGGGATGTGTCCAAGTCCATGTGTCTCCAGACCAAGATGGCTCCAGTGGAAATGCTAATCTCAAAGCCTCAAAACAGGACTTCTAAAAACCATTAACTGCATCCCTACACTGTTAACTAACCTACCATTAACTAACCACAAAGCTGGAAGCTTGCTAAAAAGCTAGTAACTGTGAATGCCAGTCTCAATCTAAGCAGGCACCGTAATGATGGCTTGAATGAGACAACGTTCACCTCATTAATGTTTTGGACTTCTTTCAGCTTGGTTTGCTGACGTCCCTCTCAGTCACAGCAGTCTAAAGGCATTTTCATATGCCTTTAGACACTTTTTGTAAAACAAACAAAAAAAAACGTAAAAAACAAAACAAAAAAACAACTCGTTTAGTAAAAGCCTTAAGCCAAGGTTTGAGCCAAAATAAACCATTTGGTAACACAAGTCACATTTTTAGGCTGCCCGGGTAATTGTACTGTGTTAACAGGAAATTACATATCAAATAAATCACTGAGGTGGTGCAAAATTGCACCTTATCTCACAAACGAAGCCAACACAAAGTTAATGTTTGCAGAGACCCAACTCCAGGGACTTGACTCCTCGCTGTGTTATCTTAGATTCACACTTCCTGTTGTGCAATATGCTTCACAGGTAATGATCAGATTTACAAATGCCTATTTTGGATGCTTCACAAGGAGCACATTTTAATGAAGAACTTAAAAAAAAGCTTCCAGAACATCAACAAATTCTTTGACTCCTGGAGATCTGTGATTGTATTGATTAATGTCTCGTTTCATTGATGGCGATGGAAGATGGAAAGCAAAGAGAGATCTTACAAGGTAGGAGAAGATACTAAGAAGGACAGGAGAGAAAAAAGGTGCGAGATTATAAACAAGAGTAAGTAAGTGAGTCATAAAGAGGTGTAAAGAAGTGCTGAAGAGGAGCAGAGGAAGTAGGAAGGTCAGGGTTTCTTTGAAGTGGTGTGAATCCCAGAGGAGCGTAAGAGCTCTGTTTTTTAATGGGGGGGGGGGATTGTTTCACTGCTGGGTTTCATTTAGTTCTCGTTGTTAGACATTTTTTAAACATCTAAAAGGACGTGTAAGCAAATCTGAATTAACAAGCAAAACTGTCGTCCAGTATTTAAGGAGAAAAGAGCTCTCGATACAGCAGCAAGGCAATTAATACCTATAATGCAGTTTGCTGTCCCACTGTCAATCAGTATTGCGGATTGATGACTTTAAAGTCTATGCGATGTAAAGGATCCAGCACTGCAGACCCTCACCCTTTGCTTCTTTTACGTCATAGTTTTAGTTTTCGTGTTAGCTCAGCAGTTGAGTCTCAGCGGTCTGGTTTCCAGTCAACCCTCCATCACATTCTCGTACTTACAGGTGATGATTTATGCCTCGGCTGTTTGGTGTTCAATTTCTTTGATGACCTTTCTGAACAGGAGTTCAGGAATAGTTTGGAAATTGGATCTTTAGGGCAGGTTTTGGAGACTGACAGTGAAAAAACCAGACAGGCAGTCCCTTCCGTTAAGCTGCTCTTACACCAGCTGAAGTCCTTATATCAATCCAATGTAAATTTAACCTGGATGCATGCCGCCCGCGGAATCAGCACCTATGCTGACACTTGGTCTGGATCCATTTGCATCACTTCGGTGTCATTTTACAGGGGAAACCAGTAAATTCCACAGGAAAGGGTCCTATGCTGACGTTGTTACTGTATCCCGATGCGTAACCATTTTTCCCTAATCCTATTCCCAATGTTTTGTGACAGGGACAAAAATGGGGGTTGTGCATAGCTGTTGATGACTTTTTTTCTATTCACGATGGATGAAGAAAAGAAATCTTGGACTGCTTCTGTGATGTCTCACAACGCCCTGACATCACACAATTAAGGTTTGCTTACTTGACCAGTATAAGCTTAGATCACTCAGCCAGTCGAAAAGGTTTTGGGTACAACATAGCAAAGCCAAAGAGGATAGTGTTGCTGGTATACCCGGGGTTACTGTGACATGCTGTAGCTAACCAGTATCATGCACATCACCCCCGCTGACATCATCCATTTGTTTTCTTTCTTCTGCATATTACTACCTTCTGCATCCTTTTCAGCAACATCTACTCTGCCATCTATTGCTCGCAGAAAAGTCAGGATTTCTCTGCAGTCACCCAATATGACACCGTGACTATGGCCTGGAATAAACTAAAGCAGTGCCTAAAGCTTACAAAACACCATCAGCAGAGGTTAAATAAAAAACATCTGCCAAAGCACCTGCAAACAACAGGCTTATTTAGTTGCTGTGCTTCAGCAGTAATGCAAATTATGCTGAGAGGTATCTCTTGCATTAAAGCATTTCTGTGTAACTATAAATGTGTGACATGATTCTGTTTTTCTGCAGATGGCTCTGCCTCTCTGGGCCTGGTTCTGCTGGAGATCTCTTCCTTTTAAATGGCACTTCTTTCTTCCCATGCTTGCAAAGTGCTTGTTGGATCGATGGGGCTGTCTTTAGGATTTTAGGGTCTTTATCTTATAACATGAAGCACCTTGAGATGACGATTGCGCTATATAAATACAACTGAACTGAATTCCAACAGCTCCAGGTAGCTCTTTACAGAAAGCAAACTATGAGTCAAGTAAAAAAATGTTGGAAAACTTTGTGCTTGTGCACAGTTTAAAAGCCGTAATGGTTATAAATGTGAAACTTTGACAAACTCTGCTATTGTTGGCAGAGAGAACCTTTAGAGAGACAGATCTTCTCTCTAACTGTTTGATGTGCTCCTGTCACTGCTGCAGTCCTATTTCATGCAGATAAATGCCGTCTCTCTTTTGACCCGCTGTGAAGATCAATATTGACTGATTGGGCTGCTATTATGTCCAGTCTAGCAGTGAGAGCTGCTCGGTCTTTCTGCTTCACACATCAGGTGTTCTTGTGAGAAAGAACCTGACTGTCTCAGTCAATGACAAAATGTTCAGGTTCGGGGATATTTTAGATCAAATCAGCTCCATCTGTTACAGTCTCTTCAGAAAAGGTCTATCATGCTGTGAACCTGTCTGAATCTCTTTATGTCCCCTTCCGTCCGCTGTGGTTCGCCTTTACTGTATCCTTTATTTGAAGAGTCATTGTGTTTGACCGAGACAAGCAGCTGCCTTCAGCATCTTCAGCGTATTTTCTTTTGCACCCTTCCTCTTTGTCGACTGTCACGAATGATTCGAGCCTCCTTCCAGGCACCATCACGACCAGAGTACCAAAACTTTATGTCGTCTCAGCTATCGCTAATCTTAGCCTTTACACCAGGATCACTATTTTGCTTTCCAACCCCCCACCCCCACCCCTAACCCTAACCCCTAACTCTTTATTTAGTTAAAAGGTTTAAGTTAAATCGAATCACCGTGCTTTTCTATCCAAATAGTGAGTGAAACCAAACACAAAATGCTCTTAAGGCCTCAGGCAACCTCTGGCTGCTAGAGAAAGTGTGTTCCCCAACAGGCTGGTGAGTGGTTGGTGGAATTTACTAACAATTGCTGTGTGAAATCAGTCACAAAGGGGTATATGGTGCATGCAACAAACCACCTCATGATTGCTTAGGTTGCAAACCCATAATTTGAACATGCTGATTTGTCTGCAAACACTAGAAGAACTGTAGAAGTATTTCATAAACTGGAAACGGAGAACATAAAAGTTACCCACACATTTCAAAAGGTTCAAGTTTTAATTTGGCAGGGAATTCAAGCCTGCTCCAAAGTATGCTCGAGAAGCTGAACCCTGAGATGCTCCCCAATGCCACTGGACTGTGAATGTTAGCTTTGAAGCATTTAGGCATCGGAAAAACTGCATTGGAGAATGAGACTTGTCGTGCTTTTCATGCTCCAATAGAGTAGAAAAGCACCAGCCTGTTCATTTTCTGTGCAAAATGCAGGTGACTGCAGCAACCTACAGGTTCACTTAGTGGCTGCCAGCAACCACCAAGCAACCACTCAGGAGGTGCACTATTTCCCTAGCAACCGGTGACTGCCGACTGCTCTCTGGGACTCGGGCCTAAATGAGACTAAATGGAACTGTAGTTACTGGTTTTGTTCTCAGCTCCCATCCTACATACATATGCATATCTTATGAGAGGGTGAGGAGAAAGACGACACAGAAAAGACAAGCAAAAGGACACCCAGTGCGTGTCTGTGACATCAGCAGGTCGCAACAAAACATCAGTATTCGACGCCCTTGGAGGATTTTTTTAGGGTAGCAACAACTAAATGGATGGCAGTGTTAATGTCTGCATTCCTGCGTGCGTGTTTTGATAATGTTTTGAGTGCGTGTTTGCTGGTGTTCTATTCATGGACCTTTCTGTGCAGTGCACGTGTATGAGAGAAAGCAAGGACATCTCTCTGTCTGCTGTGTGATGTTGTGTGTATGCATGACTTCGCTTCATTCAGTAAAGCCCCATGAGGCAGAGATCAAAAGGCAGGGGTGGCAGATAGAGCTGACAACTTCCAGTCATACTCGCCTGACTTTTTTCACAAGGCGGATTCGAGGGAGATAACATTGGGGGAGTACGCATACAATTTAACACACAGCATAGTGGACTGAACAGAAGGGAAAGTAGCTGCCAAGATTATTTTCCATGCATAGCCTACACATTTCAGCCATGTGAGAAGAAAACTTATTAAAGAAAAAGTCGTGAAGAATGAGTGGGAAAGGGAGGAGAATAGGCTTGACTTCTCAGTGCTACAAAAGCTGAATACAAGAAGTATTTCCCATCTGTATATTTTTCATTTGAAAATAAATGTATTACTGCCCCGCCACATGGCAGTACAATCCACGGGGACGACAAATATAAATACATGAATACATAAACAGGTGGACAGATTGGTTATTTCTCTACTTTCTTCTCTGCTGGCTTCCTTAAATGTGAATAACAGGTGAAGAAATTGGCCGTCTTCTTCTCAAAATTCCTGCAGACGGCTGAATAAAGAAGATGATAGGCTGCATTAAGCATTGCCAAATCTGTCTTATCTGCTTTTTTATTTTTCTTATTAACCTTTCAGGGAGCAGAGACTGGCGAGCGTTCTTCTAGCCACATTTAGTACTGTGTAGCTGTTTATTTGTCCTCATGTCCTTCACTGAATTTAAACTAAAATAAAGTCTGAATCTTCACTTTGTTAATCATTCGCCACAGTCACATAGGCAGACATATTAGAGTGGAAGGACACAGGACACACTTTAAAAAGAAGGCAACTTTCTTTGCTATTTTTGGTAACATTTGAATAGGCCTACCGGCAGCCATGCTTATCTGGCCGCCATGTAGCTGAAGATACTGATATGAACCAATAAATCCGTCTATCCACCCAGTCACTCAAAACCACCAGTTACTGAAAGAACAAACCATGACTTTTCAAGACCTTGACATCTTTACTACTAATGAATCACAGTGCGAAGTATGCTGTGACATTCTTTCCCTTGAATATCGCTCTTAGGTCAACTTTATCTGTCCCAGAGTGAGTAATTATTTCAGCAGCAAAAGGACACTGACTGTAAGACATGAATGATTATCTGAGGCCAAAACAAAAATCTGATTGAATCGTGTTTGGTTGGAAAAGCCGACTTAAGGGTTGCAGGATTTTGCCTTTAAAACAAACACAAAGGGAAATAGTTCAATTTAGGCTGGATTGTTGTCGTATAGACAAAGTCGTTGATGTAACGCATTTGAATGCAGATTGTCTTAAGTCAGAGAGAAGTAGTGAAGCTTTCCTGGGTGTGTATTGGACCAAGATGTTTTCCAGAAGAAGAACTATACTATTAAAGGGGACTTAGTTTGGTTTACCTTCTTTTCTGTCAAGTGTATACTGTTACGATGGTGGACCTTCATATTTAACATGGCAAAAGTTTAAAATGATGAGGTTGGGGTATTGGAGGTTATCCCAAAAGCTCATGCTTTAGTCCACTGAAATAAACACTGTTTTTAGACATTTTTTCTACTCGTCAAAGGAGCTTGCAAAGAAAAGCGTCTGGACTTCTTTAAGTTGCTTGAAGACGTTTCACCTCTCATCCGAGAAGCTTCTTCAGTTCTAAGGTCAAATGGTGGGGAGTCCCAGATTTAAACCTAGTGGGAGTGACCCCCCGCAGAGGGACAAAAGGACCCCCGGATGATCCTCTAATCGCCTGAGCCAAGATGTAAGTGGGCGTTAAGGCGTCTGGGGAGGGAACTCTGGATTATAGATGGCAGAGAGTTGGTGTCGTAAACCTGGGCCATCTGACCTCAGGAATTCGCATGATAAGGTGGGGCCAACGAGCTCACCCGAAACTCTGGCTGATTGGGACCGACACCCAGTTTCACATCTTGGCTCAGGCGATTAGAGGATCATCAGGGGGTCCTTTTGTCCCTCTGTGGGGGGAAACTCCCACTAGGTTTAAATCTGGGACTCCCCACCATTTGACCTTAGAACTGAAGAAGCTTCTCGGATGAGAGGTGAAACGTCTTCAAGTAACTTAAAGAAGTCCAGACGCTTTTCTTTGCAAGCTCCTTTGACTACGATGACCTGGATGACTGAGAACCTTCAGACATTTTTTCTACTCCTGGCTCTGTATGATGTCACAGAGTACAGTTACCCATAATATGGTCATCTCCATTCATTGCACAGAGATCCTTCACACCTGCTGTTCAAACCTTTTGTTTATGAGGGCAGCAACTCAGAGGAAAGCTGCCGGAAAGCGACCAATGATGGAGCTAAAACTTTGAACTATGGATTGTGTAAAGCTAGTGTAGCTCAGACTAAAATATGTGGTTTAAAATGAGGGTGAGTTGGGGTTTTAGAAGAGATAATCCTCTCCAGCGAGTTCTGCATCTACTGTGAAGTGTCCTCCTAGTTAGGTGTGCCCAGAAAACCTCCAAAGGGAGGCACCCGTCCTAACCTGATTGCAAAACCACCTTAACTGGCTTCTTTCAGGATCCTTCTGGATGTCCAATCTCTTCACACTATCCCTAAGACTTAGCTCAGCCCTGATGAATCATCACCTTACCGTGATGGTAAGGTTTGCATGTCCATGGGATCTTGGAAGCAGTGTTGTCCAGGGCACTAGCCCTTAATAGGGTCTTCCATGGCAAAATTGGACCAGAGGACGGATCAGAGAAAGAACGCTTCAGAAAATCTTAATGAAGTGAAGATTTCTGAGCCTTGAGGGGAACTTGAAGGTGAGCATCTCGTGTGCAGGTCTGGATCTGCTGGTTCGTGGGACCCCCCAATTGTGTGGACAGGGATTGAGTCAATTGCAGTCTGAGCTGTGCATGTGGACCTCAGACTGTGGTTGTTTTACCCCATGCTAAACAGGCAGATATTCATACATTAGAAGATGTTGCATTTTCTGAAGGTTATGTTAACCACAGATAGTGTAGATGTAACAGATGTTTGCTTTGTATGTGCTGCAGTCCAACAACCTCTAAACAGAGACTGTAAATGTGGAATTTTTGTCTTTCCAAAAGAAGACTTGCCCTGTAGCATAATCCAGTCTGTCGGAGTAGCATCGTTGTGCCTCCACGACGTCTAGGACAACATACCTGCTGAGAAGAAAATAAGCAAGTGTGTCTCAGAAATGCTGATGCTGAGATCTCTGATGCTGTTCTTAAATGCCCACATTTACTGCAGAGGTTTTCAAGTGCCCATTTTGTGAGGTTAATTAACTCTTCTGTCATATTTCATTAGCCATTAGCCAACTTAGCCGAGCTGTGTCACCAAAATGAGAAGTCAAAGTCTCAAACAAACTTTTTTGTGCAGTGTAAAATGTTCCTATTATAAAGTGTCCATCCATTAGATGTCTTTCCATCCATTGTCACGTTTTTATGGCATTCACCGGTGAAGTGTCGGTACCACTGTCGATGGATCACAATGAGCCGGGCTGCCGCTTTAAGAGATCTTGTGTTTGCTTGTAACCTCATTATTCATCCTGCACTAAAAACATTTTGTGTATGTGTAAATAAACTCTTTATAGACTTCGATAAAAGTTTTATGGTGTTACAGAAGATTATGGATTTCTCTATTAGATGTTCAATAACGTTAAAAGAACCGAAAGCATTAATGTTTTGCTTCTGTACCTGGAGCTGTCCAGATCAGACTTTTTCATGAGTTTGTATAAACCTGAAATGAAAGTATCAGTCAGATCGTCTTGTTTTTGTCTGTCTGTCCCAGTCCCTCCCCCTGTCTGTCTGAGGACATGGAGACCTCCCCTCCCTTTGATGGCATTTGTGCCTTGAAGACAAGGCTATTCAATCTGAGCAACCCTGAGAGTCAATGAAAGTTTGTGCATCGTAAATTTCTACATGGTGCAGATGAGGGCAAGGTTTTTTATTGAAGACTTCTTCGATGGCATCTCGAGCTTCGGGCGCAGCACAAAGACCTCATTTAAACTGTCTCTTCCAAAGAAAGGAAGGAGAGGGGAGGAGACATAGATCAAAGGGAGAGCTTTGTTGACGCTGCCGTGGCGCTTTGTACTTCAGCTGAGGGGACTACCACGGGGTTGTCGGGGGGGGGGTAGACTTTGTATTCCTCAGTCTGTCTCTTAACAGATTCATCCAAAATAGGTTGTCTCGCAGTTTTATTGAGTTTCATTTCTTAGTTTTCACCAAACTCTCTTAAATTTGCATGTTTACACAAGTAGTGAAGTTTCTATTTTAAGCTTTTTTGAGGCTGCTTCATTATGATCACTTAACAGGTTCTTAACCTCCTCGTCCCCCACAGTACAGTAATCATTATGCAGAAAAGCAAGCCTCTACCCATCACATGAAACAGATATAATCCAGATTTAATTTGCATGTCTGATTTGATGAATATTTTAATGATATGATTTAATGTTCACTTATAAACATGTTCACTTACTACCTTTCTGGAATTTTCAATCTTTTCCCGCAATTGACTTGTAGTATTTTCTAAAATAAGACCTACTCATCGTCACGTCTGTTTTTGCATTAGCTTCCCACCACTGAGATACCTGACTGACAATCATGGGCTCTGTGTATAGTCGCTTTGATGTTATCTATTGTAACATTTTGGCTGTTGCCATCTTGGTTTTCTGCAGCCAGATTTAGACAAAAGAATGAAGTGCTAGGTTATCAGCTAGCAATCGCAGGCATGGTTAATGATGTGCATCTGCTGACTGCATGGGTGCATCACACAGACACAGGTACAAGGTAATCAGTGTTTAGTGGTACAGAGATAAAGTAATGGGATAGCTCTCACCCAAACTGCAGCAAAGACGGTTTTAGTGGGCTGCAGACAAATATTTAATAGAGTGGCGTGCTACGTTATCAGCCTCCTAATCAGGGTGCATCCTGATGACTGCACGGGTCCATCACACAGACACAGAAACCTGCTGCTGTTAGTACAAGCAGAGACAGAGTTCTCCTGCACAACTTCGTCTACTTCCAAGGTGCATGAAGAAGAACGAAATGCCCAAGGAAATTAAAGCTGCAGCCACGCTTGTAGTACAAAGAACAACTTTATTGTTTGACCAACACGTTTTGGTTTGTGGCCTTCATCGGGGTCATCCCATGCATACAATTAACCACAGGACGAGCCGTGATATTTGTCAGATACTTGTACTCAGATTGAATTTTACTTGTTAATGAAAGCAACACTTCAAACAATGCACAACTTCAAGACTTAGTAAGGTTGAAATGTGGGAGTTTATAAGAAAATCATCATCCATACAGACGTTATGAATGTGTTTATTTCTCCTGTCTACATGGATTGTCCCGCTTTTGGAGTCGGCCTTAAAAATGTGGGACCTCGTAATCATCGTTTAGCAGCACTGCAGCGGCACATGATTGCATCTTCCCATTTGGCAGTAAACTGCTGTGGTCGTGGCTGTGACAGTGACCGATCCTCATTTCTGGCTTTGATGAAACTCTGACACAAAGCTGCTCCGAGAACCATAAAAACAATAACCGCTTCCAATTAGCCCGCAGTAATTATTTAATAATCAGCAGATAATTGCACCACTATGATGACTGTCACTGTGTGTGTGTGTGTGTGTGTGTGTGTGTGTGTGTGTGTGTGCTTTTATCCCTATGGATACTCACCATCACTGCAACGTTTGAAGGTGAAAAGAGTGAGAAAGTGTAAGAGGAAACTGAGCAGGCATTCACTTGGTTGCATGGTGTTAGTGTTGTGAGGAGAAACGCTCAGTGCATCATGGGAATCTCCCAGCAGCCTACACCTATTGCAGTGTAACTCAGGGAGGATTCAGGGTCACCTGATCCAGCCCTAACTATATGCTTTAGCAAAAAGGAAAGTTTGAAGCCTGATCTTAAAAGCCTCCCATTCTACTTTTAAATACTCTAGGAACAAGTAGGCCTGCAGTGCGAGAGCAAAGTGCTCTAATAGGGTGATGTGGAACTATAAGGTCATTAAGATAAGATGGGGCCTGATTATTTAAGACCTTGTATGTGAGGAGCAGGATTTTGAATTTGACTTAACTGGAGTAGCTAATATGAGAGAAACATTCTCTCTCTTTAGCAAATCTAAATATTAAAATAGTTTCCATTTCCTTAACCTTATAAAGCCCTTTGATGAATGCAGAGTAGTTGCACCTAATTGCCCCTAATTAGCCCTACAATGTCATTCCTGCAATCAGAGACTAATCAGGTCAGCAACTGTTGTCCTGCAGAATGTCAGCTTGTGTCAGATTAAACTGCTTCATCTTGCAGCTGTTTTCATATCACCAACTGTGTGCTGCGAATAATACAGCCTTGCTTGTCTGCGTCTGTAAATCCACTGGCCGCGTGGCATCTTGTGTAGAAGCCACCCTCTTCGATGTGTCTCTTATCCAGCACAGCGAGCCTGCAGGCGTGTGTATTCACACGTCAATCACTGTCAGTGTGAAGACCTTGATGGTGCGCTGCCATTGGCCTCGGAGGGCCACGCTATCCATCCCAGATGAAGATGAAGTTAATAGGAAATCTATCAGCCTGTGACACTGACAGCCGCAGGCACAGAGAGCAGAGACTGAGTTTCAGAGAAGACTAGCAACACTTTCACCTGTTCCTGCCTGCGCTCTTTATCTTTTAATGAGAGCAAATAGATGCTTTTACGCTGTTTGCAAGGAAATTATTCTTATTTAGGGGAAATGGTGACTTTCATTAAATGTGCTGACAATCTGCCAACAATCCTAAAATTCATATGATGCCCTCACAAACATTCAATCTTTTATGATTTATAATTCAGAAAGTTAATGATTTCTACATTAGCATCAAACTGAGCCTGCAGAGGATGGCAAGAGACATGTGTTTTTCCATTAGGTTCCTTTCTACACTAGTATGGAAAGTTAATATAAAGAGGACTATTTGTTAAAATAAATTACAGAATTACAATGATAGCAGTTAGATCACCCAAAAGTAAGAATCTAAATGTTGTGCTTCTGTGAGTCTGCACAGTATCCTTGTGTCTATGCATAAGCAGCTATTAGAAAGATAACGTTGGCTATAGCGTTATAGCATCTAACAGTAATTTCAAAGTAATAAAAGTTGCATACTGTCAAAATACTTTAGATTAACTAACAGAAATAGAGGCCTAAAGTCTGTTTACTGCAGATCGACAGTATCTGAAAGTTGTGTCCTTAAAAAAAACAGGAAGGAATCCATCAAAGACCCGACACACGACCTGAGAGATGCATTTGACCCTTCAGCTGATCCTATTGTTCCCTGGCCCCCTCGTCAGAAAAAAGGTGTCTGTCAAGAGGCCGTTCTTAAGGAAGGAAAACGCGGTAAAAGAGCTGAGGTTGGACTGGAAATTAGTGGCAACAGGTCTGATGGAGTGATTAAATGTGACATGTGGTTCAAATTGTCATCAGTCTGTGTGGAGAGAGGTACAACAGTGAGCATCTATGGTGGAGGCTCTGCCAACACAAACCATGCAAAACTGCAAAACCAAACACACTGTGCAGTAAAAATATCCCATATGGAAAATATATATATAAATCTTATAAAGTTTGTATCTGTCTTGTGTGAAACTTGTATGAAAAGCATACAAGAGTGAAAACAGATATAAGATCCCTTGAAAAATTATATAATGAAACTTGTATGTTTTGGATACTTACTAAAACAATATATGAAAGTAATGAGAAAGTGGCCACTTTCATGAGTAAATCATGTAAGCCTTATATGATTTACTCATGAAAGTGGCTACTTTCACATATAAGTTTTTACTATTTCTTTTCCATATGGGATACCTGGGTAGAAAAACACATCAGTCATGGCCTCCCCACAGTCTGGACCTGAAGTATACTGGACATCATCTTAACAGAAAACAGAACAAAGGAAACATCAAAAGAAGTGTTTGAATGTCCTTCAAGAAGCCTGGAGAACTATTCACAGTTCAGACTGTGCTGATGAATAAATGTGGTCACGCCGACTTTGAAGCTTCTTAGAATTCCTCAAACTCTGTTTTGCCTTACAAACTGTATTTCCATGCATGTTTGCATATTTCAATAAATCTTCCTCGCAAACTACAGGGTGGGCCATTTATATGGATACACCGTAATAACATGGGAATGGTTGGTGATATTAAAGTCCTGTTTGTGGCACATTAGTATATGTGAGGGGGCGAACTCCTCAAGATGGGTGGTGACCATGGTGGCCATTTAGAAGTCGGCCATCTTGGATACAACTTTTGTTTTTTCAATAGGAAGAGGGCCATGTGACACATCACACTTATTGGTAATGTCACAAGAACAACAATGGTGTGCTTGGTTTCAACGTAACTTCATTCTTTCATGAGTTATTTACAAGTTTCTGACCACTTATAAAATGTGTTCAATGTGCTGCCCATTGTGTTGGATTGTCAGTGCAACCCTCTTCTCCCACTCTTCACACACTGAGGAGAAATGCCAGCACAGGCATCAAGTATCTGTAGTTTCAGGTGCTGCACATCTCGTATCTTCACACCATAGACAATTGCCTTCAGATGACCCCAAAGATAAAAGTCTAAGGGGGTCAGATCGGGAGACCTTGGGGGCCATTCAACTGGCCCACGACGACCAATCCACTTTCCAGCAAACTGTTCATCTAGGAATGCTCGGCCCTGGCACCCATAATGTGGTGGTGCACCATCCTGCTGGAAAAACTCAGGGAACGTGCCAGCTTCAGTGCAGAAAGAGGGAAACACATCATCATGTAGCGATTTCAAATATCCAGTGGCCTTGAGGTTTCCACTGATGAAGAATGGACCCACTATCGTTGTGCCCCATATACCACACCAAACCATCACTTTTGTTGTTCCAACAGTCTTGGAGGGATCCATCCAATGTGGGTTAGTGTCAGACCAATAGCAGTGGTTTTGTTTGTTAACTTCACCATTCACATAAAAGTTTGCCTCATCACTGAACAAAATCTTCTGCGTGAACTGAGGGTCCTGTTCCAATTTTTGTTTTGCCCATTCTGCAAATTCTGTGGCCGATCTGGGTCGTCCTCGCTGAGATGCTGCAGTAGCTGGAGTTTGTAAGGGTGCCATTTGTGAGTAGCTAATATCCGCCGAAGGGATGTTCGACTAATGCCACTCTCCAGTGACATGCGGCGAGTGCTACGCTGTGGGCTCTTGCTGAATGAAGCTAAGACAGCCACTGATGTTTCTTCATCAGTGACAGTTTTCTTGCGTCCACATTTTGGCAAATCCAACACTGAACCAGTTTCACGAAACTTAGCAAGCAGTTTGCTAACTGTAGCATGGGAGATGGGTGGTCTCGTAGGGTGTCTTGCATTGAAATCTGCTGCAATGACCCGGTTACTGCGTTCACCAGATATCAACACGATTTCGATCCGCTCCTCACGTGTTAACCTCTTCGACATGCCAATGGTTGTGAACAAAGAGAAACTTGTAAACAACTCATGAAAGAATAAAGTTACGTTGAAACCAAGCACACCATTGTTTTTCTTGTGACATTACCAATAAGTTTGACGTGTCACATGACCCTCTTCCTATTGAAAAAACAAAAGTTGTATCCAAGATGGCCGACTTCTAAATGGCCACCATGGTCACCACCCATCTTGAGGAGTTTGCCCCCTCACATATACTAATGTGCCACAAACAGGACTTTAATATCACCAACCATTCCCATGTTATTACGGTGTATCCATATAAATGGCCCACCCTGTATAATGAAACGAGGGGTGATGTGTGTTTGTAAAAGCTTTAAAGGCAGTCACAGCGGAGTGGTTTTAAAAAGCTCTCCTGCCTCCTTCCAGACTGCATTGTGTGGTGTTTTATACCTTAGAGAGCTTTTGTGAACTGCTAAGATTTGGAAAGCAGTGGTTTAAATTGGATGGAATACCCAAACAGAGAGAAAAAGATGGCATTTCAGACTCATCCACATTAGTGTGGACATGAACACTCTGGCTGCTCGTCCCCTTTTTCCCACGTTTATTTCTTTTTCCTCCTCTTGTCTTCGTGTGATCTCCCTCTCCTCCCCTTCTCTCTCCTCTCTCGACTTCACTTCCAGTCAGCATGTTTCACCTCATTTGCGCTCCGGCACATTGCCTCTCCTCACATTCACACTCATTTTCTCTTTACCCTTATCTTGCTCTCTGTGTTTATCTATCTATTTTACCCAGTCTTATCTGTCCCCGACTTTATCAGCCCTCCCTCCTGCACTCCTTTCTTTCATCTTTCATTCTTGGGTTCACTCTCCACCGAACCTCCGCCCCCATCTGCTTTCCCATCCCATTGATGGATGATGTGGCGATGCATCGAGGGCCTCAATCAGAGGAGCGGGGGGTTCACTGCGGAGAGCAATCTCAAAGCCAATTCCACTGATAGCCATCACAGTGTGTAGCTACATGACGCTGCAGCTATCACCTGTGGAACGAGAGAAAGTGAGCGGCCTCAAAGCGATGCTGCGCCAGGCGGTGCTTTGCTCACACTGTAGGACAGAAGGGAAAACTTTTTGTTGTTGTTGTTATCAAATAGATCAATTGGAAAATGTATTAGTTTGGAGTTTGGCCATGTTGGCTTCTGGCAGCCACACGGGGACAACGGAGGCTGATTGAAAGAGCACTCAGTGATGCGGGAGTGTAGAGGGAATGGATTGCAGGAAACACATTGCTGCTGTCCGAAGGTGCGTAAATTTTACTCTCCGAGTGGGCTCCCAGCCGGCCGGAGGGCTCTTTCTTTTGCATTTGAAACATAAGCAGGTTTATGTTGGTTAATAAGACAATAAACACAGTTCTTCCCTGTAGTAAGGTGGTGACCACATAATGGTTTTCACCTGGCTACATAATGGTGCTCGGTCACGGCCAGTCAGCGTTGTTGCACACTTGGTGCACCTCAACCTTTGATTTTCTACCTGCAGTTAAAAAACAGAGTTCAATAGAAATCCCTCAGCATCCAAAACACATGTGAAGAGACCGTGGGCAAAAGTGCTCCACTGGTATCATCAGTGTCATGGGATACATAACCATCAATCCATTAGGGTCGGGGGTCAAAATACTGTGAACGAGAGAGAACATCACCAAAATCCTGAGATAGCGTCTGAGCAAACTTACATTAGTGCACAGTTGTACATGTACAATGACAATAAAGGGCTATTCTATTCTATTCTATTCTATTCTATTCTATGCTAAATCAACTCAACCAAAAAAAATTATGTTATGTTAAACAACCTTCCTGCAGAACAGGAAGGTTGTTTAACATAAATGTAATTGTTATATGTGCGTTTCTTTGTGTTTGTGTAGACAGAAACAAATAACAATAATCATAATCATAATAATACATTTTGTTTAACCCTTTACAGCCGGTCGGAGCGGGCACGCTCTGTTTTGCGTAACTATTTTTAAATCCCGGTAGCTCTGCAACCAAGTAAGCTAGCGCAATAATTTTTTTTGCATATGAAACTGGAGGAGTTGTACTTACATCTGATGCCATCAGCTTGTCCTAGGTCACAGTTTCCTTCCACATATAGCTTTGCAAAAACTGCATAAAAATCACTTGCAGCAACAAAAACATGATATTCCAGAAACACGCTTCGCCCATCCATCAGCTGTTTGTAACACTTCCTACGTCCATCAGCGCGAACTATCACATGACCGCATGACCTGCCCGAAACCGGAAGTGACGTCATTTTGCGGAAATGTAGTTTTTTACGATCGGGGCCTTATGAGCTTGTGTTTTACTTGTTATGTGTTTTAAAAAGTTATGTTTGACTTTATGACTTTCTGTGTCGTTTCTGGGATGCTTAAGACTCATATTGCACTGCTGGAAATAGTTTATTTTGATGCATATGCTGTTATTTTGCAAATTTGCACTATAATATTTATTTTCGTTTTTCCTGCAGTATATAAAAATTGGTGTATTTCAAAAATAAAACTATGAAGACACTCAAAATAAATTTCCTGTGGTGGGAAACTAGTTTGTGTAACTTTTTTGTATTTACAGTTTTGAGGGATAAGCCTCTTAAATTTCTCTAACTACAAATATATGTTAAAAAAACAAAAACGATTTTCAATTTTTTTGTAGTTTATTGCACTTTTTTGCAATTTATGTAATTACTATGCACCTAATGCAGACATATTATTAAAGTTTGGGCTATAATGGTTGTATTGATGTATAGCAACTTGAAATGCTCCCAAAAATGGCTCCACAGCATGTAAAAATATAATATAAGCTCTGGCGAACTTGGTTCTATGGTAGGTCTTAAAGGGTTAAAAGCACCTTTCAAAACACCCAAGGACACTGTACAGAGCAAATCAGACAGGCATAAAAACAGGAAATAAACACAATAATAAAAGAAAGTTTAAGAGCATGGACAAGTTATATAGAGTAGGCTATTTAAATATGTATACATATGTGATTTTTCACAGTTAATAGCTGAATTATCAGAAACAGGTTGCGTGTGAGTGCCAGCTTGATCCCATTCAATCCCAGACAGAGTGACTCTGTCTTATGACAACATTATAGCAGGTTTGAATCACAGTGTTAATCTGCTTTAAACTAGCTGAACTGAGATAAGTTAATATATTGAATTGAACAAATTTTAGTGTCGAGGATATAATTAGCAGTTGAAAAGGGGAATAAATAAATGTTATTGCTTTACTCAGCATATTGCAAAATGTAAAAAATCACAATAATGTCATCGTTAGTGAAGTAATGTGATGATATATACTGAGGTGTCTGGGAATATCCACCTCTACCTACAATCCATCCATCTAACTGTCCATCCAGTTAACCACTGAAGCCTTTCTCGACTGTCAGGGTGAGAGGTGGGGTACAGAGTCAAAATGAAAAGTAAAATGTGACCAGACTTCAAACTTTTCTTCTGGAAGTGTGATTGTGACATTTGTCCCCTCACCTAGTTTGTGGGATTTTGTTGTTCGTCACATTAGAAATTGATGAGAAAAGCGTATCTCTGAAGCAAGAATGCTTTGCGGTTTCACATTTGAGATATTTATTATTATTAGCCGATGTGGAATTAAGTAAAGAATTAAGACTCAAATTCCACCTGAAGGACATGGTTTACACAGGCAGCTATTTAATGCTAAACAAATACTAAACAAGGATTATGACCAAAGCAGCCTGTGCAGACAAGGTTTCAGCATATTGTGGTGGACAGTATAAGTTCCCGAGAACCTGTAGCTCAGATTTGTTGGGCTTTTACCGTTTTCACCCTGACTGTAACAAATTCATGAAAGGGTTTGTTTTGTCTCTTGCTGCGTCCCTGCTCAGGGGCTAGATTGTCTGAAGTCCTGTTTCAAAGGCCTCTTCTGATGGAGCCAAGAAACGCAGCCTGATTTGCCCTGAAATGGGAGGACTCAACCTGTGTATCTTTGCTGCCACAGTCAGTTTCGGGTCTGTCGATTATTTGAAGCCACTGCTGCTGCGTGTGCAGAAAATACTGTGAACATAGCATCTTTCAGATTGTTCTGATGGCCAAAGTTTTTGTTTGTAGTGTAAGCTTTCTACTTTATTGGCAAATGGAAAGTCCAGTTTGATTAAAGCCAGAGAAAAACTGTGGTTACGGCAAACAAACACTGATAAGGTAAATGGAATGTATTTATATAGCACTTCTCTTATCGACCGCTTAAAGCACTTCACACTTCAAGCCAAATTCACCCATTCATGCACGCATTCATAGGGCGCTTTGTTCTGTGCATACAGCACTTTATCTGTTATGCACACATTTGTGCACATAAATGGACGAGTCGAGGGAAAAATTGATCCCAGTGCATCTATTTATTATTTATTATTATTCAATGTCCTGAAGCTGGGGATCAAAACACAGAGCTTACAATTAGTTGATGACCCACTCCTCACGCCCAGGTACCCTGTTTTTGTCAGGTTACATGTCACCTTACACAAGACGCCCTGTGAAGAGGAACCAATGTTATTATTTTTGCCTTTTGGGAGCAAATGCACTTACACAAACTTGGATTAATATTAGACTCCAAGTTTGATCTCTTTCTGCTGCCATTACTGTGGGTCCTTCAGATCCGCCTTCTGAACTTGGATTGTGTAACTAAGAACAGTCTGCTTGTGAGCTTTGCTCTGTTTATACCAATGACCTGCCTTTGCACTTGTTTCAAAGGTTATCAGCCCATTAAGTGGTAGTTTTCAGCTGTTATCAGTGGTGATTTGCACACTCATCAGGCACTTTATTAGTCTGTTTTACACATATTCTACTGCTTACTAATGCAAATATCTAGTTAGCCAGTCACACGCACGTAGAAAAGGCCAAACAACCTGAAGTTAAAGTTCAAGCCGAGCATCAGAATGTGGAAGAAAGGTGATTTTTGTGGCTCTGATTGTGGCTGGTTGTTGGTGTCAGTCTACTGTGAATATTGCGGAAACTGCTGATATGCTGGGATCTTCCCACACGACCATGGTCCAAAAGGATGAAAATATTTCTACTGCAGAAAATGGTCAAACTGCTTCAAACCAATCTGAAGGCAACAATAACTCAAATAATGAACTCATTACAGCAAAGACGTAGAAAAGGAACCATCAACCCACAACACATCAGACCTATGAGCAGATGGTTTACAGCAGCAGGAGACCTGAATGGTTTCTACCTATATCAACAAAGAACAGGAAACGTGGGCTACAGTTCACACGGCTTCACCAAACCTGGAAGAAGTATTGCTTGGTCTGATGAATCTCAATTTCTGCAGCAACATTCAGATGGTAGGGTCAGAATGTGGTGTAAACAACACGAAGCATGCAAGGACTGTGTGGTGCCATCAAGAGGAATGTTTCCAACACCTTGTTAGATCTTTGCCAAAAAGATTAAAGGCAGTTCTGAAAGCAAAAGGGAGTCAACCCAGTAGTAGTACTGATAGAAGTGTAGCTGGCATCCTCTGCCTACAATCTATCAAGCCATTCCCTCAACTGCTTTTCTAATTCAGGGTCCTGGGGGTGGCTGGAAGCTATCCCAGATGCTGGGTACACCAGGACAGGTTACAGTGCATCGCAGGGCTAGTTCAGAGAGACGAATGACTATTCATGTTCATACCTGCCGATGTAGAATTACCAAATAATTTAAGTGTATCCAGTTTAAAACCTCAGGCTCTAAATGGAGAATTCAACTGAAGTATTAGTGGAGACAAAGAACATACCACACCAAATGTAGTGAGGTTACATTTAGCCAAAAATATTTTAAAAAGCCTCTTTGTTGGAGCTTAGTTAGATCCAGTTACACAAGTTCTATCTTACTGGGTTGTTGTTTGTCACTGACTTCTGATCCTGTTTGTAGGCAGAGGAGAGCACTTACTGTAGACATGTACAGGACAAGTGTTTCTGTATTTCACAGCTCCTGATGTTTGCTCGTCACACTCTGTGAGAATAAAAGAAGAGTTTATATTTTCTGTTTATTGAAAACAGAAAAATAAAGTATCCACCTACATTAACGTACCCTCTGGCAATGCATCTTATCGTCTTTATTATGGGCCTAGTTTTCTTCAAGTGTAGCACTGAACTGTGCAGCACTTGATCCCAGAATAACTTGTCCTGTGTAGGAGTATTCAAACGCAGCTTTTACTTTTAAGCATGCAGAAGTGTGATTAGCTCGGTGGTATACAAAAAGTCTCGCTCCTTGTAGTATTTCCCCCAGAGACGGCTATATTTGCTTTAGCCTCGGGTGGTGGCTTGATGCATATCGATGCAGACGCTCAATAATAGGCCAAGAGCTCCACATTATTGACAGCAGCGACTACTGGCTCTTTGAAGACATCTGCTTCGGTGAAGGAGAAGCAGGAGCACAACAGACAGAGAGAGATGGTGTGGATAGAGAAATAGGATACAGATAAGAGGACAGATATGAGCAGAGAGAAGATCCAGTGTTACATCAGTCTTTATATGTGCCTGTTCTCCTTGCTGCTCCTCTCCCCCTTCCTTGTCATCAACCCCTCTCTGTCTCTGCTGTAGCACACAGCTGGGCCAAATAAATCTGGAGAATAAGAGAGGCACAAATGTTATTTGCAAGACAGACATTTCTTCCTGCGCTTATACACCAACACAGGTCCAGGTAAACAGAGAAGCCATGGCTATAGCACACATTCTCAATGAAACAAGTAAACACGCATGAAAAACAATATATTCTCAATAACTATCAGGCTTATGGGGAGGTGACAGTGGAGGGAATGCCGGGCTGAGTGGAGATCAGTTTAGTCCTTATTGCAGCAAATGCTGTGGAGAGAGAAAGGAACAAAGAGCAAAAAAAGGGATTAAGATAAGGAGTCCTGGACACGGAGGGAGCTCGGTATATGTCTGATGAGTTATATACCAAGCTGTCATGGCCTCACAAATGTAAGGGAAATAAGACACAAGCTAAGAGCTAAAGGCTGCCACCGACAGTTTAAACAGCATAAATTGATGGGCAGGTTTATCTGAAATGTAGGCAAATATTCCTGCAGCTCACCTGGTTTAACTTCTGAGAACACTGATTCGATGTTATGATTGAGAGGTTTGATTTTACTCTTCCTACATTTTATACTTACATGATTTTTAAATAACAAATGTTTTACAAAGAGAAAAAAAGTGAAGTGTGTGAAGTTGAACCCATTCAGCAGCTAATCTTAACACCAGTTCTGCCAAATCTCACATTTCGTTTAGTTGTTTTAGTCTTCTCAGGGATCCTGCTGCCTCTGCAAGCTGCTTTGTAACCCAACCCCAGCTTTCACTCTTAATGACGTGCACTCTTTTTCAATAAGAGACCTGCAGTGTAAAAGGGGGAAAAAATCTGTAGTCTGGATGCCAGAAAAATAGAAATAAGTTACTAAAATTAATGTTAACGTTAACATCACAACCCTAATCAACGTTAGCTGTCTGTTATTTTTTAAATAAAAGATTTTTTTACGCACGAAAACAATGAAATTACCTATAAATGTGGTCAAACACTGCTACAATGCAAATGTACTGTTGTTAACTGCACTCTGCTGTTAATTTGTGATCATAGCTGAAATATGGCTTTTGACATCTAACTTAGAAAGAAAGAAAGCTTATTACTATAATGAGTTTTTACATAAAAGTTAGATAAAAATGTCATATTTATTAAATCTTACTGTTAAAATGGTATTACTATATATAAATGTAATCAATTTACCTTTTTAAAAATCTCCAGAAACTCCTGATCACAGTTACAGTATACCATTGATTATAGATTGCATCAAATACAGGCGAGTGGTGGCTTTCAGACCCCAGAGAAGCAAAATGCATTGACCCAACAGCGTGTAGTGGCTTTGGATTTGGCAATAATGGTTGCTGATGGTAACGTTGCTGTCGAGCTGCTTGTGGTCTTTTGAGAATAAAGTAGGACTGGCAGATCCTCCCATGGATGACAGGCTTGTTTATTGGGCATAAAATTGCTCACAAAATGCCGATCTACTGCTAAAATATTAACATGTTACTGTGTCAAAAGCTTCTCCTAAACTGGTGCTATCCACTGAGTATCTTGAATTCTCTCCATTTGATTTGGAAACGGTGCATTAGAAATGCATTTCATGTTGCTGGCACATGGAGCCGATCATTGTTTTACTGAAGTTTTGCTTTAATTACATAGTTTTTGCTGCACATTCCCCAAAAAGCTACTGATGACCAAGAGCCGTGAACATGGAGAGCATATTTTGGTTGGCTTCAGGGTAATGACTTCATGATGGAAGTAAAAATATCTGGACACTGAATAAAAAAAATAAGCAGTTGTACTGTGAAGGCTGTTGGTGCACATTAAATAGCATTTAAATAGTCAACAGCAGCAGCTCTGAGATAAAATTATAGATGCTGAGTACTCTTAGTGATATTCTCAGTGTTGTTGAACAGTTTAGGCGTTATTGTCAAAGCAACGGCTGCCGTCTGAATCATGTCATAATCTGCTCTGTTCGTTTGGCTCTGACAGCAGGCTACTTTAGATTTCATGCCGCCTGAGTAGCAGCACCTTTCAGTTCAAGCGGCAGACAAGGAGGGACAGAGGTGAAGAGAATGAATGGATGTAATGGAAGAAAATGTATTATTGCTGTTCAAGTAGAAATATCGAGTGACAGTAAAAATAAAAGAGTGGCAGGCAGGGGCCAGGAAAAACCACGTAGCCAGAGGTATCTAAAAGTGACAACAGGATGATCAGCACGGGGCCTGAGCAAGGGGCAGGATTGCAAGAAGATGATTAATGTCAAACTGCGAATCGCAACGAAGAGAGAACAATGGGAGACGAGGGTAGAGGGTAGGAGAGAAGAGGTAAGAAGGCACACCTGAGTGTTCAGAGGCCTCTGTCCTGGTCAGAGCCATCCTGAATTATTCATGGCTCGCTGTGCCGGCTGCAGTGCACTGCTCACTGCAGAGAATAAAAAAGGAAAAGGTGAGGCGAGTCGAACTGCAGTTTTTCAGAAAGGTGAAGAATTAGATTTCAACTTCCATCTTATAGAAAGAATGATGTCACATCGAACATGGCTGCACAGATAACCACCTGAGTCACCTCGTCAGTGTGGCTTCATATATCCAAAAATACGTCTGAAATTTAAATTGTTGCTTTTGTCCTGCAGTCCTTGTATCACAGCTATGACAGCTTGGAGTCTTTCACTCATAATGTGAACCATTAAAACTGCTTGGTTAAAACAGTGGCAGCAGGGAGACTTTGTCATTTGCAGAATACCTGGCTTGAATTGAAAGAACAAAAGCAGAGTCACGAACACAGACTGAGGATTTTGTGTCTCTTGTTCCCCCTGAAAGAGTCGAGACGAGGTTACGTTCAAAGTTATTTCCTTGAATCCTGAAGTGTGGGTAGTGCATATGCTATGGATACTATATAAAGCATGTATTTCACATTTAGAAGCAGCCAATGTGGTGTAGTGTAGAATAAAAAGGAACTGATTTCAAACTCAGCCCAGCTTTTAGTCTCTCTGTGGTGCTGAGACAGTTAAACTCTGATAGCAAACTAATACATAAACATACTCATATTAAACGGTTTGTTTAGCGACCCCTATCTCCCTCTGCAGCTGTAATGATTCTGATACTGTGTCTAACTGGGATACTTCTCTTTGGACATGTTCACATAGTACATGTTACTGCATACTTCCTTGTATAGGGTGTGAATTTTAATAGACCCATGCTGTGATGATATAACAGGGCTTACCAGCACTAGCTGCCACATTTTATCAACTTTTATAACTTATTTAGCCTTAGACTGCACATAGTGTCCAATTCTTCTTTACTTAATACAAGAATTGAATATGCATAAATGCTAAACTATGTCACAACACCAAGTTGTAACCTCAGTGTCTACTAATGATAGCTGTTAACTAGCCAAACAGCTAACATTAGCACTTTGTGGCAACTGTTGTTTGATTTGGCGCTATGCAAATACAACTAAACTGAATTACACAAAATTTGTGTTGTATCCAATCTTCCCACAAGATTAATTTATGTTCTCAACATAACGTATATAAAAGAAGGAAATCACATGTGTAGAAATCCTCCAGCTTTGCTCAACCTCATTGAAACCAGGTTGTGGAATCAGGGGCCACTGTATGCTTGGTAAACACTTACTGCTTCATCCCCCTTTCTGACTGTATTAGGGACTATAATTCACAAAATAAACAGCTTTTTATATAATAAGTCTTAAAACAAGCAATTGAACTGGTCAGGAAAATGTTTACTGCGCATTAAGAGCAACGGCCATTTTCCCATAGACCCCAATACCACAGGCGTTGCCCCCTGGTGGTCACATAAAAAGAAAAATGAAGGTTTCAGGCACATCCATATCACTTATCTACGGAGCCCCTCTGATGATTAATAGTTAGGCGTGGGGGGCTTTGATGGTAAACCGGAAATATATCAGAATAATAGAGTTCATAAAATTATTTTTCCTCAGGCTCAACCACTTGAATGAGACTGGATCATAACCAAAAACCAAAGTTAGAGAAATGCACAAAACTCAGGTATAACCTTACTCATTACACCCCTGGTGGTGAGTAACACTGCCATCAGTATGATTACTGGCTCTTGAATGGACTTTACATTCATTTCTGATGAAGCTGAAAAGTCCATGAGAGTCAGTTTATTTTATTATTTTATCCCATAATTAAGTTTGGATTTTTCTGAACCTCAACATTCAACCATTGTGTTTGAAAGAAGCAAATCCATGTAAGTTGTTTATCTAAATGTCGGCCTACTGAGAAAGAGCGTATTCTGATATCTCAGCAGAGGAGAAAATGTATGAAATGTAGAAACAGAGATTCTGAACTGTCTGAAGCACAACATTTTTAAGCTTTATGCATCTTCAGGGATTTTAAACCTTCCGCTGGGCCGAACCCCTGCTGGACATTTCAGTAAACATGCATCGCATGAATCTCTGGTTACCTCTTTCTTAGAGTACCTGTGCTCCTGAAAAATGTAGAAGACGGAAAATAAACACATCTTATTTCTTACCGTTGGCTTTCGTCATCAAAGTTTCAGAAATTGAGTTTAAATGACATCTGTGGGCCTTCGCTAACGGCCCCGCTGATTTCCACCAGGGGATAATTCGCAGTCGTGACACGTCCAGGACTCACCTCTTCGTTTCTGCAGCGGTGCCAGAATTTTAATACGTTTTGCACAGCGGGGGGACGGATTACATGGAGGAGGCTTGCAAACCATCCTCAGTTACTTTGGGATTTCAAGGGTCCTGATCTCCATTTGCTCGTTGGAACCGGGGATCAAAAGACGGAGGGAAAACAAAAAGAAGAGTCTTTGCAGAAGGAGATCACATGAGCAGATAGCTGGCTTTTTTCTCTTTTCTTTATTTCACTATCACACTGACGCCTCTTATCTGGAGACAATCCAGTGAGTAATCTCATATAATCTATATAATGACTGGATGGAAAGTGAAGGGTCAGCTGAGCCGGTTGTGTTTGAATCAAAGCAGCTCAATAGCAGATCTCTCACCAAATCTCCTCTTATCTTCAATGGTTAATATCCTTTGGTCTCTGCTTTGTAGACAGGCGGAGGCAACAGAAGCCTCTGTAACCCGGCTGCAATACCTTCGAATGATTGGCAACTTCTGTTGTATTTATAACAATCTGACGGAAGGAGAACGATGAACTGTAACAGATGTGGTTTCGTTTCAGATACCTTGACAGTATTTTGTGCTCCTTCGAAGCACTTGAGAATTTGCTTTGTGACTAATTTCTTGTAATTTCACTTTTGCAGATATGTTTGCACAGATTCTGTTGAGAATGTAAAGTATTTGCCCTGTGCCACCTTAACTTGCTTAATTTCCCAATCAGGTGTTTCGTATCCATGAGCATTTGTGGGTGCAGGTTTCGTAAATGGACTTCGAGAGTGGGACAATCTGAACTTGTTTCTTGGATCCTGAAAGAGTCGACACTAAAACGAATTTTTACTCTGGATTGGCGAGTTTTAGTTTAAGATTTCCATTAGCTTGTTATTTAAAGAAGTCAGACTTCCCTCTGTAATACTTTGGTATTGAACATTCTTTCTTGTGTTCTCCACACATTCAATTCCATTTTATTTATATAGCATCAAATCACAACAACAGTCGCCTCAAGGTGTTTTATACTGTAAGGTAGACCCTAGAATAATACATACAGAGAAAAACCCAACAATCATATGACCCCCTATGAGCAAGCACTTTGGCGACAGTGGGAAAGAAAAACTCTCTTTTAACAGGAAGAAACCTCCAGCAGAACCAGGCTCAGGAAGGGGCGGGGCCATCTGCTGCGACTGGTTGGGGTGACAGAAGCAGCAGGTGTTCAGTTGCTGGCGACTCCACACGTGCTGTCGTTAAGTTAGGAATCTCTCACCACTGGTTTAGGAAGGAGCTTTGCAGTAATTGCACAACTGTTAATGAGTTTATGTTTGTGGCTTCCAGAAAGATTTTGCACATGTAGTCCTACAGCATCACTGCGTAACGCTGCATTCAAACTATCGCAGCGATGTCAAACGCATTTAAATGGTGAGACACGTGCAGCTCGCTTTGATCCACTTTAAGTGGACGGGACAAGTGAAACTCCCCTCGCTGTCTTCTGTCTGTCTTTAACTACACATTTAGTATCTCTGCAATATCTTAATATAAGAAAACAAAATGCAGTTTCAACTGTGGGTCTTTGTTTAGGAAGGTTTGAAGCCTGATCTTAAAAGTAGAGATAGTGTCTGTCTCCTGAATCCAAACTGGAAGCTGGTTCCACAGAAGAGGGGCCTGAAAACTGAAGGCTCTGCCTCCCATTCTACTTTTAAATACTCTAGGAACAACAAGTAGGCCTGCAGAGCGAGAGCGAAGTGCTCTAATGAGGTGATATGGTACTACAAGGTCTTTAAGATAAGATGGGGCCTGATTATTTAAGACATTCACACAAACACAAACAATCTATTTTAACAAAGTCATATTTTAAATGCACATAAACTAGACTCATTTGGCTTTCACTGTTCCCTGACTCTACTAGAGCAACTTTACATGCAAAAAGTTTGAGGTTTTGGTGCAGCACTTTCTTACATTGTGCTTAGCAACAACCTCCAGCACTCGCCAACCGGATGACCGGAGGTTGCCAGGTGTTCACCGGCTGCTCTGTAGACCTGTGGGACTGATGCGTACCATTTAACCAACCACATTAAGATGAAATTTTACAACATGAATGTTTATCTCCTGTTTTCAAAGTCTGCTTATAGAGTCTGTGCTTTGCTTGTAATGTGGTCAAAGTTGTCTTGCCAACTCGCGAATCAAATTTGACTCTATTCACCTTCAATTTTTTAAACTTGTGTTTTAAATATAAGTTCTGTAAGAGCACTGCAGTGCACAGTGTGCAGCTGTATTTTGGGCGATTTGTGACTGTCTTTCCTACACTGAAGAACCAGATCACACACCAGTCTCCGATAAAACCGATAGGTTAATGTGTTTTCTGACCATCTGAATTTTAAAAGTGTTTGTCTCTGCTATTTCCTGGCATAAACTTAATATTTCTGGCACAATATTGGATGCAAATCACAGAATCCTGCTTTGAAATGGAAATATCCCTCATGTCATTTGCATATTCAGTTCTTCGAGGCATTCTGGTCAGTTTGCATTGGCTGCAGTTACATACTGAACACCCTTTTGCTGTAAATATCTAAACAAACTGCTCAATTGTATGTATGAATTCTGCACATCATGTTAGCCTATGGCTTAGTTTGTATTACTAATGCTGAAGTCAAGTCTCAACCAATATCACTGCATTAAAAAAAGATTAGAAGAGATTAGAGGAGCTGCTCACCCAGAGATACAGTTTAATTTGTCTAATATGCTCTGTGTACAGTATTTAGAGTTTGTATCTCTGTGAGTGTGAAACAAAATAACATCTTTCCTCGTACCATCAGGTGTGCATGTGATGTTTAATTTTTTCCCCTGCACGCAGCCTTCTCGCCATATAGATAAATACCAGGTGCTTGTTATCAAGCTGCAGGTGTCAGAAATAAAGTGGCAGGTGTTGGACACACACAGCAACTCCTGTTCAAGGTTGAGCCCCATATTGGCACAGAATACACGGAGACAGCAGCCTGCAGAGGGTTAGCGCGTGTAAACGCTCAGACTCGATGTTTGGAACAAGAAGAAAATATACATAAAGGTTGAATTCATCGTGTTACCGTATCGTCTGTATGTCCTCCTTGAATCCTGTGAAGCTGTTTTTATGTAACTGCATGCAGACTCAGATGATTCTGGGAAAATGAGTCTGTTTCACCTTAGCTCGCACAGATCTGTGTTTTCCCATCATTTGGGGTTATTTTAATAAATGCAGATCTAGAAAGTGAACCCTGGGCTTTGCATATATAATCACAAATATTACACTTTCATGTTAAATGAGTGCAAAGTGCTGTTTGTTGATACCAGACTGTCAAGCAGTAATTGTTGCAGTGATTGTGCTCCAGCAGCATCAACACTTTATTCATTTGAAATTCACATCTGTGATCTGTATTTGCTGTAATGCAATTTGGCTGGATGTAGAAATAAAAATAACATATGTATGTGAAGATAATGTCCTAATTGAGAGCGTGTCTGTCTCCTGCACAGGATGGGATGGGAAACCTCAGAATAACAGAGAAGGGCCTGAAACTGGAGGGGGACTCTGAGTTCCTCCAACCCCTCTATGCCAAAGAAATCCAGTCCAAACCAGTAAGTGACTCGCATGAATGCACACCTTACTTGGTACATACTGTACTGCACACATCCATCCTGCAATTTGACCCTTTTTTAAACATGGATTAGGCTACGGAACATTTGTGCCTTCAGTAAGCTGTTAAACTGGAAGCTTTGTCATTCAGACATGGGTGACTTTGCTATTAATGGTCCTTACAGCTACATTCATGCACACCATTTAAGAGCCATGAAAAAGGCAGTGGTATGAGCACAATATTTATCTTCTAACATGGGAGTCTACACAGTAAAGCAAGTGAGTACATCCTTGCTGTGACTGACGATGACAAGTGGTGCAGGAATTTTCCAAACCATTCCTTTAGGACAAGAAGCAATAATGATGAAAACATCGCAGTACACCTAGAACTGTAACATGGAAAGTTGTGCATGAAGTATTAGCAAAAAATGTTCTTCTTCAGAAAAATGTTCCCCATCAGCGTTAAATACATTAATATTACTGTTGCATATGTTTAAGCTTGAGCTCATTTTATATACTTAATTCTGTTTAATATTCTGTAAATCCTCCTCTACCTTCTCTACATCACACACTTTTAAAAAGGTGGGTAGCAAAACTAAACCCATCTGTTATGATGCTAAATCACTGAAGCTTGTTTAGCTAATCATTCTAGCTGTTTCGACACAAAGCACAGCAGATCTCAGAGTAGTGAAAGCTCAGCCAGCAGCTGGCTTCCCATCAGTTTACCATAGAGGTTTGTCCACAGTGCACATGCACAAACCACCACTCGTAAAACGGAGACAGCTACAGTTTCCTATAAGTACAAAACAAGTGATGCTTTTAGCTACAGTAGCCGACTGCAGCCAGTAAAGGATGGACGCAAACTGGTGAGGACATTTATGGCGTTACTGTCTAAGATGGAAGGAGATTGTTTTACCTTGACAACTATTACGTTGTGTCTATTTTTAGATTTGACAAGGCAAAAACAGTTTGCCTTGCTTGTCCTGTTAGAGCGCCATTGCTTTATATTCTTCCATTATGGCAAAATACTGTGAGTTACTGTATTTAGGTCTTGTGTTATCACCTTCAGTGTGACTTTGGCTCATTTTGTTATCCAAACCATCCAAAACAGTCAAACCTGGCCCTACAAATTCCCGTAGCACAGGGAGTCCGCGTATCCCACAGCAATGTGTGAAATGTGGTTAAATCACCATTTGAAATACTTTAAAATCAGCAGCAGCAGCTCATCGATACATTAGCACTTAGTCTTTTTTATCACTCATCACATGAACTAAAAACTGCTTTGCAAATTACCTTCTAGCAAAAATACAGTTTGTCTCATACTTTTTAGTGCGCTGTGAAACACTTGACTGATAATACTCGAAATGAGGTGAGATTGAGAAGGTGTGAAGTGTCTAATGATTGTAGGTGTGGTAGTGGGAATTTGAGCTTCCTACAGTGAGAATTAAGCATGTGAGACAATCCAGTTGGGACTCCGAGTGCTATCAACTCAGCTGCACGTACGACAAGCTGATTTCAGCAAATGTCTGAACCTAAAAAGAAATCCAAAACTATGTTAAAACAGGTTATGTTGAAGCAGGCGCGTGTTCTCAGAAGAGTAACTGATGATCTGACTTCCTTTTCCTTCCACATGTATTTGGGTCAGGTTATAATGCCAGCAGGCTAAAGCTCAGTATCCTGAAGCATTCTCAAGTCCCATAAGATATGGCTGTCAGCCACTGCATATCCTCTGAGTCTGACGTGTCCAAAACCTCGACATGAAGCGAATTCCTTTGAGCTTCATGAACAGAGCTCGTGGTTTGACCTTCTCTCTAACGCCTAAGTCTGTGTCTCACTGCCATATTTGGTTAGTTTGTTATCAGTAACAAAATAGTCAATTCTACTGTAGGTTTGAGCATTTGAAAAAAAGGAATATTGTCTGTCTTGTGGGTGTAAAAAACGCCAAATGTCCGAGATGCCGTAGGTTGAAAAAAAGGACTGTAAATAAGAAGCTGACTTTGTTGTCGAGTATCCAGTTCTTACAGACGATCTATCCATCAGGGTCCAAGCACAAAGTCACCACCCATAATAAGTAAATGGGTATTCAAACGAGGCAGGAGGCCGAGGACGCTAATATAAATATATATTTGCTAATGTAACATTAATATTAAAAATTGATCCGGTTACTATAACGTATCGTCCATTTAAATCAGCCAGAGAGAAGAAGGGGTAAAAGGAACCCTTTTATTTACCAATATTGCTACAAGCTCAGAGGTTTGGAAGCAAAACGTTCCAGTGTTCATTTCCACTTTTCAGACATAATTTTGGGAGATATTTGCAGACAGCAACATGAAGATGAGAAACACTTGAAGTGTTGTAAAGGCCGTCACTGCTTGGTTGTGTTGTTTGGTCGTTTTTTTCCATACTGCATCACATTTGGCCGCGGTGAAGTCACCCAAGACTTCAAACCTTAACAAAATCCAACTGGGTGAGGTATATTAAAAAAGGCATCACCCTCCCCGTGCAGTTGCTATGATACAGGAAGGGGTAAAATAATTTTTAGTGGCAGGCTGGAAACTGGTTTTTTTCATGGCTGGAGGAGCTGGTCCTTTTAACATAGAGGTCTATGAGGATTGAACTGGCCATTAGAGGAAATGCAGTTTTTGGCTTCGTTTTCAGCCTCAGGGAGGTTGTTGCCTGATCACAGTGAGCACGGTGTGGCTGTACTAGTGCAAATGTTTCAGACTTGCTGAGGAAACAAACAGGAGCAGCAAACACGTCAGTATTATCAGCACGTTTTCTCCCCGCGTTCTGCACTCAGCTACAGTTTCAGTGTTCCTGCAGTAGGATTTTTGGTGTTTACCAATCGAAATGCTGTCTGGCTGAGGTCCCCTGTTATGCTGGCTTTACAAATTAACATTCTGGGGTGCTTCCTGGTGTCCAAACAGCAACTACACGAGCATCCAGGCCTAGAAGATGTCAGAGAAATGGGAGAGATGGGCACAATAAAGCGATAGGGTCTCTCTCCCTTTGTCTTTTCTACTCTGGGAGCAATCATTGCTGTGGTGCAGGTAGTGGACAGATGGTCCGATAATGCAGAGGGGATACAGGAGCGAGTCAGAGAGCGGAGGAGAGCATATCAACAACGGAGATGGAGATGAGGAAGAAGGAGCAGCAGTAATAGAGACAGAAACAGCGAGACAGATGGAGGAGGACTGAATCAGAACACCAGCAAGCTTGCTTTGACAGGCGCCGTGCAGGAGACAGCCAAGTTCAACACCAACTCAAACAAACACACCGTGTTTGCAATGCAGTATCATAGCACTGTGGAATATTCATAATAAAAGGGTTTCACTACTTGTCCAAGAAGCAGGAACAGGGGATAACAAATCCCCAGAGCATAAATTGGGCTCTGCATTCCCACATGTTCGTTAGGTGAAAGCCAAAGTTTGAACTCGTCTATCAGGATAGATGGCCGATAACTAGCAAAGCAGCTCATAAAATATGAATACCAGACCAGCGCTGAAAGTGCGGATCATGCCTTCTGCTCTTGTACCGTGAAGAGGGATGAACGTAAAAGCAGATTGAGAACAGAAAGGGCAAGTGGCAAGTAAAAGACGGGACATAATACAAAACAGCAGAGCTTAAGGAGAGCTAAACATAAAGGGGACAGAGAGAGGGATGGATGACTGAGCAAAGGATATGAGAGGAATAATGATAACCAGGAGGAGGCGATGGGAAAAGACCAGTACACAGTCGACCAGGAGTGGGTAAACAACAACCGCTAAATAAAAATTTAGCAGTCCGCTCTGTATTTCCCAACGCTCCTCTTCCTGCTTCCTTTTATGCTTCGCTTGTCTAAGTGAAGTTACCGTTGTTATCAAAGTGCGACAGAAAGCTGCTGTAAGACGTGTCTCTGTCAGCAGGTCCTCAGTGCCTTCTTTGTTGTGTTTAAAGTGAAGGGGAAACAAGTTGGCTGCTCTGCATTTGCATAGAGTTCAAGTTCAAGCTATTTTATTCAAATCAGGGGCGTCAAGTGCAGCAAACTTCTTCTGGCAACTAATTGTACAAAACTTTTAATCTAACCATCGTTAGCTGCTTCGGGGCTGACATAAGAGGAGACTTCCAGAAGAGCTGCCATCAGTCAGGCCGTTAGAACCATCGGTAAATCGGTTGGCACTAAAGATTCTCGAGTACTTTAATCTAGAAGGTTAAAACGCATTTAACTCGTCACCCTCAGGTTAGCAGGTTTCGGTCATATTTCAGCCATATTTGTAGAGCCAAATGATATCAGAGGTTAGCGAGGGTGGTCTCTGTCTCTGCAGAGACCACCCTCTATCCTGGGAAAACCAGAATCTTTTCTAGTGGGCATCAGGTTTTTATAGATACATACTGAGGCGTAAAAATCCATCATTAACCCTTTAAACCCTCAAACATTAAATATCTAATGTAGCAGCAGAGAGTCACTCTTGTGCATTTTCCAGTAAATCAAAATAAATGTTGACTTAAGTTAAAGTATCTCTGTGAACTGTCTAAATGTCTTTCTATGGTGACCGAAGCACACTGACAGACACACATGCTTCTCTCAGTCACTGACATTTACTAATTAATACAACTGTTGTGTTAAGGCAACTAATAATGACGTGTGTCTCTTATGAGCTCGTTCCTGATCAACCTTTAAATGCAGACTGTCAGAAATTCTCAGAAAGCGTTGGATTGGTTCTGTGTCGACCTGTTTTTATGACTTGTGGTTATGTGCATGTAAAGATAAGTGAGCTCTAACAAAGTGCACGTAGAAGGTGTGTAGGACCTGCATTTTCCAAATCAAAGGTGTTTATACCTCGTCCACGTTAACTGCTTTCAGATCTGAGCTTTACCAAAGAAAAGTTTGATGTCTCAGGAACACTTAGTATGAGAACAAAAAACCAATGTGATGGTTTGGTTGGAGGACAAGAACCGATCCTGAATATCAAAAGGACAAAACTGAAATAAACCAGATATTTTTAGAATATTTACAAATATGGTGTCTTTTAAAAACGATAACTGAGTAACTAAGCTCATAGATTAGTCAACCGTCCAGACCTATTCAGTCACTGCTCATCTCCTGCATCTTGAAATTACCTTTGAGCTCTTCAAAGTGAGCCTCGACACTGTGGATTTATTTTCATTCAACCCAAATTTCCAAAATCAGCCAATGTTTTACTCCGGACATATTGGTTCTTTGGCCCATCTCACCGAGATTTAATTCAACCCCCGGAGCAGCTCTGCCACCAAGAAACATTTCTATAACCAACTGTAATTCACACATCTCTCTTCTGGTCTCTCGCCTAACTCCTCTCTCCCTTCTTATTTTATTTTTTATTTATTTTTCCCTCCAAATTCCTCTCTGTGTGAGAGGCATCCTGCTGGGAGTAATATGGTCTGTTCCATTAGTAACAAAGAGAAGAGGGAGACCGAGCGGATCAAAGGCACCGCACTGCAATGAACTAAACACGTGTAGTGTACACAAACAGCCCTGAAGGACTCCTGCTGTAGCCTCTCTGAGGCATCTCAGGGGAAAAAAACCCTACATGAAGATGGAACGATAAGCGACCTGCTGCTGGAACACGGTGATGATTTTAAAGCTCAGGACTCGTTGTTAACCAAGAATATTTGCTGCTGGCTAAACTCATCGATTAGTACTGGCATCTGCTGTGTACTGCCATAGAAGTAATAAGAAATGTCTGAATAGTTATGTCAGTATTCATAACCTAAAATCAGTGTGGCTGCTATGTACCCAAGGAAATCACAGCTCCATGGTTTGGTCCAGATTAAAATATGAACCCATTGGTCTTTTTTGGTCTTTTTTGATCACAGTCGCTAACACCGAGCAATGACCACGACCAAAATTACTGCAGCCTTATGCAATGAGCTCACAGTGTTTGCTTTGAAGATGGGGAACGGGTGTGAAAATACTCTGCAAATACAGTTGCTGTCTTCAATGGAATTTTGCAGAAATAGAAAAATTTAACTGTTGAAAATTGCACATTTTTTGTTTTCTACATAAACAGAAATTTATATAAAGTTACTTAACCTAGTAACTAATTTTGTAAGTAACTTGCTTTTATATAGGAATGAAACCAGAATACAACAATATGCAGATGACACTGTAATCAGTTATGTTACAGAAGTCAGCCCAAGCTGGTCCTTGATTGTTTGGAGATGGGTTTCCTTCCACCAGTACATGTCCAGTACAATCAGCCTAGGCTGAGCGTGCTGCTCACTCAAACTCTGAGCAATCCTTTTGTTGCTGCAGCTACTTGTCTCTGTCTCTGCTATGACGTTTATACAGATTATACAGACCATGTGGAGTGTGATGTTGTGGGCCCAAAATGCAGACATGGAAAACAGGTGGGATTCAACGAAAGGCGAGCGGATTATTGAGGCTGTTGCGAAGTTGCGAAAAAAAGAGGGAAGTAAAACTACAAGCAAGTATCAATATTTGGAGAATTGACACAAGCGGACCTGTGTTAGCCGCCTGCAACCCTGAAATGGATAAGCTGAAGAGGATGGATGGATGGGACAAGAAACGCTGAGTGAAGAAATAAATGCTAACATAACCAGGAAATAAGATATTGAGACTAAATGCACCCAAAAAACATGAAGAAGTTATAAACACAGAAAACTAAGAATCCATCAGGAAATAAGTAAAAGTAGAGAGCCCACAGACTCAGAGTGACCGTTACCATGACGCTGACGTCCCAGTGACTGCTGAAGGTCGCCTGTGACAGAACCATCTACCAAACTGAAGCACGGATTTTTAATATAACATAGTCTGTTCAAAAGGCTCCAGCAGCACAAACACAGGCTCAGTTTAGTGACTGGAATTTGCAGCTCCAGCTACAAGTTAAAAAAAAAAAAAAATTTTCAGCCACTTTACATTTCTTACAAAGGGGGAAACTATCCATAGAGGCTGTTCCCATTTTTATATCAGATTGGCAACATGCATTTTTAGTGTGTATTTATACGTGGAAGTCTGTGAGGTTCGACTTGCTTTTGGAGCCAGCCTCAGCTAGCGCTCTAACATGAAGCATCCTCCAGGGCTGGAAAATCAAATCCAAACTGCAAACAGGCTGAAAACAAAAAAATACTCTAGGCAGTTCTATTAGTGATATATTATAATATATCTCTAGTGCTTAGTATTAATAATATATGAGCCAGTGATATAGTTAAAACATTGGTATCACTAGATTTGCATTCATAATAGCAGTAGGGATGACTGCTATCTCCAACTTTACATTCCACACAACATTAATATTCAGGAAATGTATGAATAATATAACGTGGACTCTCTCTCAGCTCCTCAAAAGTGATATTAAACAATTGGATGCAGATTTGCAGGCAAAGCTTAGTTAAACTGATTCTGTACAAGCAGGACCTGCAGTGAGTTGCAGTGAGTTCTGCCAGTTTCAGACTGCAAAAAAACTACATGACATGGAAGACTGAGAAATAAGCGCCAGGGCTAGTCTATTTCCTGGAACATTGAGTATTTGTTTCCAGTGTTTCTGTATTCTAGTAGTGAGTCTTCCTTAGCACTGTGTGTTTCCATGTCCTGGACTTCTTGTTTAGTGTTTTTTTTTTCATTCAGTGTTCTCTTGGGTTGGTTTTCCTGTTTTACTTTGAAGATTTGTTTTCAGAAGTGGCCTGAAAAAGCCTAAAAGTGGAAAGATTTAAAAGCTAACGGTTTTATTTGAGCCATTGTTTAACTTTCCTGTCAGGAAAAGCCTGTGATTGGCAAGTGAGTAGTCTGTCATTTGTCCTTACCTTATCATAGCAAGTCCTGTCTGTATGGCTGATGAAACACAAAATGCATCATGTAGCATGATCTCTGTATGAGACACCGTCTCTGTCACTGTCAAAGTCCTTCTAAAAGCAAATCTAAGCAGTTATCTTGGAAAGAATCCAGATGGTTATTTTGAAGTCTGCACTTAAATGAGGAACGAGCGCCATAAATTCAATTTCAGTGGTTACTGCAGCTCTGCACTCCAATTGAGTGTATAGAAATGCAGGTCAAATCTGATAAAAGCCCATTCAAAGGTTTGCACACTTTGACCCAAAATAAGGTTTAAAAATCACATTGTCATCCAATGAAGCCACTAACCGGATTCACATTATGGATGAGGGGAGCACAGTTGCTTCAGTCAGAGCCCAAGGAGCTCTGCGGGATGCTCCGGGAATGGTGGCAGCATTTTCCAGAGAATTCTTGACAACCTTCTCTTTGACCCTCTGCTTGTTGCTACTGCTGCATCAGTGCAACATGATCAGCTAATAGAAAAAGGGCAGCTGTGATCTTTAGCATTTCTATTCAGGATTCTTGGAGTGCCGCGTCTCCTCCTTATATTTCTGGTCATTATTGTGACTCTTTATTAAAAATGCATTTAAGTGAAGCTCACTGTAAACACTGTTAAGTTTGCTATTGTGCCTCAGCATGCTGGGGAGTCTCTGCTCACTCTTTAGAGCTGTTCAGCTGGAGGCTATGAGGTTTTCCAGTACTTCAGCTTGTCTGGGAACACATGGTCACCTCCCGTTCGTCTTGTGTGTCTGGGTAGGCTTTCGCTCCGCTTTGCATTGAGCTGTCAGTAAAGAAACTCACTGCAGTTTTAAGGATGTTTAAGTGCATCCCAGTCAGATAGCTTCTAGTATCTTTCTGACTCAGAAGCACTTATAAACCTGGGCTCTGAGTGTTTTTGCACTGGTATCTGTTTCTCCTAACCAAAAATCTTTAACAACTAGTAGAAAACTCTGGAAATAGTCAATAAATTCCCTTTTTTGAGGGGAAACTTTGAATTGCAGATACTTTATCTTCTTTGGAGTGAATTATCTCTTTCTTTCGACTAGTACGCACTGTTAAAAATAAATACATCTAACCTTACTGCCATGGCACCTCGGGGCAGCTGTGGTTCATAGTGGGTCATCCACTAATTGGAAGATCGGTGGTCTGATCTGTGGCTTCCTCCGACTGCATGTCGAAGGATCCTTGGGCAAAATACTGAACCCCAAGTTGGCTGTGATTCATCCATCAGAACGTGCGTTTGTGTGTGAATGTCGAAGCATGAGGCTTGTAGTACGAAAACTCTCTGAGTGCTCAATTTGGGTAGAAAAGCAGTATATAAGTACAGTCTGTTTACCTCAGGACACTGTTTTAAAACTACTTAAAAGTGCTTTACACACACACCTGGGCAATATTTGTCAAAGTGACATTCAGAAACGAGTCCACAGTTAATGCAACACAAAGTGTCAACTGTTCTCCAACTTATTAGTTTTACATTCAGTGCACACCTCATTGTTATTGTAATAAGTTCCTACTTGTGTATCATATATTGGATGTATTTACTGTGGGAACTTCAATAAGTTTGGCAAGAGCCATAATGTTATCTGTAATATACACACAAGGCATATCCCCTCCTCGGCTACGAGCGCAGCACAATGGTCAGGCCGTTATCTCTAATTAAGAAGTTGACTGAGGCATGAAGATTAGTCGGGCACAGAAAGCGCAGAGTGTCCAACGTGATCAGCATTACAGATTAATGCAGGGCACTCTGGGAAATGGAAGTTATCAAACGGAGCAGGAGGCTGAGTGCGGACAGTTATGGCGGTGTGTGTGTCTGAAGTCACACCTTTGTGGCCATCTCTATGTGTGTGTGGATGCATTTGTACTTTCATTATCTAGCAGCTGACTGAGGCCATATAAGACCAGCACAGCAAAGACATAAGGCAACAAAATCAAACGCAATGCAAGCGTGAGAGAGTCGATGGCCATGCAGTGGGAGTGCTTTCAGCTAAATGCTGGTTAGTGGTTCAGTTGTAACATCATCCTTAGATATTGCATTCTTATATCACAGTACAGTATAAAATTGTACCATCAACATTAGATATTGGATTTTAATCATTTAAAATTTTCAACTATTATGAAGCGAAGGTAATCTGGATTCGCGTGCAATCACCACTTATTTTGTATTGAGTTATAAATCAACTGCACCCAATTTCTTTGCTGAAAGCCCAAAAAATTCAAGGCAATTAGGTGATGTGAAGAAGCGAAGTAAATCTTATAAAAGGTTGAAGATGAAGCAGTGGTTGTGGCCCATTCTTTTTTTGTACTCCTTTTTTTTTTTTTTCAGTCCCCGACTCGTGTTTATACCTTAGTCTAAGTCGCTGTCGGTGATAAGTAACCCTTATCGTAAATTTGGACACATAAATATATTAAAATGTACGATGTTTGGCTTTTGAAAAATATCCCAGAGTCTCAGCAATCAGAGGACGAAAAATAAAGATTCTAACTGAAACAGATAAAACTAGTTTTTTAAACAGGGTTTGGGTTACTTGTCCTCATCGATAAAAACTTGGACTTCACATGATTAAATAAGCATTGATTGATTGATTGATTGAATCTTTATTTTGAACATGTTGAAAAAGTATAAAAAAAAATAGAATTAAAAGAGACAAATGAACAAAGCAAACAAAAGGAAAACGAGCAACCACAACTCCAAATAACGTCCATGTTCAAAAAGGAGCAGGAAGAAGCATAAGCATTAGCAGCTTGATGACAGTTGCACCTTGCTTTAAATGAGTTACCTGGTCGATCTCTCCGCAGGGCCGCCCACTGTTCCTGCAGTCATCCAGAAATGTGTCCGTCAATATCGTCAACAACAACAACAAGCTGCTCACACAGCTCGTCACAGGTAAGACTCGGCCGGAGAAACGCTGATTTTCATTGTTTTCATTAGAATCTGCAAAGATTCACAGGCAGCGGTTAAACTGGAGTAGATCTGAGTTCCTTTGATTCTTCCCCTCAGGTTTATTCATGAACTATGTTAAAGGAACTGGTGACGCCTTTTTGTCTTCTATTACTTGACCTTCATTTTGCCAGAAAGCTGTTTGGGATTAAAACTTGTCTTAGAAGAGAGATATGGCAAAGATAGCAGCCACGCAATGAGGCTCATTTAAGAATTGGACCAATTCTTTCAAAACCTCCGTCCATTCAGTTTCTCTATTGCTATCCAATTCAGGATGACAAAGGGGTTGGAGTCCATCCGGGCCGTGATAGGGTTAGGTGTGCTATATGCTGGACAGGTCGTCAGCCCATCACAAGGACAAGTTTGACATACTCTGCTCATGTCAGTGAAAGTGAAACCAGATAACAAAAATATAGCCAACTGGGCTAAATGGTCACATGATGGTGATTACCAAGTTGTTAAGTCAACACAGAGTTTCACAGTCTAGCTGTCAGCATGTTCACACGAGAATGGCAGTGTTGGTGGATCTAACCAATCAGAATCAGAATCAGAATTCTTTATTGATCCCTAGAGGAAATTATGTCACAAACATGGACAGTTGTACTGGCGGCAAAGCTTTATTTTTGTAAAATTACAGTTTGCACTATCTTTGTAAAATATGCAGATTGAACCCAAAACACAGCTTGTACAGCAGAGCAGCTGCTGCAGCAAAAGCTCAGCAAGGTTTGAGAAATCCTCCAGAAAAGGTGCTGATCAGAGAACCGATCGGTTTTGTACCTCGAATCTAATACTCAGAAGATAATCTACTCCAGCGAAGGTTGGCTCTTCAGCATAAGTTACCACAGAGTTACCACACTCCTTGTTAACCCTCTGTGCGTACCTCTTTTTGACTGCTTTGGTCAGGTTTAGATTGCCACAGTCTCACATTGGTTGCAATAAAGACGCTAGCTCGTCTGCTATTAATAACGACTCACTAAGTGAAACTTTAAAACTGTAAATGGAGACCGTTCACGTATAAAGAAAAATTGTTTGCAGACAATTCGGCGTCTTCCATCCAAACTGCAGCCACAGCAGTCTGGTAACGACCAAAGCAATCAGAAGGAGGTTTCTGGTTCCATCTGTGCAACCTTCAGCAACCAATCACCAGTCAGTCAGGGAGTAGACCTTTTTCCCCAGCAACTGGAAGTTGCCTGGGGGTCACCAGCTGGAGGTCTTTAGGCCCATATGACTGCGACCTAATCCTGCTTCATACTACAGGCTTTAGTGTAAGCTCCATTACCCAACAAATAACTTCTTATAGCTTTTAAAATATTCACAGGAGATATTTCAAAGTCAAGTAGTTTGATCACTTCTCCATCACAGTGAATTTTTGAGGTCTGATAAGCTAAAATTATTCCATATTGCAAAGATTCAAGAATGTGAAGGGAACATTTGTTTAGCATATGTTCTTCTACAGCATGTGAAATATTTTGCAACTCCCAAATTTCTTTCTGAGAACCGTTTCTAATCCAGACTCTCATGTTTGAAGCAGCTGCTCCTGCTATCAGAAGTCATTGCCTTATTTATAATTAAGCATTTACACGTCGTGATTTTATTTCTCCTCTGATCCTTTTAAGTATGCCAGAAGAGGTCTCAGTTTCTCCTCCATTACTCTGTGATTGTGCTTTCTTCTTTACATCTCTTCATTCGCCACCTGTCACGTTGATCGAGTTGACAGTTTTTGGTGAAATCACTCGGCGTAAACATGCTCGGGAGGCGTCTCTCACATTAAAAAGCAAGCTGACATTTGCCTCCCGAGTCTGAAGAGGAGGAAGATGAAGTCTGCTCGGATGCGTTGATGACTAAGCGGCGTTGGTGTACGGGGAGGAACTCCACACCCCAGATGGAGAGTGACAGAATCAATCAGTCAGCCTCTGCGTTGGGTGTCTTCTACCACCGCGTGAGACAAAGCAATTTGGGATTGGGTGGAGTTGTCTACATTTTCTTGTTTGTTGTGACACCAGTCAGAGTTTTGTCAGCTGGCGCATGAGGATCTTTCCGGCACACGTTCAGTGAAATATGTCTGGTTTGCACAACCGTGTTGCAGAGAGGATTGCTTCCACCAACAGGTCACAACTGGATGGTTGGAATTCTAAACGTTTGATCACAACTAGACTCGAGATGTTTCCTTGTTTATTCTGTTCTATGTAATATCTTAAACTGGCTTAGGCTGAATAATTCATGCTTTCTAATTAGATCAGAACGGTTTGTTTCTAATTTATAAACTAGGAATAGCAACAAAATTCCAAATAAAAGGAAAAGACAGTGACATTTAGTTGATATGTGACTGTTGCCTTATTTTCATTCTTCCTGTCCTTCAAAGCCACTTGACATTGGCATTTACTCGTCTGCTCAATATGAATTAATGATCAGCAATTCCACTAATGGGATTAGGCATTGGTGACCAAACAACAATATCACAAGGCACTGCGATTAAATATGACATCACACCTGTGGCCTCTTTAGCAAAGGGGATGTCTATCCCTCCTTTGACTCTGGTTACATTTGATCAGAACACACAGTTAATCCGGTCTTTAAGTGATAAAAAATGACTGTTTATTAAGGCTGTTGTGTTCTTAACATATATTATGTATGTATGTTCTTAACATATATTAATGCTTTGTATCTTGTTCTATTTAATCTCAATAAGCCCCTAAAAACAGTCAGTGATCACTGTCGGCCTCTCTCGGTTTTTATTATCACTGTTCATTTTAAAGCTTAGTTTTTAAAACCTTACGATGTAACTACAGCCCAGCAGCAGTATATAAATGACTAACCTCGTATGATCTCAGTTGTTCTCCTGACTGAAGTTTGGTCCGTTTACAGCATCCTGCCATGCGATTGCATTTGTCCCTAACCATCGGGAACCCTCACATTAACTTTTATTGAATGGAAAAAAGTCAGCGTTCATCCTCCAGCTTCACTGTGTTTATGCTATGCTAACATAGCTGTGTTGCTAGCGATCATGTAGCATCATTATATACCAGCTAGCCCAACTTCAGTAAACCAACAAAAGCCACCGCTGTTTAATTTTCTGTCTTCATTTATGTTGGAAGTGATAGCAAAGCTGTACGTCTTAATTTTTTCAGAAATCCCTCAGTCAGAACATGCTATGTCATGTTTAGATGGAAGCTAGCGAGCTAACTTCCTGCTAACTTCTAACTCTGTTAAATGTAATAAATTCTGTTTTCATGGATGCCTAGATGTTAAACTTAGATGTTACACCTGGTAGAGATGTAACATTTTATTAAAGATGAAAGAATTTAGACAGTTTTTAACTCTCTGTGATGCCGCAGTGTTCATTTGACTTTGGGGCCTGCAGCTGAGTTTGGGCCCAGGCACAGCTAATGACGTCAGACTTAAAGACCGGATCGGTTTGTTGGACATTTTCTCAGTAGTCTCATGAATCACAACAAAATCAATATTACAGGTTTGGTCATAAGTCCCACATCTTCCACCAGGGTGCTTTTTTTTTAAAGTTTTCATGTTCTCGGGTAATTCGGTAAGAAATCAGCTCCAGTCCCTCCTCTTTGATGTCTCCTCTCTCTTCTCTTCTCCTTCGGTTCAGGATCCAGTGGATTTAAAGCACGAGGCAAGATGTTTGAAGTGAAATCCACCTCTGGGAATCTCCTGTTCTCCGCCGATGAGCAGGAGGTGGTGGTGGGCGCAGACCGGCTCCGAGTGATGGGTGAGTGGCCGCCTTCAAAAGCCTTGAATACTCGGTTAGGATCTAAAGTGGGAAAATGGCTGATGTGCGTGAGTGCGTGGCCTTTTGTTTTATAGGTGCGGCTCTTGTTGCGATGTTGTTAATAAGGAGTTAAAACTGCTGTTTGTTGGTGGACTCACTTTTGGGAAGGTAAAAAGCTTTAACTTGAGATTCTTAGGACTTTTATTGTGGCCTTTTTAGGGGTTATCTTAGTAGTAACTGCTTTAGCTAAGATATACTACTTTCTTTCACACACAGAGAAACACACTGAGACACACACATGCGTTTGTATCCAAGCTGATGTAATGTGTCAAACTGACATACAATAAATGCAAAGCAGAGTAATGTAATGCTTATATTAGCATCATAAGCAGTCGATAGTGAGAAGAGCAAGGCTCAGATCTCTGCTGGTTGTAGTCGTGTATGCCAGGAGTAAGATGACAACTAGCAAAAAGGATGAGGAGGATTGTTTGTTTGTTTTTTTTCCAGAGAGAGAAATTCAAGCTAGGTAAGAGAGTGATGTGTTGGGGAGCTCATATTCACCAACAGGACTCTTGGGGGGGGGGAGGGGGGTGGGGGGGGGAGAGGCTGACATGTTAGTGCTTTAGACAAATGAGTTTTGTGCTTATGACGGGAGATAAGAAGTGACAGAGTTGTTCTGTGACGCCGCTGCGACAAATGATTTCCTGTGAGAGCAGAGGGGTGTAACGGAGGATGGTGAAGACAAAATTAGCTCACAGACAACATCATGAATACAAGCATAAACAAAGCATCTGCATACAATTAACGCTCCAACAGAGAGGATCATCCCGGAGTCTGCCTGCAGGAAGTGGCAGATTTAAGCTTAATGTTGACGGCCCTTTCTCATAAGGTCATGTCACAAGACTGGAGCTTTGACTTAAACAGAGACTCTGTTTGACATGGATGCCCCGCCTGAGGGTCGTTAATGAGCTGAGGGTGAAACTGTGTTTTCAGCGCTGCAAAAATGGGATTTTGATTTATGGTGACAGTGAATGAAACCTGCGAGGTCGTGCTTTTCCCCTGGAGCTGAGGATGGTTTTCCAGAACATACATTTAACTGCATTCACTCTCTTCTCTCACTCTCTTGATCTGATGGGGTCGTGGGTTTTAGGGTTTGAGGCTAGGGTTGTGCTGATCACCGGAGATGGCTTAGGATAGAGTTGTATGAACCATCTAGACCAGGGGTCTCGAACTCCAGGCCTCGAGGGCCGGTGTCCTGCAGGTTTTAGATCTCACCCTTGGTGATTAGTTCATTACCAGGCCTCTGGAGAACTTCAAGACATGTTGAGGAGGTCATTTAGCCATTTAAATCAGCTGCAGGACACTGGCCCTCGAGGCCTGGAGTTCAAGATCCCTGATCTAGACTCTAGGGCCATGCTGAGTGAATATTGTCTTTATGTGGGCAAAAGATTCTTGGCTTTTCAGGAATTATTGCAAGGGGAGGATAAATTGGCATGTAATACAATCGCTAAGAGATCCAGAGGTGTTGATCAGGAATGGGCATGGTGGAGCCTTCCACGGAAAACTGTAATGTGGTCTAAGTCATTGATGAAGGCGCCTCGTTATGAAAGTCAGGTTGCAGAAGTTGATGTTTGTTTGATGTCTGTGGTAAAATCTCAAAGTGCAGGGAATATGTGGTCAAAGCAGACCTTTCCAGGGATGCACTGAAAACGCCAAAGCAGCCATTTGGTACGCTTTGAGAAGGAGACTGGCCAAACTGAGGTCAGGTAGTCTGCCATACAGAAGTTTTTGTAGGTGTTGTGTGCACCATTTTATAGACTTTTTTTGGCGTGTTTACATCAGTTTTCCACACTTATCCAACAGAATGAGTGTACGTTCCTGAATGAGATGAACAGTAATACAAAAAATGTAATATTTAGTGAGATAATAGCCGCCTTCTTTAATTTCTTCCTTCCCTCCCTGTTACTTAAAAACGTTCTCTTTCTCTCTGCTGCTTCCTCTGTGACATCATTCCCCATTATTTTTGCATCTGCCATCATTCACCGACGCTCGCCCGTCTGCTCCATCCATTCAGCAACATTAATAGAGAAACAGATATTTGAAGTCTCTCCTCTTTGACTGGGCCACCCATTTCCAGTTAAGAGCTCCAAAGGGTTCACTCTCTCTGACACACACCTTTCACAGCACTCTGTGTGAGCAATTACTCTTCATCCTCATCTACATTCATTTACATCCTTTCCAGCCTCACTGAGTCAGACTTTATTACTGTCACCGGTCTCTGCAAAGTGCTCCTCTTGATGGAGGGAGGCACAGACGGAGGCTGGTGACGGACGGCACAGAGGAGAGGAAGGACAGGTAGCGCTGTGAGTTGTTTAATAGAAAGGTGTAGCTTTTGTTGCAATATTTATTTCAATGTCTCACATTTGGTGGCATAACCAGACTGTATTTAAAAGATGGATGTAGCCACCTTGACTTCACCCGTTGGTTTCTGGACTGGTTTTTGATGCATTTCCAAGCCTCAAAGGTACAAAACAGGACAAAAGTCTCAAATCATTTCTTTATATACTGCTAAATGAGAAATGGATGGAAACAAGGCAAAAAAAAGAGTTTGTATAATTGTAACAAGTTTGAAAGTTAATATATGGTCTGCTCGTATGTGTGGCAGCTTCTCTGGATTTCTATAAGTAGTCTTCAGGAATCGTTCTCCAGGCTTTTTGAAAGACATTCAAAGCTCTTCCTTGGCTGTTTCTCCCTTTTTGTTGTCTGTCAGGATGATCCCACTCTGCTTCAGTAATGTTGAGGATCAGGCTCTGGGTGTTTTTCGGTCCAGGTTTGCTTTCACTGCATTGGCAGCGTGTTTGGGATCGTTGTCAGTCAGGTGCTTTCTTAGATGTATGAACTTTTTCTCCCCGTTTCCCTTCCTGAAAATGTCGTATTGACAGCCACCCTTGACTTAGGCCATTTCTGATGAAGCTTCAGTGAACAGTAGGTGGACAAACTGAAGGATCAGATCCATCTCTCAGGTTACAATATAAAGCACCTTGGGGAAACTGTTGATGTGATTTGTGGCTGTATAAATAAACTGATTTGAATTCCTCCACTTGTCATGTTCAGCAGCTTTTTTTTTTTTTTTTTTTTGACAATTTAAAGCCTGAATCATGAAATAATTGCCATAAAATTCCATTTAAAAAATGGAGTGTTTGCATATTATTTTTGATTTCTATCATATTGGCTACATCTGCCAGTTTTTTTGCATTTGCTTAAAAATTTCAGGGAGGAGAATGACGATGCATGATGCATGCAGACGTCCCAAAAACAAAAAAATAATTAATGATCAAATATACTACACCAGTTAAGAACACTACACACTGTGCTTAGATATGCTGAGTTTGTGCTGAGCTCATGCTCTTGGAGAGTCCCTATTTTGGTGCAAACGTTCTGTTTAGTGCCTGTCAAACTGTTCGTTTTGATGTCTGTGAAGGTTCTCAGTCATCCAGGTCATCGTAGTCTAAGGAGCTTGGAAAGAAAAGCGTCTGGACTTCTTTAAGTTGCTTGAAGACGTTTCACCTGTAATCTGAGAAGCTTCTTCAGTTCTAGGGTCAAATGGTGGAGAGTCCCAGATTTAAGCCCTGTGGGAGTGTCCCCCAAGAGGGACAATGGACCTCCTAATGATCTTCTACCTAATCACACGAGCCAAGGTGTGAAGACGGGTGTAGGTCCACCCCACCCTATCATGTGATTTGAGCTACATGTGTTTTTATGCTTAAATAGCTCAAAGAAGCATTCCTCTGATGGATCGGACTGAAGGTGAATGTAAAATTAGCCAATGTCCAGAGAAAGACTGTGAAAACCCTCAGTAAGCCTGGAGAGCCATTAATCAAGGCTACTTTAAAAATGACGGGAATGTCTGGCTCCTTGGAAACAGAATATAAAGAGACGAAGGCTTGACACAGTGCTACAGCTGCTGTTGTGATTGCTTTTGGTGGAGTGCTGCTCGAATACGTAGTTTCACTCACCAAAAAATAAGCACAAACCTCACTGACAGTCTTTATCAGATAATTTCATTAATATTTCTGCAGGAGGTTACAAACTGAAATGATCAGTGCTGCTGTTGGTGTGCAGTTATGCCTGAGTTTGAATTCCAGCTTCATTAGCTGCTTCTTCTAACTCTTCTTTTACTCAACACAGTTCAAAGAGCCCTTCGTACTTCCAGGTTATGCCCTCTTAAGACAGACGCGGCAGGAAAAACGAAGGAAATCTGAATGAAACTCGAGCTTTCTCAGCAGCTCAGTCCACCGTGGCAACAACACTAAAAAGCAGTCGGGAGCGGTGGCAGAGAGAGAGCACCCGCAATTTGTCAATTACTCCGTTTATCTCCACAGCTGCTCGACGAGGCCGCTCAAGGCGACGGGGAAAATCAAACACCTTGGCATCGGCTGCCTCGGCAGACGCAGTCAGCTCTTTCAGCTCCTGAAAGATTTCTGTTATTCTCAAAGGTTCTGAATGTAGGTGTGTTAGACCGAACTGCGCTTCGTGTCTCTTATTGTTTTACTCCTGTGTTTCTTAATCTTGTCTTTGAGCTTCGCTGCATTTGTCTAATTTCTAAAAAAAACGTGTGAAGATTTTCAGTGTAGCTGCGATACCTGAATTTCACTTCTTACAGTATATTTTCTTTTTTCGCTTCGAGTTTATTTTGTCATTAACACAAAAACACTTGTACAAGAATTTAGCCCCAGACGAGAACAAGCCGAAGGAAGATTCAGTCTTTATATTTCACATTTCATGCTCTGAGAAATGATTCGGTCCGTGCTCAAAAAATATTGGAGTCCTGGATAGATCAGGCAGAGATATTATATTCGCTGTCACTGCTTCTGTTTATTTGGCTGTTGTGGGATCTTAAAGATGGAGTTTGAACTGCGAATATTGATTGTTGTCATCTAAAGGCAGGAGTGGAAATAACATGTTGTATGTAGCACTGCAACAATCTTTTAGAGAGGAGGTCGGGATGGAGGAGGTATCTTTTCTTTCCACCTCCTCCATCCCCGTCAACGTTGCTGTTGCATCTATGATGTCATGTTGCCCTTAGACAGACGTATTTGTCTGATGACTTGCTTGAAATATAAATGCATTTATTGTGAAATATCACTTTGAGAACAGGTTAAGACTCGTAGAAAACATAGTGTCGTTTCTGTTGACTTAAATAGACCAGTGATGTTAACAAAAGATATGATTTATAAGTGTTATAGCAAACATAAAATTATGTAGAGAAGTAGACATATATATCTAGAAAGGATCTGACAAAAATACCTCTAATAAAGTAGATTCTCATTTCCGAGTGTGGCCTTCACTGGGACTGAATATATTTCTGGTATTCAGATCCAACTGGACACGTTTTTCTTGCTTACACCCACTCGGTCCCTTTCTCTGTTTTCTCTTTAGTTCATGAATAGGAAGGACGTGCAATGGCTTGGTCTTTGACTAGTACAAACAGTTGGAGAGCAGTGTGTGACACAGTTACAGTATGCATTATTAACTTTGCATGTGAGTGCGCTCTTCTAACAGACGGCTGAAACAGCAGCTGTAGACGAGCTGCTGTCGGTTCTGTTGTCCCATTGACGTATGAAGGCACCGCGGAGGCTTATAAAGCTGCCACATGTCATTACCAGACCCATCGTTCCTCCCCACCAATAAAATACATAATTATCCCCTGTGTGTAACTTTAATTGGTCCAACTGAGGTCATTGGAAATCCATGACGCCGCCATCAGTGCCTTCTACTATTTATAGTCTAGTCAGACACGGTGGCAGGCTCCCAGCTGACGGACAGTAAATGAGAACACAAACAGAGGGAATGTAATGATAGGATGGGTCAAACCTGACCTAAATCCTTTATGTGGATTGTTTTTGCTCATTTTAGCAGCTTTTTGCTTTGTGGGAAAAGGAGCTGGAACGGTCATCGACTTTCGTCGTCGGTTACGTTTGTTGTATATCAACGACATTTTTCAAGCTGTAATGGCTGCTTATAATCTTCCCCAGGATTTTTCCCCCACATTCAGGAGAAATGTTGAGTGTTTTAATTATTATTACGTACTAAAACATGTAACTGAACTGTGGTTTCTACCTACAGTGTGGTCTAATTGTTTGTCATGTCTGTGTCAGAATTCCTTTCAGTTTTACTGCATCAGGGTTCAGTTTTATAGTGTAGTGAAACTGCACTACATCAAGGTAAAGTATCATTCTGAGCTTGAGAGTCGATGTAAACAAACACGTGTGGCATGCTGGAGATCAAAGTGAGGTCAAAGTAAGAAAAAAATGAAACAGAAGTATAAACTGCAAAACTCTGAGCACATAGTTTGGATCGCATGTGTTCAGAGTCGTTTATGAATGTGTTGCTTGACTGTGAAACGTCGGCGTGTCCGGTCGATGTGAGCTAAATAAAAAGCCTGAAGGCCAGCAGAGGGAGGCTGGAGCAGAGGTTTGTAAGTCACTGGGTCAGCTGATATTCCCACAGCATATCTCCTCGTGAGCTGCTCGGACCCTCCTCGAGTCAAACTGCAGCTCCAAAATAAGCACTGCTCGCTCATGTGGAGTGAGTGTGCCGACTGGTTTTTACCTCAGAGCTGAGAAAGTGCAGAGCGGTCGACTGTGCTGATAAATACAGTATGAGGTTATTATATATATTTACGAATGCAGGAATATTCCAACTTTTCTAGAATAATACAGATTATTTTAACTGTTATCACTGCTGTTGTCAGTCATGTTTTTCTGCTTTTGTACAATTTTGATTAAATTGGTAGATTTCGGTCTTTGGTTCTTTAAAATTGAGCTTAATGTCAAAAACATCCAGGTGGTCCAGGTAGATCGGCTACTGTAGCTGGCTACAGCTGATCTTACTGCCAAACCACTTGACATGACAGAGCTGATGACCTCCTCCACATCTGATTCGTCTGTTTTGGCATCCCATTGCATCTGCAGGCTGCTTTGCAATCCACAGCAGCTTACGTAGTTCCTCTGACCCATTGATCCACAGCCATGTTTTTCTGCTATTATACAGCTTCATCCATCCATCCATTGTCTTCCGTTTGTCCTTATCAGGGTCGCAGTACCTAAACTGTCATGTCTTGAGGCATCTTCCTGGACACAGTTCAGGCAGACCACTATGCCAAGCTCTGTTGCAGTCAAGGTAGATCTATGTTCATGATTCAGTTGGCAGTTCTTATATTTTTGCATCTGTAATCTTTGTTACCCATGTCCAGTCCATTCCTCCTTTACCTACTGATTTCTTCATGTCTTCCTCTGTGTGTGTCTGTAAAGGCGAGGATGTCCCTGAACAAAATGGTCCAAAATATTAAAGCGCGACACGTTGTTTTTCATCTGAGATTGAAATGTGGGCATTAACCGATTATTCCCAATTTCCCAGGATTATTGCCATTCGTCCATGTCCGTGTTCTGCTGTCAGTGCTGGATGTCCTGAAGCGTCTCACAGTGGTTATTGTTCAACTTTGCTTTTAAGAAACTCTGGTGAGTGGTCCAGGTGGCGTGGGAAGATTGTGTGCTGTGTGCTGCCACACGCTGGCATGCACCACAGTTCAGATAGTTTTGATGCTACTGCACTTTGACAGTCTAACCCTGAGGGACGAATTCAACCCCTTGAATGTCAAGGAAAAGAAGAGAAGCATTGTCCTGGTTTCACTCTCTCCTGACCCACTGCCTACAGGCTTAGAAACTGTGGACTCTTCAAGTGATCAGGATGTGACTTCTGGTGATCTTAAAAATAGCAGCTGTCTAGACATGCCCAGAAAAACGAACTAAAAGGGGATATGTGACCAAATAAAATGGGTATGGGTGATTTTTACAGGCCCATTCCTTTAAATCTGATCACCCCTCATTGCTTTGACTGGATTCCAGTTGAAACCTGCTCTGACCAGAGTGCTGGCATTGGACAGAATCAGTCAATGTGAAAAGCGTTTTGACAATGAGCTGTGCTTATGAGGTGCGATCAAAGCAATGCTTGCTCGGGCAACAGATCAGGACACGACAGAGCTGTTTGTTTTCAGCGAAGTGTCTCTGTTTTTGTGTTAAAACTACTGAGGCTCACGTAATGAAACCAGGCGTGGAGAAAGTGGATGGACAAGGAGAATTGGTGTGGACGTAGATCACTTTCAGCAAAGAGAGAGAGGCCAGTGGCCTCTGCAGAGGATGCGCTCTCCTTCAGTGGCCTTCTATTTTAAACTGTAATTAGAGCAAAAACCCCCTTGAGATGCATCATGTCAGGTTTTTTCATGTCGATTTTTCTAACTTTGTCAGTATCTTTGGCCAGTTAGAACTTTTGTCCTACTGCTGGACACTAAATCTGACCTTAGATTTGATATTTCAGTCACAAAGGCATGTTTGTCATTTTCGATCTTGGGGCTTAATTTAAATTTGAAGCATATAACTCGGGTTGGGTCACATAACCCTGAATCCGCCCTTAGTTAGGTTGTAAGAGGCCCAGGCTGCTGGAGGACATCCCATGATGCAGTGAGTGTTTCTTCTTCACTCACTACGTGTTTATGCACCTTATTCATCTCTGGCTCTCACTCCTATAGTTTGTCTTTTGTCCTGTCTTCCTGCCCCTCACCCTCATCCGGTCACAGCAGATGGTCCCACCCTGCTGGAGGTTTCTTCCTGTTAAAAGGAGTTTTTCCTTCCCACTGTCGCCCAGTGCTTGCTCATCGGAGGTGCGGTTTCTTTCTAATATCGTAGGGTCTTTACACTGCAATATAAAGCAGTAACTGTTATGGTAAATTGGCGCTATATAAATAAGATCACACTTCAGGATGCCGTGGCATTAATGCTGGGTGGGAAGAAGAGCTGACTTGCTTGTCAGTGTTGCAGCACGATGGCCCTGCCAAAAAGTTAATCAGTCTTAAGTTACCAGAGGGGCGAATGTAAATGTTTGCAGTGACTATTTTGGGGAGGTGTTCAATATGAGCATTGCGTATCCTCCCCAATGTATTTGCCCATGCAAATAAGTTGTTTGAGAATGTTGTTTTGAGACCCCAGCAGTGATTTTTTGTAAGACGTGTGCCGTCTGGCAGGCCGACACAGTGAGCGTGATTACAGACCTTTATGTAAAAAACTAATTGGACTGAGTTGGGAATTGAAGCTGAGCCGTCAGAGTTGAAGGTAAAATGTGTTTCTGAACCAAATAAACATAAAATAATTCGTCTGCGTTAAGCTCTCGTAATCCCTCTGTGTTTGGGAGGCAGATAAATTTCTGTTATTTTTGTGAATTTTAAGAATATTTTTGTGCTTTTCTTTCTTTCATCCCCACATGTAAACACACACAAACACCTCGCACTGCCTTCGGTGTAATGAGAGCTTGCCAAAATGATCCAAAGGCCTTGCAAAAATCACAACGTTACCCAATGTTTTTTTTCTTTCTTTTCCTGTCTGTTGGAATTATAATTAAACTCCTTTCATTACCCTCAATTATGTCCCATTGACTCTCTGAAGCCTGCGCCAATTCCAGCGTATTCAGGCCCTGATGATAGTGCAGGCTAGACTGTAGGGGGAAGAGGAGAGCAGAGGAGAGGAAGAAAAGAAAGGTGAGTGGAGGGAAAGGTAATTGCAATAGTCTTTGCCCTGTTTGAGGCGCGTTGTTATCAGCACTTGGTCCGCTTTGATGCGCCCACTGAGTAATTACCACTCCACATTATAGTTCTCAGCCTTTTTCATATTTTTGCAGAGGCAAATCAAGGATGGTGGTGTGATCACAGAAAAGCATCATGAAAGCAAACGATTTTTCTCTTTTCTTTCTTGTGTGCGATCTCATATGAAAGCTTTCACTGCACTGACTTCATCTTCTCCGGCAGTCGGAGGTGACAGTGAGCCATCTCGCTGCTAAAAATCATCAGTTCAGATTTGGCCAAATGGAAGCATGTTGCATTTGTACAGACGATTCGCTGAAGACAAATTTAGAGGAAACCTCCCAGCTTTACCCAGAGAAAAGACATTCGCATTGTTTAAGCGTTTTAAACACACGTTTTTTTCTCAAGGGTTTAATATTTTTATTTTAAGAAATGAAGTGTTCATTGAAACAATTATGACTGCAAGCACATTTAAAAAATTACCATTTAAATACACTTTGAGTTATGAGACTTAATATTGTTTCAGTGATTTTAGATCATTTTTCTGGAAAGCTGCCGGGGTCTTGTGCTCATTTCCTCACCCATCACTGTTCTGTTCAAATTTAGCACAATCCTTCAAACTATAACAGTCTTTTTCATGAGAAATAAACCGGGCTGAAATACAAGTGCTTGGTTTATTTTTGCTTTAATGCTACTCTAGTTTATGCAAAAAGATGCAAGGAATGTTTGCAGAATTTGGTAAGAGGACAACTGATGTTGTGATACTCAGGTCTCTGCATGTTGAATGTTTTGGAAATCATTCTGTTAGATATAAAGTACCTCACCATTAATGTTGTAATTAATCAATTTGATCACATACAAATGGTCAACGATCAGCTAATGTTAACATCAATTATCCTTTTTTTTTTTTTTTTCTTGTTCCATGTTTGGATGTGGACTGCACAGCCTCTGCCACAAGGTGGTGCTATTTAGTAAGTGAGGCAAGCTGTTCGTAAAAAAAAAAAGTAGCAAAAGAAAGAAACTTTTCTTCTTTGGGGGTTTTTTATTGTTGTTGTTTTCGCTACCCGATCCGTACCGGAAACCCGATCGGTACCCCGCATGCGCAAATCTTACGTCACTTCCTCTCTTTGCCAGCATTGCGACGTTCAATATATTTGAATGATACTGTTAGCGCCCAGTTAGCTCCTAGCATTTCTCAACAGCTCTGCCTCCTTTTCGACTACCGGGACATTTAAACTATGGATAATCCGTATACAAAGAAATTTATGCTTTTCTCCTCAACACAGAGCGTTCCCCAATTGAACAACAGCGCCGTAAAATAAGAAGAATGGCGCCTAATTACAGAATTAATAATACAGACTTTGTAATATGTCACGTGAAGATTCAGCAGCCAGATGACGTGTTTACTGGCAATTGACAGTGATAGCGGACATCATCATCACTATTCCAATCAATCCTCTCCACACAGACAAGCATAAACACACTCGACTATCAATAAATCAAATTTAACACCCGTTTGTAATGACGCTAATTCAGTTTACATTCGCTCGGTCAGCAAGTGGCAGTATCCTCGAACACTGGGGTGTAAACTGCCATTAAACGAACAGAAGAAGAAGAAAACCCCTGCACATGCGCAGTACGGATCGGGGAGCCCTGATCCGTCACTATCGTTTTATTTTTTTGTTTTTGTCTACATTATATTAAATTTTTCATTATCGGAAACATTTTAAGAGGTACTTATTATTCTTAACATCTTAACAGATACTCTGACCTGTAACTATCGTAAAATGCTTCGACCGGAAGTAGACACCTTTCGCGCATGCGGGGTACCGATCGGGTTTCCGGTACGGATCGGGTAGTGACAGTTGTTATTGCGACTAAAAAACGAAGGAAAAACAGGAGGAAGGAGTACCGCAGAAAGCTTTTGGTGAACTGTACATCAGTACACGATCCACCATGGTTGGTTTAAAGTCTGGAATTAAAAAACTTATGAATTATGTTAACGCCATAACCGGCATAATGCGGCAAATCTCCGCTAGCGAGTTTGCGCGTGGCTGAACGGGGCGATCCACGCTAACTCACTAATGGAGATTTTCCTTGTTAATGTGGTTATGGCGTTAACGTCATTTTAACGAGATTAACGCTGACAGCACTAAAATAAATATAAACACTTTATTTATTGTTCATTTAAATTAGTTTAAAACTTCCAGTAATATGTTTAAAAAATATTAAATTTTCTTATATTTTATTATTAGCAGGAAATGGTCATGAAATGGAGCAGTGGCTGTTAGAGGCTAGAAGTAAAACTGTTAATGGAGTTCAAATCTTAAAAGGTGAATCATCACAAATTCAAAATTAATCAAAGAAATAAATTTCTGAATGACTGATCAGCAAATGTTCTTTTGCCAAAATAACCTTCGGCCTCCTGCTGGACATAAGAAAGAATGCAGTTTAAGACGCTTCAGCGATGGCTTAACTTTTAAGACCCGACAGCTGCGAACTTCTTTAAGTTTGGTGCTTTGAAATGAACTTTCAGAAGATTCAGTGTCAGGACTCGGGACTTCACACAGATGAGTGCAAGTTCACAGGTTTCTGAGGAGAGGAGTGAAAAGTGTGAAAGAGAATATTTTAATATTTGAATTTCTGTTTACACAGTTTTAAATTTAAGATGAAAAAAATCTCTCTGGGCTGTTTTAAACGATGCCACATCACGGCTAACGGGACAACATCTGCACACTGTGGTCACTCCAGAAACTCGTCCACAGAGGATGTGTTAAAAGTGGGATCAGAGGAAGCGTTTCAGTTGGCAGATGGATGAAAACAATGCCAAACTCATAACACTTTCACAGCTTAGTTGTATAATGTAACACTCACACTGAGAGAGTAAAATAGAACGGCATCAAATATTAATTCAAGGACTCCAGGGAGATGGAGGAAAATGAATTTTTCAGTGGTGTGATTCTTATAGTTGATTTACAGAGAGTAAAATCCTCGTCTCTTATTGTTGTGGCTGAACAGACCGTTTCAGGCCAAAGTCTGGTGCTCTGGATTCTCTGTAGAGCTGCAAAACACAGAATATCTCTGTGCAACGCATGCGCACCTCAGTGAACCTCCGAACTCCACACCTTTGCCCCATTTGTCTCAATTACATTTTCCTTAATGTCTCAAAGAAAACATTTTAAAAGGCTCCTAAAAATCTAATGTTTTTCTTTCAGTATTTCTCTCTAGCAGTCAATGTCATTTTATATTATTTATGCTGTCTGGATGGAGGTAATAGAGGGGATAAATAAGCCCTTTGCAGACAGTTTTTCTCTCTTTCCAGATGATTTTGCAACTGAAAGTAGAAACCATACTGAAGCCCCTGAGTCTGTCTGCAGAGCAGAACCATATACAGTACTGCACTGCTAAGTTGTGCTGAAGCTTTGTGAGGACATACAAAGTAGACCCGTGCATTTCTCATACTGTGTTGGGTTTTGTGCAGTGATTTTAATGTAAATCAGAGAAAAACACATTTAAGTTGGCCCTGAGATGTGATTTGGCCCATCTCAAGATGACAGTTAGGTCAAACCGAACTAAACTGGTTCTTATATAGTTTGTTTCTGCTCTGCTTGAGCACCCGGAGAGATTTATAGCGCATCTGTTATTCACCCATTCATCCAAGCACTGTTTTCTGCATCTCAGTGCTTTCTGTCTAATATCTACCCTCTGATGAACACATTGGGAACAGCTCAGGGTTCAGTATCTTGCCCAAGGATACGTTGACATACAGATTGGATCAACCACGGATCAAACCGCCAGCCTTGCAATTAGTAGATAACCTGCTCTACCTCCTGGGCCACTGCATCCCCAAATATATAAACCCAACCTTGAGCAAGACTTGGCCACAGTAGGAGGAGGAACTCCCTTAACCAGGGTGGGACCTGCAGGAGATCCAGCCTAAGGCTGGGTCAGTCATGTTCAGCTGGGGCAGGTGAAGAGAGCGCAAACAACAAACCACACAGAGTAAAAACTGTGGGAGCACACAAAGGTTAACGACACACAACAGTCGTATACACTGTGGGTGCTATGAGGCCTTCAAGATGTGGTGAGGCCCGATTGTTCATCTGTATGTGAAGATGTGAGTTCAGATTCAATTCTGATTTTAACAAGGAGCTGATGAAGAGACGCTAACATGGGAAACCTTCTGTGTCTAATAAAGGATTTTCAAACTTCAAGGGCAAACAGAAAATAAGGAATTACAAGTCCGATGTCAGTCTGACGCTATGTTGATTCTAGCAACGTTTAAGTGGAAGGGGAATTCAATTTTCCCCAACCAATCACTAGAGACCAATGTAGCCCAACAACTCTAATGTCATTTCATTTGGGGTCTCAAAGGTGGAAGGAGCAAAGTAAATAAAGCTCATCATGTTCTTCCATTTGTCGCTCTGTAGCCTCCAGGGTTCAGGAAGCAAGCACACAATCATCAGTTTTTAAAATGTTCCAACAATTCACAGCTTTGTTGGACTTTGCACTGATGCAGTTAGACAGTCCAAACATCCGAGACAAGAATGACCAAAGTTCAGCACAGAAGTAAAAGCTGCATGGACAGGATGTTCCTGATTTTAATGACATTGTCTAGTCACAGAATTAAAGAGTCTGAGTTAAAATGACTCAGGCTCCTCGTGGTAATTTGGAGGTGAAGGTGATCCAGACATACTCAGTTTAAGCTGAGTGCCGGTCACTAATCTGTGTGTTTTGCAGCTGCGTTCATGACTCTGCAATAGCATCGCCTGTCATTTCTACAAGTTATTGAATTTCACTGAGGTTCCACGGTCTATGGACGCCATGTTGGAGCTGGTCTCTGCTCTTACATCTTCCAAACACACCAACTTCAGTTTTAATCTTCACTAAAACTTCTTGCTTGAAGAGCAAAAAGTTTGTTCCAAATACCCTCAGTTTCCTCTTATTTCAGCATCTTTATTGTGTGCTTGACAGGCCGATCTTAAACCAGAGGGCAGATTATTTCACTCCGAGGTCAAATTGCAGAACAATTTTAGCATCGACCTCTTTTATGCGTTCACCTGTTTTGATGATCGAAGTCCAGGAGCTGCATTTGGGGCTCTGAAAGAGAAAAATCGCCATTAAAACATTCATCCTCATGTCAGACAGACAGGAAGAAGGAATTTAATTGGAGATTTTTGAAAGGACAGCTCCATACAAAGAGAAGCCTTTCTCATTCTGCTCTTCTACAGTTGATCTCTGGAATTATTTTACCCACGCCTTTGACCTCAGCTTTCTCCCCTTCAGGATCTGATTTATTCTCGGTCATTACTGAAACAACGCCGACCTTCCAGCTTCCAGCAGACTCTTGATCGCAGGGTCGTGACCAGAGAGGGCTCGGGGATCAGCTGCCCTCTCCGCGCTCGCTCTGACACGTCTGACCGACTCTGCCTCGTCTGTTTTGTAATGAGGGAAGTCTGTTTGTGTTTTGATGTCTTCCTGCCAAGCGCTCAGAGGGAGCTGGCATTATTCTGCGTCTGTCTTTGCCCTGTGGACCCTCGGTAGCCTGAAGCTAACCTTGCACCAGACCTTTTTGCTCCAGGGTCGCCTCGTATGTTATGAAGCCTCAGTGTGAATATTCGCCCCTGGGAGCGTGTCGTTTCTCAGGAATTCTTGTGAGGACTTCTAATGCGTTTCTATTTCGTGTCATGGACCATATTTCAAAGAAGACGGGGCAAAAAAGAGAGAGAGAGAGAGACTTTTGAGAATTTTGAACCTGGGATATCAAACCAATTGAGCCCCTCGGAGGAAGAACGGTCCTTTTTTGGCCCTGAATTGTGCCTGCCAGGAGCAATCTTCTCCCGCTGTATGCTGCTCTTGAAGTTCAGTTGTATTGTGATACTATACAGAAAGGACACCTCATCTGTTTAAGAACTATAAGCTTCTTCCTTTTGTGTAGTGGCAGTATTTGTCAGTGCATATTTATTCTAGTACTTATGTATTTAAGTGTATTTTTAAACCTGTTCTTAGCTTACTGTGTCCACAACATGAATTAGCATGCTGAGTACGGAGCTGCATGCATGTGTAGCAAAAGTCTAATTTGTTTTTTAACCTTTAACAAACTTCAATTCAGTTTTATTTATACAGCGCCAAATCACAACAACAGTCGCCTCAAGGCGCTTTATACTGTAAGACCCTAGAATAATACATACAGAGAAAAACCCAACAATCATATGACCACCTATGAGCAAGCACTTTGGCAACAGTGGGAAGGAAAAACTCTCTTTTAACAGGAAGAAACCTCCGGCAGAACCAGGCTCAGGAAGGGGCGGGGCCATCTGCTGCGACCGGTTGGGGTGACAGAAGCAGCAGGTGTTCAGCTGCTGGTGACTCCACACGTGCTGTCATTAAGTTAGGAATCTCTCACCACTGGTTTAGGAAGGAGCTTTGCAGTAATTGCACAACTGTTAATGAGTTTATGTTTGTGGCTTCCAGAAAGATTTTGCATGAGCACATGTAGTCCTACAGCATCACTGCGTAACGCTGCATCCGCACTATCACAGCGATGTCAAACTCATTTAAGTGGTGAGACACGTGCAGCTCGCTTTGATCCACTTTAAGTGGACTGTCTTCTGTCTGTCTTTAACTACACATTTAGTATCTCTGCAATATCTTAATATAAGAAAACAAAATGCAGTTTCAACTGTGGGTCTTTGTTTATCTACATTATAAAGAAATGCTGCTGTGGTAAATTAATGAAGCATCAGCTCACTGCACAGACTCCACTGTAAGAAACAGGAGCTTTTCTGTCTTTTAACGTTTATTTGTTACTTAATTACTTTGGTGTAGTGTGAATGGCTGTGGTGGTGGTGGTTGGGGGAGAGCGGTATCAGTAGGAAAAGTTACAGAAATTTAGTTACAGTCACTGATTCTGGCCCCGGACCTTATGTTTGACACCTCGTCTTTAGGGGTTGGTGGTTGGAGACTGCAACTATTTGCAATGGTGCTTAGAAAACAAGGACCAGGTCTGCAGCCACTGGCAGTCAGCCGTAATCTTCAACGTAGCCTTGATGCATCCAGACGGTGATAAACTGCAATAAGATGGAATCAGTTTGCTCTCACTAACACCAAACACTGTTTATCATTTATTAAAAATGACTTTTTACAGCTGCTTGAGTCTATTCATGAGAACAAACTCGTGTTTGAATATTGGGACTGGATCTGCATGTTTGTTCACTGCGAACACTCGTAGGATGTTGTATAAAACGCAGGTCTCTATCTTTTGACTGAGCTGGGAAGCGTTTGCTATGATTCGGGGATCATAAGAAGCTTTGAGTGGCGCCTCGGAGGCTTCGACTCTCAAACGTGATTCGCTGCAGGAATATATTTTTAAAACTTTGTGTAAGAAAACACCTGTAAGGTTTCCTATGACATTACACTTTATGAAAGTCTTGTTTTTTTGCACTTTTGATTCTATCAATTAACAGAGCCTTGCGTAACTATATAATGCGGTGGCTTGTCTTATGGGGAGACTATTAAAGTTTAAAACGGTCCGTATTTACTCCCACTGGGCGCCTTGGTTCACCCAGTTTAAAACAATCTTTTTAGGTCACCTGCCCTTTGAGCCAACTTTCTTTGGATTGGCTTGTTGGGCCTTCAGCGCTCACAACCAGAGCTTTGAGGCTGAAATAACCACACTGGGTTTTTCCTCTTTTTCTCACATCGAGGAGTGAAAAGAAAACAGTGTGAGGTCTAAAGCCTGAGCTTTTGACTCAAAAGAATGACTTCCTGTTTCCGTGCAGCACATTATAAAGACCCTGGACTGCGGTAAACCTTCACTTGAGGAAATGTCTGTCTTCACGAAAACTACCTGGATGATCTTCATCTTTATGTTCCATCAAAGCTCTCTCAGTCTCAGTCATATATCCACCCCGACAGCTTCAGGCTCACGCTTTTATTTCCAGCTCTCCTTTCCTCAGAGTGGACACCGTTAAGCCATAATAAGACCATAAAAGACTCTGTGGAGTTACTGCACGGGGCGACGTCACAGCCGAGAATTTATTCAAGCCGAGACGGAGGCAGGCTACATTTTATGGCTTTATCGAAGCTGAAAGGGAAATGTGCTCACGTGTGTGCAGCCACTGCACTCCTGTCAGCTGACCATGTTAAGGAGATGATGAAAGATCCATTAAACCTCCAGCGACTGCAGCTCCTGGGGACTGCATTAGGTTTCAAACACACCAATAAAATGGGGTCATAATCGATATATTCCAGGTGGCGCCAACTTCATTTCATTTGAAAGTTAAAAGTGTAAAAGCAACATTTATATGGAGCAGGCGGTGCAGAAACAGTCTTCCAAAACTTTTTCCTCCCAACAACATCAACAATCACAAGTTGGCTGGATCTCTGTGCCTTGCACCTTAGCGGTCCTGTGAAGTGAACGTGAAGCTTTGTCCGCCGTGCACCTGAATGAAAAATTACACCTTTGTGTGTGCTGCGGGTCGTGTGTGTGTTTGCGCACCTCACACCTGGCTGGCTGAGGAGTTTGAGGACGTCTCCCACAGCCCTGATATAAATCCGAGTGCCAGCAGCCACAAAGCCAGATTAGATTGTAAGCACGTTGGAGGGAACGGCCATCTCTCCTCCCCTGTGCTCTGGGCATCCACAGCAGACGCCGTCCCTGACAAACAAGGCGAAGGTCCCGGCAAAGCCATTTGCAACGATCACGGCTGGCTTTGTTTGTTTTCAAAAGGCAGATATGTCAGCGACAGGCAGTGTGCGTCCTATAGGCAGTAGAGGAGCGTAATGTGCTCTCTGTCGTTATCCCCCCTCAACACGTAATGGGCCATCTGTGTGCGAGAGAGAGGCCGACTGTAGTTAGTGCTAATGTACTCATAACATCTAGCATGGAAGCATAACCGACAGCCATAACGCCATTCTTTTGTCGCTGATGGCTGAATTTCCTCTAAGGTGACTTTCACAGTCCTCTAAGATCTGTTTTTGCGTTGAAGAAGAAGAGAAAACAAGAAAAAACTCTTTTGAGAGTTTTTAAGATTGAAATTTTGTCCTGGTTTTTTACATCCTGGCCCTTCGCTTTGCTCTGTCTCTGCTTCTGCAGACGGCTGACAAAACACACGTTCATTCGCCAGATCTTAACTTCAGTGATGAGAGCAAATGTGCAGATTGTTTCGGAAGCAATGCAAACAGAAACAAAACCGAGAGCGGATGTGAATTTGCACTCGCTCCACCTTCTGTTTACAATGTGCAGCCAATCAGAAAAAGCTGCTTTACAGGGAGGGTGGCTTTACATGAAGAGCGGCTGAAAAGGTTTGTTTCAAACAGAGGGCGAAGCGAGGGCCTGAAACAACACACAGTGTGACGTAAGTGAGGATTATTTTGCAGGATGTTCTCATTCCCGAGGCGTAACATCTCAACGATTTGTCACATCCCGCGGCGTTACTGAGGAATGCGAAAGGTGACCTTCCACGTTCTTATGCTACGCATCAGGTTATGGATGAAATCCAGCAGAATGACGCTCCCGCGGTAATACACGTTCCAGCCCTAAGCCGAACCTCATCCCGAACCTTAACCAGCAGGTTAATGACGTTAAATAGTGTTTTCCAAAGCAATTTTAGTAAAATGAACGAACATGTGTAAATTGATTCTAAATGGTTCTCATGTTTCCTCATTTTTCCGATCTCGTCATTTAGGGACGTGTTGGTTGCCCGGAGGCATAATATGTTGACGATTTGTCACCTAGCGTCAAATATTAAGCTTTGGGAGTGAGAACGAGTTGTATTTTGAGCTGAGAATCATGCAAAGCTACTCTAGAGAGTCCAAGGATACAAATATGGAGCTGAAAATAATAAGTCCACTTTGTGCTGATAATGAGCCTGGAAACCAGGGTTACTGTGCACAACAAATAAAGACTTGGAGAAGTCAGAAGATTAAAACCGTCTGTCTTTTGTAGAAAGGACACCCGCACAAAAGAACCGCATCTCGCCATCAGGCAGTTTCCATCTCCTGTTTGCTGACAGGCTAACATTAACCGCTTAGCCAAGCGCTAAACTAGCATTTTCATATTTCTTATGTTCAAGCTGTTGGTAATGTTCTTGTCTATAAGATTAAATCACATCGAGCCCAGGCTCCCGAGGCTGACAGACGCACGTTGCCTTCTTTCCTCTTCCTCGTGTTTCCTGGGTTTGACTGGAACAGCTGCAGAGGTGCTGATTAATGCACAAACAAGAAAGCAAACATGTACACAGCAAACACGAGTCGTCCCACCTACACGTCGTGTTCTAATTGTCACGATGGATTTTTCTTTTCCTTTTTTCTTTTTGTTGCTGTTGTGTAAATACCCCGCTACTTGTCATTTGCCTGAGCCCTGCCCTCATTTGTGTTTGTGTCTGCCATATGGCTCTCTCATTATCATCATAACAGGCACTGATTGAATGGGAGGGATGCACAGTGAGGATTTTAATGGAAATAAATGAGCGGCCGAGTTTTGAGACGCGTTATATCATTCGGTCTGTTGTCTGTGCTTTAAAATCACTCTTTAAATCAGCTGTATAATAAATTCATCACAGAGGAAATAAAAGAGTGGTTTTAAGGACTTTGTGAGCTGCTGTTATTTCAGACCATTGTTTGAGGTTTGACCTTAAACCCACCGAGTGTATATGTACAGTCCTGTGAGGCGCTTGTAAAACCACTCACCTCTCACATCGTTGGGGAGGAAATCTGGCCTCCTCTTCTTTATAGTGCAGCTTCAGTTCATTGAGGTTTGAGGTCTGGACTTCAACCCGCTGCAGCTCTAGCTGAGAGGTGACCAGCTCCTGCGGCTGCAAAACAAGCCAAACTCCTCACCCCTGCAGCATCGTGCTTGCAGTTGGTCTGAAGTGTTTTTGTGCTGGTTTGGTTTTCTACAAATGTGGCGCCCTGAGCTCTGACCAGACATCTCCACTTTGGTCTGGTCTGTCCAAAAGGACATTATCCCAGAGCTCTTGTCGTTTTTTGTGCTGCTGTCTCATCTTTAGAGAGGAGAGGTTTCTCCAGGGGAATCCTTCCAATACAGCCATGCTTGTTCAGTCTTTTTCTGATTTCACTGTCATGAACTTCATATTTAACATGTTAAGTACGGCCTGCAGAGCCCGAGATGCAGTTTCTGGAGTTTCTCTGAGAACTCCACAGACATTGGCTTGAATTTGCTGGGATTGTTCCATTATGTTAAAACACACCTGAATTCTCCAGACCAGCAAACTAACAGAACGTCTGCTTTTATAGAGGTGCTCACACTTCAGTGAAATGCATGTACGTACTCACCGGGAGCCTCAAGTTTGGGATTTGGGCTTTCCTATTTTTGTCTCTCATCCTGAAGCCAGAAGTAACTATTAGAATAAGAGAGTAACAGAGGAGGATAACTGAATAACATCGATGCTAGATGGCTCAGCTTGAAGCTGCTGCTTTAAGTGGGGAGTTTAAGTGCCTGGCAGATGGACAGACCACAGCACACTGTAGCGGCCTGTTGTGGTAAAGAGGAAGTAATATTTGACGATTTGTTGAAGTCCCACAATGGACTAGCAAACTATCCTGGGTGTATCCCACCTTTCCCCCGATAGACTCCAGCCCCACAGTGACCCTGGACCCTGAAATGAAGGTGATGTGCTAGCTTTACCCAACATTTGGAGTTTTTGGACCACACCTCATAACTGGAAGAGTTTTTATGTTGGAGGTGCAGCAGCATCCGAGCTTACTGTGTCCGATGCCACCGTCTGACACTATCATATCCAACCAAGTTCCATTAAAAACAACAGAAAATATGTAATTTCAGATAAAAACGAGTAAAATTTGTCTAGATCAAATGATTAAGTGGCTGATCTTCATTCTTATTATTAAATATCGTCACCAACTGTAGCGAATAACTGATATAGAAAGATGTGGTAAATCAAATCCCCTTTAATCATATTTCTGAATTCAGTGTTGTCAGTTTTAAATACCTAACATCAGCTTCCAGAGAAAGGAAGTGTGCAGTCACTCAGACATCTTATTCAAATTTCATGAGTTTTAATGACAAACAAATGCATAGAAGATTAAATTAATACTAATATAAGTCATGTGGGCTTTAAATCCAGACATCGTGCATATAATTACCCAAAGCAACACTTTCAAAACCACAAACGAGCCAGTTTCTCATTTTCTTTTTTTTTCATGTCATGAAGGATTTTAATCGTCTTTTAGCGCCGTGGGCTGCTCGCCCCCTCCCCGTTAAATGTGTCCGGTGGCTCGTTTTCTCTCTTCCGCCCAGACTCTCCTCCAGCTCACTTTGACCTGGTATAATGAGACGGAGGAGAGCTAAATATATTTCATGATAATGTGCAATCTAACTGTCCTGTTGTGAGACTAAAGCCCGAGGCCCCCCCAAGGCCCCGTCCAGGCCCTAGACCCTCATCAGCGCTCCATCAAATCCAACATTCACCTTCATCCTCCCAGTCTTTGCCTCCTCTTTGGGCTTAACCACGAGAGCTATTAAGCAGAAATTTGACCCAAAAAAGCAGAGAAGAAGAGGCAAAGGGAAAAAGGAACAGCTGAGTGGAGGCAGAGGAAACGAAGAAGAAGCAAAGGTTGATAGATAACTGTGAAGGGCGAAGAAGAGGAATAAAAGGGCGGAAGAATAATTTGAGTCAATAAAAGTCGGGAAGAACGGGGATGGAAAGAGCATTTAAAAAGCAGAGTGACGGCCAGACCTCCGGATGAGCTCGAGGGAGACGAGACCAGAAGCTATTTATTTTCAGTGAATCTCACGGCCTCCTCAGATACAAATTTATGTAATTTAGTTGGTAAAGGGAAAGAGATGCACTTCAGGCAGACGGATGACACCAATTTCACTGGACTGGACCACCTTGAGCATCTTCAGCAGCGACTTGCAGGGGGTTCCTTATTCCAGAAGACAATTTCGACATATTGCTCTTATATCTGGCTTGTAGCTAATAGCAGTCATTGAATTTAATGAAGGGCTGCAAACAAGGGGAAAAATGTGCTTTGCAGGTAGCTAAATTGCTAAGATTGCTCTTTGTCTCCCACTGTGTCACAAAGTTTCAGCCGAGGAAAGACGCCGTTAATAAAAAGAACAAAGGTTCCTTCTCTTAAGTAACTCTCTGAGGTTCAGTAGCACTTGTGTTTCATACACATAAAAACATTATACATGCATACTCTACATGTGCATGCTCGCATGCAGTAAAGCTTAGCTGCAGACAAATCGTCTCCATATTTACATGCAAATTGGAAAATAATGAAAATAACTGAGGCTCCAGCTCAATTAGCTTTGCATGATTCACGGTTCAAAATAAGCCTTAATTATTTGATACTTTGCTTTCGAGATCACGCGCACTTACAGCTTCCAGATGAGGTGGTGCTTTAGCTCATAGCACCAGCTCAGAAAGCAAAATGTTCTGAGTTTAGTTAACAGCAAACAGTTTGCTAAAAACTATTTCTTGCTGTTGATGAATCAAATTCATCCGTGTGTGTTTGAGTCAGAATCTGATTCTGAATATAGACACAAACATCTGCAGCAACCCATTTAGCAGCAGGACGCATGTGTTTGGTAAATGCCGCCTTCATTCGCTGCTTGCTGTGAGATATAGTGGTGGATTCAGTCTTTCATTCAGAAGCAATGCAAGGCGGGCCCTCCTGCCATTAGCTGTCGTCTTTGCTGAAACTTGAATTTAGTGTTGTGATTAAAACCTTATTCTTCATAGCATCTTCGTGCACCATCATCTGTAGCTGCTTAGTCACGCTGCAAACAGGCCCACTGGATTCTCCTGTAACAGGAATCCTGGGAGATGGCCTGAACAAACAAGCGTGGCACGTTTGGTTTCTTCTGTTGGTCAAAAGCTAAAACATACGAGCTATTATCCCCAAAAAAACCTGTTCCATAACAGTCAGCTAGTTCTCCAAGTCTGCTCATGAGCAGCTCCATATTTTTATTTCTGGTCTCTCCTACAGTAGCTTTACACGATTCAGTTCATAATAATGCTTAGTTCTCTACTTCTGGGTTCATCCATTGAGACCAGCTTCCTTCCCTTTACCTCCCGACTTCCCTTTATCATCTTTACTTCACAATATAAAGCTCCTTGAGGCGAATGTGATAATGTTATACGAATTGAGGTGGACTTGCCTCTTTCCTAAGGTTGATTCTGTTCATCTGGACGTAGCGTTTTCTGGGAGAAACGTTTCGTCACTCATCCAGGCTTTCCCAGCCTTATAAACAGTACATTTGCACGATGACTGAAACTGGTCTTTGATCAATGGTCTTTGAACAGTAGTTGTTGGTCAATGGTCATGACGATTTGCATATTAATGATCAATGAACTGACCTCACAGCCCATTGTTCATTCAGTGGGCTGGTTTCAGTCGTTTCAGTCGTTTCAGTCACTTGGATGAGCGACGAAACGTTTCTCCCATTGAAAACGTTACGTCCACACGAACAGAATCAACGTTTTGGGATCTACTTACCTGGATGATTGAGCATGCCGGCTGTTTTTCAGTTGGGTGAACCAAGCCCCCTCTCTGTGACCTCATATAGATCCAAGACTAGAAAAAAACACTGTCTAAACTGAGCTTTTGATGCAGAGATTACTTATACATGCCGATTTAAGATGACAATGATTTCTGACATATACAGTTTAGATCAGGGGCAGGCAACTCCAGGCTTCGAGGGCCGGTGTCCTGGAGGTTTTAGATGTGTCCGTGATCCATCACAGCTGATTTAAAGGGCTAACTGACTCCTCAGCATTTCTTGATGTTCTCCAGATGCCTGGTAATGAAATAATCATTTGATTCAGGTGTGTTAACCCAGGGTGAGATCTAAAACCTGCAGGACGCCAGCACTCGAGGCCTGGAGTTGCCTACCCCTGATTTAGATGATGTAATCAGTTTAATTACACTGAACATGTTGGAGTTTGTATCCATCCCTCGAAGCTCAGATGATGTTGAGATGGATTTTATTAACTCGTTGTTGAAGAAACCCAACCTGCAGCCATTGTTCACCTGTTAAAACGAGTGTGTTTGCTTGTGATCTCAGACAAACTACTACAGAAGCCCAGCAGTTTACAGACATGTGAGAGTTGTAGCAACATGGTTGACAGGAGGCGTCCTGACTGTCACCGACTTTCCTCCGCAGTCATCTGACCTCAAACCAACTAACATTCCTCACACGAGCAACATTATCAGGTCATGCTGGGGTAACGTGGAGTCTACTGATGCAAAAGAGACGGCAGGCCAACAGTAAAGTGACAAAAAAACAACACTCCAGATTTTGTTTGCAATCGGTTTATTGTTTGGGATTATAACCACATTCATTACACGTTTATTGAAAATAATTTACCACTTAGACAACATTTCTGTTAATTATGGATTTGAATGCAGCCTGACATTTGCAGTTTGCTCGCAGTCTTTCATCTCGCTAGACAATTAACTTTGGATAGTGTTTGAATTGATTTGACACATTGTAAATGTGCAGACACAATCTTAATTAAAATGGCCTGTTTTGTTCCCGGGAGAGAAATACAGCTTTCAGAAAGTGTCACACATCCTGATCTATAACACAAAGGCTGAATAAATAATATAACTCTTTGAAACCACAACCGGCGGCTCTTGTTTTGGAACTTCTCTGATCTAACTTATTGTTCAGACGTACTGTATTTCCCTTTGTCTGCAGTCACGACCCATCATGACGCCGCCTCGAGCTGAAGTGACAGCGGAGGTCTGATTATTATACTCTGTGGTTCACATGTAATGTTGGCTTCATTCATGGCCAACTGAAGAATGCATTCTTTCGGCCTCCATGTTTTTTCGGGACCACTTTGAGACTTTCACATTGCTGTGCGTGTCTTTATCTTGGTTCTGCTCAAATGAAACAGAAGAAGAAGACATCGGTTTAACAAAGCAGGCAGCAGACAAAACCAAGGATTCTCAGTTATTGAGGGTTTTTTTCTTACAGCATACAAAACTACACGCAACTCCAAAAATAATTTTTTTTATTGGCTAAAAAACCCCAAATGTAATCTAAAGACTTCATTTCACACCAAACCTTATGAGGCGTGTTCACCATCATTAATCTGCTACTTTTTTTATAACCCAGTAAATTATATTCCCAAATAAGCTGGTCTTTCTTGGACTGTACAAAGATGGATTTAGACCAGGGGTGGGCAATCTCAGTCCACGAGGGCCGGTGTCCCTGCAGGTTTTAGATCTCACCTTGGGTCAACACACCTGAATCACATGATTAGTTCGTTACCAGGCCTCTGGAGAACTGCAGGAGCTAATTTAGCCATTTAAATCAGCTGTGTTGGTTCGAGGACACATCTAAAACCTGCAGGGACACCGGCCCTCGTGGACTGAGATTGCCCACCCCTGATTTAGACACATTTTAAATTGTGTTATTTCTGATGTCCAGCAGGGGGCGACTGTGTAGAACCCTGAGGAAATGAACCGAGTAAATGTTTCCTCATGAGTTTTGTTCTCCTTAACTATTTTAAGTCACGCTGAATACAATGTGCAGTTCATATTATAGATGGTGATTAAAGTTCTGACAGGCCTAGAAAGTTATTTCTCCTCTTGTTTATATGGTGCTTTTCTTAAGTCTAATGAAAGTGATTTCCACAGTTTGGGAACCACAACATTAAAAACACAGGCTGCTCTCATCTTTAACTCAACCTTTAAGCTAGTGTGTACAGCTAACAAGCACTGATCAGCTGATTTCAGAGACTTAGCAGTTGGATAAGGATGAAGTAGTTCATTAATAAGGATGGTGGTGATACAAGTGATCAGCACCATCTTGACCTGAACCCTAAACTTTAAGGAGAGACAACGAGCAGACGCGCAGGTATTGTAGGCAATACGGGGAAGATTTGCTCAGGGAAAAAATAATGAATGAAAATAATCGAGGTGTAACTACATAAAAGTCTGATTGATCGTTTCCATTTCAGGTAAAAGCAATCCTTCTCTAGATTGATCTGCCCCCAACATATTTAACTACACTATAGTACCATATCTTCCAAACAGAGGACTTCTCTCTCAGGCTAAAGTCTTACTTCTGGGTTCTGAGTTTCAGTAGAATGGGAGGCAGCTGTGGAACTAGCTCCCAGTTTGGGTTCAGGAGACAGACACCTTCTTAGGCTTCAAATGTTGATAAATATAGTTAGACCTGGACCAGGAGACCCTGAACCATCCCTTAGTTTAGTTGCTGTAGGCTCAGAGTGATGAGGGGACTTCCCATGATGCATTTCTTGTCCTTCCCCTCTTTTCAAGCCCCATGTGATGCTACCCGTTTTCTCTCGTCTCTTTCCCCCCTCACTCCAATCAGACACAGGAAGATAACTGCCCCTCCCTGAGCCTGGTTTTGCTGAGGTTTCTTCCTGTTAAAAGGGGGTTCTTTCTCCACTATTGCCAAGTGCTGCTCAGAGGAGACCATTGGATTTTTGGGAGTCTCTCTCTCTAATACTGTGGAGTCTTTACATTAAAGTTTAAAACCCTTATCTGCTGTTGTTCAAGTGATGTTAAAGACGTAAAACTGAATCCATATTAAGCTGTGATCAACAGCTCCCAGCTGCAGGGGTGATGTCATGGTGGCTACACTGAGTTTTTTTGTGTTTTTTTTTTAATACACAATGAGGGTTTTTTGTACTTTTTCTGCTTTGCTGCCAAATACATTGACAGTTTGTAACTGTTGTCATGCATTAAAGTAAAAGTAAAAGTCCATGAATGAAATACCAGTAAATGCAAACCTGTAAACTGGTTCTGCCTTGTGTAATGCAGTAAAAACAAGAATAGTAATGCTGAAATTGTACAATGCTTGGTGGAATTGCTGGGACAGTTTCTAGGGCTCAGTTTGCCTTTGGGGAGATATATGTGTACATGCTGCTCATGTGAGTGTTAGCAAGTGGGGTTGACAGCTCTTGTGAAGAGGCTTTTAAGGTTGTGGGTAGTTGTGGTCTTAATGGCCCGGTACGGTCTCCCAGAGGAAGGTTTTTTGAACAGATGGTTGGTTGGGTTATAGACCTAATAGAAAAATACATCAGAGCCTCCCCAGCGGTTTAAGTTGCTGCTGTCACCTCTTCCAGCAGCTCAGCAGCCACATCACCTGACTGACAGGCTGCAGAGCAACTCCAATTTTCTGTTCAGAGCCTCTGTGGGCTGCAGCAACCATGGAACTAAAGTAACTGGAGGAGTTTAATGTGTTGTCGTGCTTGTTGTGCGCGTGCGCATGTTTGATCTGTGGTGAATGTGGGCAGGAATTCAATATTAGCTTTAATTAACTGTAAAATATATCATGAAATGAAGACAATAACAGGAAAAGGTTTCTGCAGCATGTTGGAAATCCTTTTTTTTTTCAACTAGTTTGCTCTTTTTGTCAGGGCTCACCACAGCAGATCACCTAGCTCAGTATCACCCTATCCCTAGCATCTTCCATCGCACCAACCCTCTGCATGTCCTCCTTCACTACATCCATGAATCTTCTCTGTGGGCTTCCCCTTTTGACTCCTGTGTTCTCAGTGGTGGAAGCTAAGCTAAAAGACCAGCAACAGCTCAAACATACAAGAGTAACCCATGTTACCAGCCGATGCCAATATTTATTTCTTTTTTTGCGCTGCCCCCTGGTGGCAGTGAATAGATACAGCATCTAAACATGCTTCAGAAAAGCTCAGCAGTACTTTGCCCAAAGCTTTAGTTGTAATGTTTTGTGCTTGTGTTGCTAGCTTGAGAGCAGCACAGTGGTAAAATGGTTAGCATTGCGGCCCAACAGGGTGAAGGTTAAACTCTACAGGTTTGCCTAGCTGGATAATGGCTCAATCACACTAGAGTAAAACACAGTATTCTCCATGCAACTACAAAAATATAGTGTTTGTCCAGTGAATGGTCGCCTGGTTGGATGCCGCTTGTCTCCAAACTGTCTTGATGCAACTTGAAGTGCGATCATTCTCAGATTGCCAACACGCTGCGTCATGGACAGTCTGCGCTGATGAGCACCAATCATCTGCAACACATCTCTTTGCAACTTGACTCAGTTGCAAGTTGATTGTAATGCATTTATATTCCTTTGTAAAAGTGAGGTGGCCAGGTGCCTATTTATTGCCCAGTTAAATTTCTAAATTTCAGATCTGTGAGGTTCTGTCTCAACTATGAAACGGCACATTACTGCGAGAAGTTGCAGACCTGATCCCGGTCTTACAATTACTTAAAAGGCAACAAGACTGCAAGTTAATTACACACTTTCACAATAACTTTCTTACAGTCTCCAGTCACTGTTTTAGCTAACGTGACTGCTAGCTGCTGTTGTGTTTCTTCTTAGTCATCTTGTGCATCAGGCTCAGTTACATTCTGATCGCCATCCTCCCCAAGTGGGACGGTATCATCACTAATTAATGCCGTCACCCACCTTCATTGTTGGTTTCACAGGCATTTTATTAACTTCTACAGTTATTTGTTCCACAGTCTTCCAGCTGCACCTGTCCTGACCTGTACAGCAGCAGTACACTGCTTGGCTTCACTCTCTTTATTCACCTTGGCTGTGGCACCTTGTACATACAATAAGATTTGTGTGAAAGCTCTGCAGCACGGAGAGTTCCCCACTGGCTCTGTAATATCTCTCCAGGTCTTTATAATACCCTATATTACCCATAATTCCCAGCCAGCCACCAATGGGGTCGGTGTGAATAAACAAAATGACTTCTCAGTAGCAAGCAGACAGAAATTCTAGTGTGTCTGTTTTATCACAGGGATTGTAAATACTGTTAATATTTCCTTTTCCATTTTCTTGTTGTCTTATTTGTTCTCTTCACTTGGGGCATTTTTCTTTACCCACCACATTTCTCTTCCTGTTTCCTTTCCCTCCTCCTCCTCTCCCAGTTCTCTCTCCTTCACCACTGCTGCCGTTCCTTATCGGTAACAGTCGCCAGCCAACATGAAATATTATCAAGCGAATCATGAGTCCTCTGAACACCACTGATTTATCCTGCTGCATGCTTCATAAATTTCTGATTGATTTTGGCTTTGGATTATGAATAAAAAGAAGAAAAAACAGAACATTGGAGGAAAACTGAGAGCGGAGATGGAAGGGAAACCAAATAACCAAAGGAAAGATGAATGCAAGGAAGGGAATTAATGCATATGGCAAATGACAGAAATGTTAAGAAGTGAGAGGAGAAAAAAATAAGAGACAGGAAGGGAATTTCTAGGGATGGGAAAGACAGGAAGCGAAGAGCTCCAAACGAGAGCGAGCAGCAGGCAGATAACTGGTTCAAGCCCTGCCATGACCAGCTGCATCCCACGACTGCGTTCACCTGGGAGTCACTGGAGAGGCAGCTGACTATTGTTATTTTAATTAATAATTAGTTTAAGAAAGTACAAGTGCAGAAACAGAATCAAATTATTTGGGAAACACTGAGAGAATCAGTCAAATATAAGGGAAGAAAAAATGAAGAAAGCAAGGATGAGTAGAAGAAGAATGGGGGATGTGAGATGGTTGAAAGGAAGAGTTAAAGACCACCTGTGGTGGAGGAACAGGTGGGTGGAGAAGAGAAAGGTGTCGGACCAATCAGCTCAGTTTACTAGTGAACGATCTCATAGCTCGTCACAGTCTCGTGTATCCAGGTTCATTCTTCAGCTGCCCATTTAAAGAGTCTCTCATCTCGTGGTGTAACAGACTCCAGCTCCACAATCTTGGGCTGCAGATGGTGACAGCAGTCCTTAATCTGATGTGGACATCTGCTGTTAAACATCCTGCTGCAGCAAACAGTGCAGAACCACCGACATCCGCTGGAGTCGTGTCCGAGGGACTCACTGGAGAGGAAGCCATTATGTATTGTCACAAAGTGCATGTATATTGTATGTAGTGTTGCTATATTATATTTCTGTGGGAAACAGTGTGGAAGAATATATCAAAAAGGAATTAAAGGAGCAAAGCAGGATGAAGGTGTGTGGGCCCAAGCAGACTTAAGAAAAAGGAAACGGAGGTGATGAATGGTAATATGTGGAGCGTGTGATACAGAGGGGAAGATGGAAATGTGGGAGGTGAAGAATGAGGGAGCCAAGAGGGGAGCAAACAACGATAGGAGGAATAAAGGGAAAGGGGGGATTAGAGAGAAAGGAGAGGGATCCGGGGGTGAAAATGACCAAAAAGGAAAAAAGGATGTGACGGAGATGGTGGAGAAAACAAGTGGATTTTTCTGAGGGATTGTGAACAGCAGAAGAAGAAAAGGAGGGAGACAAAGAAAGAGGAGGAAGACAGGAGTTGTGAGATGCAGGAAAGTGGAGGAGGAAATTTGGATTTACATAAAACAAGAGTGTGAAAAAGAGATAAAGGAGGGCGAAAACAAAGGAAAACAGAAGAAAGTTTGACTATCAGTGAGGTCACATTTTTGAAAACCTCCTGATGAAATCATTTCAAAGGAGGAGGTGTGATATTTTGTCTGGAGGAAGTGGAAATAAAGCCCCAGGATGGGTTTTATCGATCCCTCATGCAGTCTGTTTGTACATGTTTACGAGGCAAATAGAGAGAGGGGAAGCTGATGAGAGGAAGAGGGGGGAGAGGCGAGGCGAACGGAGTGGTAAAGAGTGAGCGTGGAGGCGGCGAGTGTGTGTAAATGCAGGTGGGCCACATCGATCCGAGTCTGCAGGCCTCGCATCGACTGAGCAGCAGATGAGGACTGATTACAGCGCAGTTAAGAAGCACATGAAAGGAAACACTGGTAATGGGTCGGCCGGGTTCCCTCCTCCCTCGGCGACCATTAACGCCTTTGAAAATAACTCTATGAATGCGGTCGCCTGTCCGAGATGTGACCTCTGAGGACGCGGAATCGAAAACGCGTGTGGAAAAGTCTTCGATGAGTAAGATCAGTCTCTGTGCTGTCTTTTACATGTTCACGTGTGTTCACCTCCACACACCAGATATCAAAGCTTTTGTCTATATTAACGTTCGGAGGATGTTGGTTCCTGTAAGGAAAATTCAACCACAGTGATTTGACGCATTTGGATTCTTCCACTGTGGCTAAAATACCGTCACCATCTTGCTGTTTTGGAACTAGAAGTGACCACATTCAGACGATAGGGTTGTCACGAGACTGACTGTACACTGGTGGCCTCTTATTAATGATAGATTACATATAATCTGTTTGTGCCCCATCAGGGTCGCTGTGGTATATTGATCTGGAACAAGTAGCCAACATGTCACTGATGACTTTGTCATGTGCTACGCTGATTGTGCTGAATGCTGTCCGTGCAGTTCAGGTCTAAACATGCAGATCATGCAAAGCTTCCAACTGAGGAAAGTGTAATTATTATACATGGATCATCATGACTGCTGACCTGCTTGGCTTTGCCGTGCTGAGCTGAACATCTGACCGTTTATTATTTATTTTGTTTTGCTCTGCTGTTAGAGACCCTGGGGCGAAGCATGTTCGGAGGGTCTTGTTGCAGCTACCTAATTCTAAATGAGCTCATATTTTTCACAAAGTAGTAAAATGTGTTGTGTTTTCTGTGTTTATGGACTTCATAGATCATTGCATTCTGTTTTTATTAGCATTTTAGGCAGCATCCCAATTTTGGGAGGATTGGGGTTGTAAAAAAGAAAAAAAATCAATAAAGTGTTGGAACTTTCCAAAACACATCTTCAAAGGCTCGCTGCCCAGAATGAGTTTCCCTCATACTCTGAGCTGACCCCGTGTCAGTAACACTTACATCCACATAACTTTCAAGTGCAATTCCTATTTATATTCTGAAAGTTTTCAGAGAGGAGTTTGGTCATATATCATTTATATCCTGATTTAAAGATTGTTTTTACTCCTAAAGCCATGGTGATGGCTGTATTTTCTGACGTGTGGAGTAAAAAGATATCCTAAACCCTAAACTGTGAGTTTAATGTGTTTACAAAATGAAACAAGAAAATTATTTAACCAGAAAAATATAACTTTTGAGATTAATGATCTCTTTTAAAAGGTGAAGATGGGCAGCAGTGCAATCAGCAGTAGCTACACGAATGTGTCAACAATACGAAGCTGGAAATTTTAAATTGTATCTATTTTCCAGTATTTGCACAGATTTCAGTGGATACGATCTTATTTGCAAAAAAAGCCCAAACTTGTTGGTCGACAGGCCCCAGCTGGCAGGGAAAATATGTTTTCACCAACCAGTTGGTAGCTGGTTGCTGGAAGTTGCCGGCTGTCAGTAGATGAAATTGGTTGGAAAGAGGAAAACAGTGCTGCACCAAAATATTTCTTTGTGTTTTCTTTGGTGATTACTGCAGTTACCTGTAGTTTACATCAGCCGGACTGGTCCGGGAGTCATTTGGTACCGGGCTGCTCGGGTGTGAAATTATAGTTTTCAGGGTTTTTATCATTATTTTTTTATCGTTAACTCGGTTTCCCTGGGTCTTTTCCCGTGTGTTATGAATAAATCTTCTCTTTTTATTTTTGGTACCGTTATTGGTTTCATTTTGTTGTATTTATCCACGACACCTTAAAGGCCGGTCAGTGAAAATGTTGTCGGACATAAACTGGTCCGTGGCACAAAAAAGATGGAAGATGCCACTTTGCCTACACTTGCTAACTTCGACACAACTCTCACTTCAAAGTAAAAGTTGTCTGCTGAAAGCAGTAAGTTTCAACAGCTGTAACCGCAGGTGCAAACACAGATGTTCTGTGTTGGCATTGAACTCTTAAAAGAGTCATTGGCATCTTCTAACTACCGACAGCTGCAGCAATCTGACAGCGACCAAATCATTCCCAGGGAGGTGTTTAGTCCAGCACCGTCTTCACAACCATTTTCTTCTAGCCATTGTGAGCAATCTCTAGCAACCACTTGTCAACCCACTGGTTCCCGGGGGTCCCTGATCATTGCATAGGCCTGGGTGATTGGGGCCTAACTCTTTTGTAAAATGCCTCAAGTTTCCAGCAGAAGCACTGCAACATAAATCAGGTGTGCAGTGTCAGACTATTTTAAACAAAGCTGGCCTCGACAAGTGATGGCTGGACCAAAGGTTTCTGAGGAGTCAAGTTCAAGTTCAAATAAGCGATTGAAGTATTTTCACTAGTGGTCTCGGACCTTTAATCCTCGCCGTACTAAATGTCCATAAAGGACGTTCAGATCTCTGCGAGCTGCTTTTCAGCAGCGAAAGCCAAGAAGGAAGGAAATCAATCCGTTCCAATCTGTTTTAGAAAATGGTCCTCAGTGATATAAAGTATATACCAGTCGTAGTTAATGGCCTGTAACATTAAAATATAGTACTTCATTATAACATGAGGTGGAAATTATGCTCTAGAGACCTGAACACACCTTTCACTGCATTATTTCAATGTCAAACGAGACTACTTTTTCTGCTAGAAGCTCAGATTTTCTACCTTATCAAATCAAGTTATTTAAATTTTATATTAACACACCTACACTCGCTATATACTCTTATTAAACTCTGAAATTGAAATCATTGTGCAGTTATTTGCACGTGTATGAGCCTTATATCAACAATCGGCCAAAAATAGAGGTTGACAGAAACCACGAGTTAATTAGACTTTTCATTTTCTGGCTCTGAAGTGAAAGTCTAACTCTTCAGACCTGTAGTTTGCAATGATTTAGTCCACTTTTGAAATTACAGACTTTTGATTGAATCTATGATATGAAAAGAGCGTAGGATGCATTATTTGGCTACAATCAAAGTCAAAAGTCAAAGTCAACTTTATTTGTCGATTCTTCCACATGTACAGGACATACGGAGAATAGAAATTGCGTTACTCTTCAATCCCTAGATAAATAGCAAATGAACATTTAAATATATTTAAATATAAAAGTGATTTAAAAAAATGCAAGTAAAATAATTAAAAAGTAAAAATTTAAATAAATACAATTTTACATATAACAAGGAAGCTATACAATATACAATATAATGGGTAAGTGACATTGAGTGTAAACCAGGCAGAGTAGTGCAAATAGGCAAATAGTGCAAATGGAGATTTAGTAGTGTACGGTAAGAGAAAGTGTAACAACAAAGTCTTATGAGGTAATGGCAGTCCAATGCTCCACAAAGTGACTGGTAACTGGTGCAGGCCAGTGAGTGAGTCAGAGAGTGTGTGTGTTTGTGTGTGTGTGACAGAGTTCAGTGAGACCGTGGAGGAGAGAGGGGAGAGGGGGCAGAATCGGGAGGGAGTTAAGCTTCCTGACAGCCTGATGGATGAAGCTGTCCTTCAGCCTGCTGGTCCTGGCCTGGAGACTCCGCAGTCTCCTCCCCGACGGCAGCAGCTTGAAGAAGCTTTGCATTGGGTGTGTGGGATCAGCCGCTATGCAAAGGGCTTTTTTAGTGAGACGGGTGCTGTAAATGTCCTGGAGGGAGGGGAGAGAGACACCAATGATCCTCTCTGCAGCTCTCACTATGCGTTGGAGGGTCCTATGACAGGACGCATTGCAGGCTCCAAACCACACAGTGATGCAGCTCGACAGGATGCTCTCGATGGTGCCTCTGTAGAAAGTGTACATGATGGGGGCTGGTGCTCCTGCTCTTCTTAGTTTGCGGAGAAAGAAGAGACGCTGCTGTGATTTCTTGGCCAGTGCTGTGGTGTTGTACGTCCAGGAGAGATCCTCTGTGATGTGCACACCCAAGAACTTGGTGCTGCTCACTCTCTCCACAGACGCTCCGTCAATGGTCAGAGGAGCATGTTGGGTGTGCATTCTCCTGAAGTCCACAACAATCTCCTTCGTCTTCTCCACATTCAGAGAGAGATTGTTGTCAGCACACCACGTGGCCAGGCGTCTCACCTCACTTCTGTAGTCGGTCTCATCCCTGTTGCTAATGAGACCCACCACCGTTGTGTCGTCCGCAAACTTGATGAAGAGGTTGGAGCTGTATGATGGAGTGCAGTCATGGGTCAGCAGAGTGAAGAGGAGGGGGCTCAGCACACATCCCTGCGGGGCCCCCGTGTTTAAAATGATGGTGCTGGATGTATTACTGCCAACCCGTACTGCTTGAGGTCTTCCGGTGAGGAAATCCAACAGCCAGTTGCACAGTGAGGTGTTGAGCCCCAGCTGGACCAGTTTTTGAATGAGCTGTTGGGGGATTATGGTGTTGAATGCTGAACTGAAATCTATGAACAGCATTCGAACATATGAGTCATTTTTGTCCAGGTGTGTGAGTGCCGAGTGGAGTGCAGTGGAGATGGCATCATCGGTTGAGCGGTTGGGCCGATAGGCAAACTGGAAGGGATCCAGGGAGGGGGGCAGGACAGTCTTGATGTGTTGCATGACTAGTCGTTCGAAGCACTTCATCAGGATGGGAGTAAGTGCAACAGGACGGTAGTCATTAAAGCAGGAGGGAGAGGACTTTTTTGGAACCGGAATGATTGTGGTGGCTTTAAAACATGTGGGGACGACAGCCTGGATGAGTGATATGTTGAAGATGTCTGTGAAGACATCAGTGAGTTCCACTGCACAGTCTCTCAGTACACGACCAGGAATGTTGTCAGGACCCGGAGCTTTACGTGCATTGATCCTGCTGAGGGATCTCCTCACGCTGTCCGGTGACAGAGTCATCACCTGGTCACCAGGAGGGGGTGGGGTCTTCTGTGCAGTGGTGCTGTTTTGGACTTCAAAGCGAGCAAAGAAAGTGTTCAGCTCGTTCAGCAGGGGGATAGTGCTATCACAGGTCTGTGGTGGGGGCTTGTAATCTGTGATGGTCTGAATGCCTCGCCACAGGCTCCGTGAGTCTCTGCTGTCTTTGAAGTGATGAGATATTTTCCTGGAGTACTGTCTCTTAGCCTCTCTGATGCCACGGGAAAGGTTGGCCCTAGCTGTCCTCAGGCTTGCCTCGTCTCCAACTCTGAAGGCAACATTCCGAGCTTTCAGCAGCCTGTAGACCTCTCCTGTCATCCATGGTTTTTGATTGGCCCGGACAGTTATGGTTTTCGTGACTGTTACATCCTCGATACACTTGTTGATGTAGGCAGTAACAGTCTCTGCGTACTCCTGGAGGTCAGTGGTGTTGTTATAGGTGGCAGCCTGCTTAAACATGTTCCAGTCTGTAGTATTAAAGCAGTCCTGTAGAGCCTCTGAAGACCCCTCTGGCCACACTTGTATCCGCTTACGAACCGGTTTGGTCACTTTAACGAGCGGTCTGTAAGCAGGCATTAGCATGACAGTGATATGGTCTGAGGCGCCGAGGTGGGGGAGGGGAAAAGCTTTGTAAGCTCCTCTCTGGGTGGTGTAAACAAAGTCCAGTGTGTTATTTCCCCTTGTTGGAAAGTCTATGTGTTGTTGCATTTTTGGAAACACGCACTTTAAGTCTGCATGATTGAAATCCCCAGCCAGGATGAGAAAAGCATCAGGATGGGCTGTCTGCTGCTCACTGATGTGCTGGTACAGTTCATTCAGTGCCTCATTCCTGTTGTTGACATTGGAGGAGGGAGGGATGTACACAGCGCACAGGAGTATGGCTGTATATTCCCTCGGTAGATAGAATGGCCGGCACTTAATAACCATTAACTCCAGCACTGGTGAGCAGTGTTTGCAGACCGCAACAGCATCGCGACACCAGGCATCATTGATGTAAACACAAAGTCCTCCCCAAAGCATTTAGAAAATCTGCATGAAAAACATTGAAAATAACAAAATTTACAGGAAATTTTAAACAGAAAATGTGGAGAGAAAGGAAAACATAAGAAAACCAAACCTAAAAACTAAAGCACCTTCATCTGACATGTAGGTTAGCTGCATATGAATGAATAAACTGTAGACAGACAAGCTCGTCGTTACAGATACATTTACACATGAAGCAAAAATCAAGGTATAAACCATAACAGGCGTCCATCATCTTATAAAGATCATTTAAGCTGTGGGATAGCAGTGGTTTTTCCCACCATGTGAGCATGTTTAACCATGTTAGGGTTCATCTAGTTAATGGCAAATATTCTTTTTGCATTCATCATCAGATGTGTAAAATATATTTTTGTTTTGTTTTTTCCAAAAGAAAAATAAAAGTTCATAAGAGGTCAAAGGAATGTCAACACCTGGAACTTTTTTTTCCAGTCCTTCCTTGATATTTCTCCATCGTGTCCAAGGTTTGGAGTGTTCCCAAATATGTGGGTAAGATCTCCAACCATACCACAGTTTCTCCACCATTTATTATTTCCCTTATTTATAAGAACACTTGTCTTTGGAGTCCTGAAGACCCTCATCTTTTCTTTACGATTGAATTCTTTCCATAACTGACTCCCAATCCCTTTCTGACATGTGACCTCTGCCTCATTTGGGAGCCGTGTGTTTTGGTTTGCTCACCTTTTACTTTGGTTTTACTGTCATTAAGTTCAGGCACTAAAACTTACTTGTTTTGCTTTATTAAAAATCAGAGTGTTTTCTGGGTTGGGTTACAGTAATTAGCGTGACACGTCTCACTCCAAACTCATCACCCTGAGTTCTTCGCTCTGAATCATACAGTTACAGGATTTCTACCATGTGTTGTTCAAGCGCATTGCAGGAGTCCAGCACTGAACTTCACAGTCGGTACATCAGTTTATAAAAGTTGGATTTGTTTTTAAGTCAGCGTCATCACAAACTGAGAAAGATGGCTCTTTAACTGAAACATCCAATGATCTTCCATAAATTCACACACATCTGTCAAGTGTCACAATAAAAACAGTGGCAGGAGCGGCCTTTAAAAGTCAGGAACTTTACCTGATGTAAATTTGGCCGATCTCTCGTTGAAGCTCTTCTCCTGCACCTTCTTCTGAGGCTGCTTTGTTTGTGCACATTCTGCAGAGTGATCCTTGAACTTGATTTTCACTTTTGGAAAGTGGAAAGAGGCAAGGATCCAAGTGTGGCGAGTGAAGATTTGTATATGTTGGAGGGGGGGCTCTAGCACATACCACAGTATGTGGTGTGTGCTGTTCCCACTTAGACACTGCTGGACACTACAGCATAAATCAGCCTTAACTTTCACACCCTGCGGGATTTATAGTGCGAAACGCTGTGAATGTGAAAGCATTCTGGTCTAACCTGATGTGCTGCCTTCAGGCTTGGAAACTGTGGACTTTTCACTGAAATCTGCTGAAAATGTTTGGCATGTAGGCCAGAAATGCAGCTTTCATCGACACTAATGGTTAGGTCACTTTGAAACACAATTCAGTTAAATGCAATTTTTTTTATATAGCCACAAATCACAACAACAGTTGTCTGAATAACACAGAGAAAATCCCAACAATCAGATGACCCCCTATGAGCAAGCACTGTGGCGACAGTGGGAAGGAAAAACTCCCTTTTAACAGGAAGAAACCTCCGACAGAACCAGGCTCAGGGAAGGGCGGGGCCATCTGCTGCGACCGGTTGGAGGTGAGGGGAGGAAGGCAGGACGAAGACACGCTGTGGAAGAGAGGCGGGGATTAATAATAACTAATGATTATATGCAGAGAGGTGCATAAACACAAAGTTGATTTCTTGATGATGCACAGTGTAAAAAAGCGGGACTTATATGGAGGAATTTAAAATCGCCGGCATGCTGGAAACTACGTGCACGTGGCCGAGAAAACGATCTTGAACAGTGGGCGGGTAAATTTAACTGTTAAATTCAAATCAAATAGTTTTGTGATTTTTGTGGGGCTGTATATAAATCAAAGTCTTCATTAATACACAACAACCCTGGTTCTACTTGGGTGTCTGTTGCAGTACTGCTGGACAGATTAAAGGGGAATCTAAATCTGTGGAAACTTGCTGGTGACTCAGAAAATACGTCTCAAAAGCCCTCTGAATGTACAGCATGTGCTCTTTTCAAGATGTACAAAGGGCAATTGACTGAACTGAAATGAACTTAACACAGACACACTGCCACACTAATCAGCCTGGACCAGCACTCTTCAGCTAGGCGTCCCCGGCAGGCCTGTTTTCAGAGGAATATCAAACGTCCTGCACACTATCATTCTTTCCAATTAGAGGCTCAGGACTTCATTACCGCCACCCCTCAGGCTGCGGGCTTCAAACACTTACAGACGGACGGACAGGCAGACGTGAAGGTTCGGGCTCTTAACTCTCTTTTACAATCTCTGCTAATGATTGAGCGACGTTAGTCTCTGTGCACATAGTGATGTCCATCTGTCTGTCCCGTCTCTCCTCAGCTTCGCTGGCCCCCACTGGTCTGTTCATGCAGCATGCGGTCATGTTCTTTCTAGTTCGCTCTGCATGAGTTTTTCTTTGCTCGTGCTCTGAGAGTTGGGATTACTTTTATTACCGCCACTAAGATCCTAAAGGCAGCGTAAAACCACATATCTCAGCACCCCGCTGCACCCCCTGCTGGCCTTGCAGTGGCAGAGTGAAATACTTTATTTGTCGTACAAATTTAATTCGTAATTTTGCAACACCTGCTCAGATGTGGATACTTTATTCCTTTTAGCTTTTTTTAAAATTAAATAACATATTTTAGTAAGTGTAAAACAGCAGTTTTTATCAAATCTGGCACTTTTATTTTGCTTCTCATGACTTTGATTGTATCCACATAAAAGAGTCCAAAACAAAGGCTTAACCCTGAGATAACTGGGGGTTAGACTTTAATAATTAAATGGATAAAATAGCGCTCTGTCTGCACCCTGAACTGACGAGGAAAACTCAAAGACAACATGGAGCGTGTCAACTTCAGGTGGTTGGTCCGGTGAACCAGCAGTGCACCTGACTCCTCTGTCCTCATTTATAAAGATCTCTACAAACTCGGGCGTAACAGCTGGCTGGTGGAGTTTCCTGTTTCCTGTTTTAGTTTTTTTGTTTTAGATTCCTTATTTTCCAAGTTATTGATGCTGTCAATCATTAGCGCACGTGAATTAAAGTCTACTAGCAGGAACCAACCAACCTATAGTGACATCACATCCTGCATTAGCCCACGATGGCGCTACACAAGCTCTAAATTCTGTAAAGCTTAGATTATACTGCAGAATAGTACACTGTTATTACACTACTTTGAAGTCCGGTGCCTGGGCGCTTGTGTAGTTGGTGCACTGGAGTTGAAATTCTCCGCAGACACTTGGATATCCAGACGGACCCTCGCTGACTTAGCAGACCTTAGCAGACTTGCTTTACACTTACTTTCTTAAATCCAGCTTGATGGGAAAAGTTCAATCAATGACAGTTTTTAAGAGGAGGACTTCATTACATAAATTAGCCTTAACATGTAATGTTTGTCCACTGGGTATTTTGAGATTCGTGCCGTGTAGTTGAATATTCAGGATGTATGTGTGGGATTTAACAGCTGGGAGTGAGTCCATCATAGAGAACATTCACGAGACGCCATCACATCCATTCTTACTCTGCAGAGCATTTACACATTTTAGCCCAAATGTTGCACTCAAAAGCTAAAACCTGCTTTCACAACGTCCACTTGCTCTAAAAATGATTTAAAGTAATGAGAAAAAGAAAAACAAATGGTCGATACAGTCGACCATTTGTACCAAAATCATGAGATTGCAGATTTGTGCTACAGCTTGGTCATACTAGTCAGTATATTTGCTTCGGTAACTGGCATCCGCATATTGGAAATGAAATCTTTGATTCCAAGTTCATTTGAAAAGGTGCTGGCTCTAAATCAGGACATGTTTATGCAGCATGAAGAACCTCGTTGGGCTCAATTTCCTCTGCTTCTCTGATAAGAAATTATCAGGTGATCTCGTCATGAAGTCTCTCTGAACATCTCTGTCCGTGCTGCAGGCCTTGCCTTTAGGCCCATGGAGTAGAAGCATGAAATACAGTTATTCTTGAACAATCGTGATGACCACGTGATGCTGTCGTGTTACAGGGATTTTAGAGGGAGCTTGCATGAATGGGACTTTTACAGCAACTAACAGAACCTCTAACCTCTAACCTCTCACAACCAATCAGCAAATACACCAATGTTTGTGTGACTATCACCAGCCAGTGTGTAGAGCTGTCTGTGACCGTGGCCTGAAGTGAGTGGATACCAGCTGAAACTAAATATTCTCTTTGTTAACTTAATATCTCTTTGAAAATTGTTATGAGAATAATAGCTACTACATAACATTAAGCTGAAGGTTATAGCTATTGTCTAAAATTAAAGATATTTCTTGTTGCATTGACCCAGGAGGAGGTCAACTTAAACCCAGTGGTGTGCAATATTCTGGCAGACACCCCGCACTCGCAACATTAACCAGAATGGGGCTTGAAAACCGAGCACTATATCCCACCATCGCTGCAAGAATGACAGAGAGGTCAGCTGCTTGCAGTGGAGCCAATTTGTCCGCAAGACAGAAGGAGGTAGCGCTCAGTTCGAGACTTAGTGGGGAGTCCTGCAGGTCTGGGATCATGTTAGTGACACAGTGTCAGCATTAGATGCTAGCCTGTGGCGAATAGTGCTAATGAAGACTACACCTGCCTCTTTCCTGCAGTGAGTTTTCTGCCATCGAGTCTCTTATTCTGTAATCTTTAAGCCAAGTTTCATCTTTCATCTACAGCATGTCTCGACAAATTTGCCTCTCCAGATTTATCCAGAAACTGCACGCGCTCTAATCTTCCAAGCCACAAGCAGCTCCTCGTACAGCACACCGTCGCTTTAGTGTCACTCTGCCCAGGATGGCAGCTTGTCACTCGGCGCGGGCTGCGATGGATGATGGCGGCTGACACTGTCGTCTCTGCCACACCAGCTTCGTTATACTGTCTCATGCTTTTGTTGCGATCACTGTCGAGCTCGCCTGTCACTCCGGCGGCATCTCTGGCTGCATATTCAGGCACGGGGGAAAAAAGTTGTAGAGAGCAGAAGTTAGGGAACGATATAACCCAGGGTAAATGATTTATATTCACCTGCAGTGTGGGAGAAATTGTCGGTGGCTTTTCACGTCTCTCCTTACAGTCTGTAATCTGCTGACTAGATACTGTACATGAGGAGCTGAAGTGGAGGTGAGCAGCAGGGATCCATCTGTCACCTGGCTGCCATAGTTAGCTTCTCCGTTTGACTCACGCTCACGTTTTCCTTCTGCTTTTTTACTTCGAGATGTTCATTTCCTTTTTCCCCTGTTTTCCTTCCCTTTCTATATCCAGGGCTTACTTTGATCTCACTCCCCCTTCTTTACTCCCACTAATCCGCTGGCTGCATACACTATTTGACAGCCTAAAACTTACTGTCGACATGCAGAATTGCCCTCTTTAATAAAAAGCTGCTGATTTCCTTCCACCATTCAGAGGAGAAAGGGCAAAGCGTCTCAGCAGGGAGCGCTGGCTATTTATTAGAAAAGGCTGCAGGCTACACCTCCAGTCTGACTGAAATACTAAAATGGAAGTATATGCCATACTCTGCAGAGGAGGGGGAAGGGGGAGAGGGAGAATTAATAAACGGAGAGAATTAAACTTTGAGGTATCGTAGGGTCCCGGCCAGCAGGACTCTGAGGCTCCTCACCTCCAGGAGTTTGCAGATTTCATGTGATAATGGCTCAGTTGTGATTCCACGTGAGTTTGACTGGCCCCTCACTGTCATCGTCTTGGGGTGCTATCGTGTCAGTTTGTCAAGTTTCATCCATCAGTGAACTACGACTAAAGTTTTAAGGCATGGTAAAGACACAAGGAGGGCACGCCAAAGTTTCTAAATCAAAGTGTGCCCGGCAGTATGGCAAATATGTGGCCTCTGAAAGAAATTAAAATAAAGATCATGAACAAACTTCAAGTTTTGGGCTTTTTCCCACATGCAGCACCAACCGCATGATTTAAGATATTCAAAACAGCTGATTCACTGCCAGAGCCCTGCAGTGTTTTCAAGTTTGCAGAAAAATTCTGCAAAAGCACAGAAAATGCAAAGGAAGCTGAATAAAACCGAAAGGAAAGAGGGGAAAAAACACAATCTAACAGTAGTGTTTTGGGGGGCGTAATAACCTGACAGACCAGCTATGGACGTCAGGAAAACCAAATGTTCAAACAATCGCACTGAGACACACTTAAAAGAAGCAAAAGGTTCATCTGTGTTGTGAGGGAGAAAAAGATTTAATCACAAGATTCATATAATACTGTAAATAAATGTTTGCTATTAGCTGTTTACCGTTAGCTTGCGACTTCCGCAGCTGTTCCGTGTTATTCCCAAAACACGGATCTACTTTGTTTTCACATCTTTTTAAAAGGTTTTTTAGCTTTAGCAGCTGTTGCGTTTATCCAACCTCCGTCTTGTTTGGCGTGCTTTTCCAGTATTTCTGCTGTTGCTATCTGCTGTTGCTTTCTTAAGTTGCAGTGCGCTTGACTTCTCAGGGCCACCGTAGTCCTTCTCCTTTCACTGCCCCCAGGACTTTACAGTAGAAACACGCTAAAGTGTCAAAGCAGTCATCAGAGCTAATTAGCTAGCATTAACTACCAAACACTCGTTCCTGGGTCGTTATGAGTCGTAGTGTAGTAAATGCCACTGACAAACCAGGTAGGAGTGGTAAATAAAAACAAAACACAGACTTTATATAAAACCCAAACAGATTTTTTTGCCTCCACATTTGAAAAATTTAAAATTAGCTTAGCGGTAAGCGCCTCTTGCATTAGCATTGCCTCTTGAATTAGCTTGCATTAGCACTGCTATATACTTGAAATGGTTAGCGGGATTTTTATTCCCTGGTTTTGTGTTTAGTATGTTGTATTAAATTATATGTTGCACCTTGTTATTTTGATAACTGGGCTTTTTAAACCCTGTCATCACGCTCGTATTCACATTTTCAGTGCTTTCGAATCAATTACCACTCTCATTTGTCTCTCTACACATCCAGATAACAAACACCTTCTCTCAGCTTTCAGACTCATTCTGGGAAATGTAGCCAATCACCAGTTGCAGCAGAGGTGTTCGAGACAGATTGAGGGAAATTGGGTGTACCAGGAAAGTAAATTACAACACTTCATCACAAAATCACTACGCAGTGCACTGAACATCACAAATCGGTTTTATCCAACGCCGTCAGAGCAGAATTTTCTCTGACAGGATGAGAGTGGGTTTCATGCAGTTGGACGTCCAGTCAGCGGTCATAATTTCATGGTTAAAAAACCGGAACAGCAGCAAAGATTTGCTGAGCTTTCACCAGCAGTATTTTATGGATCTGTATGTGGGTGTGTGTGGCTTCCTTTGAAAGGTTACAGATCCCACGGGGCTGTTATCATCTAATCAGTTGTTAGTTGTGCGTGCAAATTAGATGAGATTGAATTGAAAGATGAATGTGTAACTGCTGGTTAATTACATCCAGCAGGGCTTTGTCTGCTTCCTATAATTATCATGTAAATGCACTTTTTATGGGGAACATATACGTTAGCGACTTACTGTGTGAGCAGCAGGTGTGTGCATGGAAGAAAGTGACATTAAATTTCATGGAAGATCAAACCCTGTATCAAACCCAGCACTGTATATTGCATGGCCATGGCCATAAAGTGAAGATAGTTTAAATTCAAATTGTACATTTTTTTATTGTGCATTAGTGGCATATTTTTTCCACCCACAGGGAATTGTGGCAGATTTGGGGACACATCTGTCGCTTTCTTTCTGTTCATGTTCATTTGAGTTTGAGCAACTAACTAGAAACCCCGGGAGCTTTCTGGGATTTGTCTCAGCACGCGCAGAATCTATCAGTGCCATCTGAAGAGGTGTAGATGCTATACCTGCTACCTGTTGTCATGGAAAGAGAGCTGACGTTGAAGGCTAACCTGTATATTTACTGCTAAATGTATGACACAAAGGGTGTCTGTGCTCAGCCTCAGAGACAGAGTGAGGAGCTCATTTACTAACATTCAGTAACTTCGGAGTACACAATTGTGACTGGGGCAATGCTTTGTAATGTACTGACATTGCACCTCTGACAGTGGGCATTTACTCGCAGCAGTCTTGAACTTCTAATGACTATTTTGTACTTTCATGTAATGTATGGTGCATATAGGTATATCCTAATATCTGCGACAAATGCTAATGTTACCAGACCTCAGGAAGGCTAACACATGCCCTACTACTGCACCACCATGCTACCAATAAACATGACAGATGCAGAAGAAAACCCACAGAAACGAAATCAGCTCTTCATTTAACTTGAATAAATAAGGAAATGTCAAGACCTTCAAAAATAAGAGTAAAACTCATATTTTAATTAATTTGTTTTAGCTGAACAGATACTGGACCTACCAAAATAAAGTTGCAAATATGACCCTTTTTAGTTCTTGCAAACCTGTATGTATCTTTAGGACCTTCAAAAATACACATAATTATCTTGAGGTCCAGTATTGGCCCTAAGGGTGTCTAGATGTAGGGACTATTACTGGACACCTTTTTCTGAGGGTGTAGCTCACAGTTCTAGTGAAGGCCACAATGTTAAATCAACTTTTCTATGATTACTGTATCTGAAGCGTCTTAAACCTTACCATCTGCCATCAAAACAAGTTTGGGTCACTGGACTCAGACCATTAAAAGCATGTTCCTAGAGGGTAGCTCCAATAAAGGCTGGTGACAGTGCACCCGGGATAAGATAGATGGTTGATGGACGTCTGGAAGATGCATGCAACTCAAGACTTATATTGCTGATATAGGCGACGGAATAAAGAAAAGATTCTTCAAAAGATCAAAGAACAAAGGCAAAATTATTATCCGACACGTAGAAGCATGGTGACATCAAATCTCACATCAACAAGTGTGGCTCCAAAACGAAGCCCCAGAGGTGGCAACTGGGTCCCAAAACTGCAGGTCCTCTAATCAGTGCAAGAGTGAGTGAATCCCCGTAGACATTAAAAACCTGAACACTGTGACGGTTTTGGTCTCTATTGCTTATATTCACCTGTGTACCAGCTGGACTGTGGTTAAACTTTGGTGTCCCTAACCTGTTTCAATTTGTGTTGAGGCTTGAAATGTGCATTATCAGCTCTCAGTCACGTTGAATGAAGCTGGGCCCTTTTAGCTCTCTGCAAGACTCGAGCTCAGCTAATAGAAACTGGACTTCTCCATCAGGTTTGTGGTGTTTGTGCATCTGTAGTATATTTTTAATGAAACTCTCTGATTAAGAATATGTCTTTCTGGTTGCTTTGTTGTGGATTGGCATCATCCCTCCTTGGCTTTCTACCAGCAAAATAGTTTTTAATTGACACCCTTGGCCAAATAGCGACATTTCTATGTGGCATCCACTTCAAGTCTCTCCGGTGATGACAAGTGTTTTGCTCCTTTTGTTTGTGTTATTATCAGCGTAGTTGTTCTTACCCTGAAACTAAGTTGGATCGGCTGGTGAAAAACAAATATATCAGTTAGTACGAGAACACACAGAAGTTTTTCAGCATGTGAAAAATGTGTACAGCTTATTTTGCATTATTCACATAAATTCTTGAAGATAAATTCAGGACTTTGGTGTAGCGTTATTGTTGCTCATGTGTAGTCCACAAGGGCCACCAATCACTGGAATTATTCCTGGAGGGAGCATCTTCTGGGCCTCGCATGTCTCTGTATTTCATCACCTCCGAGACACTTCAAGACACAGATGATGGTATCTGCCCCTGGTCTGACTGCTCCCTCATAAACACCTCCACGCACACACAGACACACATATACATGGCCACGCATGGACACGCAGCTGCTCGCACGGCCACATTAATCTTTAATGGCTTCATTTATTTTCCCATTCCACCCCTCCCACGCCGGCCCGTGAACATGTCAGCGCTGTGACGTATTGCTACTGTCTGCTCAGAATTCATGCGGCGCTTGTGACCAGAAAAATCAGATAAATCAAGTCTTATTCATGGAGGTGCACACGAATGGAGTCGTCACACTCTGCCTGAAAAAAAAGTGTTCCCACTACAGAATACCAATAATATCAGCGAGGCACATATATAACATCTGGTGTGACAGTGCGTGGTGTTTACTGGGAGCATGAAGAGCTTCCACACCAACTTATTTCAGATTTTAGGACGGATCCTGATATTTGATTGTTTTAACTCGTATTCAACGTTCAGTTTGATGATTTAAAATGCAGATTTACATTCTACAATAAATTATTACATTGGATTCTGTAGCTCTAATGCACTTCTGGCTCTTCCACAGTGTCAGAGGAAGACAGTCATGGCAGATGGCTGCTCCTATCTGAGCCTAGTTCTACTGGAGGTTTCTTCCTGTTAAAAGGGAGTTTTTCCTTCCCACTGTTGCCAAGTCTTTGTGCATAGGTCATCTGATTGTTGGGGTTTTCTCTGTATCATTGTAATATAATTTCTCTCCATTACTTAGACTTAACCGTAAAGCACCTTGACGTGACTGTTGTGAGATGGTGCTGTGTAAATAAAACTGAACTTGAATAAGGTTTTGTGGGGAGCCTTGCTGCCATGTTTTTTACCAGCTTTCGACGGGGAAACTGAAGCAAGACTGGACTAGACTAGGCAGGCAGTGACACTGTTAAAAATACACTCAGGACCAATTACAAGGACTTTGGTTTTATGTGATTCAGCCCCAACTGTCATGGAAGAATTGGAGGTCATGAAACTCTGCTGTGAATAAATTTAGCAACAGTTTTCTTCCATTTTTTTTATTTTCAGATTTTAAATCACTTTACAAAATTACTTTGTCATTTCAAGAATGGTAGAGATTAAAAAGATTCAGATTGTTGGATCTCAGCTGTTTCTACTTTTGTTATGAAGTGGCTATATGGCAGACAGGATCTAGACCGAGACGCAGGACTCAGGAGGCAGAAATGAACTTGAACTCAGCTTTAATGTTGGTCATTCAAAAGGGTAAAAGAGAAAGTACAAAACACTTGACAATCAGCTGAAATCTCCAAGGGAAACCAGAAACGTACAATGATGAGCGAGGACATGACACTGGACCAGTGGAGACGGAGACCGCAACGATGGCGAGAGGAAACAGGTGGGAGGGCAGCTGATACTAAACCCAGAAGATGAGACAAGGGAAGCAGAACGAAATACAAAGTGAGAGTAATAATAGACTAACAAAATAAAACAGGAAATAACTAACAATGAGGCCAAGGCTCAAACATACAAACTTGGTACAGAAAGAGGGAAAAACTCCAGAGAAGACTGAGGGAACAGAATGGGAATGACTGCATGTAAATGTGAAAGTATGTTTAAAAGAGACGTTGACAACTTCTGAAGAGGACACACAAACACTAAGATATAATAGAACGCTAAAGATGAACTATACAGAACGATAATCCACCAAAATATGTTAATAAAAAATACACCTTCACTTCTAGGAAACGGTGTCTCTAAAACTGCCTTTTCTAAAAGCAGTTATCCTGGAGAATCTTTGTTGAGGAACATAAAAGTTATCTTCTTTTAAAAAATGATTCAACTGCAAATAAAACGGCAGCTCCAGACATCTGGGCGATTTGATAATAGAGAGTTTTAAAAAATGTCTGTACAATTTGAATTTTTTAAATGGGCTAATAAAGGTGGTGGAATTAGAATAAAGTGGCACTGGTTTTATCCTTTAAACTAGTGCGTTAAAGCAGAGTGACAGCCGGCAGCAAGGCAAAGAGCTTTTTGTTCTTTTTATTCCAAATGAGAGCTGGGATTTCTAATGTGAGGCTTCTGTTTTATCTTCACTCACTTCTCTGCTGGAAAGAGTAGAGGGAGGGGTGACATGCACTGAGGCTTACACTTCACTTTACATCTACGTGCTGCATCTCTAACTGACTGAGCAGGAGGCTTTTAAAAGTCACCAGAGCTTTCATGGGCTGCTGGAAATAGTTATTTGTCTTTCTCTAACCTTCAATTTCACATGAAAAAAACTGAGAAATTAAACTTTTTAAAATGCAGATTGAAAAGAATAAAGTACTTGTTCCCATTTATTTCCAGCGTGGACTGAAATATTGTAAAATATATTGACACACAAAGTGAAACATCCGATGCTGCTGATCTTGTCGTGACAACTGCCGCCCATTTGGGTGAAAACCAAAGCAGAACAGAAGCAGCTTCACCTGTAGCAGTGATTAAGAGGAGAGTCATCTATCCCATAAGGCCGAGCTGGAGCACCACTTTGTGTAAACAGATTTTATTTCCCTGAATGGCTGACAGGTTGATCTGTGTAATGAAAAGGGTTCTCGAAGGACCAGGAGTGTAAACATCCACACATCGGGGAGTTTTGTGCATTAAATGCCTTTTAAATAAAAAATACACATCGAACAAACTAATCTGTTTCTGTACAGGTGAGTGTGCTGTTAAAGACTTTCAGTAGCTTCAAAACTAGTGTTGCACTTTGTTTCTACCAACATTAGCAGCATATATTCTTTATATATATATATTTTTTTATATTTACTAAGAAATGGCTTCTTTCTGTATATAAAAGAATGCCAGTGTACACTCAAATATTTATGCCCAAAATGCTCACTAATCTGTATACCATATTTTCCACGGCGCACTTAATATCCTTTAATTTTCTCAAAAATTGACAGTGCGGCTTATAATCCGGTGTGCCTTATGTCTGAATTCTGGTTGTGCTTACTGACCTCGAACCGATTTTATGTGGTAGACGGCGCTCAAAAAATCTGTCAAAAGATGTTTTTGTACGACCTTGGTAAGCTACGAAGCCGCACCTCTTGATGGATTGTTGGAGCGTTACAGCTACCATAGTCAGGAGCCTCGCGGAGTATCCTGTCTAAAACTCCGTCCCTTCAGGTCCCAAAGTCAAACGAACACTGCGGCATCACTGAGAGTTTAAAACTGTCTAAATTCTTTCATCTTTATTAAAATGATCAGCGTTGCTGCTTTACCAGGTGTAACAATTAATTTTAGCATCCAGGCATCCATGAAAATGATGGCGCGATATGGCAACCCCGCTTCTGTCAGTCTGCCCCAGGGCAGCTGTGGCTACAACTGTAGCTGCCTCCACCAGTGTGTGAATGTGGGAGTGAATGAATAGTGGAATTGTAAAGCGCTTTGAGGGCCCTGAAAAGCACTATATAAATGCAATCCATTATTATTGTCATTAAAACAGAATTTATTAGATTTAACTGAGTTTGAAGTTAGCAGGGAGTTAGCTCGCTAGTTTTCATCTAAACATGATATAGCATGTTCTGACTGAGAGATTTCTGAAAAAATTAAGACGTACAGCTCTGCTATCACTTCCAACATAAATGAAGACAGAAAACTAAACAGCAGTGACGTTTGTAGGGTTACTGAAGTTGGGCTAGCTGGTATATAATGATGTGCTACGTTAGCTAGCTACACAGCTATGTTAGCATAGCATAAACACAGTGAAGCTGGAGGATGAACGCTAACCTTTTTCCACTTGTTAACGTGAGCGTTCCCGATGGTTATGGACAAATACAATCGCAACGTAGAGGATGTTGTAAACGGACCAAACTTCAGATCATCCATCCACAATACGAGGTTAGCCATTAATATACTGCAACAACATGGGAATAGAGCAGCTGCCAGATAATTCAACATTAATGAATCAATGGTACGGAAGTGGAGGAGGCAAGAAGAATGAGTTGAGAAAAGTTTGACTTATCTGACTGTTTTGTTTCGCTTAATGCGCCTTACAATCCGGTGCACCTTTTTAGTCTGAAAAATACGGTATATAGAGTTGTTAAAAACAGTAAATGTAATGGAAACCGTTCAAATGAAACCTACTTGATGGGTATACATTGATTTATACCAAGTATATTTAACTTCATGGTTAATTATTTAAATAACGAAACCCTTCATTTGATATATTTGAGCTGTTTTATGCTCTTTGTTTATGTTTATGAGGACAAAGAATGTAGCACACCTTTTCAACTGCTCTTTGAAGCAATTATCAGCCACTCACTTGGCAGCAGCTCATGAATTTATGCATGTAGACGTGATCAAGACAACCTGCTAAAGTTCAAACAGAGCGTCAGAGTGAGAAAGATTTAAGAGACTTTGAAAGGTGGCATGGGTGTTTGAAAATCCCAGTAGATCCCTGTCTGGCACAAACACTACCATTTCTGGGATTTATGGAGAATGGTCTGAAAAGAAGAAGATATCCGCCGAGCGGAGGTTCTCTAGGAGAAAATGTCCTGTTGATGTCAGCGGTCAGAGGAGAATGGCCAGACTGCTCTGAACAGGGAACAACTTTTTTATAACCAATAGATTTAAGTAATTTTCCTGATGACTTTCTGGTCTTAGTCATAAGTCTTGTGTTTTATTGAACTTGATGAACATGGTGTTCATTTTGTAAATGATGGTCTTCCTCAGAGTCAGAAAAGGAGGAGGAGCAGAATGTGGCTCCAGTACTGTATCTGTCATCACCTGTTACCTTTTGGTCTCTTGTAGGTTTGACAGTCTCATAATAGAAATGTCAAAGATTTGACGGGTTGAGAGGGACGCTGGCTTCACCTGTACAAACACACTCCATCGCTCTGAATTGAGGTTAAATGTCTGCAAATATTGTGTCTCACATAATTGGAATTTTTTTCTTTTAGTCCTCATCTGTCGTGGTACTTAAAAAGCCTGTCTCACAGCGAGGAGTGTTTGGGGTTCCAGAAGCGTGTCAAAATGTTTTGAAATGTATTTAGTCATGCCCATTGATCTGCACCTGATGCTTGGCTGATTTGATGTCCCTGAATGCTCCAGTTTACACGACCCGCTGCTGCTGCTATATTGGTGCTACGATCGATCAGGGCCCAGGGTTGAGGACCACCTGAGCATTACTTTGTATTTTAACAAGCACTGCACTATAAGTCATATGCAGGAGATTTAGGAACTCAGAATGTCAGAAACAACCAGAATATGGTTTAGCTGATGGCCTCGTTTAGGCTGTCGTTTTTAATACACGTCATAAAAACGCAAAAAGTTAGTCGTGAGTGTGAATCCACATATCGGTGTTATTTTTGTCCATCCAAAGAAAATCAGAAAACAAAAATAAGATTTATGTTTTTCTCAGTTCTTCAGGAGTCTAACATAAGAAACAGCCTGGAGTCAAGAATAAGAGCTGGCATCATTCCCATCTTACAAAGGCCTGGTCAGTGTTACATAAAAGATGTTGAGACCAGTGTTTCTCAGGCTCAGATGGAAGATTTAGAAAATACTTCCTATGTTCTTGGTACCCAGGAGAAGCTTGGCAATCACACTTCTTTGCAGTTCATGTTATCACCGCAATTCTCAACCTGTTCAATGCATTTTATACCAAAACAAAGTCTGTTAAGCACATTATCTGAGCAAAACCTTCCCTCAGTTCAACAATCACTCTTGCTATGTCCGATTAAGATCCGAGTGTAGTAAGATGTTTATATTGTACATCAAAGAAAAAGAACCCCAATGAACCACCAATCCATTATGAGCAGCGCTTGGCAATGGTGGGGAGGAAGAACTCCCTTTAAACAGGAAGCGGCGTCCAGTAGAATCAGAGCCAGGGGCAGACATGTTTGAGTTTAAGACTTGGGATGTTTGAAAGAAGAGATGGTTGCTGTCCAGGTGTGTGCTAAGCAACATGTTAGCATTAGCCAACACCTTCCAGTAGATGGTAAACTGGGACTGAGTGCTGTTGGCGTGTCCAGTTTGGGTGAAACCAAAAGACCAGCAGCTTTTCTCTTGAGCTGGTCCTTAGTTTGTCTGCACTGGTGGTTTGTTAGGGGAAATGTGTGTGTGTGTAAATCATTTACAACTTTTTGTGCGGTTATAAGTTGAAGTTGTTGTTTTTTTTATTGGCATGTCATTTGGGAACCACAGCTCTCTGCAAAACTACTGAACTTTACACCAATAAGATGATTTCTGCTTTTCCAAACAGTGAGTCTAAAGATAGAGGGAAGTATATATGAGTTCTGAGAACAGTGAAATTGTGGGTTATTAATAAAGTTTCGACTTTGGAGGGGACTTCATTTCTGGGTAACAGTCTCGTGTTTTCTCTTTTTTCAATAATGTTGATGTCTGAAACACACACACTGGGTTCCTTCATGAAACAAGAGCAGTTGCTTCTTTCTCTCACTGAGAGTCACTTCACAGCTTAGAGGAGGTGATGAAGAAAAGCTGAAGGAATCTAAACAGCAGACAAAGCTTATTTTTACATTATTATTTGCCCCGATTGTTGCTTCTTCTTTTTTTCATCTCAAATGTGTGTATCCGTGTGTGTGTCTACTATATCAGTGATGCGAGCTGAGCTGAGGGCCGCTGTGCCTGCTGACTGGAGCCGTATAGATCAGCAGAGTGTTGGAGATTATGTCCATTGATCGGACAGGAGGGGTTTGTGGTTTGATTCTGTGTTTTGTGATTTCAGGGGCCGAAGGAGCCGTGTTCAGCAAATCAGTGGAGACGCCGCATGTCAGAGCTGAGCCGTTCAAAGAGCTGCGGTGAGTCTTTCCACGGCACACAGCAAGCGCTCGGTCTCATGCAATACATGAACAGATGTACCCTGAGTTCACGTCAAAGCTCACAAATACTGCAGCAGTGTAGTGAAATAAAGTGCTCACAGAAAACCAGATCAATCCATCACATCGGTACACCGCACAGATGGCACAAATTATGGGAATTAATTAATGGAAAAGCATTTGAATGAATGTGAATCGGATTGACAAAACTGAGGTACACTTCAACTGCACTCCTATGGCAGGAGCGTAAAGATTACACTGCTTTGATGCCCTTTCTGACTTTAATAATACCAATAAGTTGCAAAAATGATCACCCTCTTGTATTCAGTAAGACTTCAGAGTATAACCGAGACCACAAACATATCACAAAACGTGAGGTTTTTATTCACATAACAGTTAAAAGGAGCTGAGAGCCTTTTTCACACAGACTTCTACACAATGAGGCTTATTTTGCAACTAGAAAAGTCGCCCCCTGTAGGCCATTAAAGAGAATGCAGGATTAAGGCACTTATGAGTTGTTTTACTGCAGTACTTAAGTGGTACAGCAATAAAAATTAAAACAGCTAATATGATTATTCTGGGAGAATATTCCATTTTTAATAAAAAAGTGGTTAAATCTTGGCGATACTAGTTCCCTGACATTCTCCCATTAATTGTCATGGTCCTGGGTCTCTGACACACTATTTGAAGCCTGTTCTGGATTTTTGGTTTGGTTATCTGGAATTAGATATGTTCAAGGTCCTGAAACCCTTTGACTTTTGTTATGTATATGTCTTGGTTCTTCATGTTAGTTCCCCTTCGTTTCCAGTCTGTCCTAATCTCGTCTCTGTGATTGGTATCACCTATGTGAAGTCATGTCCCAGTCGTGTCCCTGTGTTCTGTCTCCATCGTTTTCTGTTTTCCCCGTCTGTTCTGACAAGTTCATGTCTTAGTCTTAGGCTGTATCCCAATTCACGGTCTGCAGCCTTAAAGGCCGCATTTCAAGGCCGATTACGTCACAGCGGTGCGCCGAAGGCTGTCCCAATTCAAAGGCTGCTCGAAATGCGGCCCTGAAATGCGTCCTTCATTTCCCTGAATTTTAAGGATGTGGCGGTGTAGACTTCGTGGCCCAACATATCCCAGAATGCATAGCGCGGCGGTGGGTGTGGATAACTTTGCTGAAAAAAAACGGCGGATGAGGGGCAGCCGAAGAGTAAACTTTAAGTAAGTACTGAATATTATGTCACTTATTTATGTGCAAATGTTTAATAACGAAGAACATTAAAACATTACTGTTGGTCACATGTCGGCAAAGTTATGTGACATTAGTGACGTTTGTACTAACTTGGTTTTAAAGCCTTTACTTTAAAATATACGCCGTTCAATAGCTGAGCTTAATCAGAGAATGATCAAAGCTCATGTAGAAACAAACAAATGAACAAAAGATTTTCTCCTTCATCTCTGTCAAACAAAGCTGTATGACACGTTTCCAGCTGTTAGTATCATGGTTGCTAGGCAACCTGGGCAGCGCAACGGAGGCTAGACCGTCCCATTTCACAAGCCTCGCACTTCCGGCCTTAGCGGTCTTTGAGTACGCGGCCCTTGAGGATCGTTGAGGCTGCGTACTTTAAGGCTGCAGACCCTGAATTGGGATACAGCCTTAGTCTCTGAGCTAGTCACTTCCTGTATCATTTTGATTCAGGGTCAGTTTCACGTCCTCATCAGTGATGAGTCTGTTCAGCTGTGTGCTCCAGGTGTGTCCACTCTGCCCTAATCTCCTCCTGTGTTCATGTCGGGTCCTCTCATGGTGTGTGACTCTCCAGTCGTCGTTTGTCCCTGTTCGGCTCCATTGTTGTTTTCGGGTTTTTGTTTCCTTCGCCTTTTTACCCGCATTTAAATGAAGCTGTGATTTTGACGTCCTTCACACTTTGATCACCACACGCTCGTTCACATGACAATACCAGTTCCCTGACATTTTCCCCAAAGAAAATCCTGATTAATTCAGCCTCGCAGGTCCCTTCTTGTAAAATTGAACAGTGAACTGTTGTAAAACAATGAACAGAATAAACCACTTAAAGCCAGATGATGACTATGATGAAAGATTTTGAGGTAGAACAGCTTTAGGTTATCAGCTATCAGTCAAATTCAGCTCAGACTGAGTGTGTGGCTCCGTACTTCGTCGTTCCTCTCCACGGTGTACATGGTGTGTGTTTGCATGTGTGTGAGGCGTGGATGTCTCCGTGGTGTAAACGTCTTGTTTATCATCTTTCTCCCGTCTGTGCTGTCAGATGTGATGACAGTCAATCAGAGCAGAAAGTGAGCGAGACGGATTCCTGGTGTGACTGTGGATAACGGGACGTAGGGATGTCTGCGAAGGGAAAAAGGAAAGTTGGAACAAGAAGAGATAACGTCCACACGGTCAAGATTAATACTGGTCAGCGAGGGTAGCCTTTTTCTGTTGAGCTCTTGTTTATTAATAATGTTTGTTCACCTATTTTACCTGATTAGACCTCTCCTCAGGACTGACGGGGTGTGTAGAAACTAATTGGTGTCTTTCTCACTCTCCTATTGCAACCATTAAATTTGCTCCACTTCCCATCACAGATCCGCCCACGTATACTCTACAGTAGCAGAACGCTAATCAACCAGAACAAATGCTGCGAGTGTGTGGGTGGGTGTGTTTGATGGGTATGTTTTGATGGAGAAGTGAGTTTTATTTGCCTTTACTGAAATACAGACTTTTTCACTTCTCATTCGTGTCCGCCCAAGAAGCTCGTTTGTAATTCTGTAAACCAGAGGCTATTTAGGTCTGTTTCTCTGTGCGTATCCTCCTGGGTGATGCCACCGCTTATCGCGGAGGTGCTTCACCAGGCAAAGTTTATATAAAACTACATTTAAAAAACAAAAAAGGTCATTACTCACTAGGTATAACGTAAACAGCAACAGACCTAGAATGCCTTGTTGCGTTTCCATCCCATTAGTAATGCGCAAGCTGAGTAGAAGTTTCTGGCCCTGCTTCATTTATTTGTAATGTGCATGGAGAAGAGGACATTACAGTCAAAACTAATTTAAATTCTTAAATCAGATAGATTTAAAGGTGTATTACAAATATCTGTAAAGTTATGACCCTGATTAAGGATGTGATGTGATGCTGTCCAGAGACTGAGGGCGTCAGAAAGTATGCTGACCTTTACAAAGTAGTTTTGCCCCAAAGGAAAATCAAATTTTAACCTTCCAGACCAAGTTGTGTTTGTCTTAAACCGAACAGATATAGAAACTCAGTTGCTGTTTTTTAGAGTGCCACCATAAAAACGTTGCAGTTTTCCCAGCACATCCATATGCTTACATTATTAATTATAGATCCATCAGAGCACTTTTTTATGCAAGGTAGCTCATAATGTAAACAAGTTTAACTTCCAGCCCTGCTAAACACACTCAGTACAGACTTATATATATATATATATATATATATTTTTTTTTTAAGGCAAAAAGTCAATCCCCTGATGCCCTATATCTACAGTCGTGATCCAGAAAACAGTGGTTGGAGACAATGGCACCTGTGTGCAATGAACTTCGCTCTCATTGTCTTTGAAACAGCTGCTATGAAGATGAGAACCAGGTCAAAGCAAGTCCTGGTGTGTTGCAACAGTCAAAGCAACAATAGGATGGAGTCAGTCCACTATCAGTTTGTAATTGGTCAAATTGGCAGTTAAAAGCAATCTGTAATCTGCCAATTAACTGTTATAAATCGCTCATCTGTTCCCATCTGTTGCAAATCTGTTGCTGTTTGCATACACAGAAATTCGCATTAAACAGAAATTCACATGAACTGAACCCAGCCAGTTGGCAATCTGTCTGGCAAATTTTTGCAAACCTTCACTAATCTGTCTGAGAGTGACTGCACTCAGTCCAAGTTGGACCAGGATTGTTTGGAGGCATGCTACCTCCCACCGGGCAACCTGTGCAATTGGCTTGCCATCAAAACTAGTCATCCATAGGTTGATAGTCTTGTACACTCAATGCAGTCAACCACCAGTTTGTCATACTCGTGGGGATGTTGCCGTGCTGTTTTTACTGTGACTGAATCAGAACAGCTGTTTCAAACAAACCCTGGTGCTGTACGTTTTGCAAAATGTGTTCAGTGTGGAGTTTCTCGTTGTTGCAACCTGGTCAATTACTTAATTATTTTCTACAAATAAAGCTCACTGCTTTCATTGGTATTGTTCATCTTCTAGCTTTCCATATCAATCCCAAAAGTGAAAAAGCAGCTTGGCAGTACTTCCTCATTTTATTTGGCTCCATCTACTCGATGCGTTTTAGCAGCACAGGTTCTCTGTCAAGGTGTCCTTGGTTGTGAGCTTTTACCAACATTTTTCCTCAATACTTGAAGTAGGGTGTTGTTTTTGCACTGCAGCAAAGGACACAAAGGACGAGAACTTTCTTTTTGTAATGCTGCTACCTAAACATTGATTCTTACAACTAAAATTCGGTGTATCGAAGTAAGTGGACAGTTTCTTTACTCTATATGTAACATGTTTAACTGTTCTGGCCATGCAAAACAACCTAAACAAAGTAACCTAATGGCATCCCATAGATTAACCCAGGCAGCAGTAAGCTGTTTATTTTGCTTTATCACATGCACTATATAGACAGCAGTATTGCGTGAGCCTATCTACACATTACACCTACAGGAGCATTTACGACATCCCATTCAAATTGAGCCTTGTGCAGCTACAACAGCTTCCACTCTCCTGGGAAGGCTTTCTACAAGATTTTAAAGTGTCTGTGGAAATGTTTGCCCGTTCATCCAGAAGAGCATTTCTGAGGTCAGACACCAACGTGGGACACTCACAATCTCTGTTCTCGTTCATCCCAACGGTGCCTGATGGGGTTGAGATCAGGGCTCTATGTGGGTCAATCAAGTTCTTCCACACCAAACTCATCCAACATTTCCTTTTTGGACCTTGTTTGAAAACTCCAAAAATTCATGGTCAACTGAAGCATTAATATTTTCCTTCATTGGAACTAGGTTTAGGCTAAAGCCCAAAAAACAATACGTGGTGTGTTAAAACACTTGTCTATAAACAGTTCCAACGAGTAGTCATTTCTGACAGTCCTGTTTTAGCATGTACTTCGTCTTCTTCCATCTTATCCAACAGAAAGCAAATAACAGTCTTTGGTTCAGATCCAGTGATTTCAGCTTGCTTGTCACCATCTAAGCCTTAGTGCATCATCTCCCCTCCAGAAGAAGTTGGCTAAGGCTTAGAGCTGTTAATACCTCAGTCCAGCTGAAGTAATAAAAGATGTAGCTTAGATAATGCTGTCAACAGACAAGAATCTTCTTTCTTCGCTTATTAACCTCTCAACATCCACGTGTTCATGTAGACACCATTTAGCAGTGGGTTGCATTTTTAACTACATGCCAAACAAACAGTTTCAGAAACTATAAAATGTATCCTTCAGAGAAACACTCTTACATACCTTTTAGTGTTAAAGTCCTTTTGTTTTTGAGATGATAAGAATATATGTGGATCTTTACTTTACCCTAAACCCACAAAGTGAAATGTGAATCATCGTGGAGAGATTTTGGGCCACTCTTCTTTAGTTTTCATTTAGTTCCTTTCAATCAGAGGTCTGGACTTTGGCTGGGCCATGGTAACACCTTGATTTCTGCTGCAGATTTCCTGCTGTTCTTGGGATCATTGTCCTGCTCCTGATCAAACTTGTGGTCTGACTTTGGGTTGAATTTATGGTAACATTATAGTAACTTAAAGATTATGGCTTTGGTAATGCACACCCGAATGCTTCACACCTGCAAACAACCAAAACTTCTGCTTTTGTAGAGGTGCTCACACTTCCTGATGATCAGCTGTTCAGCTACATATGATTGACAGCATGTAGCTGTTATTTACCCCTCAAATGCAGAGTCTTGTGAAAACTTTCTTTATCACATGACTGCAGAGTTTCCATTATTCTTTTTAGGAATATACTTGGACTTGCCTCAAGGCGCATCAACATGCCTCGAGGCGGTCCATTACACCATTTGCAACCACTGGATTAACCTACCATGACCCCAGCAGTTACAAAGGTTTGGCCTTAACACAGCAGCACTCCAGCTACAGCAGACTTTCCAGCATTAAGCAGACTGCAGTGCTCTTTAGACGGAAAATGTTCATGTTGTTGCAGTAAATGTTATATGCATGATCTTTCTATCTATATAGCACAATGGTATTCTTTGATCTGAATTGAATGAGAGGGACAGCGGTGGAAAGACTGTGAAGTGAAAATGAGAAAATCTGGAGAAAGAAAAGGGGGAGAAAAGGGGTGACAAAAGTATGGAGCGTGAAGATTAAAGAATAAGAGGGGGTGAGAACAAAAGAGACGCAAGTGACAGTGAAAGAGTTTGAAAGTATAAGAAACTGGGGGGGGGGGGGGGGGGGGGGGGGGGTATTAAGAAAAAACACAGTATGGAAAAAATGAAAGAGGATCACTTTTGTCCGAAAGTCTGAGATGAATAGAGTGACAAAAAAAAGAGCGTGTAAGAGAAAAACGAGACAAAAGGGGATTTTGAAGAGAACTGAAATAAAAAGAGCTTCGTGTGATAGAAGCGAAGCTATGGAGACGACTTTGATGGGATTTAGGGGTCAAATAGAAAACGACAAATAACTAATAAGAGCATTTCAGTGGTGTTTGCATTGAGATGAACTGAAAGCATCAATCACTGCTGCTTCCTTTCTGAATCATTCGTTCAAATAATAAGAAAGTGATACTTTTACATCACTGATGCAATACATCGTTTCCTAGGTGACACTCCAAAGCCTGTCGTCAGGTCACTGTCCACACAACACAAGAGTCTATAGTCAGGCGTAGTTTTTCTTCCCTCTTCCCCTTTGTTGATGCATCTTTGGTGACAACTAGCCAATTGAGAATGAAATATGGCCCAAACTATCCAATTATGTCAGAAAAAGGCGAGCGAGCTCGTTGGTGCATGGCTAAAATCTAATCTTACCCTAATCTCTCCCAGCTCCTTGGCAGGTAGCAATCGAGGAATCAAATCCTATTTCAGGATATCATATTAACCCCTAACACATTTTCGGGCAGCCAGACACACATCCCAGCCAGAGCCGCCGCTTCTCATCAAGCCATAACCGTTACATCCATCTGCGTGGTAATACCTTGTCAACAGGATGTGTCTTTGCATCTGAAGAATGCCTTTGTGATTCGCCCGCACTGGCAAATTTGAAAGCGCAGCTTCATTTGTATCCCGACCAACTGAGAGATAAAGGGAATATATGTATGAAGCAATATAAAGGAAAGCGAATGCAGGAGGGGAAGAGAACAAAAAAGCAGAACAGAAACAAAATGGGAGCATCAGTGAGAAGAACTTTTTCTCCCTTTGAATGAAATAACACGTGAAGGTCCTCATGGAAACTTTGGTAGACTTGCATTAGCCTGATCTGTCCCTCGGTTCTTCGTGTATCTTGTAGCGCTTCGCCGTGCACGGTAGCGTAATGGGACTGGGACTGAGACCATGGTGATGGACAGAAACAAAAAAGGTTAGAGACAGTCGGGAACCCAGCGTTCCCTCCAGTAACTCCAGTAACTCTTCTTCTGCCTGTATTGATTACATTTTTATAATTTTAACGTTGTTAGCACCGTTAGACACTCTAATGATGACGCAAAGGCTTCGACAGGCAAGTAAAACCAAAATAATACTGAATACTAAACAGTTTTTTAAAAATCCTAATAAATACTTAAAATATTAAAGCCAGTAAAGAAATTACATCCGTCTTCCTGTACCGTGTATGTTCTGGAACAGCCAGAAGGGCCCACCTGCTGCCTTTGAAAATGAGGCTAGTTTCTGCCTGCTTTCCCTGCGACTGCACCTCCTCTTGTAACCACACGTGTTAGGTGTAGCGTGAAGCTGGAGAGACCGGTGGAGTTAAACAATATCGAGCTGATGACATGTTGTGCTGCCGTAAGTGCAGTAAAACCTTTCCAACAAGCATTAGACAGAACATCACAGCAGCGAAAGCAGGAGAGCGAGACGCAGACGGGAGCGTGTTAGCCGTCATGTCAACTCTCCTGACCACAGTTTGTGATTCGGTGAAAAACATATTGTAAAGGAAAAGCTGCTGGCAGTGCGCTGCTGCTAATCCATGACACAGTAAACCATGAGCAACATAGAACTGAACTGAATAGATCAGCCCGTGGTCACGATATCCAAACCAATCCAAATATCAGCTCAGTGCATCCCTACTAACAGGTTCATCATTTTAACTAGGCCTAATAAAACAAACTGAAAATGAAAGTGAGTCTGAATAGAACTGAATTCAGTCGGCTTCTATTTAAACCCCACAAACTCCCACGACTCCAGGACACACGCGCGGTCTTTTCCAACACCTAGAACAACAGTGTAGAGTCACAGAAACAAACCAACCCCCACATCACACAGTTCTCCCCCAGCCTATGTAACCTCAGAGAGGTGATTGCTGACTCGGTCCAGCTGCCAAATGAGGGTAATGAGCAGCAGGTGCGTCCTGGAGAGAGGGCAGAGTGAAAGAGAGACAGAGGGGTAGGAGGAGCAAGAGACGAGGAGGCGGAGAGAGAACAACACCACACCCACACAAGGGCAATTTCAAGAGGAGGGCCCACTAGGGCCGTAACATCCCCGTGTGCTGATGGTAGAATGATGAACACAGGGAGGAAGCCAGGTGCAGCCATTTATACATACAGGTTGGGATGATGAGGGCAGTGTAGAGGATTAACAGTTTACACACTGTAGAAATGCAATTTCTTTATCGAAGCTAGCAGTGAAGCACACCTGTTCGTCATCAAATAATGAAACACAGGGCGGCTCCATCTTAAATCACCTGATAGGTCACATGACCACAACCAATGGGAATAATATCCAATCAGAACCACGTCTTATAGAGGACAAACAGCTGATCAATAATCTAGGAGTAATACATATCTCCTCGGCACAAAAAATCAGTGCTGAGAAAGACGCCAGCCTCACGGCGGTGACGATGTGCGCTGATTCTTCCTGTTTTAAGGTAAAGAAGAAGAGCATGAAGAGATCATATGGAAACAATCAAGATGCAAAACTATAGAAAACAGAATAAATAACCACACACAACAAAAACTCTGTGAACGTCCTGAATTTGAGCCTTACTTCAAGACGTTTTTGCTGCTGCAAAGAGACACAGCCTTGATAGTCATGTGACAGCGGTGCGGGCCAATAGAAGAGAAGGGGCCAAACTCCAAAGCTGTCCCACAGATTAATTTTCAGACTGCTTTTTATGCTTTGGACAGATTTAAACACTTGCTTGAGGCTCAGTGTGAACGTTCACAATGAAAGGACTTGACCTTAAAGGTGCTTTAAAATCACCTGTTCCTTTTGTATTAAATAACTCTCACGTGGACGTCCGCTCTGTCTCGTGTTTTTATTGTCCTCTAGAGTACTTCAGCACGAGGCAACAGCGCTGCAGAAACTGAAATTATAGAGCAGAAGTCACGGCGCTGCCAACCAAGCTGACCACTGTGATCTGTGAAGAAATCACAGATTCAATGAGCGCTGCCTTCAGCTCTTTCTCCTCTTCTTATATCCCATCTGCCCTCCTCTCCATCTCCAATCTCCTCTCCCTTCTCTCGCCTCGCTTTCATTTGCCGTCTTCTCTCTCCATCCTCACCCTGCCCCTCCTCCTCATCCTCATCTTCTTGCCTCAATTACCTCGATCTTCATTCACCTCTCCCTGTCACACCAGGTTCTGATCTCCCTCCTTTCATCCCTCATTCGTCCTCCCATGTCACCCTTTCTTTTTGTTTCATTAATCCGAGCCTAAGCAGTTTGAAAAAGAACAAAACTGCAACAACAAAAAGAAATATTTATTCAGCAGATAGCGCCATGACAAAAGAGATCACGACTCAAGGTGGCCTCCCTCTGCAGGCACATTTAGCACATCTGAGCATTATCACAACCAAGAGAAAAGAATTAAGACAGCACATCCAAGCCCTTATTTCCCTTCCTCCCCCCTCTGTCTGTCCTCTCTAATATCACACCCACTCCTTTCTTCTTCCTCGCTGTCCTCCACACCTTCTGCTCACACTGATCTTGGTAATTGAGAGGATGGCCTGCTCTCCAGCAGAGTGTACGAGTGACCAATCATAAAGCCCCGCGAAGCGATCAGCAGCACTCTTACTGCCCCAGATTGCCATTTAACCTATGATTTTCTATGTAGCACAAAGGCAGCCCGTTCCAACTCAACATAGCTTACACTATATTTATAACACCAAACAGCTCTGACCGCTGCAAACGGTGGCAGCTAATCAGGCGAAGGCGCCGTGGCCAAGGACAAAGGAGTCAGGCGCAGCCAACGGGGAGCGTGCAGACGCCGCCTGCAGGCTTCGGTCTGTGCAAGTTTACAGTCGATGTCATTAAAAAAAACACACCAGTTGTTATCTGAAGGCAGACAATATGAGGAGGAAGTGTGAAGAGTTATTAACCTTTGATTGTAGTTGTAGATATGAGGCAGGGCCGAGAAAGGAGAGAGAGGAAATGAGGATGTCCAAAAGTGGAATGGAAGACATGAAAGAGAGCGAGATGAAACTGTATTGATCGCTGTGGGGAAATGAGGCGGTGGCAGCCGCGAAACTAATAGGCGACAGCAAGGAAATAAAGGTAAGAGTCAAAAGACGAATAACAGGCAGAGGAATATATTATTATAAAGTGGAAGTACATAAATATCCCACAGCCTGATGGAAGGATCACATTAAAGAAGCATTCTTCACTTTGACATCTGTTCTGTACACACAGCTTCTGTTTTAAGTCTGGATTTTTTTTAAATATGAAAAACACTTTATATTAGAACGAGAGGCGAGGAGATGGGAAAGAGCATGAGACAAAGTTTCAATTTGCAGGGGTGGTGAAGAGGAAATGAATACGGATACAAGCCGGGGAGAGAGAAATATTTCATTGTCTGACTCCCCGAGGAGCAACCTGGGAGAATGAGCGGAGATGAGAGAGGAGGAAGGCCTTTAGAAGGAGTAATAGAGGAGGATTTCTTTTTATAACCTGCCTTCCACTGACACAGAATATGTCTGAGGTCCTTTGAACGCTGAACAAACTTCTTCGTCTTGCGGTGTATTCATTTTTATTTATTTATACAGGAGAAGGACGAGCAGCAGCCTTTGACCTTTGGATTATTTAAAGTCAGTTTCCGTTGGATTTCCCTCAGTATCTCCTCGTTCCTGCCTCTTTCTTGTCTTTTCTGTTTATACCTTCATCCTTCTTTACCTTTAATGTCTCTAGTCTGTGTTTAGTATTTGCTTTACGATTGTTTTCTACTTTGAAGCTTAGTTTTCTTTTCATATCCTGTGCAGATTTTACTTGTTTCATGGTTTTCACTTGTGTCTAGTCCCACTTGCTGTTATTTGTCAATCAACCTTCAGTATATAAATATTCCTGTCCTCCTTCTTGTGTCTACCTCTTGTGATTTGTTAGATTTTATGCTTTTTATATTTCTTTATCAGCACCTTTTGTTGGAATTCGCTCCATCACGTGTTCTGTATTTTCTACTTTCACCTCGTGGCAGAATTGGTAGCAGTGTGGTTTCCTTGCATGGACTCAGCTGTTAAATGTGGTCACAAATTAAAATTAGAGGTTTTAGGAGCTTACGATTTAGGAGGTTTGCCTGCTTTGTATCCATGTGTTTGGGATCTTTGTCCTGTTAGAACACTCATTTGTGTTTCAACCATCCTGCTGTTGATTTGAGGTGAAGTTGTCCTCCTTCATCATTCAATCCACTTTGTGCCAAAACCACTGGCAGCAAAACATCTGTAGAGCATGATGCGACCCCCCACCATGCTTAACAGCTAGTATAAAGCTCTTGGGTTTGAAAGCCTCACCTTTGTTCTAAAAGAATACATGTTGTCATTGTGGCAAAATATCTATTGTTGTGCCATCTGACTGTAAAACTACATAAGTACACTTTAAAAGTAGAATGGGAGGCAGAGCCTTCAGTTTTCAGGCCCCTCTTCTGTGGAACCAGCTTCCAGTTTGGATTCGGGAGACAGACACTATCTCTACTTTCAAGATTAGGCTTCAAACTTTCCTTTTTGCTAAAGCATATAGTTAGAGCTGGACCAGGTGACCCTGAATCCTCCCTTAGTAATGCTGATTCTCATGATTCCCATGATGCATTGAGTATTTCTTCTTCACTCTCTGCACTGAATCATATCTGTTATTAACCTCTGTCTCTCTTCCACAGCATGTCTTTATCCTGTCTTCCTTCTCTCACCCCAACCGGTCGCAGCAGATGGCCCCGCCCCTCCCTGACCCTGGTTGGAGGTTTCTTCCTGTTAAAAGGGAGTTTTTCCTTCCCACTGTCGCCAAAGTGCTGCTCATAGGGGTCATATGATTATTGGGTTTTTCTCTGTATGTAAGGGTCTACATTACAATATAAAGCACCTTGAGGCGGCTATTGTTGTGATTTGGTGCTGTATAAATAAGATTGAATTGAATAAAACACTTAAGTTGTCAACAGGAAAGCTAAATGCCTTCTAATATCTATCAAGCCTGAAGGTGTTGATTTTGGAGCAGGGGCTCCTCCGACTTCTATGCAAAGTGATGCGAGTAATACATCGTCATCAACTGATAGCGTTTTGACCTAGAAGTCCATGAGAAAACAGGAGTGAGCTCTCTTGATACATAACTGTATTATACGCATGGCTGATGAGTTTATATCCTTAATCACTAGTTTGAAATCCTACTGAATGCAATACAATGGCTATGCTGTAATTTATGTTCCCCGTTAGAGTCAAACAGATGATCAAGCACGCTATGCTTTAGGGTGGGACTCTCTTCTGAATGAGTTGCTACAGCGTCTCCGGTTTTTTAGCCACATCCACCAACTGACTTGACTTTTATGTTCTGAGTGCTACCAGAGTTGACAAGGAGCTGAAATACAGTTGGTCAGGTTCCAAAAAAGTGGGTTACTTAGTTTGAAAACACTCATCGTGATACTCCGTCATCAAACTTGCACTCAAACCCTGAATTTGAGAGGCGATGAGAAAAGTCCGAAGAGTAATGAGGAGCTGGATGTTCTCAGTCATCGGCATTCAGGGCTTTTTTCTTTGGCTTGAAGAGGCATTTCAGTATTCTCCGAACCACCTCTATGGGATCAATTTTTACTCCCTTGTTTTGCAAAGTGTAAGATTAAAGTCTAGTCCATGCTCTCTTAATGTCCAGATACAACAGTTTTAAATTGTGTTGTCTCTAATCTGTTTTTATTTGCCCTCCAGTGACACAGCTCGCTGAGAATACAAATCGATCACGGCAGGCAAAAACTATAGAAATGAGCACGGGGCTGATATACAGTAATGAGTGATTCGTCAGAAATGTTCAGTAGCAGAGAAAGGAAGTTAACCGAAGGACTGATTCACACCATCTATACAGAGCACGTCTTTATAAGAGCGCTTATCATAAAGACTAAGCACGCGGTCAAGTCAATCAGCCACAATGACATTATGTTATTAACGACTATGTATTTAATTAATTACCAGCCTCTGTTCAATGTGCAGTAATTAATATGCAGTGGGGATTAACCCTTGTGGCAGAGATCAAGGGATAAAGCAAAGGAAGCTGAAGTTTCAATTTGGTAATTCGCTCATTTGCCTGGAACAGAGGTTTCTTTAGTTCGAGCTCACTGGTGTTACAAATACAGTAACTGCTGGGATTTTAAATGAAAAAACAACATGTCAGCATGGCTTCTTAGTTTAATCAAACTACTTTATTACCAAGGGTAATGTCAGGGACATTATAATAGGAAATAATTACCAATATTCTCACCAACTTCATTATGTACACCTTGCTACTTCCAGGTTGGACCCCCTTCTTGTTTCTTTAAGTCTTTATGAAATGCAACGCGATGCTAGAAACATTCCTCAGAGATTTTGGTCAGTATTGACATGATAGCATCACTACCAACACGTGCTGCAGATTTGTCAGCTGCACATCAACGATGTAGCTCTGCCATTCCACCACATCAGAGATGTGATTGAGTTCCGGTGACTCTGGAGGCCAGTTTTAGATAGCCAAGCTTTGTGATACAGAGTTATAAAGACGTAGACGTGGTCACCAACAATACTCAGGTACGCTGTGGTGTTTGAAGAGGCTCAGCTGGTGGGATCCAAAAAATATCTCCCCACCCTGACCTGAAACTACAAGGCAGGATGGATCTATGCTTTCATGTTGTTTGTGATAAATTCACCACCGAATGCCACAGAAGGAATTGAGACTGGTCTTCATGTCCTTGCTTCCCGAAAAAAATGCCAATCAACAACTGTCCAGTGCTAGTGTCCATTTTTGCTTTTCCTTGGCTGAGTTACTGTAGCTCATGGGGTAGAGCAGGTAATCTCGTGGTTTGAGCCCCGTTTGCCAAATATCCTCGGACTTGCTCTCCAATGCATCCTTTGGAGTGTGAGTCTGTGTGGATGTTAGACAACAAGCACTTAAGCATAGAAAAAAGTGTTTGTATGTATGGGAGTGAGGTATGTTGTATAAAGTGCTCTGGTGCTCAGGTAGTGTGGAAAGCGCTACATAAGAGTCAGTCCGTTTACCAAGTAGACTGCAACAAACTATCAAAGTGTGACTGAAAACAAAGCTTTATTCTTTTCTTTTTAAACAGGTATATGTGGCATCAGCACAAGCAGGATTTTCTATTTTTAATGCAAGAATGAATAACCTGTTCTAGAAGGACTTTAGAATAATAACACAATCGTACGCATATAAAAAAGTCAGTACTGTAAATTTATCTTTGTCTCCATATTAAACTCCTCTGAACTGACGTCCTGTCATTTGAAGAGCTTTAAGCTACTTTGGTCATGAAACGAAGAAAATCCTGGAATTTCTTTCCTCCCAGATAACCCGACGCCGAACTCTGAAACTAAAGTGAACTTTGCTGCTGGTTTTCTTTCTTGCCTCTTTCAACATTTCCATCTGGTGCAACTGTAGTACAGCGCCTCAGTGTTCTTTGTTCTCGGGGGAACGCAGGTCACCACCCAGGTGAATTTATTCATTAATGACGCCAGGAGCAAACTCGAGGGATGACACCAGCATCTAGAGATTGTTAGCACACATGGGTTCATCTACCATCTTATTCTTGTGCTTCTTCTGTAATCTCTGTTACTCTCACCGATGCAACTTGCATGACTTTACTCCCTGTTGTGATTTTTCTCATATAGATTTCTTATATATTGAGTTTTCTGCCCCATTTCAGCAGGAGCAGATAAACAGGGAGCCAAGGTCGTAGCTCAGGCGCTGTGTGAGAGAGAGCATGTGAATGTTTAGGCTTTGTATGATAAGGTGGAGGCGCCAGAGGCTATAAAAGTTTGAGCAATGCTCCACCATTTTGAGATTTTGAGGCTGTCTGCATCAGTGTCCATCTCCCACGCGTGTGTTCATTAAAATCATCGTTTGACTCAACCCGGCCGGACCAGTGTTGTTATTGTGGTTTTTTCTCTTGTCTCCATCCCCAATATTTTGAACCTTAACAGCATATAAACAGTTTCAGAGTTCTGTTATATGGATTTTCAGAAATTTATAGTGTATTTTTTTTTAACTTTCTTCTTATTTCTAGCTTTTCTCATCATGTTTGACAGGAAGGAAAAATGTGAAAATACAGGTGTGCACACTTTTAATTTACTTTGCAGTTTTTTGCTCAGGTGAATGTTTAGTAGTACTTAGCTGAACTGCAGAGCTGGGTAATAGTTCCTCACTGCAATCGATGTTTCTACACCTTTCACATAAGTATTCCTGTAATTATTTGTGCATTTTAAACTTAAAGCGGAGTGTTCAAGCAGATACACAACTTCCAGTTCAAGACTGTGTATTTAAAGAGTGGAGGAGTTCGTTATAATCTTAGCTTTAAAATACAGTTAAAAGAAACTTTAGAGGGTAATTTACAGTAGACTAAAAATATGCACAGAGCCAGTGATTAATCACACTTTGCAAGTCATATAGAAGCTTTGATTTATGGGTTTGTTTCTTACTCCACCACCACCGCCAAAAAACTCTTCAGCAATGCCGTCTCCGAGTAGTTTCTGTCTTACCTTTCTACTTTATAAACGAGAATCCCTGCTGTAATAAATAAACCAGTCAACACATCATGTTTATCTGGGTTTTAAATGCATGAAAAAAGATTTGGAAACAGAGTCTCAGCTGAGCAAATAGTGAAAACATGCTTCAGATTAACACTCTGAGTGCACAGAGGCTAAAGCTACGGCCACATGGGGGAAACAGTGGTTGGAGACAGCAGCACTAAAGTGGTTCCTTTGGATCTGTGACCACTCCGTCGGCTGCTGTCTTCATATGATAATAAAGCAGTAAAAAGGCGGAGCCAAACAGCTGTCGCTCTCATCGGTTTGCGATTGAATGAGGTCAGTTTGGCAATTACATGCAATCTGTTTATGATAACTTTGCAAAATTTGCAATTCTGTTACTGTCTGAATCATATTCAGTATACAATATTCGGAAATTTAGTTGCTGCAGGATAGTAATTTACCTGAAGAGTTATACATAGGCACGCTGCATTCATGCATTTATACAGGAATACCACAACACAACTAGATGCTACCAATTGAAACGAGACCCTGTTCCCAAGAGCTGTGTTGCAGTCGAGCTGTGTTGCAGTTGAGCTGTGCTCATCGGCACAGACTGACTCTGCTAGAGATTACGTTAGCTGGGTTGTGTTTGCAGTCTGTGTACATTTATAGGTGATAAATGAATTTTTTAATATGTTACCAGCCTGAATTGGACCACAGTTGTTTGGAAACAGGTTGCCTCCCAACAACCAACCCAAGGTGGTTGTTGCAGCTGCTTATAATAAACTCTCCAGCCACACCAAAAGGCCTGAAAGACCAAAGACGGCAGCTAAACTCAATAACAACGTTGTTTCCAACAAAAATGCATTCACAACATTTAACCAAGTTAAGAACACTCAAAGAGGTGGGCCTATCATTGTTCTGGATAAATGAGACGCCCTCATGAACACAGAAGCTTTACAACACAAACCACTGGTTTTAAGGACAGATGACACTTTCCAAAGAAAACCTGTAAAAGAACCTGTTTCAGAAAAGTTCTGGAAAAAATCTTTGGACAGATGAAACCAAGGTGAAAAAATATGAAGTAGGAGAGAAACACTCACATTCTCAGTATACTGCATCACCTGTTAGTTACGGTGGATTTAGTTTGTATGTGTGGCTGCCAGTGGAACTGCTGATAGAAACAGGATGACTTCTGATGTGTACAGAGCTGTTCTCTCTGCTCAGACTCAGAAAACAGAGCAAACCTGATCAGACAGCAAATAACGACCCAAAACAAACTGCTAAAGATCCATGGTTTTGGATTCTTTTGCGTCAAAAGATCCAATCCACGAGTTTCTCATTGCAAAGAAATGGGATATTCTTCGATTGTCACGTTTGTCATCTGATTCGTATCCAGCAGAGCAGGTTTTGCATTATTAAATAGCAAACAGAATGCAGAGAGACCCACAAACAGGGAACAAAGCCTGACGGAGAACATCAAGCGAGGAAACTCAACATTTGGTGATGTCCATCATTTGTAGACTTCAGGCAGTCGCTGACTGCAAAGAATCCAAGTATTCGTTAGCTACGCTTCATTCAGAACAAAACCTCGCATTCTCTCGTTGTGGTATCAGCTAAAACCTTCCATGTGGAAAAAAAACCATCACGTATTTTATCCACAACCAGCGTGGTGACAGGAAGACAGGAAGTGTACAGAGCGCTCCTGTTTAGGTTTGACTGTCGTGAGGCGTTCTGACATCTCTGCAGCTTCCTGTAGAGATCGGCTTGTGCCTCTGAGTGGTTTTGTCAAGATGTGAAGCCGAGTGGGCTGATTTTTTTTTTAATCCTCATGCAGAAATTTTGAACAGCCACAGCATACAGAGAGGGGCCGTAGTGTTCGAGTGTCAGATCCACTTACTTTGTGCTCCATTCACAGCACTGGTTTCAGAGTGGCTGTTCTCACGTTTTTCTTCAATTCTTCAGACTGTTTTTGTTTTTTCATTACACGTAAGTTCAGGTCACTGTGGAGGAACCGCAAAGACATAAAAATGGGTAATAGAGTACTGTGCGCACAAGTCTTGATTTAGCCCTCATGTTTTAAATATTTAGCTAGAAAAACATGAAACGTGTGCAAACACAGATGGAAATAGAGGATAAAAGGCAAAAACAGAGCTTGTACAATTCTAACAAGCTTGAAAGTCAATATTTGGCTTGACCACTGTTGCTCACTCAACACTTGGAAGCAAAATATAGAGATAGCACAGTACTCTACATCCACTTTCAACTTTTTTCCCAATTTGTAACTTTTCTGGACATCTTGAAACCTGTGGCTTATTCTAACTACAAATTGTTGACGTCTTGGTGAATTAGGTATAAAACAAATGTTGGTATAATTTAAGATCATTGAAGGAATTGAAGACATGTTAGCAGCGATTCAGAGGTCTGGAACCTCCACTGTCATTCACAAATAGAAGTGGATAATCCATTCATTTGGTTTTTCTGTTAGCTGAACAGATGCTCCACGTACCCAAAACGGCCTTCACATAATTCTATACAACTGTTTATTCATAGAAACAAATATTTACTGGTAAAAGTAATGCTGTAAATGTCTGTAATGCAGTAGTCTAATGAGCAGATTTCCTTACATAAATATGTTAGTTTGACGTGAATCAAGTTTTTAAAACGTTTCCACTTTCAGTCTGATACTGATGAGCACTGGCTGTGGGTGTATTTACTAATAGAACTTATACAACTGCTGAATTTAATCTTTATTTTCTGATACATCTGTTAACTTGGTGCTTGGTTTCCATGTAAACCTTGAAGGCTCCTGTGCCATATGTATCATGTAAACTATTCACCACCCATCACACATGAATCGGTGCTCTTCCTTACCCTGTTAGAGTTCACTTCAGCCCCTCACCCTGAACGTTGTACCTGCCGTTTGTAAGCTGCTGCCTCTGTATGTTTCCAGGCTGGAGTCTCCCACCCGCTCTCTGCTGATGGAGGCCCCGAAGGGAATCCAGATCCTGGCTGAGGCCGGAGACATCCAGGCCATCTGCAGGAGCGAGCTGCGACTGGAGTCCAAAGACGGAGAGGTACTGTGTGTCCACCGAAGCAGGAGTTTATGGGGTTATGTTGGGTTTAATACAACTGGGATGTTATTTTCTGCATTTTGGCATGAGATCTCACCACACCAGGGTCTCGGGGTAAGAATAAGTCTGACGAGTCAAGAAAGCCAAAGAGTCAAGAGTTCAGACCCTGTTAAACCACAATTAAACATTTTACCTAAACTATCTGTTGCAATTTATGGACCCACTTCTAGCTTGATTTCTGCAGAATTAGTATCTGCAATTTTTGGTTGCTTGCTTACATGTGTAAGTGCAACATAATGTACAATATGACATATTTTTCTGAAGAGTGCCTTTGAATCAGAAAGGATCTCAGCATTTTTTAAAAACCAAAAAGCCACTAAAAGTGGAATTTTTGTGTTTTTTCTTCACAAAGATGAGAAAAAACTTTTCAACCACCAACTGCATCTATTTGCATTGACCTCCATTCTCAAGATTCCCAGGAATGAAACTAGGCTGCTATTTTTATAAAATTCTGAAAGATATTTAAAGACGACACCCACACTCCATCCACAGCCTGTTTACCACGCTGCCATCTGGCAGATAAACACAAGTATCTGCTGCTGTACCACCAAACTTGTTCCTGAAGCTGAAAGATTTACTGAACTCGTCCTGAACTTTGCTGTGAGAAGAAGCATTTTCATCTTTTTATTCATTTGTATTTTTTTCTTTAGTAGCTTTCAGCGATTAAAAGAATAATTGATTAATCGCTGTTAAGATTTCTCTGCTTCTGCTCATCACTCTCTTCGTTATGAAAATGACAGTTTTTTTAATGAGTGTTATTTGTCTCATTTGGAGTTTTGTTCATTCATTTCTAATCGACTTTAACGAACTCCACCAAACAGGGCCAGCAGGCTAGTTTGAAGCTTCCCATACTAACCTCATTAAAATGGTGCCAGCAGAAGTGACTGTATGTATGAATGTATTCCAACACAGTTTCAATTAGCTAAAAAAAATCCCAGCGAATAATAAATATTCTTTGTTTTCTTATACTGAGCCTTCAGGTCATCGTCGATCTGAAACACGGCGTCTCTTTTTAAGGACTAGAGGAAAGAAAAAAATCGATTATATTCACTTTCAGTTCCATGTTACCCTCTTAGATGCTGGTAGACTTGCATTATTTACAATTCAAGATAATACAGTAAACGTATTCATACATGTGCTCTCCTCAGATCAAAACCTCCTTTCATTTATAGCCAGCTTTCTGCTGATTGGTTGCCCTTTCTGATTAACATGCACGTGGGTGGGGCTGACTGCATTAGCATCACATTGCCATTGACTCTGCCTGCACAGTATGAATGCTGCAACCTGTGCAGGATTCATTATAGCGCTACATAGATTCACATAGCCTGTTTGCCCTTGTGTATCTAACTTCCTCTCTTTTAAAAATCTGTGCCTGCACTGTTAGCCATCAAGCACACAATGAGTGGTTTGAGGTAAAAACTTCTTCCTGTCTTTGAGTCCTGTTACTCTAAAAGTGGTTTTTGCACAAAGCTCTCGCTCTGCGCACCGACAACAAGTTAACAAATTAACTTTTCTTGTCCTGCGGCCATGCTGGCTGATGGGGATCCATCTCAATTCAGCATTTTCTCCTGTCCAAACTTATTTTTAGCAAACATCGATCCAAACAATAGCTGGCTTCCTTCGCCAACATGGGCCGGCGTTCTCATAATGGCTGGTGGCAATTTCCCACATGCTGGCCGTGCACCAGGATCTGTAAGAGCCTCGCGGAAAAAAAAGAACATAAGATGATTGGTGGTCTGTTTTATACTCTCTCATCCTCCTTTTACTAATTACTTCCCCACAGTGTCTCCTATGTGCTGCTAGCTTCCATTTCCATCCATCTTTCCAGTTTTCCGTCCTTCCTTCCTCCTTTCTCTGCCCTCTTTCTGTCGTAAACTTTGCTTGTTTACCCCCCCACCTTCCAAATTCGTTCATCCACTCATGCTGCTTCCTTCCTTCTTTCATCCTTTCCTTCCTGCTCCTAAATTCCCCCAACCATCCCCTGATTCGTTACACACATCAGTCTTCACATTCATCACGGCCGGCTGCGCTGATAAAAGGATTTCCCTCCTTAGGTTGCACCAGTCGTGTCATGTCAAATCTGCTAAAATCAGCGGAGGAGGATTAGGAAGAAGAAAGTGTTTAAAAGTTTCCCACAAAAACTGTTTCGTACATTAAGACAGACTGCTGATATGAGATGGACACAGGGAGGGAGGGAGGGCGGGCGGGAGGCGGTCTCAGGAAGGTGCCCTTGAATCCAGTTTAGTCCAATTAAATGCAACCGCAGCGGCCATGCTGCTGCCGCGTCTTCTCACAGATTTCATGGATGTGTGGTCAGAAATGAGGCTGTTGGACTAACGGTGGGCAGTGCATATAATTAGAATCGCGTTCTCACACTCCATTAGGGTTGCAAATGTCCATTTGTCAAACCTCTGTCTAACACACATTCACGCTCCCCCTCTCTCCTCAGGCGCCGCCACTGCAATTACAGAAAGGTTTTGGCTATTAGACACCCACAGACCACACAGGCAGATAATGAAATAGCACCAGCACCAGTTAGCAAGAAAGGCCACGCAGTCTGTCTGAGACGGGCAAGGAAGACACTGGCAGTTACACAAGAAAGTCATCACATGCAAGCACAAACTGTTGTGAAGCCCGCGGAGATGCATTTAAACATTTTCATCACGAGACCCTCGGAAGCTGTTTTCTCTCTGACAGAATACAGAGAAACAAACTAGAAGCTAAGTTCGGATGCACAAGAGTCTGAAACCATAACTGTACATACATTTACAAAAAGAAACGTTACCTTGTCGAATCTATAAACTCAACAAATGTGGGTGTTTGTTAAGTGTTGGTGTCGTTGCTCCAAAAAGTAATTTATTACACATCACACGTGAGTAAATGTCGGTCTTAGCCCATCCTAAAAGTGTTCATTTGTGGAACCAGGGTTCTCTCTTTTGAGATACATGGACAAAAGTATTAGGCCACATATTTTTTCACTTCCCAGTTCCATTGACATGGGTGTAAAAAATCGAGCGCCTAGCCATGCAGTCTGCCTTTGCAAACATTTCCCAAAGAATGTCTTGTTGTAAAGCGCTCAATGAATTCGTGCATGGTACTGTAATAGGATGCCACAGCAAGGTCCGTAAAAGCATGGCTGGATGATTTTGGTGTGGAAAAACGTGTAGAGCCCTGACTTCAAACCCATCAACCACCTTTGGGATGAACTACAATGGAAATGGCAAGCCTGGGCTCCACATACAACATCCAGTGTCTGACCTCACAAAAGCTTTTCTGGATAAACTGACAAAAATTCCCACAGGCATGCTTCAAAATCTTGTAGAAATTCTTCACAGAAGAGTGGAAGCTGCAGTAGGGGCACGGCTTTTGGAAAAGCTAGTGTAGATGTGGCCCGATGTTTTTGCTCATATAGTGCGTGGCTCACTTGGATGGATTTACCATCATATCTTCACAAATATGCACATCAGACAAAGATAATAAAAACTGCAGATGTATGCATTATACAGGACTGATAACAACCATTAAAGAAATATTAGCTTAGCCATTAGGTGATGTCTTCCTCCTAACAGCAGGTACCTATCACCATTTAGCAGGGTGGTCGTTCCACCCTGCTAAATGGAAGTAATATGCGGTGTGTTGAGGGCTAAAAAAGCCACAGAAGTCAGCATCGGGGAAAAAGGGTAAGTGATAATATAGCTCATGCAGAGAACATTTGTATTCCTACGGGAGTCTTTTCCCTCCAAGCTGCAGGAAGCAACAGAAAACCTCTGGAGACATGAAATAAAACCGAACTGATACCTTGACCTCACCTCACCTTTACCTGCCCAACCTGTTTGTACTGTTGCCCATCACAAGCACACAGACACACGAATTTATCCCGCCGCCCACACACACATTTACACACAGGTTCTGGAGTGTCTCACACCGTCTGCCCCTCGTGGTGAAAGATTTATTCAACAGCAGCTGTCTGAGGAAGTCAGCTGAGACTCTGCTTTAAAAGTGTTCCAGGTCATTTGATGGCGATGCCTCCCCGAGGTGCACCGTAATGGCTCCTTTACCTTTTTATGGCTGGAGAGCTCCTCCTGTCCGCAGCCGGTGCAACACCAGCCTCATACGAGCCCCGGGAGGATGGGGGGAGGAGGGGATTCATGCAGCGGTGGTTTGTGGCTGTGCAGACCGAGAGAGATGGTTTGTTCCAATCAATGAGGGGAGTAAAATGAGTTATGGGTTAATGTGTTTATGGAGCGGCTTGCAGAACAACTTTTCTTAGGTTTTGCTCTCCTTTTATTGCTCAGGAGACGAGAGGAATAACTTTTGAATGAGCCGACTGTAAACTTGTAGAGGGCTTTTTTGCTTTTTATTTACCCTGTTTGGGACTCTCTGCCAACAAAATACTTGAAAATATCCCAAAATAAAACCCTGTTCATCTGGATTTGGGGCCTCCTCAAACAAAACACCTGCTGTAGAGGGCAATTTAGTTTACAGTGAAGTCTAAGTGCTGAGGAGAAATATGATCAGGCAACCAGTTAAACAACTTCTAGTTTTACCTTCAGGTTTGATTGGTCCAAAGCACAGTGTGGTTTCCTAATAAGTGCACAGTTTTTAGTTTTCCAAATTTCAAACCTCCTAGATGGACCTAATGGCCAATGCTCTTGTTCAGTAGTTCTCCAGGGTTTCTGAAGGTCTTTCAAATGTTTTCTTTTACCATTTGCTGCTTTTTCAGTCATTTCCTTCAGTCAAGTCCTTGTACCTGACCATTTTCTGAGGAATTTTCTTTTGTTGTCTGCTGATGTTTGTTGAATTCTTCAATATCTTCAAGAACTTTTTACTAGCAGTCTGTTGCTAAACACATTTTTCCCATTTCTTTAGCTGATATTTTTGCAACAACAATGTAATTCCCAAGGAGCTATTAGTCACAAACACCGCACACAATGCCGAGATATGTAGTGTGTCCTTAAAAATTTGAGGAAACTGGACAAGTGGAGATCAGAAGAAGTCTAAAAACTATTTACAGCAGACAAGGAGAATCTGAAAGTGATTTCCTTAAAGGCCCTGACACAGGATGTATCTGGTCCTTCAGTTGAGCAATCTACAATTTTTTTCAAAGCATCATCAAATGGAAGTGGCTTCCTTTAGAATAGACCAAGAAGCCAATCTTAAGGATGGGAAACAGGGAGAAAAGGATGAGGTATGAAAATCTGACAGATGTCCAAGATCATCTTGACAGAACAGAGCAAAAGGCAGCCAATATCCAAAGAAAAGCTTTCAATGCGCTTCTAGAAGACTGGAGAACTATTCCTGAGGACTAAATTTCAGAAGGCTTCCCCAAAGAGCTCAGGCTGTGCTGAGGAATTAAGGTGGTCAGTCCAAATACTTTACAAATGCTGTGTTTTGCCTTATATGGTGTATTTCGATGTATCTTTGCAGGTTTTAATAAATCTCTGCACCTATTTCCAATTTTCCTAGCAAAATAGAAAGAAATGATGGGTGGTATAAGACTACAACACTGTACTGTATTTGCTATGTTTAGCATGTTAATCACAACTACATTTGGTCACCAAGAAGTCTTTCTCTTCTCTCCTGAACTCAGCCAGTCCTCAGCTAAACTGAATCGCTCTTCTTCTCTTGTCACTCTTAGCTGCCCTCAAAGTAAATCATTCACTCGTTCTCCTTGGCTTTTATTTTCCTTCTCAGGACTTCTGACTCACATAAATAGTGTCTGAAACTCCTGACACCTTCGCTCTCCCCTTCGTTGGTTGCATAGAATGTTAAGTGACCTGGATACTCAACTGCAGCAACTATCCAGTTTTTCTGACTTGAGATTTTTCCTCCCACATTTCCCAGTGTTTTCCAGCCCTTTCAGTGGACATGAGTGGAATGAATTGTAAAGGTCATGTGTTGGATTTGAAGTTAACAGCATCGCTGCACAGTAGAGTCATATTTATGATAAAAGTCACTGAGATTGCTCCTGCCTGGCATCATCTGTGCAGAAATCTCTCTAGATTGAGGCGGTGTTGTCCTACAGGATACTGCAGAGGCATGCCTTTTACCAAAATGTCATCAGTTTTAATCCCTGAAGGAGGAGAAAAGATAAAGATGAAGAGTAAAAGTAAATTTGTCAAAGCTGAGAAAAGCTGGAAACAGAGTTTAAGAGGTTTAGAAAACAGTTCTGCGTGTCTGCAGGTCAGATGATCACAAAGGTTCTTGTTGTTGGTATATACCAACAACGTATATGTATAAGATTTACACCTATTTTTCACTCATCCATCCTCAATCGTACAAGTCAGAAAATCTCAGCAAGTTGATTCTGTTCATAACATTATGCAAATTATGTTAATGAGTTTGCATCAGTGCAACTTTTTAATTTATAGGATGAATTATCTGGTTTCTTTCTCCCTTGAAACGGGAGACAGTTTCTGTTTCAGACAGTAAAGATGATAAACTATGACTGATGAGTTGAGTCCATAAAATATGTAGAAGATTATTCAGGTTAAAATGAAAACCAGCAACTAAAGCAGTGAAAATGCCAAGTATCATTGACATGAAAATGAAAATTAAGAAAACAAGCAGGAATTACATCCCAGGAACTCTGGGGTGGAAATTAGTGTCAGAATTCTTCCTTCTCTAACCCACAACAAGACACAGCAGAGGTCCGTGTTTCCCTGAGCCAGGTTCTGTTTCTTCCTGTTAAAAAGGAGTTTTTCCTTCCCACTGTCACCAAGTGCTTACTCAGAGGGGTTGTTTGGTTGTTGGGGTTTTCTCTGTGTCATTGTAGAGTCTTTACCTTACAATATAAAGCACCTTGAGGTGATAACTGTGGGATTTGGCACTGTGTAAATAAAAGTGAATTGAATCTAAATTGAATAAGGTGTCACTGCACTGACGCATCAGGTTAGTCTGTCACTCCTGAGTCATCATTTACCAACGAGCAGGGTTACTGCTGTGACCCGTTTTAACCCCAAAAACCTGTTTCTCAAAAGCAAACACAGTCTGTAGTGCCTACGTCTAACAATCAGGAGATGAAAATAAAAAGTCAGCCAAATTAAGTGCAAAGCAGAAAGGCAGCTGAACCTCCACCCCCGCCGACGTCTCTCTGAGACAACTAAGACTCTTATCTCTGTTTAGTGTGGATGCTCCTGGCAACTGATTAATATTTGATTAAGCGGGAGGAAGAAATCAGAATATTGAGTCATTGAGTAAGAAAACACTCAGAAAATAGTCTGAGAATAATGAAATGGACAATTTCTCCCCACGAATAGCATGTTTACTTAATGCAGCTAACATTAGCTGTGCTAGCAGAAGTAGCCTTCTTTGCTCACGAGTATGTACGTACGCTTGGAGTTTCCCGACACAACCACGATACAGCCAGTCTTTATTTAGCTCTACAGAACAGTCCTGGTTAGCAAGGCTAGCATTCCCATTGCTGTTTTACAACTTTCAGTCACAGCTAGCTTCAACGAGTGGTGGGTGACTGTGTGACATCTCAGAACCAACAGTTAACTGCATTGTGTCTTAATAAAATATTAATACCTTAATTTACCAGGGCAGCATTTAGTCACCTTGCTTTTTATTTATTATGCTTTACATTCATAAAAACAGTTGTGATATCTTTCACAAACACAAAAACAAAGCTAATTCAGCTAACTGGGTTAGCTAACTCAGATGGGTCTTTGCACCGATGTGTCCATAAATCCATCTTTCTTCTTAACTACTAATCTAACTGAAGGTAGTTTGGGGGGGGGTGTTGAATCTATACCAGCTGTGACATCTATCGCAGGTCTAACATACAGAGCCTGCTGCCGACTATCACAGCTGACCGATTTAGAGTAACTGGTTATTCTGACATGCACGTTTCTGCATGTTCTCCGTGTGCCTGCATGATTTCTCTCTGGGCTTCAACAGTCCAAAATCCAAAATCCAGAACCTTTTCGCTGTGATGGGGACTGTGCTGAGCTGAACTCTGCCACCTCACCAACCTATAATTTCAAATTTCAGCACTATGTACCTCAACATGTGGATGCAAGAAAGCTAATTTTTGCAGCAGTCTTTTCCAGACTTTTCAACCATCTGCTTTTCATGCTTTGTTTCTACATCTCTACCCATTTCATTTCTCTTCTTTACTTTCCCTAATCTCACCAGTTTGCTCTTCTCCCTCTACGGCAGATCTCGCTGGATGCTCAGAGGATTCGGCTGTTGCAGCTGCCGGAGGGGAAGGCCTCCACCAGCTCCTCGTCCTCTGGGACCAGGCAGACTGTCTACGAGGTTTGCGTTTGCCCCAACGGGAGGCTCTTCCTGTCCCAGGCTGGCACCGGATCCACCTGCCAGATCAGCAACAACGTCTGCCTCTAGGACTCATACGTACAAAAATAAATAAACGCATCCTGAAAGAGAGACGGGCTAAACAGACAGATGTACACATATCGCCTGCCTTTAGGACTGATTCACAGATAACACGTACAGAAATACAAAGACTGCCAGAGCTGATGGACAAACAATCATAGATACTGTACTTACACAGACACAGTGATGGAAACACTTTACAATCACAGACTGATGTTTAGGCCCAAATGATATGTTTTAAGCTCCTGACATGTTCCAGTTTAATGCAACCTTTTTCTTTCCCTTAATTTCCTGAGTTGAAGTCGATCATCATGAGAACCTAAAAGTCTCCGCTAAGCTCTTCACACATAGAGATCATTACAAGAACAAAAAGAAACAAAGAAAAAGTTTTTTAATACAGCTGAGGTCTCCGTCACATTGGGAATAAACTGACTCTATTTAGCAAAAGGCCAGTATTTGTAATATATCTGTGTGATCCTAACAGTCATACGCAGAGATCTGTAATCACACCACACATATTTTAACACGTCAACATGGTACACACACACACACACATTGTTTGCTTGTAGAAGCCTCCTGGTAGAAACTAAAAGGAGGATCTCCAGAGAGTTACTGAAAGAGATGCTGACGTGTTCCCTTTCTCTGTCAAGAGCATTTCAGTACGAGAATCACTAGGGTGATCACCTCCTTTTTTCCTCTGCCTCCATCTTCTCTTTCCTTCCCTGTAGCTTGCTTCAGTTGAGGTTTTAAACTTCACACCAGTGGTTCTCAAACTAGAGGGTGGGCGCTAATTTAGAGAAATGATTTTTGAAGGGAAGGACAGCCTGGAAAGACCTTTGTTTCACAAAGATTCCACTTGGATCCTCTCTGTATTTTTGATGTTTGATATAAAACAAATACACGTATATGCATCCAACAACTGTGGGATCCTAACATTTTTCAGCCTTTGAAAGAAAGTTTGAGAACTACTGATGGCGAATGTTCCTAGAGTTCGATCGGGACATAAAACGAACGCAAAGACTTTCAAAACTTTTTAAGTTCAATTTTAAGCAAACAGCATTTACAGCGTGCCTCTGTCACAGTTCCTTTATGAGTTTGTTTGATTTTGTGGGGATATGTTGATGCTAAATTGTGACAGTAAGACCGTGTGCAAGTTGCTATGCTTATCAGACTGTGAAGCCATGTTCATATCATATTGCCTTTACTCAGCTGGGCTTCTGTTCGTTTCCAAAAAATATTTGGCTTCAAAGAAACAAACTGCATGTTCTGCAAAGTGCTCAGTTTGTTTTCTTCTAAAGCAAATCTTTTCATATTCTTTGAATTTGCAGAATTTTTATTAAATATCTAAAATTTTGTCCTTCAACGGGATGTGAAGGGATTCCTTCACATCCCGTTTATTATCTCAGAATTCTGAGTTTTTCTCGGGACCCTGAAGTTACTTTCTCTTCAATGTAGTTAACTTTACCATCAGATCAGCGAGTCTAGAAAGTACGCCACAATATGGTCACCTGCAGTCCAGCAACCATCAACTGCCAGTGTAGTTACACTAGTCTCCGTCAGTGTCTGTGTAAAAATCAGAGTCAATCTAAGCGAGCCAAAAAAGAGGAATTATTATCAAATTTCAGTTGAAGGGAATGGAGCTAAACAGTTAAAATAATTGTGCATCTGGACATCCTAAAATATGTCAAAGAGCGATGTTTCAAGTGGAAGAACATGTTAGTGTGGTGGCCTCATGCTTGTATGAGGTGATCCTGAACGGTAAAGCCATAGCACGCTGATCCCGTGGTTACGTTTTTCTCACGGAAATCATTCCCTTAACATTCAAAGCATAATGAAACCACATCAGGAACGTTCATGTTTTCCACATGGGTGTGGTGGTTGGGGGTGGCTTTTATTTATATAGCACCAAACCACAATAAGAGTCACCTAAAAGCGCTTTGTGTTATAAGGTAAAGCAAATTTAAAACTGTCAGAAGAAAAATGATCAAAATTCCAACTTTTGTTCTCTAAAGTTGGAATTCTGATCTTTTTATTCCTGTTCTCTCCCACAGGGTCCCATTTCACTCCGGACGATCACTTGAACGTGCCCCATTAACGTTGGAGAGTTGGAGTTTTAGATTGTGTTAGAAGGTCTCTGGTTCAGATCTCCAGTCTAGACTCACTTTGTCGGCCTAATCTTTTAATCTTAACTCTTGTATTCCTCGTGATATGACATGAACAAGGCACCAGAGGCTGAAGCATTGATCTGTTCGAAATCTTTAAACATTTAAAGCAAACTGTGTTAACTTTGAATTCTGTGGATATTTTATTTAATCTCATGTATTGATTGTATGCCAACTGTTGTTGTTGCCTGCATAAATTCTGACCCCTGAAAAGAGAGCATCGGCTTCCCTCCTGTCGTCCTAACACTGAAGAAAATGACGAAAAACAGCAACAGCTTTGATATTTCCAAACCTCGCATATAAAAACACAAACATCCAACGTGAGCTGCTCGAACCTCGCTGGTGGTCACCCTACTTGTTTCTTGCACTGGGACATTTTTTTAAAAAGGACAAAAAAAGATTTAAAAAAATAAAAATACACAAAAAAACCTAAAGCGAGCCACTCTGTTGAAAGAGGGGAACTGTGCCTGTGCCTTACGTCGATGCACTTGTGGCAAGAAAAAGCACATCACCCAGACTTTCTTTGGCATCAGTGAGTATTATGATCTCTGATTTCAGTTGTGTTTCATCACAAATCTTTCCCTGTGTGCGAATGCAAAGACCTTTGTTCCATATTTGACTGTAGCGCCCCCTGCTGTCAACACCTGACTCTGCAAAAGGAAGTGCCGGCTTTGTTTTTTTCAAGTATCACTTTAAGTTCTTGTTGCTTTACATGCTCAAAATCTGAGGTTAAAACGTGTAACGTGATCCTTTGGAGTTTAATTTGCCAGTGTCTTTGATTTCCACTGCTTATCTTGAACCACTAGCTCAAAAATATCCAGTCACGTACTGCCATTTTGTCACAAGTGCTGGCGTCCAAGAGAAATACACAAGGGGGTGTTTGGTTTAGCAGCTACCCTTGGAAAGAGTAGCTTGGATCTATTCTAATGGTTGTCAAAACTCATCATTAAAGCTGCAGGAGAGGTCATCAAATGTCATCCATCCAAATGCTCATGCGGATTTTCAGAGGACGATCTTGGAGGCGATGATCAACCAGAATCTAAATTAATTTTAAATTTTTATGGTTAAGATAAGATAAGATAAGATAACCTTTATTAGTCCCACACGTGGGAAATTTGTTTTGTCATCAAAATTAAGACTAAAAACAGTATGAAAGGTGAATTGAACCTTCATGACTGCCCAGTGGTTAGTGAAGTCTGTGAAGCTTTATTTGATTGTTTTCACCATCTTGTTGTTCTAGAAGTATCGCCCCCTGGTGGCCATTAAAAGCAATGCAGGTTTCAGGCATTTCTGGGTAGGGCTGTTCGATATAACGATATATATCGGATGACGATATAAAAACATCGTTTCATTTTACGCTATCGTTTGTTTCGTGGTGTCGCAAAATAAACTGTTTACGGCAACATTTTTTCATCGTTTTGATGGTCACTGTAGTGGCTTTATTAATTTCTTAAAGTTCTCTCTTTCTCTTATATTTAATATAACCACACTACGGACGGACAAGCGCCTGTTTTTATGCGTTGTGGTTAGCAACAACGACGGTAAAACCATCGCGTGTCCGCTTGTTTATGTTCCACATAAACCTTTCACAATAAAGCTCAAGATCCTGTTGAGACTTTTCAAAATAAACTGAATCATGTGAAAGATGCAGAGTATTTACGGATGAGAAGTAAAAAGAGCCGTCAGGAGCTAAAAAATAAACCTTAGACTCAAACGTTAGAACAGGCTTTTCCCCGCAGCACGCCGTGTAATAAATACAAAGGAAACGGCGGCCGTTTCAACTTATGTCTAAAAATGTATCGTTTCATGCATCGGTTAAAACACTCGACTCCAGCTACATGACGCGCAGCTGGAAACACTTCACGCAAGTCGAGCTGCCCGAGATTCACAGAATTTTCAGAAAATGTTACATTTTTGTGATTTATATCGACGATAGATGTCTTATATCGGGATATGAGATTTTGGTCATATCGCACAGCCCTATTTCTGGGGTGACTTTGCTTTTCAGATCCAGTTGGTGTGCCAATCTTTCATACTGTCTGTGGGTTAGACCAGGCTCACTTTTGCCGCTGGCACCAAAGGACATCTCATGTGTATCACTCGGTCTTTGTGTCTTGACATTGTCAGTTCAATGTAGTGTTTTGAGATCAGAAGGAAATTCCCAAAACCATCCTACGACACTGCACAGATATTGTCGAAAGCTATCGAGAATATCTTCAATTTAACATAAAGTGTTTTCCACCAAGTCTTGCAGAACTGTGCAGTATCAATATTGTCTGGCTGATGTCTGGCTGCAGAATTAAATCTGCGGCAGCAAGTATGGAAGGTTGCCTAATTACCATATCTGCAAGGCTGTAGTAATACATCAGCAAAAGCATTCACTGACGATGCGTTGAGTTCCCCCTCGGTTTCTGTTTCCGTTTGGGTCGGGCAGCCAGCCGGTGGTATGAAAACATCGCTCACCTGTGATGTGTAAATGTGGCAGAAATTGAGGCATTTTACATCTTAAAGCACATTTTAAGATGCAATAACTGGAAGTGCAAAGTTGTGAAGATCTTTCATCGATGCACCGAAAAGGAACTCGACATTTCCTATTAAACGCAGTCACAGTAGTGCGCAGCATTTATTTTATTCATGTCTCAGTTGTTGCGTGTGTCACATCCTTTTCCAGAGTCGGGTGTACCAACCTTCCTGCTGTCTCCAGCTTCTCGGTCGCTGTATATTAAAGGACCTTCACAAATATTTCACCACTAAAACTGAACCTAACTGATGTATTTGTTTTTTGACTACATGTACACAGGAGGAATTCTTCTTTTTTATACGGTTGTATATGTAAATAATGTAACCTTGTCGCTGCAGCATTAGATGATTCACACTGACAGAAGAGAAACACTGCTCTTTTACAAAAAGGAAAATCTCTTTTTATATTGTACATCAGTATGTGTTTTTATACCAAAAGGGGCAAAAAAAATAACAGTGTTAGAGGATGTCCACTGAGTTAGCATGTACAGAAATGTATACAATGTTTGCCTGTGGAGAACAAGCTGGTTTTGTTTTTCTGCCTTCTCCTTCCTACGCCCGTCTCTCCTGCTGAGCTCAGATGTTCCACTCACACACAGACCTGCCTTTCATTTGGTTTTGTTGCCGTTGTTGTTGTCGTTCTGTTGGGCCCGAGGTCTTTGCATTCTCTCAAAGTGTGCCGTGTGTAAATCTGTGCAACTACGAGTGAGCTTTTGTTTTGTTTTGGTTCTTCTGCTCCACAGAACGTACTGAACGACGCTCAGAGAAGTACAAAGAAACAGAAAGCAGAGACCGGGATGTGGCACAGGGCTGAGGAGAAGTGTTTTGATCGGGCATACCCAAAAAGAAAAAGAAAGGAACAGCAGCTGGTGTTGTTAACTCACAGTAAAAGGACTTAAGAAAGTAAATAATTACTCATTAGCCATCGCTCATCTCATCCAGCGGGCTGTTGCTGATCGATCTCTGTGATTGACCGGGCGGTGTTGCTCTGGAAGCAGTTCTTCCAGCCCTGTGTTTATGCTGAGCGCTCTGTACTTCTGTCTCTGGCTACGCACTGAGGTTAACATCCATCCTGAGTATTTATATTTTTCTTCATTTTGAATCTGAAACTGCCGTTCATGGAGTAGTTTTCAAAGATGCCAAAATAAAAAGGCGTTGTTTAAATCAGTGCAGTGGTCATTGGATCCTCCCTGACACGCAAGCAACTCCACAAGCTGAATTACAAATCCTGAAACAAAGGCAAAGTCCTGGCTAATTTCCTTCACTAGCAACACATGTTCATATTTCAGTATAATTTTTAATTATAGTCTTGATAAGAATGAGCATTGACCTTTGCCAGTGTACCAGTAGCTAACTGTCCATTGATTTTATGGGAAATATCCCCAGTCTTTACACTGGAATTACAGATACAGTTAATGACGTGCCTTTTTCTGCAAGCTCCGATCACACAAGCCCTGAGCCGGGCTGTAGACTGCCTGCCAACCACCGGCTGCCAGGGGAAAGAGTATTTTTCAACCGGTAACTGGAGGTTGTTGGCACCTGTGTCCAGTCAGTGAGTCCTGCAAAAATAGTAGGCTTGTACTTGCAGACAAGTTGCCATCTTTCATGCAAGCTAATGCAACCGCAGCAATCTGCTAGCAACCAAAGCAATCACAAGCATGCATTTGATGCATCACCCTCTTTTAACCTATTTCTGCTAGCGACAGCCTCTAACTGCCAACAACCACCCAACTGTTTGGTGAAGTTTCCACGAGAGACTGTCTGAGTGTGACTGAGGCCTCCTTTTTCATTTTATGACGCATGGTTTCAGAAATGTTAAAAATCCCAACAAAATGTGTAATTAAACTTTAGTTCAACAACAAAAGCTGATTCCCCGCAGGATTCGTGCTGATGGTTAGTTCATCTCTCTTTTAAAACAAAGTTTATCTCAAATGCATGTGTCTCCCAAAAAACACGATGTCATGGAGCAGTAAGTTAACAATAGAAAAGTGTAAATATAGGAGGTTTTTTTAAGGTTTCTATACACTTGGCTTCAGGCAGTTTGAGAAAAATCGGACTTTCATGTGAATCTGACAGTTATTGAGTAAAAAACATTTCAAAGGGAAACAGGAAGTCCTCTGCTCCCTCAGGCTGAGGATCGCTGGACTCAGTTACTTTTCATCTGCACTGCAAACATTTGTAAAAAGGTGAATGGAGCACGGAGAAGGTTACGCACACATTTCAAGATAATGTACTTTTATTTATATGTTACAAGGCTGACGATGAGTTTATGCCCTTGTTCTAAATCTGCATTAATATATACGCACGGATCAGGCGTGACATAATGAGCACTGATAGGGGAAGTGAATACATCATTTATCTCTTCATCATAGCACCTGTTAGTGGGTGGGAGACATTGGGGAGCAGGTGAGCTTTCTGTCCACAAAGCTGATGTGTTAGAAACAGGAAAAGGGGAAAGTGTGAGGATCTGAGCGATTTGACCAAACTGTGATGGATAGATGGGTCAGAGCGTCGAAAACCTGCAGCACCTGTGGGGCGGGCAGAGTGGTCCAAGGAAGGAACGAGTGGTGAGCCAGTGACCAGGTCATGAGTGTCTGAGGATCCACAGAGAAGACTCAGAACATCACAGTGTGTGGGTCTGCATAGCTGCTGACCACACTAGAGGCACGAGAAATGGTCACGTGGGCATCAGAACTGGATTACGGAGCAACAGTAGGCGGTGCCTTAGTCTGATGACTCACGTTTTCCATTACATCACGCGATTGGTCAGGTGCTTGTGCGCCGCTTACCTGGGAAACACCAGGAGGCACTATGGGAAGGAGGCGAGGCAGCGTCAGGAAATGTTTGTGCTCTGAAACCTTGGGTCCTGCCATCCATATGGATCTTTCTTTGGCACGTATCACCAGCTGAGCTTTGTTGCAGACCATGTACACGCTGTCATGGTGACCGCACACCCTGACGGCTGTGGTCTCTTGCAGCACAAAGCAAAGATGGTTCAGGAGCAGTGTTGGTCAAGTTACTTGAAAATCGTAATTAGTTACTCATTACTGATTACTTCTCCAAAAAAGTAATCCTGTTACTTTACTGATTACTTATTTTCAAAAGTAATTAGTTACTTTATTACTTAGTTACTTTTTAAAAACAGGATGCACAACCCGAGTACGTAATGAAGCAGTAGACCTTTCAGCCCAATTCTATTTTTTCTGCATATTTCATCATATAAAATGTAATTAAATTAAAAAATCTCTTTATAAAACTTGTTTTATGAGTTTTAATCTTTTAACTTTTAACTCATTGCATCAAGCAAAAATTAAGTTATATGCAACAGTCTCTGACTGGAAGAAATTAGTTTAACATTTAAACCTTTTCTGCATGTTCCAGCATATAAAATACACTCAATATTCAAATAGATGCAAGTAAAACACAGTAAACAATAAATAAAATCAAAGATTCAGCTGCACTAAGTCCTGTCGCTCTTGTTCAGCAGGAGTGGGGCGGGTGGAGGTTTGCCCGGTGATGCAGCGGTCATGTCAGTGGGGGGATCCAGGGGGTTCTCTGTGAATGTCACATTCCCGTGGCAGCGTGTTCGGATTTGAAGTTTTCATTTTCGCTGTAAAAAGAAGTTTTCAGAGTGCACAGTGGACGCTAGTGTTTTGTCACTCTTTACAGAACCAAACTCAAGTAATGTGAGTACATCCACTCTTTAAACGCTGCACGGTCATACTGTCTCCCGCACTCAAATGATCCATTGTTGATCCGAACACGACCGTTACTGTTGCACGCTCGCACGTCATTGTCTTGAGACACGCTCACAAACAAAATCACGGTTTAGTAACACAGTAAACTAACAGTAATCTAATTACTTTTTTGCAATAATAATCCCTTACTTTACTGGTTACTTGAAAAAAGTAATCAGATTACACGCGTTACTGCCCATCTCTGTTCAGGAATGGTTTGAGGAGAACAAATTCTCCAGATCTCAGCGACAAACAGGTCATGGAGGCCCGACCTCGTAGCTTACAGGACTTTTGCTAAGATCTTGGTGCAGGATACCACAGCGCACCTTCAGGGTTCGAGTGGACTCCATGCCTCGACTGGTCAGGGCTGTTTTGGCAGCAAAAGGAGACCAACACAATATTTGCATAGTTTCAAAAGCTAGCCTCAGTGTTTTCTGCCTCAGAATATTTACGTCTGACTCAAAATGTGGAGAAAATGTGAAAATCTCTGACCGTACAAAGAAAAATACCACTTCACTTGCCACATCATTCTGAATACAGTAAAAATGCAACTTTTAAATGGTACTTTCACTTTGGAGATAACAATCTCTGTTAGACAAGGCAAGATCAAAATGTGAGCAGTTATACATCCTTTCAAGTTTATGCCGCTCCCATACCTACATCGTGCTTGTCATGATCGAGCGCGATCCAAGCTGAACGTGGGACTTTCAACAGTGATGCTGGATTTAATCTTCACAGAAGACGGCGGCCCACTGGAGTCGTTATCTGATGTCGTTTCCTGTTTCATCTAGTTTTCACATTTGCTGACGTCTTCTTCTTCATCATCATTGCGGCGCTATCGTTCCGACGGCATGAGTAATCATATGTGTGAAATTGGTTCGATGTTTGATGGCTTTCTTTGTCTCTGAGTGTAAAACTGGTCGACGTGCAAATAAAAATCAGTGAAGTAAAAGAGACAGGCACTCTTCGGTTTGAACAAAAAGCACTCCCTGGGGCTTTTTGCCAGGCATTAATGAGGCTTTTTATTCCAGACAAAGTAGTCCCAACTGTCTGTTTGTGTTTTTTTTAAGAGTAAGAATCTGCAGACGGTTACTCGAGTCCAAGTCTTTCTGCCTTGGAGAGTAAAGTGGAGAACTTATTTTCAGTCTTCTAAGTCAAAGCCACTATCGTAACCAAGATGCCAAGAGGGGCAACAACTGCTCTTCCGGAAACTTTCCTGTCACTAAAAGTCAATCTTTGACCCCCTAAAAACAGACAAATGAGGACTTTTCGGCTGTTGTGAGAAAGCAGCGGCCACATTCACTCAGCATAAACTTACATTTCCTGCAGCGTCTTTTTAATTTGATCTTCTTCACCCGACCTGCACTCTGAGCTGTGCCAGAGTGCAGATGGGGTCACGCCTCCCATCTTGTTTTGCTGTGTTATCAGCTGAGAGAACCGGTGCCACCCCAGATTAAGGAGCGCTCCTCGCCTTCTTCGGCTTACGCTGCCGAGGCTGCAGAGTGATCTGTGCTGCTGAACAGCTGGAGGCCTGGAAAATGTGCTTCGGCTGGTCGGCTCATTAGACAATTTTCACAGAGCGACGGCAGAGCTCGAGCAACAGATATGCCGCAAGCAAATTTTCATCTTAGTGCGTCATTAAAGCTTTTTGTCCTGCATTAGATTTGCAGAAATTTCCAAACATCTTTCTCTGATAACCAGTGGGACGGGTGATTATGTCATTCAGCTGATCTCATTTCAACAAAGCTGATGGCTCTGAGGACGTTTCAAGGTCAAGTGTTTTGTTTATTTTTCATCCAGAAAGGTCTTTTTGACATAATGTGCCATTGTAGTAGAAGAGCTGTTTCTTCACACAAAGATGATCATTTTTCTCTCCGATTATTGTTCCAATAAAAGCTGGCAGTGAGGCAGTGGCTCTTTTACAAAGCTTGTCAGCTGCACGGACAGGAGTGAAGTCTGAGAAATGCAAAACGGCTTCACGCAAACTACAGAAAATATATTTATTAGTATGAACTGGTGGGTCAGTGAGGCTGGTCTGGTGTGGAAGTTCCCACTGAGGGACAATTTACCTGATTTAAACAGCTCATCAGCCTTTCAGCATACGGCTCACCTGCTCGAACCTGTGAGTCACTGCAGTCATCAGTTTGCATTTGAATGGGGTCAAACTGGCCGTTAACTGTAATAAATTGGCAGGAATCACAAATCTGTGGCCGTCTACATGCACATAAATGAACTGCTTACATTCAGAATCCAGACAGAACCTCATAGATTTGTAATTCAACAATTCCTCCACAATTAGTGACGTAGTTGCTGCAGGACGGCAATTTCACTGCAAAGTTTCATGACAAAATGCTTTGATATAGGAATATAACCACAATACAACCAGTAGGCAACCAGCTCGTTATTGTGAACAGGCAGGTTGGTGTTGAGTTCCGCTCATCACTGCAGACTCACTGCACTTTGCAAACCTTTGCCAGCCTCAAAGTTATTCAGACTTTGATTGTTTGGAGACTGGTTTCCTCCCACTCCAAACTTCTGGGAGACCTGTTGGTCACTGCAGCTGCTTCCAGTCAGCTCAATACAGAGAAATTCACTGTAAGCAGTGGACAACCATCTTAGCTGCAAGGAGGTCGTTGTCCTTTTTTTAGTGACTGAGTCATTATGTTTCTGCATTTGTTTTTTAACTAGATTAGATTAGATTAGATAGAACTTTATTAATCCCTCGGGTGGGTTCCTCTGGGAAATTCGATTTCCAAAAAAGCACAGCACCGACAGAAGTTACAGAGTTACAGAATATTATATATATATATATATATATATATATATATATATATATATATATATATATATATATATATATATATATATATATATAATACACACACACACACACACACACACACACATATATATATAAATACAGAGACAATATAAATAAAATATACGAAGGGGATAAATAGAATAAATAGGAATAAAAATAAAAATACAAGTGAATTGCACATTTCAAGTATTGAGTCTATTGCACTGTTGACTATTTACAAAAGTATTGCACAAAAGGTATTGCACAGTGAGGTGAAGAGGCACTACAGCTTAGTTGTTCCCCCCTCCTTTGTCCTCCTGTTTCCCCTCCCTCTCCCCTCCAGAGAGGAGTTAAACAGTCTGATGGCGTGTGGGACAAAGGAGTTTTTCAGTCTGTTAGTTCTTGTCTTGGGGAGAAGCAACCTGTCACTGAACAGACTCTTCTGGTTGTTTATGGCCGTGTGCAGAGGATGCCCAGCATTGTTCATAATGTCCATCAGTTTCTTTAATGTCCTTTTCTCTGCCACTGTCACCAGAGTGTCCAGCTTCATGCCGACCACAGAGCCAGCCTTCCTGATCAGTTTCTCCAGCCTGGATGAGTCCTTCTTTGCTGTGCTGCTCCCCCAGCACACCACAGCATAGAAAAGTACTCCAGCAACCACCGACTGGTAAAACATCCTCAGGAGTTTCCTGCAGATGTTAAAAGACCTCAGCCTCCTGAGGAAGTACAGTCGGCTTTGGGCTTTTTTATACAGGTGCTCTGTGTTGCATGACCAGTCCAGTTTATTGTCCACCCACAGCCCGAGGTACTTGTACTTGTTGACCACCTCCACCTCCTCCCCCTCTATCTGAACCGGCAGTGGACCTGCTCTGGACCTCCCGAAGTCCACAACCAGTTCCTTAGTCTTTGAGGTGTTGAGTTGCAGGTGGTTTGTGTGACTCCATGCGACAAAGTTCCTCACCAGACTTCTGTACTCCTCTTCCTGATCATCCCAGATACACCCCATGATGGCCGTGTCATCTGCAAACTTCTGAATGTGGCATAATTCAGAGTTGTAGCAGAAGTCAGAGGTGTACAGGGTGAAGAGAAGAGGGGACAGCACAGTTCCCTGTGGTGCTCCTGTGCTGCTGACCACTGTGTCAGACGTGATGTCCTTCAGCCTGACGTACTATGGTCTGTCGGTGAGGTAGTCGGAGATCCAAGCCACCAGGCAGGGGTCCACCTCCATCCTGTTCAGTTTTTCTTGAAGCATACAGGGCCGGATGGTATTAAAGGCACTGGAAAAGTCAAGAAACAGGATCCTGACCGTGCCTTTTCCCCCATCCAGGTGTGAGTGGGCTCTGTGTAGGAGGTACAGGATGGCATCCTCCACTCCGACACCCGCCTTGTATGCAAACTGTAGTGGGTCCTGGGCATGTTGTACCTGTGGTCGGAGGAGGTTGAGGAAGAGCCGCTCTAGAGTCTTCATAAGATGTGACGTCAGTGCCACCGGTCGGAAGTCATTCAGCTCATTGGGCCGGTTCTTTTTGGGGACCGGGACGATGCAGGATGTCTTCCATAGGGCGGGCACTCTCCCCAGTCGCAGACTGAGGTTGAAGACTCGTTGTAGCGGCTCCCCAAGTTCAGCAGCACACGCCTTTAGCATCCTAGGACACACCTTGTCTGGGCCTGCTGCCTTTCTGGAGCGAAGCTTCCTCAGTTGTCTCCTGACCTGATCCACTGTGACACTGGGAGATGTTTGGGAGGAGGGGAGGGGGGGAGATGTCTTGCTGCTGAGAGAGGGATTGGAGGAGGGGGGTGTCATGGTGTCAGGAAGGGGGGGAAGCGAGGGAGGTAGGAGAGTGGGGATTGGACTCTGTAGTGAAGGTGAGGGTGGGGGGGTTGTGGGCTGGTCAAACCTGTTGAAGAAGTTGTTAAGTTCGTTTGCCTTCTCCACAGTCCCCCCCACTGTGCTTTTCTTGGTGTTGTGGCCTGTGATAGCAAACCAGAATACCAGTGATATGAAATCTACCCAAAGGTTGCACCTGGTCAGCTAGTGTGTGTCACTTGACTTATTATTTATTGTGAGCTTGTGCGTACCCTAGTTATCGTTTGTGTCTTGTTGTCCTTGTAATAGTTGGTATTTACTTAGTTGAGTGGTTGTTTAGTAATGAAGAAGTCTTTTCTGTGGCTCTTTGTTTCTGCTCTTGTTTCAGCTGACGTGCAGGTTGCTTTTAGTTGTTTTCCTCTTGTCTTCCTTTCTGTCCAAGTCCTGTCGTTTGTCCTTTGTCTTTCTATATTCCCCGTCTTCCCCGTTCCTCCCCAGTGTCAAGGTAACCCTCGTTCCTCATTTAGTTTTGTCTTCCTGCTTTATTTTGGTAACTTGTGTTGCGTTTCCTTCCCCTGCCTTGTTATGTCTATAGTGTTCAGCTGTGCGTCCCACCTGTTGTCTCTCATCTCGTTATCCTGTGACTGAATATATCGTCTGGTTTCCCTCTGTTCAACCTGTTGTGTTTCCTCTCTGAAAATTCCTAGTGTTTGGAATTCTTGTTCTTGCCCTAGTTATTGTTTGGATATTTGGAGTAGGGGTGGGTTTTTATAATCGATTTATCGATTAAAATCGATTCTGGCTTGGATAACGTAAAATCGATTCATTAAAATCCTGAATCGATTTTTTAATATTAGTTTATTTTGTCTGAAATGCCAGAATCTCAGGTGAAAGATCACAAAATTTCAACAACCACCAAACAGCTAAGACAGTAAATGAGAGCAGGTACACGGCTTCTGCACAAAGACGTAAACACACAGCGCAGACCCGCGGATCAGAATCAGTGAGATGTCGCCTTTCTCAGCTGACGGTCGGGGCTGAAAGCCGACAGCTCGCTGATTCTGATCCGCGGGTCCGCGCTTTGTGTTCACGCCCTTTTTGCGCTGATCACAAAGGCATCTGCTGTGACGCTCACACCTGTGATAAAGTCTTGCGTGTGTCAGCTTCCTTTTTATTGATACAAAAATATGTAAATGTACTGATCTGAATTATAATATTTCTGACTGTCAAAATTTCCCAGTTTCAAATCGAATCGAATCGAATCGAATTAAATCGAATCGATTCAGGACCTTGTGAATCGGAATTGAATCGATTCTAGAAATCAGTGACGATACCCAGCCCTAATTTGGAGTTTTGTGAGTCAGCATTACGTAGCATTTGGCTTCGACTCCTCTCTTCTCGTGTCTCTGGTGGGAGGAACTATAACACACACGAGAACACTGCTCGTTCACACTACAGATAAAAAATGGTAAATGGCCTGCATTTGTATGGCGCTTTTCTAGTCCCTAAGGACCCCAAAGCGCTTTACACTACATTCAGTCATTCACACACCGGTGATGGCAGCTACATTGTAGCCACAGCCACCCTGGGGCGCACTGACAGAGGCGAGGCTGCCGGACACTGGCGCCACCGGGCCCTCTGACCACCACCAGTAGGCAAACACGGGGTTAGTATCTTGCCCAAGGATATTTGGCATGCAGCCAGGAGGCAGCCTGGGATCGAACCACCGACCTTCTGATTAGTGGCTGACCTGCTCTGCCACCTGAGCTACAGCCACCCCTAGTGTGCTCTAGTGTGAACGCTCAAAGCGGCCCGCATGCGCAAAAGAAGACATCACACACAATGCGCTCTGTTTAGACCCAGAGCAACAGTATTGTTTGACTGATGGCCCTTAATATAAAGACTTGTTTCGGACTTTTGCTTTAAGTTATAAAGTTATTTTGTTATTTACATTTGGCCTAATAATGATCCTTATTGCTGTTTTAGAGGAGCGGTGCTTCAAAGGATAGTTGCAGATTTCTGTCAGAATCTGCAGATTATACAGTACAAATAAAATGTTCACGTTTCTCCAACGTTGTCTTCCCAGCAGTTTCACCGGATGGCCAGGAAGCGTTCACGATGTCTTCTCCGGAGCTGATAATTGCCGTCTGTCTTGTGTCAGTGACGTAAAAGACGGATTTAATGCGACTTGACCGTTCACACAGCGGTCGCTTTCTGAAACATCGGATATGTATCGGATTCAGGACCACATACGAAAGTGACCTAGATCGGATTTGAAAATATCGGATTTGTGCCGTTCACACTGTCAGACCATGATCGGATATGGGTATTGGATTTGATGCGCTTTTGCCTGCAGTGTGAACGTAGCCTTAGAAGCAAGGAAGTTGACTTGTTCTCTCTTGGGAACTGGCTGCACCTGAGAGAGGGGCGTGGCCTCTGGTATGAAAGGGTCTGCTTCCCCACACCTGATAAGTGTATGTTTTGGGGTGTTGCTATTTTAAACACTACATAAAACTCCACCCGCAGAAATGAAACTGCAGGAACGCTGTGCACCTCTCGTTGGGACGCTGTGGGAGTACTCAGGCTGCGCTCCTTGTTGAGGTGATTGGACAACAGTATTTTTATCCCTGCAGATCTCCTGTGCACATCAATACTTCCTGACCCATGCAAAACTGCATTTGTTGTAATTAGAAACATAAAAAGGTCCGTCTGTGTTTCGATAGCACAGCGGTCTGTCAGTTGGGTTTGTGCTGATCAAGGGCTTTGTGCAATGCTGGAATTCTCTCCCTCTGTGCGCTCTGAGGTGCCAACATTTTCTTTCTTCGGGCTTTGGACTGAGCGCTTGCTGGCTGCAATCAAAAACCGCTCCATTTTTCTCTCCCACAATGCTCACATGAATCACATGAATACAGTGGTATCACAGTGGTTGTATTCACACGAGGGAACAATGGTCACATTCATGCATGACTAAGTAACAACTAAATGATGCGGAGAGGGTGAACGTCTGTTAAAGGGCATTGTTGTGGCTAATGTTTGATTCAGTCCTTTTATGAGCTGTGAAGGGCATCTTTGTCCTGAATTTCTGACGCTAGTATGTGCATGCACAAAAAGGTCAAAGTCTACAGTTCGGTCTTCTGATCTCAGAAGGCTCATTTCTATTGCTGATTCTCATTTTCTCTTTAATTGGCCTCTTTTAGCATTTTGTTTTGGTTGCAATGAAAAGTTGTGAGCGCTAAATCAAATTGAATTTGCTAATGCTACACCTGCTGGAGGTAATTGAATCTCTAAACTTTGTTTGAAGTATTGAGAAACCTTTAATGAATTGTTGCTCTTAACAGCAGGAGGTCTGCTGTTCAAGCTGTGGATTAATTAGCTGCAGGTGTTCAGCGTAGGAAAGAAAAGCATTCCCTGCTCTGTTACAGAGGAAAGAGCAGCAATTTTATAATTACTGGTGGTTGCTTGGCAGCAAAGCAGTTGGATTAAGCTTAAAAGTATTTTAATGGCCTTTTCGATCACCCTATACTGCCAGGGTATGGATACTTTATTTATCGTTAGGGTAGCTGTGCAGTCGGTTTGGCTGCATAAATGCAAATGTTGGGACTAAAGCCTGATTAATAATCTTACATTGGTGACCATTTTCACAGGCTATGTAGAGCTCAGGGCCTGGCACGACCCACTAGGGTGTAGTCTCCTAATAAGCAAAACAGCATTTCACTACTGTGCAAAACATAGCACAAATACGGACTTGTTGAAGGTTTGTGCTTCTATTGCTGCTGTTTCGTGAAAGCCTCCGTGCACTGGGTGTTCTTTGGCACATGTGCCAGGATGCACCAGGTTTGGGTCACAAGTCAGACAGGTCTCCAGGACTCATCATGTATAAATGCTTTTAAAAGACCCCTCAGTGCCTCATTTACCCACAGTGGGAGGGCATACTTTTTCAGCACTGTTGCAGGATAAATGTTGTTTCATGAACCTGATCAAGTAGATTTGGGTGCTTAAAGTGAACAAAACACTGCAGAGCACAAAACATGACTCATGACTGACAAACATCCAACTTGCTCCACTACCACTCCTCCAACATCCACACTTTGCATGTCTTCAAAAGATGTTTTTTCTCTTGGCACCCAGTAATATCTGCAGCTGGTGCATCAATGCACCAGTGCAGAAGGGCACCTTGGTACAGCTTTGCAATCTTTGGTACCTGACATAACACCAGTATTTAACACCCTGAAATATATATTACATGTTGCTTGATTGAAGAAAGAAAGAGCAGGAAACTAACCAAAGCACAACCAAATGTAAACAGGCTTATCCTCAGTCACTGGCATTTTAGACACTGCCGCCAATTTGGCAGCTATAACAGGTACCCATATGGAAAAGATATAAATCTTATAAAGTTTGTATCTGTCTTGTGTGAAACTTGTATGAAAAGTATATAAGAGTGAAAACAGATATAAGATCCCTTGAAAAATTATATAATGAAACTTGTATGTTTTGGATACTTACTAAAACAATGTATGAAAGTAATGAGAAAGTGGCCACTTTCATGAGTAATCACATATAAGTTTTTACTATTTCTTTTCCATATGGGTAGTCACTGTGAAATGAATAACTAAAGCCCCATTCACATAAGTCTACAGTCAGAGTTTTTTCAGTGCAATGCAATTGTTTTTATAAAGTACTAAATCCCAACAAATGTAGTTTCAAGGTGCTTTATACTGTAAGGTAAAGACCCTAAAGTAATACAAAGAAATCAGAGAAAACCCCGACATCATATGACGCCCTTTGGCGACAGTGTGAAGGAAAAACTCCTTTTAACTGGAAGAAATCTCCAGCAGAGTGGCACGTTTTCAAGCACAACCTCCAGCAACCACATCAACCAGTTGGTGCCAGTTTGCCCAGCAATCAGAACCCTGTGTGTCTGAGGCCTGAAGCATTTGAGCTGAACTAAACTTTTTTGGATGCTTGCTAATGTTTCAGGTCTCTTAAGACTTCAATGCTCTGACTCAGAACCCACACAGCCAGCAAACAATGAATTAAAAAGAACACAAAATTTATATGATGCATCCATTTTCCTCCAGTTGGGGTCACAGGAGCCTAGCTCAGCTACCATGGGGTGGGGGGCGGGGTACACTGTGGACAGTCTGTTGCAGGGCTGTGGTTGATCCATAAGAAAATCTTTACAGCCTGAGACACGATACTGGAAGCTAAGCTGTAATACAAACGAGTTAAGGGATAAAGCTGCCGGTGCGCTGTATTTGTGCTGAAACCCCAACGACGTTAGTCGTCCAAGCAGCTGGACACCACCGTTTATCAAAGTACAATAAAGGAGGAGGAAACAGTTCATTTGGTGGGGTCTATTTTCACATTTGATGCTGTAGCATCTGAGGCAGCAGGATGATTTATGTGGGAGTGAGTGGAAATAGACTACACCGTGTGGGCTCATGGAAATGAAGGAACATGTCTCCCAGTTTAAATAGGATTTTGGCCAACCATGGAGCTCAGCGGCACACAGGAATAAGATATATCAGGTTCTGCACATATATACACACACAGAGACTGCAGTACATCTTGGTTGAGTCTATTTGTCACGGGGTTTCTTTCATAAGAAAGTTAAGCTTAGGCCTGGGCCCTGTATCACAAAGCCAGGCTCTCCTGGGGTCAGCTGCCGCATGCAGCCTTACTCTGGCCATCCAGGCTCACGATCCATCAGCTGCTAACACCAGGCTGGTAATCTGCCGGCTCTATTAACTCTGTTTTTCATTCTAGCCACGAGAATAAGAAGAGTAAAGGCGCAACATGGTGAAAGGTAGATGTAAGTACTAAAAGCACTTGACTAAACATAGAAGCAAAGAAATTATTTCAAGGATTTAAAGTTTGGCCATATAATAAGTGCATGAATGAACAGAAATGCATTTAAAATGCAAGACTTTGATCTGTCAGTATGCATGTATATATATATATATAAAGATAGATAGATAGATATAGATATTTATGTAATAGCAATATAGCTTATCAGGAAAATGCTGAAGTTGCTGTGTTTCCTCTCGGTTTTCTCTTTTCCTTAAACACTAAAATACTGATGCTGTGCAGTATGAAACCATAAGTATACCACATAAAGATGATATACTGTATATTTTATTTAAAATGCTCGCCAGCATAAAGCCAATCACCCTTTTGAATTTAACCATGACCATATCTTTTCTTCTTCAGAAGAAGATTCGATCAAGACAGTAAACTTTTTAATTACAGGCTGATAATTCATTGAGCCCTGCTTCTCTGCTGGGCTGTAAAAGATGGAGAGGGGAGGAGAAGATGGCTATAAAGGGAGAGAAAACAAGTGGGTGATGGTGAGAGTGTGAGACCGCCGGGAGCCGTGAGACTGATGATATCCACCGAGGCTTCCTGCCATGCTGGGATGTAAACAAAGAGACAAAGGGGCCCTTTAATATCATCTGACATTAACATGAGTTTCGTATCAACACTGAATACTGATATGATTTAGAGGCTATACTTTTATATGAGGAATTAGAGTGTACCCCCAGTAACAAAATGAAATCTGATTTCTTGTTGTGTCATAAAAAGTGGCCCATCGCATGAATCTCTTTGTCACTAAAACAAGTTTTTCCCCGGAAACTGCCAATAAACGCATCAAATTCATGTTTCCTGGACAAATACTTCCATGCATGCGATCGCTTGTTGAATTAAAACTTCACAGAGGATTATGGGTCATTTTAGACTTTACACCTTAATTAATTAAATGAACCCATGAGAGACACTGGCCTGCTGAGCAAATGGAAATTAGAAATCAAAGCTACTCAGTAAATGCCTGCTCGAACACGAGTGGTAAGACAAAATGAAGTTCTTCCCAAGTCCATGCTGCAGGCAGCAGCTAGTTAGCATTAGGGACGTCAGAAAACATTCAAAAACTCAAGCACAACCTAACATTTGCTGTATGTCTGTAAGCGATCCATTAAAACTCTTCTTTGACAGTCAAAATGTATTTAATATGCTGCTGAAATGTGCTGCACTGACCTGCTGAGTGTGGCTAACAGCAGCAGCGGTAACACTAGCAGCGCTAACAGTAGCAGTGCTAACAGCAGCAGCGCTAACACCAGCTATCAGTCTTAAAATCCAACAATATTAGAAAATTACTTTAATGCAGAAGGAATCAAGACTACAGCATAAATGTGGTATCAAGTTGTAGGTAAAAAGGAGACCTTTCATATCCTTTGGACAGACACATCTCACACTGATCCTTTTCGCTAACGCCCTTTGAATGATAAGAGTGAAACCGAGGTACACTATACAATTAAAAAGTACAGCTTATCCATCACAAACGCCTGCTTTATTGTCCTTCTGGATACCAATGAGGTTTAAAATTCACAAAGTGTACATCATATTTTATTCAGCAAGACTTTAAACTAGTGATTGAGTCAGGGGAAAAAAAGCCCATCAGAAAAGCGTTTACTGAGGTCACAGAGCAAGGGAGTTGAGGGCTGTTCTCTCATAGACGTCTATTAAACGAGTTGGGAAAATGTTCTGATAACAGCCGACAAAGACAAAGTTAAGCTTGTAGATCATATTCATCATCGCCGCATTTAAACTTACCAACATTAGCTGTATCAGTCCGGAAAGTTGGTGGAGGAGTAAAACTTCCTATCATTTAATGTGCTTTTAAGAACACCCATTCCCTGAGCTATTAGCCTGTCAAGCAAGAAAACATCAGGAAAGTGAAACATTCATCAGTTTGTACAAGAGTGAAACACAACTTTCAAAGTAGCTCTGCTTAAATGGATCTCTTCACTTTGATGCACCTGATGTAGACTTCATTATGCCGTCGGCTCAGTTCAAAGAGAATATTTAGGAAAAACACCGCAAATGCAAATCTTTCTGTCGAACACGAGATCCTGAGATATCGTTCAGTAGATATTTGTTCATGTTGCCAGTGAGGTTTAGAAAGTCCTGTAGTGCCTCCGGTCACCTGTTGTTTATCTTTTCAAAATTAAGTACAAAATCAGAAATGCTCTGAATGCAGCTGAGCAGCAGGAGACATAAAACCAGTTTAACGAAGCAATTCTGGCCACAAAGAGATTTTTTCTTCGTTTGTGAGATTTCACTTTAACAATCCTTTTTCTCATCTGGATGGCAGCTCTATTCTGTTGCGAAGAAAAGCCGACAGGCCTATTAACATGTTACCTCCATCACATTGCAATAAAACATTCAATGCAGAAAAAAAATTCTTTTTAATTTAAAGATCTGTTCTTCTAGACTTCATCTTACGTGTTAAACTTCTTTCTTCCTTCTTACATTTAAGTCAAAACAGACTGACAGCTTTGGCATATCGTACTGTTGAGGAATATGATGAATAAATTCATTTTATTCAGTGTGTTCAACACTACTGACTGGTTTGTAGGCATTAATGTGAACATTAATTTCATTGATTCTGTCAGAAGGGTTGTTTTTCTTCAAGCTGCTTTCACCGGGCGGCTCGTAAAAGCTGAACTTAGTGCCAGTCCCCATGAGCTGACATGCTTTGGCACATACCCTGTTTTCAACCTCAGCAAGCCACTTTGTAACACACCTGCTTTACCAGACGTTATGTTGAAAATCTGTTAAATTGGCAAACCTAATGAAGTGACAGTGCATCTGTGTGTACAGGACTGTGGAAAAGTCTTGAGCCACCCCCATTTCCTGATGTTTTGGTTCCAAGGAGCCAGCCTTTCTTGAGCCTTGAGCAGTTTGTCTGTGTAGGTTTTCGGTCATCCTGGTTATGGTAATCTAAAGAAAGTAAGGAAAGCGACTGCACTGAATGCATTGATCTCTCATCCAAGAGGCTTCTTCAGTTCACAACATTTGAAGAAATCCAGTTGCTTTCTTTCCAGGGTCCTTAGTCTTGAGCTAAAGTTCTCCTGGCTTTCTGAAGGCCTTTTGGACATTGGCTGCTTGGAGGAATTTGGATTTTTGTTTACAAGTGAGGGGAGAGCAAGACTGACAGACAGATTGGTGATGCAGTGATGCAGATTCTGTGTGATGAGAAAGCTGAGTGTAAACGTAAAGCTGCTGATTTACCAGTGAACCCACGTTCCTACCCTCACCTATGGTCACAAGGTTTGCGTAGTGATTACCCATACCTGGATAGAATGGACTGGTTCGTATACCGCACGTTTCCACACAGCACTTGAAGCACCAAATACAACATACCTCATTCATCCATTCACAACCATTCATACAAGCTCTTTTTTCTTCAGTGCTTTCTATCTCACTTTCACACACATTCATACTCCGATGAACACATCAGAGAGCAACTTGGGGTTCAGTATTTGCCAAGGATACTTTGGCATGAAGACTGGAGCATCAACTAACATTTAAACCACCAACCTTCTGTTTAGTACATGACCTGCTGTACCTCGTGAGCTACATCCACAGATTATAGATACAAGCTGAGGAAATTATATTTTTCGAAAGGGTAGCTAAGAGTAGAACCACTGTTCTTGCACATCCAAAGCAGCCAGTTGAGGTGATTCGGGCATCTGTTCAGGATGCATCCTGAACGTCTCCGAGGCAAGGTGTTCAGGGTATCAGGAGGAGGACCCTCCTGGGATGATGCGTCACTGTTCCCCCAAAGGAGCTGGAGGAGGTGGTTGGAGAGAGTGAGGTCTGGGCTTCTCTGCTGAACAAAACACAGATAAGTGCAAGCGATGGAGGGATTATTAGGTAGATTATTAAATTAGCTGGGACTATGTCTGTGAAGGTTCTCAGTCATCCAGGTCATCGTAGTCAAAGGAGCTTGCAAAGAAAAGCGTCTGGACTTCTTTAAGTTACTTGAAGACGTTTCACCTCTCATCCGAGAAGCTTCTTCAGTTCTAAGGTCAAATGGTGGAGAGTCCCAGATATAAACCTAGTGGGAGTATCCCCCCACAGAGGGACAAAAGGACCCCCTGATGATCCTCTAATCGCCTGAGCCAAGGTGTGAAACAGGACAACTGTTTGCCTTTCCTGGACTGCGCTGTGCACATTGAAGAGAACGGCAACCTCAACATCGAAGTTTACCGGAAGCCCACACACACGGACCAGTACCTCCTCTTTGACTCCCATCACCCTTTGGAACACAAACTTGGAGTAATTAGGACCCTACACCACCGGGCAGAACATGTTCCCTCTAAGCCTGAAGGAAAAAAGAAGGAACACACACATGTAAAGGAAGCACTCGAAACGTGTGGCTATCCTAAATGGGCGTTCTTAAAGTCAGCAAAGAGGCACAGAAAAGAAGACCAGACAACAGAGAGGGAGGATAAGAAAGACAGACGCAACAACATTGTCATCCCCTATGTAGCCGGTGTATCAGAGAAACTCAGGAGAGTTTTCTCCAAGCATGACATCCCGGTGCATTTCAGACCCAGCAACACGCTCAGACAGAAACTGGTTCACCCGAAAGACAAAACGCCAAAACACAAACTTAACAATGTGGTGTTTGCTGTACAGTGCAGCGAGGAATGCTCAGACCTCTACATTGGAGAGACCAAACAGCCACTTCACAAGCGCATGGCACAACACAGAAGAGCCACCTCCACAGGACAAGACTCAGCAGTCCATCTGCATCTTAAGGATAAAGGACACTCTTTCGAGGATGCCAATGTTCACATTTTGGACAGAGAGGACAGATGGTTTGAAAGAGGAGTGAAAGAAGCATCTATGTCCACTGTGAGCGACCATCTTTGAACAGAGGCGGGGTTTACGACACCAACTCTCTGCCATCTATAATCCAGTTTTGAGATCCCTTCCCAGACGCCTTAACGCCCACTCACATCCTGGGCCATCTGACCTCAGGAATTCGCATGATAAGGTGGGGCCAGGTTTCACAATGAACACACCCGAAACTCTGGCTGATTGGGACCCACACCCAGTTTCACACCTTGGCTCAGGCAATTAGAGGATCATCAGGGGGTCCTTTGGTCCCTCTGTGGGGGATACTCCCACTAGGTTTATATCTGGGACTCTCCACCATTTGACCTTAGAACTGAAGAAGCTTCTCGGATGAGAGGTGAAACGTCTTCAAGCAACTTAAAGAAGTCCAGACGCTTTTCTTTTCAAGCTCCTTTGACTAGCTGGGACTATGTGGAATATTTATTTCCATATAGTGGAATTAAACCTTTGGCTCTTTTTTTTAATTGCAGAAACTTTGGCTTGTCAAGACAAAAAAAGCTGCTATATGTTGACAAGTTAAACTGTTTAGCTTCATTAGTATGTTTATACACTTACTTCCCAGCAAATATAGGTCCGTCTTCATCTGGAGTGAATGTCTAATAACTGAATATACCTGTGATGCTGTGCAGGGCCTTTAGGTTAATGTGTCCATAATGGCCTCAGACTTGATCCAATTTCAGGGTTTTTTTTTCATTTTCAGATGAAAAATTCATTTTTATTGCTTTTTCACAAATAGTGTTTTTGACTGTTATTGCTCAATTCCCGACTCTCTCTCTCTCTCTCTCTGTGTGTGTGTGTGTGTGTGTGTGTGTGTGTGTGTGTGTGTGTGTGTGTGTGTGTGTGTGTGTGTGTGTGTGCACAACATTGTGTAAGCATGCACATGTCTTTGTGTGCGCTGTCAGTGCCTCAAACTGACAGCTGAACTAACCACCCGGCATTAATGAGTTCACACACACACATTAGATAGAGGGGGGAAAATAACAAAAGAAAACACCCTTCACGCCATAATTTGTTTTCCTGTGTCGCCTCCTGACACCGTGAAGATTGAGGCAGAATATTAGCAAGAAATTATGTCAAATTTAGAAAAGTTGTTTTGCCCACGCCAGGCGTCGGGACTGACAGACGAGGACGAGATGTACGAGTGTTTATCAGCTGCCATCGGGAAGCTCCCAAGGGGCTGTGAGGCAGACGGCCATGTTTGTGTTGGAGAGAAGAATCTTCTGGAATAGAACAGACAGAGAATCAGGAGGGAGGAGAAGAGACAATCTGCTGCTGAAATCAGACAGAGCATGGATGGATGGATGATGGAGGGGTTATTAAACTGATTATTTATGAATGAATGAATGAATGAATGAATGATAAGAGGGACAGATGCAAGGAAAGTGAGACAGGAATGCATTAAGTGAAGCTGACGATCTCAGTGATTTCAATGGGATGAATAAACCACCTTCTTGTCCTCCCTCATCCACCCAGTCTCTCTCTTCTGTAATAAGTGTGAGGTGGTATTGAAAAGATGCCCACATTCAGAAAAAATAACAAGAGCAAACCAGCAGACTCATGATGAGTTCAGCTATACTGAAAGCTGTGTATATTTATTCTGGGACTCTATTAGAGTAGCTTTGCATGAGTCACAGTTCAAAATAATCCTTAGCTATCTCAGTGATGCAGTCCCACAGTTCATTCTCCATCTGGAACAAGCTGCTTTAGCCCCGCCCTATTGGCTGCCCTATCTTTTCTTAGAGCAGGAGGGTGGAGCTTCTGCTGCTGAGATGACCATATTAGGAATATTTGCTGTTTATGACATCATGCAGATCCATGACTAGAAAAAAACTGTCTGAAAAAAAGCATTTCAAGTTATGACAGGTTAGGTGTCTGTTTTGATCAGCTTACTATTCCAGTGTTTACATTCTTGAATTCCTGGGAATTAAGGTTTAGCTCTTACCTTAAGTTTAATACCTATTGGCATGTTTTTAGTTCGCTCAGTGTTCCCTGTGTCTTGTCTTGTAGCTTCTGTATCTGCACATTTTGTGAGAGTTATGTAACCAGTATTAGTTGTATTTTTTGTTCCTGTTTTACTTTGAAGGTTATTTTTCTTTCATGCTTTGCATTAGTTGAATGAACCTATGTTTCATTCCACTCTTTTAGTTACCGAGTTAGTCCTCAGTGTGGATACAGTGCTGTGCGTCTTGAGCAAACCCTCCTTATATTTTGCTTTATATTGGCTCCAAGGAGCCAGACTTTAACTCTTGGTCTGGATTCAATAGTTCCCCAGACTTCCTGAAGCTCTTTTTCACAGTATTGTGTTTAGTCCTGTTCTCTCCTCCTCATTTTGTCCTGGTAGTTTCTTTGCATGATTTTTGTTTTCTACTGGATTTTTCTCACATTCAGGCTTGGTTTAGATTTTTTTTTTTTTGTTTGTTTGTTTGTTTTTGCGCTCGGCTTATTACCAGCCTAAATGAATTTAGCTTTTTCCTTCTTTTATGTCTGCATTTCCACCTCTGACATCTCACAACAATATCTACAGTCACTCAAAACTGTATTCTTTAAATTCGCTTCACTTTGGCCTTTAATATAATTAAATCCAGTCATTCTCATCAATAAGCTGCTGAACATGGTACAGACGGCCCTGTGAATATGTCCTTTATCTCAACACAAACTACTTTAAAACCCAGCTCAATCATCATTCTCAAATATACAGATGACACAACTGGATTAACAACCAAAGCGATAAAAAGAGGTGGAAGCTAGAGAAGCCCCTTGGTGCCTTGAAAGCAACCTCCAGCTCAATACATGGAAACACAAGAGACTGTTATTGATTTAAGGCATCGCTAACCCCTCAAATACCCTGTACACATCTTCAAAGAATCTATAACATCATCATGAAATGTCATGGCACCCACATTAGCAATATGACTCATTAATAATGACCACGCTACCAGAAAACATGTAAAATATAAAGTAAAATTAGGGCTTAAATTAAAGTCACCACTGAGATATGCTATTATTATTATTATTATTATTATTATTATTATTATTATTATTATTATTATCATTATTATCATTATTATCATTATTATTATTTTAATATCTATGGCCTTAGTCAAAGGAGCTTGAAAAGAAAAGCGTCTGGACTTCTTTAAGTTGCTTGAAGACGTTTCACCTCTCATCCGAGAAGCTTCTTCAGTTCTAAGGTCAAATGGTGGAGAGTCCCAGATATAAACCTAGTGGGAGTGACCCCCCACAGAGGGACAAAGGGACCCCCTGATGATCCTCTAATCGCCCGAGCCAAGGTGGGAAACTGGGTGTGGGTCCCAATCAGCCAGAGTTTCGGGTGAGCTCATTGTGAAACCTGGCCCCACCTTATCATGCGAATTCCTGAGGTCAGATGGTCCAGGATGTGAGTGGGCGTTAAGGCGTCTGGGGAGGGATCTCAAAACTGGATTATAGATGGCAGAGAGTTGGTGTCGTAAACCCCCGCCTCTGTTCAAAGATGGTCGCTCACAGTGGACATAGATGCTTCTTTCACTCCTCTTTCAAACCATCTGTCCTCTCTGTCCAAAATGTGAACATTGGCATCCTCGAAAGAGTGATCTTTATCCTTAAGATGCAGATGGACTGCTGAGTCTTGTCCTGTGGAGGTGGCTCTTCTGTGTTGTGCCATGCGCTTGTGAAGTGGCTGTTTGGTCTCTCCAATGTAGAGGTCTGGGCATTCCTCGCTGCACTGTACAGCATACACCACATTGTTAAGTTTGTGTTTTGGCATTTTGTCTTTCGGGTGAACCAGTTTCTGTCTGAGCGTGTTGCTGGGTCTGAAATGCACCGGGATGTCATGCTTGGAGAAAACTCTCCTGAGTTTCTCTGATACACTGGCTACATAGGGGATGACAATGTTGTTGCGTCTGTCCTTCTTATCCTCCCTCGCTGGTGTCTGGTCTTCTTTTCTGTGCGTCTTTGCTGACCTTAAGAACGCCCATTTAGGATAGCCGCACGTTTCGAGTGCTTCCTTTACATGTGTGTGTCCGTGTGTGTGGGCTTTCGGTAAACTTCGATGTTGAGGTTGCCGTTTTCTTCAATGTGCACAGCGCAGTCCAGGAAAGGCAAACAGTCGTCCTTTGTGTCTTCCCTGGTGAACTTGATGTTTTTATCCACAGCGTTAATGTGCGCAGTGAAGGATTCCACTTCTTGTGTCTTGATTTTGACCCAGGTGTTGTCTACACATCTGTACCAGTGGCTGGGTACTCTTCCTTTGAAAGAGCCAAGAGCCTTCCTTTCCACTTCCTCCATGTAAAGGTTGGCTACAATAGGTGACACGGGGGAGCCCATGGCACAGCCATGTTTTTGTCTGTAAAAGCCTTCGTTGTACTTGACATATGTAGTGGTGAGGCAGAGGTCTAACAGTGTGCAGATCTGATCGGGTGTGAAGTTGGTCCTGTCCTCCAAGGAGCTGTCTTCTTGTAGTCGTTTTCTGACAGTCTCCACGGCCTCCGTGGTGGGTATGCAAGTGAAGAGAGAGACTACATCAAAGGACACCATGGTTTCATCTGGATCCAGGGTAAGTTTCTGGACCTTGTCGGTGAAGTCGGTGGAGTTCTTGATGTGGTGGTCTTCAAGCAACTTAAAGAAGTCCAGACGCTTTTCTTTGCAAGCTCCTTTGACTACGATGACCTGGATGACTGAGAAACTTCACAGACATCTATGGCCTTAGCTTATCCAAAGTAATTTCTCCAGGTATATCTGGAGATGCAGATCATTCTGAAACCAGGAATTTGATTAATGAGTAGAATGATGGGAACTTTGAGCCTTGGGAGACGTCTGCAGTCTTGGACAGCTCGGGTTTGATGTAGCAATGATTCTTGACTCTTCTCTCTAACGCTGATGCAGATTTAAATGGTGTACTTAAATCTCCCGTCTCAATCTTGCAAATATCAACTGTGAATTTTGCTTTGTAGCATCTGTGAATGCTACATTGGATTAAGCTTATCCAACATGTTTGACCGATTGCAGATTTCACTGACCTTGGCAGTGTGTGTGTTTTGAAATGATTCTGATTCTTATTCTGTAACTCTCCTTATCCTTATCACCAGGCTGCAGTTAGATAACAAAGAGTCACTGACACCAACGTATTTAAGGCTATTGTGAAAGTTCTCAAGTGCAACTCCAATCTAATTGATGCAACAGAAATGAAGCACAACAGATGCTGCATCCATTTTAATCCCAGTAGTACCAGACAGACTCTTCAGGCCGTGCATTTTTATAACAGACACAGGCCCATCGTAGGGACCTGCAGGAAGAAAAGGTTTGTGAATGGTCACAGTGTTTTGGCTCACGGGTGTGTAGAGGACTTTGTCTTGGTTCCATGACTGCAGCCTGAAGAAGTGAGCATCAGTGAGCCAAGAAAAAGCAACAACTGCGAAACAAAGGGTCTGCGTGGGTCTCCAAAGAGACATTAATAACAGCCAGCTATCAGTGAACACAAACTGGAGGGCTGGTGATTAATAAATGAACTCATCCCCCCTGAAAACAGCTGAGCCATCAGTGACACACAATGCTTACCCAGCATTCATCAGCACGATGATTTAAAGACATCTGCAGGCTGTGGAGTCATCTGCTCTAAAACTCTAAAACTAAAAAGAAGAAAAAGTACGGCACATAAAAACCTTTTTTTCAAAGTTTTCATCTATTTTTTTCCCAGGGCATACAGTTTGAAACCTTTTTTTGAAAACTACCAACAATATGAATGATTTAGAGCAGCGGTCTCCAACCTTTTTTGCGCCACGGACCGGTTCATGCCCGACAATATTTTCACGGACCGGCCTTTAAGGTGTCGCGGATAAATACAACAAAATAAAACTAGTACCGATACCGAAAAAAAGAAGATTTATTCATAACACAGTTAACGTTAACGAGTTAACGATAAAAACGATAACAAAATAACGCTGAAAACCGATAAAAACCTTGAAAACCATACATTTCACAACTGAGCCTCAACTCTTGCGGCCCGGTACCAAATGACTCACGGACCGGTACCGGTCCGAGGCCCGGGGGTTGGGGACCGCTGATTTAGAGAATCTGGAGGATAATAGAAATATAAAAAAGCAAAAAAAAAGTAAATATTAAATAAAAAATTAACTGTTACAATTAGAAATTACTTTAATAACGTTTGTATAAACAGAATAATAATCTAAAGTAATTAGTTTCTGGACGTTTTAATGTATAATAAAAAGAATAATTAAAATAACTTCTAAATGAACTATTAGTGAATGAATAGGACCAAAGAAGACCAAGTTGACCAAGACTGTGGCACAACTGTCAGTTACACAGTAAACAATAAAATAATATATACTAAGATGGTATTGAACATGTATAAGAACATTAATTTAAAAAAACATTTTTTAAAGTTAAAATATAACATGATGTTGCTCGGCTGTTGCATTGCATCGTATGTATTATGTAGGTACAGTATTAAGATGTGCATGATGGAACAATTATTAGATCAAATATTATTTTAGGGTTTCATCCTGGTCCAGGGTGTTGCTAAAAAACATTGTTGCTTCTGTGCTGGACTAGAGACCAATCAGCAACTCCCTCGCAACCAGCAGGTGGCGAGCATTTACAGACAAGTCACAATCTTCCATATGGATTACAGGCGGTTGCCGCAACCAGAGCAATCACAAGGTTGTTTTTTGGTGCGGCAAATATACCTCTGTGACCACCTAACGACTGAAAGAAACCTTTGGGAACCAATCTCCAACTGGTTAGGGAATATTGCATTTTTAGTAGCAACCAATGGTTGCCTGGCAGTGACCAACCATTCTCAAGGCTTGTGTGACCAGGCTTTAGCAATAGATTTCACAGCAACTGCCAACAATCTGCAGAAACCACTTCCAACAATTACCCATTGGTGGTTGTTAACCATGTGACCACATAGTACCATATTATTCCAGCACAGCACTTTGGTGTCAGACTGCAGGCTTACTTAGAGTTTACCTACAGTTTCTAGGAACCAGAAGTTTCGTTGTCACTTTTTCACCTCTCTTTTCCTTACAACCAATCAGGTCACGGAAGAGGGCTGCCCCACCTGAGCCTAGTTCTGTTTGAGGTCTCTTCCTTTTAAACTGGATTTCCTCCTCCCGACAGTCACCAAGTGCTGCTCCTAGGGGATCGAATAATCGCAGTGATTCTCTCTCTAATATTGTAAGTTCTTTATTTTACAAAGTGCTTTGTGGAAACTATTGTGAGCTGGCACTGCAGAAATAAAACTGAAGTTAATTAACTTTAATTTTATAAAACATGTGTGCATAAGTACATGGGGTGTTAGCACTGCTGCAGCCAAAAAACACAGAGCTGCCCAGAGAGCAGTTAGAAGATGTATAATCAAGACAGAGGTTGGCTTAACAGCTCAATTAGCAGCCGTAATTAAAACACTTGCTAAAAGACAGATAGCATGGATCTGTCTTCCACTCACACATACACAGTGCAAAATCAACCCACTGCACCCAGGAGCTCACACTGAACAGTGGGGATGATGTACAGACATTACTACTGCAGGCTCTTGCACGCAATGAGGAAATGAAGCTGTTTCATGCATTCAGTAATGACAGAAACCACAGAAAAGCTACTCATGTATGTAATTATTAATCATCACCACCAACAAACCTGACTACCTCAGCTTATATGTGCTGCGGCTGCACTGAGAGTACTTCCTGTCTCCAGAGCAGTTTTATATCCCAGCTCTGTGTAAGCGTATAAAGAAGAAGGGAGTGGAGTAACATTTTTTTAACCTTAAGCCCAATAAGGATTTACCATGTGTATCGTTCTGTTTAGAGCGGCGTGTTTGAGTGCTGCCAAAAAAGATGGCCACTTCTGTAACCTGTCTGTTCTAAACAAAAAGAGAAGCGGCTCCGCTTCCTTTGATATTCCACACTGAAACTCTGAAAATTGTCCTCAGTTGGCTGTGGGTGGTAAGTCACCAGAACCTGGGATGTGATTTCATTACAGCGTAATAATCCTTTACAGCTCGTCCCGTCCCACATGTCTGTCGTCGGCTTGTAACAACAATAAATCGAATCAACGAGAGTGTTCAGCGCTGAGGGAAAACGAGCACCAACAGCCCGTCTGAAGAACACTTTTATTTCTCTTGACACGTTTTCCTTTTTATCTTCATGTTGCTTTATGGCTTCTTTTCCACCATATTTATTTTCTGCTTCCATTTCTAAGACTGTAGAGTTTTCAGAATCTTGATTCGTTGCTGCTTCTGTTTTATTACTTAATGCTTTCTTTTGCATTTTTCTTGCAACCATGCATACGCTGATTACTGGCAGGGGTATGGAAATTTTGTGAGACGCATTTATTATTCATATCATCAGATTTTGTGCTGCACCAACTAACCAAACTAGACAGCAAAGAGCCAGGCTGTCCTTGAGCCCTTCACAGAGGCAAAACAGAACATACCAAAAAGAAGACACTCATGTCATTCTGCTCAAAAAGGCTCCACTCATCCTGACCTTTTCAGGTCTCCCCAAAATGTCGACACGCATGTCTGACTTCCTTCTGGTTTACCATCACACCATTTATATGAGGAGGAATCGCTGAAAGAAGTTGAACATGATTAATTACGACAAATAAATGAATGTTTTTGACGATTAGACTCCGATGACCCATCATGTCAGAACGAAATCCCAGCGTGATAGGATTTAGGACAGGACTCCCTGGAGTCTAGACTCTGGTGGTGGTGAGGCTGAAGTCTGAGACTTGGTTGCAGCTCCAACTGAGGCGTCTGTGAGGAGTTCAAGATGATGTGGTGTTGCATGAATGAGAGTATTAAAGGTAGAATGATGGAGAGCATAGATTTAAACTATGCAAAGTGTAGGCTGATTGGCCCAAATAAGGCAGGTGAGAAGATGATTGGACTAGAGTAATGATGACAGTATTGAGACGCAAGATCTGATATCGTCGTGTTGGTGTTGTTCCTAGATCATCATACTAAATGTTGTTCCAGGATCAACATTGCAAGTGACCAATCAGAATGTTGTGACTTTATACTTTTGCGACTTCGGGAAAAACCGGCGTAAAACCAAAAACTGTACTTAAGCTGCAAGAAACCGCCTCTGTCCGCCGATCAACGGACCCTGACTCTGACCCTAACCCTTTGATAAACGGTAAGCAGAATTGATATTGTCCTTGCAACATTGGGATTTCATAAATGCACGAATGGCTTGGCGCGCAAAAGAATAACGTCACAACAATGTGATTGGTCACTTGCGATGTTGAACCTGGAACAACATTTTCATGATGAACACCAACACGACGATATCAGATCATCCGTATTGAGACATCGTGGGAAAGAGGTAGTGATGTAGAGAACAGAAAAACAGACTAACGCCCAGCAAAGCAGGTAGATGATTGATTACATATCTTCCTTACTGAACTTACAGATAACCTTCAATTCAGGGGGAGTGTAGTTCTAAATTAAAAGAGTATGCTTTATTTTCACATTTAAATCTAAATTTTACATTAAAAACATCTAGTGCAACACCATTTCAATCCCGCATTTCTTAACTAATGGGCATTTAGTCAAGACAAGCAAGGCAAGGAGTACACGCCCAGTGAATTCTTAAAAAAGGTAATAATTAAAATATAAAAAAGTGAAAGCAATCTCTTTCTCCTTACATCTCAAATTACATTCTGTCCCATAAAGACCTCACGCTGGCTGTTTGTTTCATTATCCATCTATCTATTTTCTACAACTTATCCAGGCCAGCGTTACTGGGGCAGCAGCCTAAGCTGTTTGCATCTATCATGCATATTACTGTCATCGCATGGTTGCAGTTGGCTTCTGTATGGAAGCTAGCTTGACTAAACAGTCAGTGCAATCTACTTAGATTGCTTGAATGACCTCATGCACACATTGCTCGAAGGTTGTCCAATAGGTTGGATGTGACACAGCTACTGAACATGAGGGAAAAAGGTATATTCCCCAACTGGTTGGTCAGTGTTTCCTGGAGGTTGTTGGCAGTCAACAGGTGAGCTCAGTTGCAAAGTGGGTGCTTCACCAAAAACTTACTTGTGATTGCTTTGGTTGCAGGCAGGTTGCTGCAATTGCCAATAGTTTGTATAAAAAACACAAACCTGTCTGCAAACATCAAGTAGTGCAGCAGTAGTAAAACTTGAAACTTTCAAGAGTCAGCAAGTAAGATTTTTGCCTCACTACTGCAGCCAACACATTTTAAAAGTTTGCCTGTTATTTCACCACCAATTTCATCCTGTCTTCCTTCTCTCTCCCCAACCAGTCAGATGGCCCCGCCCCTCCCTGAGCCTGGTTCTGCCGGAGGTTTCTTCCTGTTAAAAGGGAGTTTTTCTTTCCCACTGTCGCCAAAGTGCTTGCTCATAGGGGGTCATATGATTGTTGGGTTTTTCTCCGAATGTCTTATTGTAGGGTCTACCTTACAATGTACAGTGCCTTGAGCCAACTGTTGTTGTGATTTGGCGCTGTGTAAATAAAACTGAATTGAATTGAATTTAAACTGAACCATCCAAATGACCAAGCTATCTGGCTCCAGAAGATGGCAACAGGGCTATGTATATATGTTTGACTCTATGGCCCCAGTTGCTATTTTAAGGTAATAATGAATAGAAAAAAGTCCATTTCCCTTCAACTGCTTGCTATAGTTAGCATATTAATGTGTCAATAATTCTCGTCTATGTAAGTCTACAGGATGTTTTAGCTTTGCAAAAGGTTAGCGAGAGCAGTCAGAAAGTGGAACTGACAGGATTAACAAACGGTGCCACAGTGGGAGGAAGAAACAAAGCACAGGTGAAGGGAGCAGAGACGCGGTGAAACGTGCTCTCATAAGCTGCTGCTGAGTCACATCATGCCGCTGGATTAATAATCAGCTCTGGATGGCCTAATTGAGAAATCTCATTGTCTTAAATGAGCGAGGAGCAGCCAGTGGCCAAGGACACTGAAGGAAGAGCAATTTCCTATTTCCTGCAGCAGTGTTTCCATCAGTTATTAAGCTGTATTGATATTTTCCTTCAGCATGCTTTATGGGAGTTTTAAACATTTCAGGGGAATAAAGTGCGAGGAAGCAGCCGTTTAATGCTGTGACTTTGCAACTAGAAAGGTGGAAGCTTGTTTCTCTCAACTTGTTTATGTGGTGGAAGGTGCACTATGTAGCATTTTAAGTGGAGGAGCTTTGTTTATTGGTATTGTGTGACTGGATTGGAAGAAATTGGACATAACCTGACTTTCAGGACTGCCTCTTAGAGTCTGTGGACTAGAAATCCAAATGATGTGGGGTTTATGTTCATTCAGTGTTTCAGGGTGTAATACTTCTGCTCAATAACAATGAGCACCACTAGCTAATGTTAGCTTAGATTGGACTAATCACTAAAATTAACATTAAAGCACAGTTTAACTTTACATAAGGGCAAGAAAATGACAGATCCCAAATGACAGATAATCTTCTAGCCTTCTAGCTGTTACACGGTATAGTTAGCTATTTAGATGAGTTAGAAGGCAAACTGACATTACCCAATAGTCAAATGGGAATGGAGCCAATCTCAGGGTTAAACCTGGAATAAAATAAACAGGGAATATGTTACTTCTTTGGTATTGAGGATCAAAATTTTCTGGATAGGATTATTTAATGCTAGCTTGCGCCTGCTAGCAAGGACAAATGGTTGACTATCCCATGAAGCGAAATGTTTTCTCTATTGGATATGATCAATTAATTCATAAGACCTCTGATGATAACTGGTAAATCAGCTGACCATTTTGAAAGGGCCAAATTCAGGCAGCATTGAGCAACACCAGCTAATGCTAATGCTAGCTTAGAATGCATTAATCATGACTGCTAACAAACAGTCATCTTGCCATAAAACAAAAAAAGAAAACCCGAACCTAATAGCTTAATCTACTAGCTGCTACACTATAGTTGGAAAGCAATCTGTGTTGGAAGAAAACTATGTTTAACTAGTCAAATCTGATACACATATAGTATTTAAGTATAGCAGACACACAGCTGCTAGTCAAGTAACATTAACTAGTCCTCAGTTTTGGATGTGTGACAATCATGGTGACAATTTAAATTTAACCATTAGTGAATCAGTACATTGTAGTCGCATTGCAGTTGTTAGCAAATTATGTATCAAGATTCTGCGTGTCTACTTTTTCAAATTTTACTAGCACTTGGCCAGAAACAAACTACGGGCCACCACACCAAGATGCTCACAAACAAAACAATCACCCGTGCCCTGTTTTTGGTTGGTTGGGTACAAATGTGGGCATCGCAAATAAAAAAACTGAAATTCCAGTCCCAAAGAATAAAGGCACTATAGACTGAGGCCGTAATGCACCGGTGTGTGACAATGTGTTTGGATTCAGCCCTTTGAAGAGTGTCTGTGCTTACACATGTTGGAGTCTAATTATCAAATGGTTTTGATTTGCCAGCTTTGGTGCCCAGACTGGTATTTAAATGTGATTACAGTTTGTTTAATTCAGCCTGAACTAGTGTAGAAAATGTTGCTTTGCAGAATTTGGCTTTGTTTAGAACCACTCGGCATAAACACACAGAGACCCAAGGCATGTACACAAAAGTTACTTCACGAGCAGCTTGTTTGTTGAACTTTTCAGTAATATGAGCCTTAATGGGTTCGCCTCTGCTTTCCAAGTCCTGATGATCACATGTAAACATCCATCCTCATTAAAACAATGTGTTCTGTGTTGATTTCCTGTTGTTAAGTTGAATCTTAACAGCTCTGCATTTCATTTGGAAGAGAAGTGACACCCAAATTTGCGAAGCCGGCAGAGCTGGAACACACTGCTCCCTTTCCACAACAAACTCAAGTAGTAAACACTCAAGAACGTGAATGCAGTCCAAACACATGAAACTCTCAGCAGAAAGAAAGGTTTAGTTGAAAGAAAGGTTTCTCTTGCATAAAAATCTGTCTACAGCAATCTAAATGAAGCGCCTTGAGGCGACTTTTGCTGTGATTTGGCGCTATATAAATAAAATTGAATTGAATTGAATTGAATTCTGTTTATAGCTGAGAAAAGGCTTTAGGTTCACACAGATGCATTCAGTTTGCTCCCAGAATGCACAAGTTTAAGGCTTGAAAAGAAAATGTACAGATGAAAAACTCTTTAAGAGAGTAGCTAGCAGCCAGGTGCTTATAATCAAATATGCTTGATTAATTGATCATCAGTGAGTGTGAGCAGCTCTGATCATTCAGGTGTGTGGGAAACCAGTGGCAAAAGAAATGCTCTTAAAGAAGCGTTAAAGAATTGTTGCTGCCAATCAATCTGAGAATTGTTATCAGGCCATTTCAAAACAAATATTCTACAGAGAGAAAGATTATTCACTAAAGGAAACATTCAAGAGAGTTGTCAATCTACACAGGAGCGGAGCTTCCACCAAAAACCCCCAGAGGACCTCAGACTCTACAGTCTGAGCATGTTAAATGTTATAGCTCAAGACAGCACAGTTAGAAAAAGGAAAGTAAACAAGTATAGCTCTCTTTGAACATCGCAAATAGCATGGATAAGGTGTCCTTGTACATTTCTCTCTGGTACATACTTCGAGTTTTGTATTAGAGTTTAATTATTTGTCTGGGTTTGTGTCACGGCTGCCGAGGCGAGCCGTGTGGATTTAGAAGGAGGACCCAAGATGCAGGCAGTGGATGAGATACCGGTGGTTTTATTTACAGAGGTGTAGTGGCAAACAAACAGTGGGGCATAACAAACAACTAAAGACACCTAAACTGGGAGAACTAAAATAACAGACCTGGGAGCATATGACAACGGATGATGAATAGCAGAGAGACGAGGAACAGGACTCCGTGGAACACAGGGTAACAGACTGACACGGAGGAACACAGACGAACCGGCAACAGGCAGGAGAACACACAGGGCTTAAATACACACACCAGTAATCAGGGGATGAGAGACAGGAGGGCAACACAGCTGGGAGGAATCTGGGCTGACGGGACAGGGGAAACGTAAACTGATCACACTCACATACGACGCGGACCTTCACAATAAAACAGGAAACTCAGATACATGGAACCAGACAAGACATTGAACTAAACAGACAGATTCAGATGCAGACTCAGAGGCAGATCGAAAATATAACACACAGAACTCAAACAATAATAATCATCATCATCATAAACTAGAAAATGATAACTAAAAGCGCTGGGTCACCGACCCAGGACCATGACAGTTTGTTTTCCTTTGATTCGTGTGTCTACATGGTTCCTTAAAAATAGTGGCACAGTCCACAGCGTGGATATGGACATTACTTTTATTTTTATTGCACAAAAGGGTGAGAGCGCGATGGTAAAGTGGAGACTACTCCATGATAGAAACAACTGCATTTTACTGCTAACACGACTCTGAGCAAGCACCTGCACAGAGAGCATGCTAACGCTAATCTAGCCGAGCGCTCAGAGTGATGTTAAAGCTGAGTGAATGCTGAAACCAACCCAGCACCGTGATAAAGTGAGCCATCATTTGCAGTAAGGCCGAACGTCAAAAGGTAACAAACTGGAGCCTGTAGGCTCTGTTTCTACCTGTTCATGTTTCCAAAGTAGAATCACCGTGGCGATCGCTTTAAAGTGTCTTTATGCTGGTTTTAGATTTTGATTTGTGCTGTCGGCTTCACAACAAACAGGGGTAATATCTTGAACATGCACAAACATTTGACCACCACGCAGCGTGTAATTAATTTGCATGAATGTAATGTATTTGAATCGCTGCTCAGAGATGGTTTGACTCTCAAAGAGGAGCTAATGAGAATCGATAAGTGATATCGATAATGGAATAAGAATCGATACATTTTCATCAATTCACATCCGTACTGACAACGTTGGTGTATGCTTCTAATGAGACAACAAATGGTCTCCTGGAGGATTTTCACAAGATCTGGACCAGGACATCACTGAGTTCCTGTCCTATCGCACACGGTCAAGCTCCTTTAGGATTTAGGTCACATTGAGTGTGGGGGCCAGTCAGTGGTTTGATTTCCATCATCCTCCAGGAACTGCTGGAACTGCCTCCATATTATCGCCACATTAGACCAGCCATTGTTATGTACCAGGTGGAACCCAGGACCCACTGCACCACTGTATGGTCTGACACTGGGTCCAAGGATTTCATCTGGATACCTGATGGCAGTCAGGGTGTCTCAACTGCTGAGGTCTGTGTGTCTCTCCATGGATATCTCTCCCAGGGCGATGAGTGACCCACCACCAAACCAGCATCCTCGGGAGAATGCTACAAATGTTCCACATAATAAAAAGCATTAGAGGCTGAGGAAACTGCATAGATCTAAGCTTTTGTCAGGGCGAGCCTGGAGGCCAGTACGTAGATTTGGACCCAAGCGCAGATTCTATCACGGACAGCAGTTATAGGATTTTAACAGAAACTTTATTGTGAAAAACAAGAGTAAGCAATGACATGGGGAAAGAGTGCGTGGCACAGTGATCTCAAGTGTCTAGTTAGGCTTTTTCTGTTGTTGTTGTTGATTTTATGTTTCATACCCATATTAAGCCTTAAATCTCTGAGCTTAAATCTCCCCGGAGCTGTTTACAGTCGAGTGCTCGTGCTCCACAGCTCAGGAACCGAGTGAACTGAAGGCTTTGCTTCAAATTCAGCAGCTATTTATTCAACCTGCTAATGTTTCAACAGCAGCCTTTAGGGCCCACAGTGGACCACAGGGTGTAGTTTTAGTTATTATTCATTGATTCACGTTTTGCTCTAGCTGTGCGTGTGTGTGCTCAATCCATCACCACTGCAAAAACACGCCCTATCTGTTCGATGCTCCTTCCCCTGACCACCAACTGTTTGTTACGAGCAGCTGATGAAAAATGCCGCTCTCCTTCAGCTAAACTTTTTGTGCATGTCTGCCTCTGGTTTGTTTTTGTCTCTGGCAGGTTGCAATTAGTGAGCGCTGTTTGTCAAGCAAGTGGCCGCCAGCGCTGCGGGTGTCCAAAGGGAAAGTGTGCAGGCCATAAAACGTCCATGCTCAGATTGTGTCCATGTGCGGCAGCTGTGTAATCATGTGAAGCCTTTAGAAACTTCAAAGTCTATCATTAATGGCTCTTTGTGGCCCGTATGCACACACACTCCTGTCCAAAGAAATGCTACAAAAGGGGCAATAATCATCCGATTTACAGATCAACACAGACTGATTAGAGCTCGGGGAGCCTGTGTTTGTGTCAGTGGACAAGAAAAATCTATCTTTCATCCTATTGTGATTGAAGTAGTCTGAGAGGTGAGTTAAACTCCTGCACCTCCTTTATGCTCTGTTGTCAGATCTTTAGAAAACTTAGTTTGTAGGAAAAGTGGTTGTAAGGTAGAGAACCTACAATAATTCAGAGAAAACCCCAACAATCAAACGAACCCCTTTGAGCGAGCACTTGGCAACAGTGGAGAGGAAGACTTCCCTTTTAACAGGAAGAAACCTCTGGCAGCACCAGTCTCAGGAAGGGGCAGCCATCCACGGGTTCAGTCACTCATTTTCATTGTGTCGACTGAAAGGTTCTGTTAGTAATCCTAGCTTATTTTCATGAGTATACCTGTGATATGCTAATAAGTTTGACTTGTGCCATACAGTTTCAAAACACCGAGGTTTTAATCTTGCCACAGGACTTTCACGTCCACAGGCTGCCATATTTATTCATGGTACATTGATTAAAGGCATAATTTCGCTAAGTGGCCCACGTTGCAGTAGCAAATCATGACTGAATCCAACACTAGTAGGAGTGCAGTCATTTTTGTGGATGAGAAGTTAAAGCTAACAAAAAGCTCAGTTAGCTGTCAGTTCTGAAAGTGTATTTTTAACAAACCTAATGATCTCTTACAGCGAGACATAACGAAATAAAAACATCAACACATCCTTTACTGCTTGTTAAAGGGGTGCGTCTTACCACCACCGCCGCTCAGACTGGAACTGACTTTCCTTTAAATCGCTTTGATGGACACTCCCGGAGAGTGGTTGGCATCATTATGTTTGTTCAGTTTTACAGCAGCAAAATAAAAAAATGTGTTTCATGTTATCAGTTTTCAGAAGATAAGCTGTGTCTTTGTACCGACACATAGAAGGTGTAAGCGCTCCGTTGAGCGTGAACTTATAACCTAAACAGCTAATTAGAGCCAGAGCCTGCAGTGCTTGTTCCAGTGATATCAAATATGGTTCTCAGGAAGTAAATGCAGCTTTAAATCCACACCTTCACGTGAACAATGTATTAATATGTATTAATGCTAAACTACACCGTCATGCTGCCCAGTGTCCACAAAACATATCAAAATGATCAAAGTAATTGATAGAAATGAGGGAAATCACCAAAGTGCTTATATTAAAATAAACCTTCAAGACAATTATATATTAAGCTTTCGTTTGTTGATTTCTACGGTACCAGAAGTCCCTGCCAGAGAGGGAAACAGCTTTCAATGCCTTGACTAAATAGATATCATGAAAAAAACTTGAAATAACTAGACCTTCTTATTGCAGGGTTACAAATCCCGCTGTCTGAAATGCTGTATGTCAGGAGATAGTCACTCACCTCCTCACATCAAGGACAGATCAATGGTTGAAGAGACAAAAAAGTAACAATGTTTTTCAAATAAATTAAAGAGGGAGAAGTGAAACCCGAAGATGGTAGCATTCGAAAACCTAGCATCTTCCACCTGCACCTGTCATTTCACTACGGGCAATTCATTACACCTGCAGCTCCTTCAGAGCCACACCCTTTACATCCTAGATGCCAAATCTTTGGGTAGTTTGTACCGTAACAACTGTGCTGCAATTCAGATGTGAAGTAGCTTTATTTCTTTTATTATGACACAATACTTCGGCCACAACACTTTGCGCTCTGGTGCAGGAGCCTCTTTGATCTCTGTTTGAGGTGTAATGATGGCACGCTGTCAGGATCACATTGTCATATAGGATTAAGATTTTATTTGTTTCTATTATTCACTCATCCATCAAAATCATTAAATTCAGGTGTTCCAATCCATCAGTTGATGCTGGGATGCACAGAGGTCACCAACTTTCTGCAAAGTCAATCACACAGACCTCCAAACTCACAAACAGTAGTAGTAGACAGAATGGGTTTCCATGGCAGCTGCATCCAAGTCTTACATCACCGGGGGCAACGCAAAGCAGTGTTCTTTGGACTGATGAATCAAGCTTCAGATGGGCGAGTCTGGGTTTGGCGGTTGCCAGGAGAACGGTACAATTTCACGCTGGGAATAGTTTATGGATGACCTCTTTCTGTTCCAACATGACTGCACCCCAGTGCACAAAACATATAAAGACATGGATGAGTGTGCAGGGCCGTCGAGTACTTCCACACCAAACTCAGAGTCCTGACCTCAACCTGACAGAAACCCTTTGGGATGAATTAGAGCGGAGACTGCGAGCCTTCTCGACCAACCTCAGTGTCTGACGTCACAAATGTGCTTCTGGAAGAATGGTGAAAATTCCCATAAACACTCCTAAACCTTGTGGAAAGCTTCCCCATAAGAGTTGAAGCTGTCATAGTAGCAAAACTATGGATTAAGAGTGTGATATCACTCAAGTTCATATGTGTGTGAAGGCACACGAGGAAATACTTTTGACAATATGTAGCACATACTGGGTCACATTGAGCGTCCAAAGCACCTCCTGTGTGCACTCAGCCAACAATGCTTATCTGCTTTAATGTATGTATAATGCATATAAGCCATCACAGCCATGTATTAACAGGGATGATGGAAGGCAGCAGTGGATGTCAAATACAGGAAGGCCTATTAAGCATGCATTAAAATTGCTGATGGTCCACTTGCATGCAATTCATTTCAGCAAGATAGAACAATATCTATGCCAGGAGAGACTCAGAAGGTCATCAGCAAACAGCGCAACAACAGCGGTGCTCATTACTATTCATTGAAACTGGCATGTAAATTGCAAGAAAAAGCGGTGCATGTGAAGCCCCGACTGCCACAAAGCTGCCAAGAGCTAATGAAGAACCTGTGCATCGAGGTGCTGAGGAAACAGACAATGCTGGACTGATGTTTATTAGTTGCTGTGCTCCTACGGCGCCGCAGAAGCTAACCTTAACCTCTGGCATCAGTCTGTTGGCATCAGATGTCCTGGTAAGACCTGTGTATTTGTGTGTGTATGTGTGTAGCATCGAATGGCAATGATTACACCTGTATGAAATGCTGCCAAACTCAGGCACACACTGAAAAGGTCTGAGCAGGTGCAGAAACTTGTAATGTTAAAGCAGACCCTTTGTGCTATCTGCATATTTGTCATGTTTCAAATTGTGGCCTTATGTGAAAAAAATAATTGCCCCCTTGTTAAATCATGAATTTACTTTGATTAACAACATTTTTTTTTTGGAAAGTTGAGCTCTGTTTCACTAACCACACCCGGGCCTGATTACTGGTGGACCTGCTGAATCAAGAAATCGCTTAAATAGAACCCATGTGACAAAATGAAGCAGGCTAGAAGATCTCATAAAAGCAACACATCGTGCCATGAGCTAAAGAAACAGCTGAGAAACAAAGTTACTAACATCTACAAAGACATTTCTTTGAACAACGATGGGAGTCATTATCCACAACTGAAAACGTGGAACATTGTTGAACCTTCCCAGGAGTAGCCAGCCTACCAAAGTGACTCCAAGAGCATATCAACAAATCATCTTCGACAGCGGTCCCCGACCTTTTTTGCGTCACGGACCGGTTTATGTCTGACAATATTTTCACGGACCGGCCTTTAAGGTGTCGCGAATAAATACAACTACATATGTCCACTACCAGTATCAAAAAACAGAAGATTTATTCATAACACATGGGGAAAGACCCAGGGAAACTGAGTTAACAATAAAAACGATTTTTAAAAAAATAACAATAAAAGCTCTAAAAACCATCAATTTACACCCGAGCCTCAACTCTCGCGGCCTGGTACCAAACGACTCCCGGACCGGTACCGGTCTGTGCCCCAGGGGTTGGAAACCGCTGATCTTAGAGGTCACAAAAGAACCCAGAACAGAATCTAAAGAACTGCAGGCCTCACAGTTAAGGTGAGAGTTCACGATTCAACAATAAGAATGAGCAAAAATGACATCTACGGGAGAGTTCAAGAAGAAAACCACCGCTGAGCAAAAATAACACGAAGCATATGCCGACAAACATCTGGAGGATCCCCAACACATCTGGGAAAATATTCTGTGGACAAAAGCTGAATGTTTAGGAAGATTTGAGTCTGGTTACATTTGATGTAAAACTAACAGCATTACACAAAAATAACGTCATCAGAATCAGAATCAGAATACTTTATTGATCCCTGGGGGAAATTATTTTTTGTTACAGTGCTCCATTATAAACCAACATTAAGACAAGACAGACAATACACTAACTAAGAATAGTACAATATATACATATATATACATACATACATACATAAGTCACTCATAAATAAATAGCTGAAAAAGAAACGTGTAGTTGTAGCAGTAAACAGTGTGTTGAGTGGATGCGTTGTACAGGGAGATGGCGACAGGCAGGAAAGATTTCCTGTGTCGTTCAGTGGTGCTTTTCAGTAATCTCAGTCTCTCACTGAACGAGCTCCTGTGACTGACCAGCATGTCATGGAGTGGGTGGGAGGTGTTATCCAACATTGTCTTTATCTTGGACAGCATCCGCCTCTCCGACACCACCTTGAGGGAGTCCAGCTCCATCCCCACAACATTGCTGGCCTTACGGATTAGTTTATCGAGTCTGTTGGCATCTGCGACCCTCAGCCTGCTCCCCCAGCATGCAACAGCATAGAGGATCGCACTGGCCACAACAGACTCATAGAAAATCCTCAGCATTTTCCGGCAGATGTTGAAGGACCTCAGTCGCCTCAAAAAATAGAGACAACTCTGGCCCTTCCTGTAAAGTGCTGTGGTGTTTTTAGCCCAGTCCAGTTTATTGTCAATGTGTACTCCAAGGTATTTATAGTCCTCCACAATGTCAACACTGACCCCCTGGATTGAAACAGGGGTCAAGTGTTTCCTGGTCTTCCTGAAGTCCACGATCAGTTCCTTGGTCTTTGCCACGTTGAGCTGCAGATGATTCTGCTAAGACCACGTGACAAAGGAGTCGACCACAGCCCGGTACTCTGTCTCATCTGTCTCATAACAACAACATCAAAAATGGTGACAGACAGGGACTGCTTTTTGCCCTGAAGCTCAAGATCACTTGAGTTATGTAGTAGAACAATGATCCAGAACACAACAAGTCCACCTCTGAATGGCTAAAACATGGCTTTGGGGTGGTCTTGTTGAAGTCTGGACTTAAATCCAATTCAGATGCTTTGGTCTGACCTTAAAAAAAGCTCTGAATTGAAATTACTCTGCAAAGAAGAGAAGGCCGAAATTCATCCACAGCGATGTGAAAGACTCATCGCCAGTTATCACAAACACTTGATTAAGTTTTTGTCTGTCAAGGATGGCAAACAACCTAAAAATGTGTTTGATAACCTTCAACATGTAAATATGACAAACATTCAAAAAACTAAGAAATCAGGAAGAGGCCAAATGCTTTTTTCCAGTAATGTATGCACGGGCAGGTACTGCAGGTTACACATTCTGTAAACCAATTTTGTAGAACAGAAAACTAAAAGCAGCAGAGAAATGAAGAATCGCTTTAATAAAAATGTAAAACATTTTGCTGCATCTGATAGCAAGCTTAACTTCATTCATGTGAGCCTGAGAGAAGGATTACTTACAGTGATATATCAAATCCAGCAGGTTCAGAGCAGTGGAGTATTAGAAGATGGCTGTTCCCCCCTGATAGAACATCTGAGAGCAGCACAAACGGCTGACATTCGACTTTTCATGTGTACAGAGCCCGAAGCTGTTTGGCACAGGCGTGTGTGCCAAAACTAAGACTATAGAGAGGCCAGAGGAGGTTATGTGTATGTCCACGCCAGAGGACTGATTTATCTACTGATAGCTCAGCGGTGGTAAATGAGAAACTGAGAGGCTGCTGGCAGATCTCAAGGTCCTCTGGCCTCACTGAAGCTTTATCTTTGGCACACTCTCTGCCACGTAAAGCTGCAATATGACGATGGCAGGGATTCATATAACAAGCTGATGAGGTACAGCATGTTGGTGGCGTTCATTTATAGACTCTGCATCTGCTTGCAGGTAATTATCCAAAGAACAGGCTTTTAGTTTTAGTTCAGTGTTTGTCTTGTTTTATTTTGTTCTGCTGTATTACAGTTGCTCTTCCTGTCACCTCGTCATGTGTGATGAAACGCACTTAACTGCACTAATCTGAATAAAATGAAATTTGAATAGTCTGAACGCTAAATGATGGATGTGAAATCCAGAAAGAATACTTACAGTGTGCTAATACAATTTCACATAGCACTAGTTGACAACAATGGTTATCAACTAGTCAACGCGCTTTATATAACTACAACGGTCAAACAGTCCACCACAAGAGACACTTCAGTTTCTTAGATGTACTCTTGGCCTGCGATTTAAGATTTAAGAACTCTGGATGAGCGCTTCAAACCACGCACCAGCATGTTAACGACTGACCCTGTGTTTAGATAGACCGTGTCTGTTTTTTCATGTTTGGTCTGTTTTCAGCATCTTCTTCTTCTACCCGTGATATGAACTTTGAGAACAATTTAACCCTTCCCTGTAGCATTGTATTTATATTAGCCTAGCCATAGTTAGCAACAGGTAGCACATCATTAGCTCAACTAGAACTAGGCCAACTTTACTAATAACACTGTAAATGTTACAGCTATTTAGATTTCCATATTTTTTACACTCACAATTGTAGCCATGGATTCTTTTTTAGTTTAAAGTATTTAAAAGAAAAAGACTGTGGTACAGTGTTACCACCTTTGGATGGACTAACTAGCTAACGCACCGCTAACCTAAGCTAATCTATTTCTCACTGATACCTGGATGCTAAACACTGATCATTTTATTGGATATGAAAGAATATGAAGCACATTTAACTCTGTGTCACCTCAGTGTTTGTTTCCTTTGGAGAACCAAGTGAAACTTAGCACCGGCTAATGACATTAGGCTTAATAAGCTAATCGCAGCTTAACTAATGGATGGTTGAAGTTCACCTGATTCATCTCTAACTATCAGTCTTGTTAGAAGGAAAAGTTTGGAGCATTGAACTTTCCTGAACCCAGACTTGGAGCATGTTATATCCACCATGATGATAATACAGGATATGTTTTCAATTTATCACATCTTTTTACAAAAGACTGTGACGGTGAAAACGATTAGCTCAAGGCTTCAAAAATGGGTCATCGCAAACCAGTAAAAAACGTGGTAGTAGCTTCTGTGGCGGAAATTTGTAAATGGTGGCACCTTTAAACCATTATCTACAGAGTAAAAAAAGCCACAACAAATGCTTACACCTTATGTTTCAGCTTCTCCCAGTTTGCAGTTAGACAGAAAAGGCACAGCCTCTGAGGTTTTGGGTCTTTGGGCAACCAGTATTCTCAAGAGGAGCCAGTGTAACTTAAAGGCATCATAATGGGAAGAGAGATCACACTTTATTAAACTGTACTAAAAGCTGAATGTGGTGATTTTTATTCTTTGAGAAACCTGCTAATATATCAACTGCTACTTTGATAAAAGCTTCTACTCAAAACGGGATGAATAACTTCAATGTTGCTTTGGATCCTGTTAAATTCACAGGGCATCTCTGACCATCTTTTTGTACTCCTCTGATTTTTTTCTCCTATCTTGTTTTCTCCTCGTTTTCCTTTTGTCTCCTTTATTCTTCCTCAATTTTCTTTTTATTCTCCCTCATGTTTCTTTTTCACTTGTGGCTTTTATAGTCCCCCTACATCCCCCGCATACCTTTCAAGGACAATCTACAGGTAAAGATGTGTTTGCTGCAGCAGCGATCCTGACAGCGCCCACTTTTATCCGGAGACTCAACACAACTTCACTTTGAAATCCATCATGTCTGTTCCTATGGGCTCAGCGTGAGGAACATGCGCAGGGGGTTGAAGGCTGCGTGGTGAGTGTAGCTGGTGCTTCGGTGGAATGATGTCATCATGTCTACCTTAATACCCCTGGAAACTGGGATCCACGTCGGACAGAGTTCAGCACAACCATGTCATCCCTCTAACTGGTGAGATTATGTCTGACAATGGAGGAGGTTAGGGCATGTTTCTGTTCTCTCTCTCACACACACACACACTGAGACTCAGGAAAAACTGGGTTGAGCAGCTTTGGGATCAGAATGGATGGATCGTGGCTTCAAGGATCCAGTGTACAGCATGTGTGGATGAAATCACATCAACATGCCAACTTGTTCTTTTATTTTAATCTATGTCCCCTCACATACAGCTCAGAGCTGATAAGGCAGAGTTGCTAATGTGGCCCATATGATCAGAAATAGGCCGTCCTCTGCTGGTCGTATCAGTATCAGTGGTCTAGGGCAGCGATTTCCAAAGTCTGGAATGGGAAGTACCATCCAGGTGCCTCCAGAGCTCATTCAGATCAATGTTAGGATTTGAGTAAAATGGAGTCAGGATTGTTAACTATAACGCAGGACTCAGAGTGACACAGAGTTGCCATTTTAACAAGGTTTATTGTTACACAAGTTAAATATGAACAAAAGGTACAGGACTGCAGGAGATCACAGGAAGAAGACTGTTAATGCAGAAAAAAGCTGAGTCGTAGCTTGCATTGATCTCAGAAAGCTCCAGGAGTTCAGGAGTGGTGGAGGGTGGGCAGGCAGGTGAGCTCTGGCAGGTAAGCAGAGCAAACCAGTCGGCAACTATGTGGCTGATAACGGCTGCTCGTGCTGGTACGTGCTGTAATGAGAAAATCAAGAACAGGTGTGAATCTGGGAGTCCACCTGAGAGTCTGAGTGGGAGGAGATAAAAGGAGAACAAGTAAACATTTAATAATGACACAAAGACGAGACCTATTAGTGCATATTATTATGTTAATAAGCATCTTGTCAGGACATCTTGTTACCTTTAAAGCTTATTATGAGGACCTTAATTTAAAGAATTCCCTCTAACACAACCATACCAAGTGAGGTGACTTAGCATGACAAATAGTTGTGTGGTTAAATTCACCAGCTGTAGAAAAGAGCAACACACAGATGCATCTCTAAGCACTTCAATGGGAAGCCTCCCTTGTGTGCAGTCAATGACAAAGTTCCCAAGTTAAAACGTCTAAATAAACTGCACTGCCGGAGCTGTCCTCGAAGGTGACGGCAGCAGTGGAAAACCCATCGAAGCCGCCAAGGCCTTTAAAACAGCTTTGGGTCAGAGGACAGTAGAAGAAGAGAACAATCAGGAGCATCACAGAGGCAGCAGGAGAGGCGGAAAGACAGCTCTGGATCACGGATGGCAACCAAGACGTGGCCTGATTGCCTCTGGCTACACTGGATAGGCAAGGAGTGTTGAAAGATGCGAAACACCTCGTGACCCCGGGTGATGGTGTGTATTTAAAGGTGTGGACAGTGTAAACATAAGTCCCCCGGAGCGCCAGAAAAAAGAGAGTATGAATTTTTAAACCAGGTGGCAACCTCCAGGGCTGAGGGCTGAAAAATAAAGCCAACATGGACACGAAAAAAATTTCTCTCGTGACCACCGGAGGCCAAAACAGAGTCAATCCCTACAGACTCCCATGTTAAACTTCCGAACTTTTATTTGGGTAAGATGCCACCACTTCGTCCAACTTCCTAAAAGTTTGCTTTCCAAACTGCAGGCGGTAGTGAGGCTCCACCCACTTTTAGCAAAATTCTTCTAATGAGGGGCATCCAATCAGGAGAAAGGTAAAGGGGGTGGAGGTAAAGCAGCTTTTTTCAGACAGAGGATTTAAGTATAAGATGTATAACGATTCAAAATAAGGACCAACTCCTCTAAGTGGACTTTTTGTATAACATTGCACAAGTTTGAGCATATGGGAAACTCCAAAACTGAAATTTAAGGCTGAAAGGAAAGAAAATCTTAGAGCTAACGAGAGGAGCAGATGTTTGAAGAATGTAATATTCAGTCAAGCTTCTTCACAGAACATTTAAATCCATTAATTCAGTTAAAATGCAGCAGATTTACAAATTGAGGGAAATTGTTTTCCATTCCTTGTTTGTAATTTGGGATGACAAGCTGAGTGTTTTTCTACCCCCAAAAAATCTAACCGTGTGCTGCTTTGTTGTCTCAACCGAATAATGTGTTTTGGTAAAGAGGCTCCCGTGAAGCACAGTGCAGCTTCAATCAAAGATGGAAATTGTTGCAGTGACAGATTTTGAGCTAATCAGGCAGCTTCACTACACCTTGATAAGACCTTGTAGGATCTCACCTGGTACATTATCACTGCAGCAGGCTAGCAGTGGTTATCAACTGTGTCAGGGTTAGTATAGGCACAAAAACACAGCTTACAAGCAAAAAACACAAATTAACACCAAATATATTTATTTTAATTACCAAAAAAAAGGGAAAATATTAGAAAATATCAAACAAAACCTCACAAAAACAAAAGAAATGACATGATTAAGAAAAACAACAGAAACAACAACCTACAAAATGAAAATTACAATATTTTACACCAAAGGAAAACAAAAGACAATCTGAGAAAAGATGAAACAAGATGAGAAAAAATAAGTTGACATGAAATTTCACACAAGTAACATAGAAAATCACAGCTTTATAAAAAAAATTAAATGAAATAATTTAAAAACTAATTTAGAAAGCACAACTTGAGCAACGTAGCTCACAGATGTTGAAGTCCAGTCCACGATCTGCCGTCCTGAAACTTTTCCATGTGTCCGTGCTGCAACACACCGGAATAAAATTCGTAGGTTGTTAGCAAGACTACAGAACTTGTCTGCATGCTGAGGTGGCAGTTCAGCCATTTGATTCATGTTACAGCAGCTCATGAGTGAATGAACATGATGCAATAAAAGTACTGTTAGAAGTACTTTATTTTTTAAAGTTACACTTTCATTTAAATTTACTTGAGTAGGGTTACAGGGTTGTCACCTCGGCATCCAGTCAAGTCTTGCTAATGATGTACTAATTTTATTCCTGTGTGTTGCAGCACGAACACATGGAAAAGTTTCAGGATACAGTCCTCGAGGACTGGAGTTCGACGTCCCTGAGTCATAAAAGGAACCAAACTCTCTTACAAAAAATGGAGGCGGGCGCCAGAGTTCATAAAAGCAACATTATCGATAACTAAAGCACACAAGTGTAACTGTTGCAAACAGAACATGACAAAGTCCATGATCGTATCGATACTGACTCTGGTATTGGTGTCAGATAGATGCAAATGCGATGGGATCGATACTTTGTTTTTATCCTCTCACACACTATGAAAACTGTCTGAACCTTTTTGTGTTGACTGTGATGTCTGTTTTATTTACACCCTAAAGCACAGTCGGTGTCAACAGAAGTGGCACATTTACATCCCAGGACTCCAAAAAACAGCTGAAAATACACAAAAAGCTGAAAAGTGTCTTTGGTTGTGTTAAAGAATTGAGTAAAAAACATTTAGTGTTCATTAAAGTCTAATCAGAGTTTGCAAATTCATAATGATTCATCTCACAAATCTGTTTTTGGCCGATAGGTTAAAAGTATTGGTATCAGTATTGGTCCTGTTTAAAGCTGGTATCAGATCAATTATCGCACATGACTAAAACGGATTTCCTCCCAAGCTGTCCAAGCTAAATATAGAATTAATTTCAATAAACATTAATTATTTTTGACACTTTTGGAAATGTTTTTTATCTAATGTTTGTGGTTTGTGTTGTTGTGTTTTGTAAAGGTAAATAACAGTGATGATCAAACGTTCGGAGCGCGGTATGAATTAGCTGATCTCCCATCTGAGATCAACTCTTACAGGCAGCTCAGAAACTTTCTCCCTGGAAGTCCAGTCCTGACCACTTGCATTAAGTTTTGTTTCAGACTGACCCAAATTTAAGGTGGCGGATCAGGAGCAGGGTCTCCGGCTACAGCGTGGAAGAATCTGCAGTTTGCTGAGCTCAGAGGCAGCGAATCAGGTGGGAAACAAAACCATAAACATGCTTGTTTTTTCTTTTTTAACATTCAGTGTTGTGTAAGGTGAGTTCTGCCACAACATCCTGAGATATATGAGGCAGGAAATGATCCACTCTGTGGCTCACAATAAGAAAAAAGTGTCAGTTTGCAGCAGAGCACGTTAAAAACACAGGAAGCTTGTTTTTGCCACACTAGCCCATCTGCACTGTTTGTTAGATTTACCTCCGCATGACTTCGTCCACTTCCCACTTCCTTTGACAGACGGGAGGAAATCCAACCTCCATCTCAAAGGCGTAATTACAAGGAGACATGAGAAGCCAGCTTTAAATCAGGCTTTTCATGTTAGAGACAGAATCACACTGACAAAAGCGTCATGTGGACTCTTATTTTTGTTCCTACTATAACCTGACAGTGGATGTGATGGTTTATGATGGCACTGTTACAGACAGTGTGCTTTGTGCAGCCCTCACTCACACTTTATTTTGGGATATGCAGTCTGTAGCTTCATTCTAAGCGGGCCTCGTATTTTTGGACCATAAACACGACATCGAGTACACTTTTAGGGAAATTGCTCCTGACAGATTGCGGCTCTAGTGACTCACATTTTACAGGCTGATAAACACGACACGTGCAGGATGCCGCAGGAAGTACAGGAAGGTTAAGGCGGTCTGACAAGCTCAACTGTACACATACTGAGCATCACTGTCAACACGGAGTCAGCTGTAATCAGGTGAAAGCAGGAAGCACTGCATGCTAATCAGCATCGGATTCACTCTGCCCGTGTCTCATTCTCCCGCTTTTTCACGTCGGCTCCCTTCATCACAGCTTCTCCTCCTCATCAAATCACGAAGCACATCTGTAGCAAAACAACTGCAATCATGCTGGAAATGAAAGCGACTCCAAAGTTGCACTTTTGCAGTGTTTTTGTAGAAAAATGATTAAAATATGGCTCAGAGTAGCCACTGATGACAGCTTTGCACACTTTTGGAACGGGACCATGACTCGCCTTCAATTTAAAGCCACCATATCCATAAAAAGGCTCCTCACACTGAAGGTGTGCGCACTAAAACTCCAGACCGACAACATTACGGCGATAAAGTTGTGTTTTTGACACTATCTTGGAAGGACAAACGAAACTGAAGGAAATTTTTCAATATATTTATTGAAATGTGGCGGGGGACGTACGGCAGGGGAAAAAAGACCAGCTACACAATTTTCAGCCAGTAGCGGTGGCAGATTACACGTTTTTATCTGTGGAAAATAACGCCGCTCTGTTTTGTCGGGATTCCTCCTGCGCCTCATTATCACGGGCACGGTGTCCTTTGGTGTTGCGGAAGTATTCCTGCTGTGAGATAATGGTCCTGTTTGTTTCAGAGAAATCTGCATTTCATCTACAAGACCTCGGTTTGCATCCCGTTGGGACCTCGGTGTTTTCTTTTCCCACTTATTTTTTAAAATTCACTTCCACTTGTTTGTTTAGTTTAGTCGGGGAAAGGAGTAAAAACAAAACACACCTTCACAGCAGTAACCTTTGGGGACTCGGTGTTGGTGCTGAAAAGAGCTTTATTGAAAGAAACCAGAGAAATCCTATTGTGTTTGGTTTAGGCTCTACTGCTCTACTACTCTACCAAGTAATTAGGGCAAGTATTGCCAACACCAATTTAAATCACCACTGAAGCATTTCTACTTTCCACAATAAAAGACGCCGTTCAGGTGCCGCAGAGAGAGCTGGACGGTGCCAAACCAACAAAAGATTGCTGTTGTTCAAATAAAGTCTCAAACACGTCCCAATCAAACAGCTGTGTGGGTCTGTTTGTGCCACAGCTATAAACAACAGACGTGACAGTCAACTCAAAAAGACAAGTGTCAGCAGTGGCATCACCCGGAGACGCCAAACAGCTGTGTGGGTAAACGAGCCAACCTGAGGTCCTGATAAAAGGACACTAAGCGAGGCGCCGGGATCAGAGCAGGTTGGTGCTGGTGAGTGCACAACCTGCTGTGCTCGCTTTGAAGTCCAGTCCGCACCAATACGCACAGTTTGCTCCCATAAGAATCCAAACTACACGTCGCTGGATCGCAGCGCAGTTAAAAGAGAAGTTAAATAATATTTTAATTTTACTGTAAGTTTCTGAGCTCACACTCAACAATGGAAACAGTAAAATTAACTTGATTCATTTCTCGCATTACTGAAATGAACTTTGGCCCACTCTGGCCACTTCCACATCACAGAGTCACAGCAGCAAAGGCTGGAACATCACACAGTACGCTTCCTTATTAACTGCTTACAGCCTCACCTCAGTGTTTACAGCATGACCTCGGGACAGGAGACAGAGCGAGCGCATTAGCCTGAAGGGAGCCGGAGACCGACTCCGAGTGTACTGTGGTGATTCTGAGATGAGGGTCAGGACCCCGAGCGCCTCTCAGGACGGACACCGGCGGGTCGTTTTTAGAAAAAACCTGTTTTTATGTAATGAGCTCTGATCCCGGGCGCCCCCACTGAGACCCGATTCAAAATGCAAAAGTTTCAGGGGCTAATTTCCATCTCTCAAAAAAAAGGTCCAGGGATGTCCACAAGTCTGAACTGGGTTTCCTTCTGTGGTTTGGAAGCTTGATTTCATCATTATTTCAAGTGGGCACGCTAAAAAGAGTGAACAAAGGAGTTCGGAGATACAGATTCTTATTGGAATAAACTTTAATTTGAGGCGCTGCATGACAAACAGTGTAGACTTTCAGCTTTTTTCAAAGGTTTTTTCAAGAGTATTGAATGAACTGTTCAGGAAATACAGACGTTTTTGTCCACAGTTTCTCACTTTTAGAGGCTCTTCATTCACATTTTGATGGGTTGATGTAAAATCCACTTTGGTGGGTTTAGAGGCAAAATTAGAAAAAGTCGTGTTACGTCGTCTCTCCTCTATTATTTGTCTGTCTCTCTTCCAGATCCATCTACAGTATCTATAATGGTTTCCACACTCTGGGGCATTTTGTTCTTTTTTTTAACGAGCAGAGCGTGGGATTAATGTTTGCCAGCTGGAGGCAAACGGTCGTCCTGGGAGTTACCTGTCAGGACCCTGCAGTGGTTTGGGCCTCTCTGCGGGGCGATGGATGTTACATAACAGCAGGACACGTCACTTTGGAGGAATGTGGGAAATGGGAGGGGGTGTTAGAGGGGGATGGAGGGAGTGGACCGCCTCCGTGTGATACCCAGACATGAGTCACAGGGAGATGAAAATAGGTCAGTAGAAATCAACGTGAAGAAATGCTGCAGTTACACAACGTGCTGTGGCGTGCAGACAATGAGACGGTTGCATGCAAATGAGTTCTGTCCAGTGTGCACGGCTTTCTGTACCTCCTACACAAAACATTCAGTGAATGGATCATCAGCTGACCAATAAGGGATAGCGTCGGCATGCATTCAGCGTGATTAGGCCTAATATGAACAATGTTCTGCTTTAACGCACTACAAACCAATGCTTTCTGTAAACCGTTTGCACCAACATGGCTGCCACTGCTGAAGCCTCTCAGTATTAGCACTCGAAGGAGTTTTATTAGGCAGTGGGAAGTGATTCTAATGATGCACGCCAGCCAAAGCTCACGTCACACTGAGCTGAGCCAAGGTCAGACCGTGCCACGTTCAGAGTTACACCACGTTACACCGCAAGAGCAACATCTCAGACTCTGCAGGCCCGAGTTAGCATGTTAAAGGTTAAAGTTCATGACAGGACAATTAGAATAGGGCTGAACCGTTTTCTTGAAAAAGTTCCACACAGAAAGCCTCGTCTCTTTAAAAGAAACCTGGAAGTACAGTCATGGAACAATGTCATGTGGACGAACGAGACCAAACTGACAGCATCAGCCTGACTTTAAAGGTAAATGCTTGTTTAATGAGAATCTAAGACCTTCTAAAAGTAACTATCAACAGAATGTAACAAAAGTTTTAACTCATTAGCAGCCGCACTGAGTTGGGACAGTTTTAACAGCAGGTGGGCGGGGCCTCTGTTCTTACTGAGGGTTAGCGTGGACTCTACATGCACACTGTCCAGCTTCTTTCTGACTGCTACTGAAACTGGAAAGTTCAACACAAACCGGTAACCAGGAGTGTTTATCTTCAAGATAAAAGTTGCCCCTTTTGAAATATATTGGCTGCAAAGCAGAGCTTTTACTTTGAAAGTGAGTCTTCTCCATTTCTTTGCACCGCACCTTTCCAAGTTTAGTACTACTGGGCTAGTAGTTAGAGTAATTGCGCACAAGCATGACCAACCAAACAACCGTGGCAACCGCGTGATTTGGTCCAGGAGCCACTGCCAACCAGTCGGGGAAAACTCATTCATCCTTGGGAGATGTGTCCCAATATGGTGGACAAATCTCGAGCCGTGTGTGCGTGATGTCACATGAGAAACCTGAGTAGCCAGCTCTGTGTGGCTGAGGTGACCGTATAAGGAACGTCTGACTGTGTTTAGAGCAGTGAAGCCTGAGCTTGCACATGCACTGCCATGTTTAATGTGAACACCAAGAGTAAGAGCATACAAATGAAGAATACTAAAAGCGTGTTTCCTTTGAAAGATTTCATTTTTATCTCATTAGATACAAAAATATGTAGAAAAAGTTCAGGTCCAGTGTGATCGCTCTCGTCGTGGATGACTTCTGCCTCTGACTGGCATCTTTTTCATAAGTCAAGCAGGACGCGATGACAAAAAAAGGAAAAACAAACAGACACGTCTTCATTGGCTCGTCACTGCCATGTGCACCTGTGCTCCTGTTGCCTTCAGACATGCTGAGTGTGAATGCTTCCTGAGCCACAAGGTCAGACAGACGGTGGCAGTGTTCAGACAGCTCACACACTCACACACACTCGCACACACACAAGATGCACGGGCGTCTTCAATTATTCAGGAGTAGACAAAACCCAGAGTCGGTAACTTTTCCGTGTGAAAGAGAAGGCTTCTCTGTCAGCAGGCTCCCTCGGGGACGCAAACCTCTTCACATTCTGACCATTCAGGCTGAGCTTCCTGTTGGAGGGAGCAGCAGTGGTGCTCTGTGAGTGGATGCAAAAAAAAAACCGCCTGCGATATTGCAGCACGACATTTTTAGGTGCCGGACTGAAACAAGCCTGCAGGATTTGACCGACTTTACCATCAGACTCAAACATTCTTCTGCTTTAACACTACAAGTTTTTTTTCTTTGCATCGTCTTTATCATCAAAAGCCCAAAATAGACTCTGTGTCCTCTGATGCTATAAATACAGTTTCTGGGGGTTTTCTCAGAATAAAGAATAAAATTCTGGGTCAGTCTCTGAATTATGAAGCGGTCCTGCCAGGGCACTCTCTGCTGCATATACAAACATTCATCATTATGATCGCCTCACTGAGCCTCGATTTCTGTCAAGATATTTCAGAGTAGGTTGGAATGATCATTAAAATGCTGACGCACTGCAGGTTGTCTCCTCAGATTGAAGCTGCAGGATGAATATTGGGAGGCGAACACTCTGTGCAGCCTGTTCCTTTGTTTTAGGAAGGTACCGTTCCAAAGGGAACTTCCATATAATCCAGGTTTACAGTTGGAACAATTTTCAGAAGAAGTGCTGCAGAGCTGCGACTCGGTTTACTAATAATGGTTAGTTGAATATAATCAGCCATGATTGTAGGGAACAGAAGTAGCAGGATGCTTTTCAGATCCTTGAGTGAGAACTAGAACTCAGGAGGAAAGCCTGTTCGTATTTCCAGGCTGTTTATTCTCAGGTGTCTAACAAATACAAAGGTCACACAGGCCCACAGAGCACCTGGAGACCTTCGTTCGTTAGAGAAGATAGTCGCTGGCAGGCGCTGGATGAACAGGATGCTGCAGCAAAAACCTCCTCGCGATCATAGTCACTGACGGAGTACAAACATCCATGCTGTACCCGCATATCCCTCGGTTTCATTTGAGTAAATCGGGTCGTTCGACTGAAAGTTTTGGAGTGTCACGTTAGAATTTAAATGTTTTTATTTAGATAAAGAAAAACAAAAAAACGGGTAAAACATCTGTAATTTTGCTTCTTCCATGTTTGGCTGATTCCAGATGTGAGAGTCACAATCAGTGAGCATGAGGCCCCTACAGTATACCGCCAACGCTTTTGTGTCAATGTTTTAAGGACTAAATTATTACTTGGGGTGCAGAAAAATTAAAATTGTATTATTTAAAACCTGTAATTATATGTAAACGACTTTAACACTAGAATGTTATTGCAAAAATCAAACTGATCATTGTTTTCCTCTGAACCTCGTACATAATATTTGATACAAAGATTCATTTAATCTTCTGTCTTAGCTTGAACTTGTAGTTTCTACCTTCAGGGTTTTTTGTTCTAAACACATCTATCATTTCTTTTTTGACTTTAAAAAGCGATATTCATGAAAACTTGATGTCTTTACTTTGTTGTTGTTTTTGTTGAGTCTGTTTTTTTCTTCTTTTTTTAAGTTCAAAATAAAAAATCTGTTTTGTTCTATTGTGAAGCTTTAAATAACTGTACAACTTTTCCATGTAGCCATGGCGATGAAGTTATCTTCCATCGTTTTTAATCATCCGTTTTATCCTTTTTAATACCCTTCAGATCTAATTTAGCACCTGGCCCTCTCTGAGCTTAAAGGATCATGTTTCTGATGTCATTGGACAAAAAAAATCCATCAAAACCTTTCAGCATATTGAAATGTAAGCTTTTGGAGAGGAATTGAGACTCCAGATCATCTGAGTGCTACAAAGTAAGATGAAGTGCTGCGGTAAGTTTATAAGAACACTTGTGCCTGGGTGAGGGGGGTTAGAATCCCATTTGAAGCCAGAAGTTGGCATCGTGTTCGGCGTTACAGTCGGCCATACGAGCTGCATTATTTCGGGGTTTAAGCCTTGACTATATCTACCGATAATTCTTTAGCCGCAGTGCTGTGGTCCATCCATCCAATCACCCATCCATGCAATTTCCAGTCTGGATCTTGCTAGTGGAAGCCTCTCTTTCTATAAGCCTTAGCTTTCTATAAGTCGACAAAACACACACAGACTGGATGGTGAAACTCCCACGGCCCTTCCAGAGGTAAACATCTGGTCCATAGCCAGGATGGAGTCCGCACTGCTCCAGGATCCAGGGTTCGACAGGTTGGCTGGAACATGCTTTCCATCACCCTGGAGTAAACTTTTCCCAGGGAAGGTAAGCGTCGTGACACACCTCGATAATTGGAGCACACCCTCCAGTCCTCCTTTTTGAAAAGTTGACCGGCAATTCGACTGTTTCTTCGTTTCATTTTGTCATTTTGTTTTGTTTTGTTGCCTTTTCTAGATTTTAGTCTTCTGGGCCTTGAACGCTTTACGAGTAATCCTTGAAGCAGCTACCAGTGGAAAAACCTAGAAATGATTCAAATGGTCGTCTCTATTGGTCTACGCAGAGGTGTCAAAACTCTTAAGTGCACTAAGGGGGCAGGGGAGATCGTCAAATGTCTTCATGAAAGAGTGAAAACATGTCAGCTCATCAACAGTACCAAAGGATCTGGGTAAGTTTATTCCTGCAATGCTATAATCCTTTAACACATTAATTTCAGGCAGTTTAGTATGTCTTTATTCTGAAAAGACAAAGAGACGTAAAGACGTCCTTCTTCATGATTGATTTTGACTGGTTTGTGGGCAAAGGTGAAAGGGAAAAAGCCGTTTGTCCTTCCAGTTTGGAAGTTTGCGTCTTCCTGATGTGATTTCAGGGGATAAAATGTGTTTAGTATTGATCCTCAGAGCATTATTCCCTCCACTCAGCCCGACGTGGAGAGTGTCAGAGCAGTCGGTTAACCAGTCACATCAAAGTCCGTCAGTCAGTGACTTACTCGCATTGCATTCATGTTCCTAATGTATTTAGAGAATGCATTCATGTGAGAATCCCTTTTAAAAACTAGTTTAAGACTGTCAGAAATCCAAACTGCAATCATGACACACGATTTATTAATAATGCAGAAGAGGAGGAAAATGTGTCTGCTTTTTAAAGCAACTTTTTAATGGATTTCCTGACAATAAAAAGCGGTTTTAACTCTTCAGCCTTGCTGTCAGGGGAAGCTGTCTGATAATATGAAGACTCATTACTTTCTAGCGTTCTGATGTGGGACGTCCTGGAAGTCCGTCAGTGAAATGACATTAAAGCTGAATTTGAGGCGAGATGCATACGTAATATGATTCAGGTGTTAGTGCTGGTTCAGTGGAGCCTAACAAATCCTGTTTAGTCAAATACTCCAGCTCTGCTGATCCAATCACAGTTTACAAACGTCTCTAACAGTGAAAAATGAGGTTGTCGCTTGTGCACTGTGACTCGACAATGATCTTTGCAGCAAAAACACGTAATAGCAGAAAATATTTTGACAAATGCTGACTGATAATTGGTGCTTTTGAGCTTGATTTGTCGGAGACAGACAACCATTTACGACATTTATAACACCATAATCTCAGACATCCTCACACCAAACTTAATAGCAATGAACTGGTCTGCATTGGTGCATCATATCTTTATTCTCTTCCCCCTCCTGCCCCCCCCCCCCCCCTCTTTCTTAAATAGATAACTATCATATCTGATATCATATCTCACAGTACAATAATATTGAATGGGTTGCATTGTTGTATTTTGTCATGTTTGTCAGGTCTTTGTCTGAATTTCTACGAACATTATTGCTAAGGATTGTCTTATTGCATTGGAGTCACACTGGGTTAAATATGTACACTTGGGTTTTAAGGGGTATTTATTATTTTCTTCTTTTTTTGGGGTTGTATGGAAGCCCCAAACGCAATTTCATTGTTCTTGACAATGACAATAAATAAATAAATACTAAATACCAGCTTCAGTTACCACTGCCACCTGCTCCTGGATCAAAGACTTCCAAACCAACCGGATTCAATCAGTCTGAATCGGCCCCCCATCATCACCTACGACTGCACATCAACCACCCAACCAACGTCATTGTAAAGTATTCCATCACTGTGATTGGACTCATCCCTGATTTAAATCAAACAGCGTACAGGTCGGAGAAAGAGAAAATAACCTGAAGCTGAACGTCCACTCCCCTCTCATTATAAGTGGAGAACAGAATCTGTCTCCACCTTCAGGTTTCTGGACACCCACATCACCGTCGATCTCACCTGGACCCAGAACACCATCGCCCTGGTAAAAAAAAAAAAACAGCGGCTGCACGTCCTCTGTGTCCTGAGGATGAACAACCCGGCCCAGAAGCTGCTGCTGGCCTTACAGTGCCTCAGTGGATGTTTGGTACGCAGGGGCCACAACAAGAAGAGTGTGCAGGGGGTAATTAACACTGCCCAAAAAATCATTGTCTCCCTCCTGGGGTGGCAGAGGGTGACAGATTTTTCGGAGACAGACAACCTTTTACAAAATGTAAACATCATAATACAAATCTATCATGCAAAATAAAGGCCCCACCCAGATTCAAACACACTTGAGGCTGTGAGGCGACAGGGTTAAGAACCACACCACCATGCTGCCCGGTAAAGATCCTTCAACACGACTAAGAAATCTCAACAATCAAATGAACCCCTCTGAGCAAGCACCTAATTTCTAGTTTATAGTTTTGGTCACATTTGTTTTATGAAAGCTGAAGATAACTGTAATTCTTGCTCTTTTTCTTACTATCAAGCTGTGGATTAAGTTTTATGCTTAATAGGACTTCAAGACCTCAAAAATTTCCAAAACTATGAGGAACAAACATGCGGACTATGAGGATAATCTGCCAGTCCACCATCTAATGTCTCACCCACAATGCTGAGAAGGTCCTCTATGCAGAAACTTCCCCGAGGACGCAAACCACAACCCAGCACTTACACAAATATTCATATATTTAAAAAGGAGGCAATGATCTCATTATCTCGCCGGGGTGAATGTCTTCACATTGAGCCGGTGTAACTTTTCAAAGAACTAATAAAATCTTAGTCACATAAATGAAAAGTGAAATTCATAAGCACTGTATTGCATAGTTGCTCAGTTTAACACACTCAGGCTGTGCTCTTTGGCCTGGTGTGACCATTAGCTAATATTCTCAAACTTTATATTGGTGATAACTCTGACATTGCAGAATCAGTTCACTGATCCCACTTCCTTTAATTGCATCCTCGTTTCCCACACTCCCTTGCCACTCAGTCTCTTTTTCCTCTAAACCATCATCTGAAGCAGCATCTGTTTCTGATGGAGTCCGATCAGCTGTCGGTCTGCTTTCAGGGCTCAGAGAGTTTGGTTGGAGGAGACTATGTAAGTGAATTCCCTAATTATGCACTGTCCAAATACTAATAAGGACACTGCTGTTTGCTGTTGTCTAAATCCGCATGTGTATTAGAAACCTGACCTTGAATCAGCCAAACCACGGTGGAAATGTGTAGCTCATATACAAGGAGGTCAGGCAGGGCATGAAGGTAAGTTAAGCCACAATCCCAGATCATCAAATGCAGCATAGATTAGAAGGCACAGCTGGAAAATCTCTGCATTGCTCCGTATTTAAGCTGCTGTAGCCTGTCTGCAGTTGTAGCCGCCTCTGCAAGCTGCTTTGAAACCCACGTGTATCCCAAGCTCCTCTCTTTGTGGTGGTGCCTGCTCTGTTCTCATTGGATGTTTTTCCCCACCTCGTGCACATATGTTTATAAGTAGGTGCGTAGAGCAGCTGGGAGATTCCTGACCAGAGTCGTGCTGCCAACTTTAAATGAAAGGAAATAACAATCTTGTTTTGATTACAGATTAAAGGTTACGGTTAATTTATTGTCTCAGATATGAGGAAATTAGTGTTGCAGTTTCCCAAGACGAGATAAGCATTACAATAAAATAATAATGAGCCAGTTTAACTGACAAAGGTACAGATGAATGTTAATAATGGTTGAGCTTACATAAATTCTGTCTGTTCTTCAAGAATACATAAAATGCATACTCAGAGGGAAGCATATGGGAAAGGTCAGCTGAAGGGTAATTTCTATAATCCTACCTGCCGGTTTAAGATTACAAATTTGAGGTCACCGCTCGATGAAGCATGAGCGTGATCCCAAGGCCACCAAACCTCCTGCTGCTTGGCTACACCTCCATAACAGTTATTAATATAATCAACGGGATTACATCACCGAGTTGTGAGTTTGTGTTTTCAGATGGTAAAACAAGAACTCGCTGATTAATTAGTTTGCTTTCTGTTTGTCATTTTCTGACTTCACAAGGAGCAACATCCAGCATCCTTCAGAAGATGGCGTAGCTTATGTTGACCTGAATTATTTAGTAGTCGTTACAAAGGACTCTGTTTGTGTGTTTGCTCTCCATCTGTTCTGTCAACAGTGTGATCTTTGCAGTGTGCAGAACAATAAAACCACTGAACAAATCCCTGTTCAGCCTGAATAAGAAATCAGTTGTTTTCTGATGCATTCTCTAAATACATTAGGAACATCCTTGACTCACGGAGATTTATGGTAAAGGTACTTTTTGTATTTACCTTCTGCAAAGGTTTACTGAAACTTTCACCACCAGGGGGTGGTGTTTTACCTGTGCTGTGCTGAGATGTTTTCATATGTCTGCTGCTTCTTTAACTTGTTGCTAAAGATGTTTTTGCCATTAAATGTTCTTAACGACTTACCTGGTTAATTAAATAAAGGTTACAGTAACTAACTGCCCCATCTTGTGGTGCAAGCTGGTACTTTTAAACACGGGGGTTTACAGTACCTGTGAGGCTGCTTACGACCTTCTGACGTGATCCTGACCCTGAGGTGTGACACCGATCCTGGAAGCCGTCCCTGGCTCAGTCTGTCCCCTGTGTGTAGATGTGAGCAAGACTACCAATCAGCCAATCTCCTGAGAGGAGACGTGAGGCAGGAGGACACTGGTTTGGACTTTTCTTTGACAGCTTACTTTGGCTCTGTGTGAGATGTTGTTTTTGAGGCTGCTGAGAGCTTCCACATCATGCTGCTTTCACCACTGTTCTCAAGGCTTTCTTCTCGGTTTGAACTGAGAACTTTGGCTTTGAAGTAACATTAATTTTGCATGCCGGCCTTTCAGATAGTTTGTCTTGGTTATTATAGACACTGGAGGAATGAGGTCAGTGTATCAAACACTGTAGTTAAACTTATGCTTTGTTGACTGCTGCACAAAACCAGCTGGACTTTGACAGTAAAGTAAAAACATATAGTTTTATTATTTATCAGTTTCATCTTTGTGTTAGCCTTGTCTGTCTTGTTCCCCCAGTTGTGTTGTGTTGTTTTTAACTTGCCATGTCTCGTTATGCCTGATTTATTCCCACTGTTCCTCTTGGCTTTTGTTGCATCAGTTTCGTGTTTCTGTAACTTAACATCCTGAAACGCAGCGCTCTTGTTGTTTTACCAGCTTTTGGTTCACCTTTAAAAAGTTTGTCATGGGTTTGCATTTGAGGTCCTCAGTTTACACGAAATATGTCAAAATAATGCGACCTCACAGACTCCAGTTGCATGTCTGAAGACTTTGAGGAAGTTATTGCCCAACTTGAAGAATGCTCACGGTGTGTGATTAATGCTACTGTGTCCTACAAAAGACTAAAAAGTTGGGGGGGTTTTGACAGCTACTTTAGCTACATGGAAATATGATAGATTTATTACCATATACTAACCTCATAACATCCAGCAGGTCATCACTTAGGTTGCATTTCAGCCAGATGATTAAAAAAATCATATAAAGAAGTAGACATGAACCAAACAGGTTTGTGATGACCTGCTGGATGTTAGGAGGTTACAGTAGTTGATTCTAGCATATGTTGAGACTGAATTCACTGAGCAGATAAGTGGACTATCCACAGCAGAGTTAATTGTGTCACCACCCAACACTCTTTCTTCCATGTGGAAAAACAACACGTTCTCATCCCAAGACGTAACACACAATGCCAATCTCTTTATAAGACCGGGGAAACCTGCAGTCAGCTGAGACTGAAGAAGTCACTTTGATGAGTGACGAAACGTTTCTCCCACTGAAAAGGTTACGTCCAGATGAACAGAATCAACTTTTGCGGATTTACTTATCTGGATGACTGAGCATGCATCAAGAGTTGAGTACACGGTATCCAACTACTATGTTATGGATTCCCATGCATGCTTTTTCATTGCTCTTCCGATTTATTTTGCCTTGTGATGATGGTCAAACCAACAATAAGTGATCAGCAAAGATCCGCTCTAACATCGGAAACATTGCTGTGCGAAGCCTCCCTCACGGTTTGCTCTGTGTACGTATTCCTGCTCGTCTACCACCTTTAATTTATAATTCTGAATCTCTTGATCAGATCAGGACTTTAAATCACTGCTGAGCGTGTTTTTAATGTTTTGTTTTACCTGTGCTGGAAAGCTTAGCGCCGCTCATCAGTGTGTCCTTGATCACCGGAGCCTGCCTGAGGTTTTCATCCTTTTCTCCACACTCAAACACTACAACAGATTCTCGAGGTACCGAATCGCTCCCCTTCAGCTGGACGCTGCGTGCTCAGACATCTGATGAACCGAGGCCATGATTGGTTGTTACACTTAGCTGCTGGTACTTTTGATCTGTGGCTTTGAGGTCATGTGATGAAAGAAATTTATATTGGTGCAGAGCGCTGCTGGGATCAAACAGCGAGCCGAGCCGAGCTCAGGTACAGCCTCCCACGGGTCAAATTTATCTGTAATCGATATTTTGGGAACCAACAGGCTCATTTTAGAGAAGCTACAGGTGTTCCTGTACAGATGCTTTGTCTTTACATGAAGGTGAAGCCTCATCAATGACATTCCCGCACAAAGAACTACAAGCATATTCTCCCAAATTTAATCCTCTGGGGTCTGGCTTTTCATTTCACTGCTGCCTCAGACCTCTAACTATACGAAGCATGAATACACTCAGATACAAGCACGTAACTGATTTCATTTTTAACCCAGGCTGGACTCTCTGATTGTGTGTGCTGCCTTAATGCTATGCAGTGATAAAAAGGTAAAGGGTAGTTCAGACTTGTTGTAGCCCAAGGCCTCAGGTAAGAAGCGAGGCAATCAATCGAGAGAAGCAAGGTGCACATAAAAGATCATCCCTGAAGGGAAATTAATAATGGACCCCCTGACAGATTTTAACAACCAGCATCGTTTTATACCCACTGCTGGACTCGCTCTCTCTTTTTACAGTCGCTGTAGTCCACAATCAATCCACATGGTGATAATAATAGTTGAAAAGCAGTTCTGATACAATTTTAAAAACACAATATTGAATTTGCAGGATTATTAAAGTAATTCATCTAAAATAGATCTAATAAAAGAACCATGGAGCTAATGTTTTGATGGTTTTCAGAATCATCAGAATCAGAATCAGAATACTTTATTGATCCCTGGGGGAAATTATTTTTTGTTACAGTGCTCCATTTTAAACCAACATTAAGACAAGACAGACAATACACTAACTAAGAATAGTACAATATATACATATATATACATACATACATACATAAGTCACTCATAAATAAATAGTTGGAAAAGAAACATGTGTAGTTGTAGCAGCAAACAGTGTGTTAAGTGGATGCGTTGTACAGGGAGATGGCCACAGGCAGGAATGATTTCCTGTGTCGTTCAGTGGTGCTTTTCGGTAATTTTTCGGTTTTATGCTGCGTTTTACTGTTTTGGCTCAAGTATCAACTTTTCTAAATTTAACAAGCTCTGAAACAACAGCTGTGCATTAGCTTAGCATAGAGACTGTATATAAAAGATGGTGGTAGTCCCCAACACATCATGGTGTGACCTCACTGCTTGCAAAATAGCATTTTTAAATCAGTTTATGTGGTATCTCTATGTTGCCTTGTACCTTTTTGTTTTTACAAATCGCAGTGATTTTGTCCTGGGGCATCACATCTTGTGATTTTATATATTTAGTGTATTTTGGGATGTGGATTTTTTTATGGTTGTTTTTAAATTGTTTGGATGATTTCCTGAGAGCCTGGCTGCCAGCCAAGTTTCCCAGAAGAGACAATAAAATGAATCACCTGAACTGAGTGCTAAGTTATCAGCTAATGCTAGCTAGCTTGGTTAGCGAGCTGGATCCATCGACTGTACGGGTGAAACACAGAGACTGAAGGAGGAACTTCTCAGACGGTCTGTGGACTACAATATTCAAATATTGTTGTCTGTTACAGTATTGTTGTCTGTTACATGAAAACACTCAAAGTGTTTTCATGTTATACAAGATTCAACTCCACTTAGCATAGGTGAAACCTAGCATCTGTAGCTGCTAATTCTAAACACCTGCACACCCCAAACTGCAACATCCAAATAAAGGAGTCATTTTTTAAAAAAGCTTAAGGAGTCGAGCATAAATGCGGTCAGACTCCTCCTTTCCTGTGTCCTTATAAACTTTCTTTCCCACTTTGCCTCGACCTCATGACTTTTTCTATCACGGTCAGTGTAAGTGAGGAAAAGCTAGTAGGAGGTTATTTAAAGATATTCTGAGTTTATCTTTAAATCTAAAGCCCCGTCTGTACTTTGAAGCAAGAGGGAGACTTCTTGTTTTACACTTTTATGTCAGGGTCAAGATACCATCAGCGCTGAGATTCATCACAAACCTGAAACCTTTACTCACCGTTCTACATTCACCTCCTCCTCTACTTGGTTCAAGCTGTTGTAGCTCCTCTCCCTTTACTTTCTTCTGATTGGCTGCCCCTCATGAACAGGAGGTCTAACCCAGTGGACAGCTATCCAAAGGCTATTTTCTTGTATTTGTGTCAGTGGTGATGATATATTTGCACATAAACCACCACATTGGACACTGATGTGTCACACCATACACATCAGTTGTCCACTTAAGTGGACATGTAAAAACTCTTTGAAAAGTACATGTTTAAAAACATGAAGTAATTTAGGAGAGTGATGGCGCTCTTTCTGACGCGGGATCATTGAGTTAAACTCCAAGTCAGTGTGTGTCAGTGTACGGTAGTGCGGATCGTGTATGCCCGCGGGGGTCAGTGTTTGACGGCTGCTTCTGTGGTTTTCCTGCAGGAGGAACGTGGAACAAGGAGGACAGCACGCACCGGGGGTGCAGAAACACGGCAGTGGAGAGCACGAGCACGGACGTCGGAGTGGAACAAACACACGGGAGTATAGGGAGCAACGGGGATTTAATGTGCATCTGTTATGTACCTCACTGTAAATAAACGCACTGCCTTCTTTAAAGAGTCCAGCCTATTGGGTCCTCCTTTCCCCCACATCCCCACGGTTTGCCCTGGCAAACAGTGACATTTTTCATGCCTAAAGATGAATAAAAATACGTAAGAAAAAAATCCTGATTGAGTTTGTCATAATTCATGCATGAAAGGTTCAAACAGCAGGTGGGCGGGGCTCCTGAGCTCACACCGGTAGCTGTTTGCTTATAATTCTGGTTTAGAAAGGTGCTATACAGATAAAGTTAAAATAGTTCTTATAATTGTTGTTGTATTTGAGATAACCACCAATATGACATCATAAAGAGCCGAGAGTAAGAAAAAAGCACTGTATTAAAAGCAGAAGAAGAGCACTTCTACATAAAACAAAAGCACATCCTTGTCCTAATACGTGTTTCTTATACACATGATGTCTTAATAGAAATGAGACAAACATGGCTCACATTGATCTCGTGCAAATGCAACCTGTGAAAGTTTTCATTTTGCACACATTTCTTGTATTTTCTTCCCTGCGATGCCGAGCGAAGTCTCCAACTCTCTTAACGCAGGAAATGAGACTCTCCAGCTTTTAAGGACCTAATGTCACCTGATTATTACCTCGACTGGACACCTGAAAATGGAGCAAATGTAGAAGCGTGGAGGAAACATAATGAGGAGTTCAGAGGAGAATGAAGTGCCTTCCTGATTGAATGTAGCTCTATTTGTGTTCAGCATCGGTTCTGAATCACACCTGGACGATAGCTGTGACACTCTCGCAGATGAAGGGTCACTGAACCAAATCTTTGCCCAGCTGGAGCAATCAAACTCGGGAAAATCACCTCCACCGACAGGAAGTCCTGATCAGCTGCGCCTGGATCGCACTGTATGGATGTGAGGTGGTGCCCTGCAGGAGGAAGAGGAGGGGAACTGCAAATCTCCAGGTAATAAAAAGCAACCACTGAAGGTGTTTTGCATTATGCAGCGTCAGGCCTCAGTTTGTCTGCAGAGGCACATCACGCATCACGAATTTAAGGTCAGATTCACAGCGTGGCATCATTATTCTCTGTCCCACTCTGTTTCCACTTCATTTTAAATGCTCCGCGGAGCTATTTTTCTCTACCCGACTGAAACAAAATGTAAAAAGCAAAACAGCGATCGTCGGCATCAAGTTTTTCGTTATTAGCACGGTCAGGCTGAAATCATTTTAACTTCTGAAGCAGCAGCAATCTGATATTTACCAGAGAAAATGTCTTTATTTATAGTTCATTCATAAAATTAATCTGACTATAGGCCCCTATATGTAGGGTTGCCAACTCCCTGAAAAATAAATAAGGGACACCTCGTGGCCAGGGCCGGGAAACCCAGTTGTCTTCACCCTTCCCAGTGTGGTGAATTTTCTAGCTCTTTTTTTGTGTGTGAAATTATTTTTTTAACCATTTGACTTGAATTTGATTTAAGTAGATGCATATTCTTTGTGATATGACCATATGGGAAACAAATGATCATTTAGCCATTTATTTTTAGCTCACAATGACAACATTAACACAGTAAAACAGGTCTCTTTCTTAAACAGAAGCCTGTCATGCTTAACTTTTGAGAATATAAGTAAATCTTTCTTTAAAAGAACTCTGTCCTGCTTAACTTAAAATAATAGAAAACAATAGAAAGAAAAACATTCTTGTAACAGTGCACATTTAGTGCATTTAGTACAATTGGCTTCAGTTGAGGTATTATTTCAGCTTTTCTAATGCTAATCAGCTGCTCCTGTTTGTAAACCCGCTTGTTCCCATGATTACGCATCATAACTCATCATCATTATTCATCTATGTATTACTTTTATGTATTAGTCATCAATTTGTTGTAATCATCCATCCTTGCAGTTGTTTATTACACAAAATAAGTTATATTATCACACTTCTGGCCACATAGCGCTGATATTCACTGCACATGCCCATATTAACTTTTTCCAGCCAGGTGTTTTCCTTTTCCCATTCTTCCCTTTCTCTGAGGGGAACAAACATTGCTGCTCTAATGCTGGGCTTACACTGTGCGGTTTTAGGCCCATTTTGAGCCGATTTTTGAGTGATCTTCATCGTGCATCGTGTAGTATACGTGGGGTAACGAGAAGCGATTAACACCTCACGACCAGCTCCCGATCATCAATCGCTCGTGAGGGTGTCACCACAGCCGCTCACACTGCTCACGCGGCTGTGCAGCGTGTGATCTGGACACAAGCGATGGAGGTACAACTTGTAGAACTTTGGAAAGCTCATCCGAGCCTTTTCGATGTGGCATCACAAAATTATCACGACCACAACAACCGTGAAAATAGTTGGATTTACACTGCTGCTCAATCACAGCTGCCTGATCAATGTTTTTCATTAGCAATTTAGCAAAGTTGATGGTGGTGTGTCTGTGTGAGTGAAAGACAGAGAGAGCGAGCGACAGATTGTCTGTTATAACCTTCATGTTATGGAGGCACAGTGTGAGCACTCAGGTCGCATCAGAGCATCGGGCCGTATAGTGTGAGACCTGCATCGTAGCCTACGAACTTCTAACCCCTGCGAGTCAATCGTGCAGTTTGAGCAGGAGCTGAATAACGTGACTGAAAAAATCGCACAGTGTATGTCCAGCTTTAGGTGTACTGTCGTCCGAGACGTGCACCGCAGTGTCGGCGTTTGTTTCCCTGTTGGCCATGCTTCTTGTTGTGGTCATCTGTTGTCTTCCGGTATTTTCTCCGCAAGCGACCTTTCCTCGACCAATGAGATGAGCGGTAATCTGAATTGTCATACTCGAATTGTCATAAGTGTGCTGTCAGCTCATTGGTCACAAAGCAGGAGAGGGGCTGGGAATTATGTTTTCAAACAAAGCGTTAATTCCATTAAAAGTTATAGGCCACTTTTGATTCTCACTGTATTACGGGACAAAGTGCGTCCCTTATTAGCTCAATACGGGACGTGTACTTTTGTTTCTAAATACAGGACGATTACGTTTTTTAAGGGACGGTTGGCAACCCTACCTATATGAGGCACGTGTTTGTGACTTTTGGGCCACAGCTGTCCAGTCTAACATTTTCCCTAATCACTGGACCACATCTGGACCGCACAACATCTGCCAGTGTCATAACTGAGCCAAATGTAGTCCAGATTAGACCCAAATGTTCCCAGAGTTTACAAAAAGAAAGACAAAATCTCTCTAGGGGTTAAGGTGCATATCCCAGGAGTGCAAATACCTTCAGCTGTGAGCTCCTGGTTTGATTCCAGTTTCCATAAAGCACCTCTGGAGTAGATGGCCTCTCCACTTTCACCACAAGATCACGAGAGATACCGCTCGCCACAAGTGTTCAAGTCAAGCCACTTACGAGCACATTCACAACTACAAGAATAAAATACTAGATTTTCAAATGGGTTTTGAAGTGTCGAGTGAGTGAGCTCCTAATTTAAAGGCCTGATCTCTTCTCTTTAATCTGCTTCTCAGTCCAACTGGAAGCATCGGGTCAGCTGACCTTAATGATTAGAAAGGTGAGGTGGTGTTAACCCATTTAATGACTTAGAAACAAACCTTAAAGTCAATTCTGAGAGCCACATAAAGAAGAAGGAGAAAGCAGAACCTATTCTGATCATCAAGCCTTGATTAAACAACTGCATGGATTACTTGTGATTAGAAGAGAAAGTCCTTAGCCTAGTAAAACAAGAGCTAATTTTGGGCACCCCTGACCACCAGAGGACAGCACTGTGCCAGACTGCTGTTAATGAGGTGAGGTCAGAGGGCAACAACAGCAGCAGACAGTGGAGAGATGACGAAACCCAACAAAAGCGTGTAACTGACAGGAAAAGTTCAAAACGGAGCAGAAGATGTGAGCTGCACTCGCTGCTTGGGCTCCTGCCGAGAGTTTACTGATGCTGTTTGCTGCAGCCAGAGGCCCGAATGCTGCTCTGAGGCAGACAGCTCATCAAGATGAGTGACAAGCTTGTGGGCAGGAACAGCAGCAGCAGAGGAAAAAAGAGGACCAGACTCAACAATACAGTCTGTGCCCAGAGGCAAAAACTGGAGGAGAGGTGAGCAGAGGAGACGGGCTTTCAGTCCTCTTGACAATCAGAGATATTGTGGGCTGAGAGCAGCGAGGGGAAGCTCAACAAGGGGGGTGAGTTAATGATACTTTGGACGCCTGAGTGTGTGGATCTTACACTGTGCTTTAGCTGAGGGATGCACTGGAAGTACTGATGCTTTGGTTTAAGCAGTAAATCCTGAACTTGCTGTAGCTGGGAGCCCCAGTGTGTGGATGCTTCAGTTCCTCCTCGGGGTCAACATTTCTCTGAGTACGAGCAGTTTCTGTTGGAGAGTTAGAGGAGCATACAGGAAACTTCCAGCATTGGCACTTTAATGCTGACTTTCTGGTGATTTGTTTTTTTTAATCACCGGTTTTTACGTTTTCTGAATCGTTTTATTAAAAGTTTTTGTGCAGGAAAAGGGAAACACAAACAGCTGAATGTTCAACAGTTACTAAAATATAACCTTATGAGTCTCTCAGCCCGTCTGCCGCTTTCTTATCTTCTAGCAGTTTTTAAGGTTGTCTTGAGCAATAGTTGTCCAGACTCTCTGAAGCTGTTTTTCTTTGGATTCCTTTTTCACTTACTTTCAGTCGGGTCCTTGAAGTCTTTGGACTGCTGGGTTCTGTCGGGGCTGGTTGGGTTTGCAGTTTCAGATTATCAATCAAAATGTAGCACTGGGTAAAGATAAAATCCAGTTTTTAACTGTGTGGACTAATAGCTGTTTGTGCCACCTTTGGCAGTAAGATGAGTCACAGTGAGTCTTTCATATCACTGTGGAGGATTTTGGCCCACTCGTCTTTCCAGAATTGTTTTAATTCAGCCACACTGGCGAGTTTTTAGAGCATGAACGGATCACGCCAAAGCATCTCAGTCTGATTAAAGTCCAGACTTTGACTACACCACATTAAAAATAATGTTGATGATCATTCAGAGGTGGACTTGCTGGCTTGTTTCAGATTATTGTCCTGCATAACCGAAGTGCCCCTGAGCTTCAGGCATGAACTGATGGGCGGACGTTATGCTTCAGGATATTCTGATACGGAGCAGAAGTCATGCTTCCATCAAGTCCAGTCGTTCAGGTGATAAAGCAGCAAAGCAGCCCAGGCCATCACACTGCCACCACCATGTCTGACGGTTGCCATGATGCTGTTTTTGTGAAACACTTTTAGTTTTACATCAAATGTAACAAAACTCAAACCTGCCAAAACATTCAGATTTTGTCCACAAAATATTTTCCCAAAAGTCTTGGAGATCATCAGGATTTCACCATCCATTCTCTTCTGCCTTTCCATGTCAGGGTCACCTCTCACCCTATAGAGCAGCGGTCTCCAACCTTTTTTGCGCCACGGACCGGTTTATGCCCGACAATATTTTCACGGACCGGCCTTTAAGGTGTCGCGGATAAATACAACAAAATAAAACTAGTACCGGTACCGAAAAAAAGAAGATAACACAGTGAAAAGACCCAGGAAAACCGAGTAAACGATAAAAACGATAACAAAATAACGCTGAAAACCGATAAAAACCCTGAAAACCATACATTTCACACCTGAGCCTCAACTCTCGCGGCCCGGTACCAAACGAGTCACGGACCGGTACCGGTCCGAGGCCCAGGGGGTTGGGGGCCGCTGCTATAGAACACAGGTGTCGAACTCCAGGTCTCGAGGGCCGCTGTCCTGTGGGTTTAAGATGTGTCCTTGATCCAACACAGCTGATTTAAATGTCTAAATGACCTCCTCAACATGTCTTGAAGCTCTCCAGAGGCTGGTAATGAACTAATCATTTGATTCAGGTGTTTTAACCCAGGGTGTCTAAAACTTGCAGGACACCGGCCCTCGAGGCCTGGAGTTCAACACCCCTGCTATAGAAGATGGATCTGATGCAGGCCTAACACAGAGAGACAGACAACCATTCACACCTATGAGCAATTTAGCATCACCAATTAACCTAACCTCACTAATTGCATGTCTTTGGACTGTATCCAGGGAGAGTCGCCTGGACATCGAGACGTTTTTGGAACATGTGAGACGGACTTTGGGTTCTTTTTGGTGCCATCATGTCATTTTTTCCCCGTCTCTGTCTTACTGTTGAATCATGAACTCTGACCTTAACTGAAGCAAGTCAGGCCTGCAGTTCTTTAGATGTTCTTCTGGATTCTTTTGTGTCTCCTCGATGAGTCGCCGATGCACCCTTTGGTAGGAAGGCTACAACTGGGAAGGTTCACAACTGTTCCAAGTTTCCTCCATGTGTGGAAAAGTGCCAAAGCTTTAGAAGTGACTCTGTAACCCTTTCCAGTCTGATAGATGGCAATGACTTTGTTTCTCAGCTGTTTCTGTGTTTCTTCAGTTTGTGACATTATGTGTTTTTTGAGTAGATAAGTGATTTCAGAATCAGCAGGTCTGGCTGGTCGGGTGTGGCTAGAGAAATGAAATTCAGCTTTCCACACGGGACCAAGTATAGGTTTGGATAACACTTTCCCATTACAAGAAATTATTTAAAAACTGCACTTTTAAACAAAGATAAACAGATTAAATAGAAGACAAAAATGTGTTTGATGATCTGAAACATCCGAGGGTGACAAATATGCATAAAAACTCTGAAATCAAGTCAGAATACTTTTTCACAGCAGTGTAATCATGATGAGAATAAATACACAGACTTTAACTTGGAATGATCACTGCGTTAGTGTCACAACAAACTGAAAGAGCAGATTTAATTTGCACTGAACGGGCGGCTTTAAAACAAGACAAATTGTCTGCTTTACTGCCTTCAACCTTTGTGTGTTTTGTCACATTTATTGGTGTCGCTTTGATTTTGCACATCGTCTCGGAAACAACGGAGCCGAATCCCGCAGCCCGTCACGGCGTCGCCGAGCCAAACTCCCACCTGCTCTCTCGTGCTGGTGAGTCACTCTTGATGAGTGCATTAGTGGGACACATGCAAATGCAAACGGATGTGCTCTGTCACTAGTAAGGCTGCGCCTCGCTTCTTCGTCTGCTTGGCGTTTCCCTCTGATCGGCGGTGAGGGGAGTTCAGATTTGTAGCAGTGTGCAGCTGAGTGCTATTTAATTACCTGCTTTTGGAAAACTGCTGGGAATGCAACTAATTTAGGTCTTGTTTGAAGGGTAAACAAATGTGCCAGAAGATGTCTCCCGTCACACTCCCAGCAGAGGAAGAGGAGGGAGGGTGGGGGAGGCAGGCGCTGCTTCCTATCACAAATATTATAATAGCTGTCTGAGAAGCTCTTGGACAGGATTGAAGGCGTGCAGTAATGGTGACACTGAATGTAATTTTTTTTTTACTCTGCATAATGCTGCAGTGAATTGATCGAGCTTTGGGCTGTGCTGATATTCAGAGGGCTTTGTTCTCAAACACTTGAGGGTAAAGGCTGTGGAAACAAAAGCAGGAGAATAATGAGGGAAAGAGCTCTGCTTTGATATTTGAGCTCAGTGTTTCAAAGCTGCAGGTGTTGGAGCGAGCTGAAGTGCTGACTTTCATGCTGCAGATACTTTACGCCAAGACTTCAGGTGCTGGGTGACTAATGACGGAGCTCGAGGAAATCCTCATTTTCGAACGTGGAAATTTCATCCTCTCGGACTAAATTAGAAGGCAACAAAACTTCAGAGGAAGTCTTTGTCGCGGTCAAGTTCACGTCGAGTTCAGTGTTTCATAACTTTGGAAACTTGCAGACACAAACACGGCCCTTTGTTCCCCTCACAGCCACTGTAATTATGTAAATGCACAAAATAGACTTACAGACTTTTTTTAAAAAAGGCATCCGGCACAATAAAACACAAAGGATGCTCAGTGCCGGAGAATCTGCTGATCGTGGAAGAGGGTGATTTACGTAAGGGGTGCATGACGAAGGAGTTCATGAAAGAATAATAAACCTAAGGAGAAATGCACAAAGTTAAGGCAACAAACACACACAACAACTGGGCAGTGGGTCACAGGAGAGCCAGATTAAAACACTTACAATGATAACAGGCACCACCAACACTACAGTTACTACAATCAAAGTTATGATTTGATTCCAGTGTTAAATCAATAAGCTGCGATTCTGAAAACAGGACCCGCTGCAGTGATGGAGATTCTGTATGATGAAGACAGAGCTGAGCATGAAAGTAAGCTGTCGATTTACCGACTGATCTATGCTCTTACCCTCGTCTATTGCCAGGAGGTCTGCAAAGTGACCAAAAGAAAGAGATGGCAGATACTTACAGTGGAAATGACCTTTCTCCGAAGGGTGGCTGCACTCTCCCTCAGAGCAAAGGTGAGGAGCTCAATCATTCGGAAGAGGCTCAGATTTGACCAGCTACTCACATTGAGAGGAGGCAGCTGAGGTGGTTAAGGGTTCTGATTAGGATGACTCTCAGAAGCTTCCTGGGTGAGATGTTTCTGAGGCCCGGCAGCAGACCCAAGTCACACTGGAAGGATTACATCTCTCAGCTGGCTTGGGAGCGACTTGGAGAGTGTCTGGATGAACTGGAGGAGGTAGCCAGGGGATGGCTGCTGACATTGCTGTGGATGGATCTGATATCACCCAGTTCTGAGGTTCTAATCTCAGAGTTTCGTGGAAACCTTCGTCTCCAGATGAGAAAAGATGTTATGTCCATGTAGCTGGGCTGCCTCTGTGTCCACTGTAGAGCCCGTACATCCAGGAGCGCCGAAGGCAAATGGAAAAAAAGCTCAGTTTATTCAGATGTGCCCAAATAGAGCAGCTAATAGCAAAAAAAGTCACCACAATAATGACTGGGGCAGCAGTCAATACTCATTTTGGTATATTTGAATCAACACAGCCGAGATATCAGTCAGAGCTGTTTCTTTCTGCTGAGCCGTGTGTTCTGAAAACTACTTCACTGTTTTATTAAATCCCTTCACAGACCACACATGAACATTCCCTTCTCTTCTCCTTTAGATTGGAGGCCAGTAATGTAAATTCCCATAATGATGGAGCCAGGAAGGAAAACAAAACTGGCCAAAATGAGCTCTCAGGTGACCAGAGGCAGAGCTGGATCAAAACTGCTCTGCTGTGGTATGAATGTGTCGATGAAAGCAGCTGATAACAGCTTCTCCACCATCATCAACCTGACATCTGAGTAAAGGAGCAAAGTTAAATGAGGTGGAGAGGCCAACGGGTGGTAGGAGGCGGTGGAGGGGGGGCAATTAAATAAAATCGTCATCAAAGCAACAAATTGACAATTTACTGTCTGGTTTTACAAAAGCATCATAGTTACAATTTAAAATGTTAGCATGTGTTTCTAATCTGCAGCTATTTTAGTCTCTTACGCCACAATAAATAATAATTCTATTGCAAGAACAAAAAAGTGAGCAAATAAGTGAGCAACATGTTCACAGCCATCTGAAGCTGTTCACATCAGAGATTTGTGACCTGCTGTGCTGCCACAGTGCAGGGAGGCTGGAGGTGGTCGACATCCAAGGACAGGTTGTTCATCATGTGAACAAAATCCATCAGCTGGGGAAAACATCAAGCTTTACATCCTTGGATGGACAGGCTGAGGCTGTTTAGTGAACAGAGGTCCAGCTGTAAGACATTGGAGCTCTACTTAAGAGCTACTTGAGGCTCTGCCTGTGAATTACCGTGTGTGCATTTGAGTGAATGACAAACACATTACAGAGCTCTCTGGTGACCCAGTACGGTTGCTGGTCCTATAAAAGTACATTCTAATGGGCATTATCACCTTTATCTCATCCATAGGTTTGCAGAAGCGACCATATGTGCAAAATGGCTTAATTAGGAATCTTCGTCTTTGAAGCTCTGCCTCGAGTTTCCACATTTCACAGGCATACTGACAAGAGAAGAGAGCACAGAGAGAAGTTTTTGTCTCTCCAGATGGTTTTAACCTTCGCTCTTACTCTTGTCTGTACTATCCATAAAATTCAGTCACTGTTATGAAGGGGGAAAAAGTGCCATATAACTGCAGTCTGTTTACCATTTAGCTAATTCCAGCCGTCTTTAAATAGCCAACTTGTGGCCTAAATCTAAGCACACTTGATCAAAGAGCACAAAAACCTGACCTGATAGTCAGATAGTGAGGAGCCATATAAGGCTTTTTTCATTCTCCAATTTAGCATTTCCCCAAGTTTTTATCTTCTCCTGCTCTGTTTATTTAACTTTCCCGAGAGAGGAAGTGTGTTTTTACCGCTGAAGATGACGAGAGTAATGATGATGAGGCATGTTTGTTGAAGGTTGGGTGGTTCTTCAAAACTGAGATTTTCTTCCTCAGCAAAACATTTTATTTGAGTCCTACTGAACTATAATTCACTCATCTCAGGACTTTATGAAAAACACAATATTTCACAACTCTAGTCTATATTTCACTGCTCCAGTGTTGGATTGTTTGAGACCAGTCTAGTCATTTGTGTTATGTTTTAAGTTATTTAACACTTATTCAAGCCAAGAGTGGCTTAACTCGCAAAGTCTAGACTAAATTCTTTCAGCACAAGTCCAAGTTTACTTTTAAGCTATTCAAGGATAGATGATGTCATGCTTCATCGGTGTTATCCTAAAAACAAACCGTGGGTAACACAGGAAGTCAAAGCTGTCCTCAACATGAAGAAGAAGGCTTTCAGGAGCAAAGTGAAGGAGGAGATGAAAGCAGCACAGCGGGAGGTGAAACGCTGCCTGAGGGAAGCAAAGGACACCTACAGGAGGAAGGTGGAGCAGAAGTTGGAGAGGAACAATATGAGGGAGGTCTGGAATGGTGTGAAAACCATCACAGGCCACAACACCAAGAAAAGCACAGTGGGGGGGACTGTGGAGAAGGCAAACGAACTCAACAACTTCTTCAACAGGTTTGACCAGCCCACAACCCCCCCACCCTCACCCTCACCTTCACTACAGAGTCCTCTCCCCACTCTCCTGCCTCCCTCGCTTCCCCCCCTTCCTGACACCATGACACCCCCCTCCTCCAATCCCTCTCTCAGCAGCAAGACATCTCCCCCCCTCCCCTCCTCCCAAACATCTCCCAGTGTCACAGTGGATCAGGTCAGGAGGCAACTGAGGAAGCTTCGCCCCAGAAAGGCAGCAGGCCCAGACAAGGTGTGTCCTAGGATGCTAAAGGCGTGTGCTGCTGAACTTGGGGAGCCGCTACAACGAGTCTTCAACCTCAGTCTGCGACTGGGGAGAGTGCCCGCCCTATGGAAGACATCCTGCATCGTCCCGGTCCCCAAAAAGAACCGGCCCAATGAGCTGAATGACTTCCGACCGGTGGCACTGACGTCACATCTTATGAAGACTCTAGAGCGGCTCTTCCTCAACTTCCTCCGACCACAGGTACAACATGCCCAGGACCCACTACAGTTTGCATACAAGGCGGGTGTCGGAGTGGAGGATGCCATCCTGTACCTCCTACACAGAGCCCACTCACACCTGGATGGGGGAAAAGGCACGGTCAGGATCCTGTTTCTTGACTTTTCCAGTGCCTTTAATACCATCCGGCCCTGTATGCTTCAGGAAAAACTGAACAGGATGGAGGTGGACCCCTGCCTGGTGGCTTGGATCTCCGACTACCTCACCGACAGACCACAGTACGTCAGGCTGAAGGACATCACGTCTGACACAGTGGTCAGCAGCACAGGAGCACCACAGGGAACTGTGCTGTCCCCTCTTCTCTTCACCCTGTACACCTCTGACTTCTGCTACAACTCTGAATTATGCCATATTCAGAAGTTTGCAGATGACACGGCCATCATGGGGTGTATCTGGGATGATCAAGAAGAGGAGTACAGAAGTCTGGTGAGGAACTTTGTCGCATGGAGTCACACAAACCACCTGCAACTCAACACCTCAAAGACTAAGGAACTGGTTGTGGACTTCGGGAGGTCCAGAGAAGGTCCACTGCCGGTTCAGATAGAGGGGGAGGAGGTGGAGGTGGTCAACAAGTACAAGTACCTCGGGCTGTGGGTGGACAATAAACTGGACTGGTCATGCAACACAGAGCACCTGTATAAAAAAGCCCAAAGCCGACTGTACTTCCTCAGGAGGCTGAGGTCTTTTAACATCTGCAGGAAGCTCCTGAGGATGTTTTACCAGTCGGTGGTTGCTGGAGTACTTTTCTATGCTGTGGTGTGCTGGGGGAGCAGCACAGCAAAGAAGGACTCATCCAGGCTGGAGAAACTGATCAGGAGGGCTAGCTCTGTGGTCGGCATGAAGCTGGACACTCTGGTGACAGTGGCAGAGAAAAGGACATTAAAGAAACTGCTGGACATTATGAACAATGCTGGGCATCCTCTGCACACGGCCATTAACAATCAGAAGAGTCTGTTCAGTGACAGGTTGCTTCTCCCAAAGACAAGAACTAACAGACTTAAAAACTCCTTTGTCCCACACGCCATCAGACTGTTTAACTCCTCTCTGGAGGGGAGAGGGAGGGGAGACAGGAGGACAAAGGAGGGGGGAACAACTAAGCTGTAGTGCCTCTTCACCTCACTGTGCAATACCTTTTGTGCAATACTTTTGTAAATAGTCAACAGTGCAATAGACTCAATACTTGAAATGTGCAATTCACTTGTATTTTTATTTTTTATTCCTATTTATTCTATTTATCCCCTTTGTATATTTTATTTATATTTGTCTCTGTATTTATATGTGTGTGTGTGTGTGTGTGTGTGTGTGTGTGTGTGTGTGTGTGTGTGTATATATATATATATATAACAGTTCTGTAACTGTAACTTCGGTCGTTGCTGTGCTTTTTTTGGAAGTCGAATTTCCCAGAGGAACCCACCCGAGGGATTAATAAAGTTCTATCTTATCTTATCTTATCTTATCTTCCTACTTCGAGTTTTTGCTGCATCCTTTTCTATTGTCTCTTGTATGTCCCCTCATTGGGTCTGTTTCTGTGATGTTATAGTCATGTCCTTACAGTATAATGTGGCTTAAGTTGACTACTGTAATTCATCACGTAGATGAAATTGAATTCTCTCTCAGGTTTGTTAGAGTCAAGTAGCAAGTCATGCAAAACAATTCAAACGTATAAGTCCAATTTCAATTTTCAGTCATTTATAACTCCTTAAAGAGTCATTTTCTCAAACTGTTGTTCAAATATCACAATGACACCAGAAATCCTTCATATGAAGCTGTTTCTCCACTTGCACTGCAACTTTGAACTCTTCTACGACTTTCCTGACGGAGGTGCATGTGAGAACTCACATGTCCAACACAATCTGATCTGACATGGGGGCGATCGTGGCTCAAGAGTTGGGAGTTCGCCTTGTAATCGGAAGGTTGCCGGTTCGAGCCCCAGCTTGGACAGTCCCGGTCGTTGTGTCCTTGGGCAAGACACTTCACCCGTTACCTACTGGTGGTGGTCAGAGGGCCCGGTGGCGCCAGTGTCCGGCAGCCTCGCCTCTGTCAGTGCGCCCCAGGGTGGCTGTGGCTACAATGTAGCTACACAGCAAATCCAGCATGTCCAAATTAACACTGTCGGATTTGATTTCAACACTATTAAAGTGTCTATATGGGTCCACACCAGAGAGTGTTAATTTAACTCTTTTTGGAGAGTTGGTACGTTAACTCTGATTTAGTGTTAAACACCAAATCTGTCTGGAGTTGATAATTTAACACTTGGTGTTAAGAGTTTATATATTAACTCTCAAAGAGTATTTTAGTTTAACTACATAAGAGTTATCTTCTAATTCATTCTAAAAAGCGGGAATTTTACTGTTCTGAACTTCTAGAAATTTCTTTTGGAAATAAACATTTACTAAAAAGATGCAATGGTTTTTGAAAAACATTTATTCTGAACTGTGCACCACAATTTCAAAACATTTTCTGAAAGATGTAACAGTATACATGTTCTCACTTTCATTAGAATTTTGTTTATCAAAAGGTCTGACATAGGTGAGCTGGTAAATGCAAATAACAGCATTCTCAACACTTATTTCTTCAATACAATATGCATGTCCTTCATTCATCACTTTGTGGAACTTCAACGCACTTCTGCTCTCCCCCATATTCCATCTTCACAAGCATATCCTGTGCGGAGATCGAATAAAAATTAGTTGACACTAATTAATGGCACAAATAATCCAGTAAACAATTGCAGCACAGTAAAAAAAAAAGGAATCCTCTTTGAGCCAGGTAATACTGAACTAAATGTAAAACTTTTTCATTTTTACCTAAACCGTGTGCACAAAACTCTGGAGGGATCTATGCTAACGTAGAATCCAGTCAGGACGTCAGCTACTGCTGTTTGCTCGTTTTTTTTTATTATGGGCGATCGTTTTCAGGCTTCAAGTAGCACCATTATACCAACATTTCACATTCTGCACATTGTTTTAGGTGTATTTGACCAAAGATTTGACTGAAAATTCACATGCAAGCTTTTTTTCAAGGCTGTGGTATTTGCCCGCAAACAATACCTTTCAGCTAGCTAAAACAGAATATTATGCTATCACCGAGCAACATGGCTAATGCCTTTCACACAGCTTTGTCTCAACTCCAAAGAGCCACAGAAGTAAAAGCTCATAATAATAATTGAAACAATCTTTGAAAAAATGACTTACCAAGCATGGCAAACAACTCAAATATGTAGAGCAAAATGTTCTGAAACGGCTTCACTTCAGCTTCGATTGGAGCCGTGCTGGGGGCGGAGTCTGTGAATTTACTCTGTTGGTGTCATAGCCCCTGTAGGAGTTCAGAGTTAAGAGGTCAAGAGTTAATGTTTCCATTGTAACACCTCCAGATTTGACAGAGAAACACTCATTTTTAACACTCGATTTTAACTACTATCATTTTACACCTCAGAGTTACATTAAAAGAATGTGACTCTGCTTAGAGTAAAATTAACTCTACTTTTGCAAGAAGACTATTAACACCAAAAAATTTAACACTTTTGAATTTGCTGTGTACCTTCACCAGTGTGTGGATGGGTGGATGACAGGTTGTGTAAAGCGCTTTGGGGTCCTTAGGGACTAGTAAAGCGCTATACAAATACAGGCCATTTACCATTTACATGGAGTCTCCAGCACAGTCTCCAGACTTACACCGGCTCAAATTGTTATGTGAAAGCAAAGCAACCTACAAGTGCCACATTTATAGGAACTTCTGCAACAGATGTGTGAAGAACTTTCTGAACACTTGATTTCTATTGTATTTCTATTGGTCTATAAATTAATTCCATGATTTATTTTTTAACTAAAATTTGCTTATTTGTACTATAGTTTCATTTCAGAGTGCAATGAGACATTAAACTGCACAACTTCCAATAAAAAATGGAAAAATTGGGGCTTTCTAAAACTTTAGACCGGTAGTGTCTAAATGAACTACTGAAAAAAAAACCCCAACCTGATTCTTCCAAAGTTGCTCAAAGCTCATGTGAGAAAAGTCTGACAAGTCGATCCTTGCATCATTCCAAACAAGTCCAAGTCGGCCTCGTCTCTGAAAGCTGTTCCTTAAACAACAGCCTCCCTTCAAAGCTTTAAAGTTGCTTTTACACAACTGAGACCAAGCTGCCACCACGAAGAGGCCCGATAATGAAATATTCAGAGTGTGTGCGGCAGTGCAGTGTCTCGCAGTGTGCATGGAAGTGTTTGTGTTTATAATGCGAGTGTGTCTGCTTCCTTTTGCGTGCGTGTTTATACTGCTGATGCCTTTAACCCAGGTTAGATGTCATTTCCTCCCTTCAGGCCGGCCAAATCCTTTAATTTCTGACACAAGCACGCACACACAAAAGATAAATACTTCTCATTCTCGCTCTGCCTCGCACACACACGGACACTCTGTAATCATTCGCTTATCTTTCAGCTACACACACACACTCAAAATTGCACTGATATTTTTGTGAGGATCTTCGCTGACATATTACATCCCCTTGCCCCATAAACAAATTCTTAACTCTCAAAACACCCTTTGAAGGCTTGTCCCAAACTTTGAACCGTCCCAAACATCCTGACTTTATGAATTTGGCTCTCACAAAGATAGATGTACCCACACACTTAACTTTCTGAGTGTGGAGCTGTAGGGAGGGAAAGGGCTGTGCTGTTTCACAAATTGCATGCAGACTTTTTGCATCAAGTGTCAGCCCCCCCTGCCTCCTCTTCTACCTCCTCCTCCTTCCTTACTTTGCTGAACTCTTAAGTGAAACACACCCTCCGCATGAGCCGTGACAGAGTGAACGCTGCCCGCATGGATTAGAAACTGTCCAGAAACACAGGTTTCTCACTGGGAATATGTGACTGTCGAACGTGTGGAATATGGCTCAGCACACGACGGTAAAATCTCAGCTGCGGAGATCTTTCAGCGAGCATGTCAAAGACTCCACCAACAAGGCTTGGGATGTCTTCTGGAGGGGTGTGAGGGAGAGGCGGCTGTGGGGTGAGTTGGGATTCGATGTGGGTGAAGATTATTTAGCTGGAAAAAAGCAGTTTATGCAAGGTTGCAGAAGTGTTTTGGTGAAAGTGTTTTGTGCAACTCAGCATGGTGAAGGAAACTGATATTAGGGAAGGGAGGTATAGTTAAAATCATTCGTCTGTTTCCAGTTGAGATGCTGTGCAGAAGGTGAATTAAATCAAAATGCAGTGGTTTGCAAAACAACTGAACCCTAGAGTCCAGTCGCAAAGTTTTAAATTAGCAATGTCATTGTTTTTCTGCTCATCTTGAATTCAAAGCAAGGAATGTATTTCAAAAAAGTTGGATTAGGAGCAACAAAAGAGTGAAAATTTCATGCTTAAAAGCATAAAACACCTGGTGGAACATGCTGCTTTTCACTGAAGTTCACTGGCAACAAGTCAGGAGAATGAGTGGGTATAAAAGGAGCCTCCCAGGAGGCGATGGCGATGGTTTCAGCTCTCTGTGGAAGAGTGTGGTGAAGAAGTTCAGTAAGTTAAGTTCCACTGATGCTAAATGAAGCATAACATCCAGGCTTTGTTTTATTTAGGCAAAGTTATGCTTAATTCAGCAACATCGTCATTAAACAGTCAGCAGCACTGGCTTTTATCAGTCCAGACCACGAATCACCATGTGACAACATTTGGATCATTATGTGACAAAAAAAACTACACAATCGTTGTTGGAACAAAATCAAAAGCTAAGACGTTTTTCAGAGTCATCTGCAGATGTTTCTGGAAATTCCAGTGCATCTCTGAAGCAGTTGTGATTCACACACTCTTCATTTACAGAGGCAGTGCTGAAGTGAGACAGAACCCAGTTTGATGGGAGATGTGATCAGAAAGCCTTACCTGACTGGCATTTGGCCAATCCCACACTCAGTCACCTTCTCATACACCTGTCTGGACTAGTTGGTGTTTTTAGCTCAGTCTGTTCACTCTTTACCCAAAGAAAGCCTGCTAGGAGCAGTCTTTGAAGCTCTTTTGTGAGCTGAGTGGTTTCAGGCCTGCTGATAATAGAAAGTGACTGGATTTGCATCAGAAGTTGGGGAGGGTGGTCTCTGCTTGTGCAGCTACCTTTGGAAAAACCCTGAAAAGTATTCTTGTGTTCATCAAACTCGTCTTTGGTGATATAAACTGAGGTATCGAGACTCATCAAATGTTGTCTTTATGGGTGCAAAGTCCTGTTGGGTTCCTTTGCTCATGTGTTTCTGTGTCGTGGATTCTTTACCTTGTTTTTTATTTTGGAGGATGACGTTGCGGGGACACAAATCTGGTGAGTGGTCCAGACTGTGAGTGAAGACTGTCTGTGTAGGAAAAATCGAGTAAAACTCGGGATATCACATTGGAGGATGAATTCATGGTGCACAACGAACAACAAGAGACTGTTGAGCTGGTTCGTTATCTCACTCCTCACCTGATGCCCTGGCTTCAGGTTTGGATGCTGTGATATCTACAACTGGAAACTACTAAGAACTCCTCGGTTGTAGCTGAACAGCTAATCTGTTATCGTAAGCCAGGAAAAATCTCTTTCTAGATGACAAAACAAGGTTCGTTAAAGAAAAGTTCAACTAAAATTGTGCACGAGTTTTGCAAATTGCAATAACAGATAATATGTACACTATAAATTTAATCAAGAGCTGCAAGAACGTATGATACAGAAGGCATTGTAAGTTAGTTTCTAAGGTGTTGCTCTGGCTTTTCCTCATCTTCGAGTAACTTTGCTGGTGTCTTCAATCGAGGTATTTCAATTATTTCTGTTTGGTTCATGCAGAGACACACTACGTGTTGTTCTGGGGCTCTGACTCCAGTGAATTTTGTGAATTTTGAGCAACTGACACTTTATTTCCAGCATGCTGGTGAATTTGAATCAGCATCAGATTATGGTAGAAGTGTATTTCTGGGACTAAAGAACGCCAAGATCTGAAGCATCGTTGTCCCACTGGTTATCGTTTTCAAACGCATGTGTGCTAAATGCTGGCATCATGAAATCTACACCTTTGCCTTTAAAAGCTATGAATAATAAAATCCATGGACCGTATCATAACATGGTGGTCAGCTGCTGCTTCCTGCTGCCCATCATAGACAGTCCCATGAAGCCACTAGCATGCGAGCTGCAGCTGTGACTGGTTGTGGTTTCACGTCTCATTGAAGCTGAGTGTTTTCCCGCGCCTGTTTCGCACTGCGAGGCAAACTCGCCGGGTGATACTCGGGGTGCTAAACGGAGCTCTCGGTTTTCGAGGAATCCCAGCGTGGCATCCGCAGTGAGAACTTGAAAGCTCTCTCCATCTGAGAGGTCAGGGGCAGCATTTCAGCGCTCTTAACACAAAGCAGGTTTTAATGGATCCGTGAGCCCGCGGAGAAAATATCACGCGGTCGAGCCGAAGCTGGGTTGGTCTCATTTTCCTGGAGGCCGTTTGTGTGTGGGCTTGTTAGGTGAGCCTGTGACTAAAAGGTTAATTCACTGAAGTAGCTGGGAAAATGTCAAGGTGACCCCCGAGCGTGACTCTTCGCCTCCACCTGCTGCGCCCTGTGTGCTCCACTCTCAGGTGTAAATGTGAATGTAAAGCAGGATGCTGTGAAATACCAGCGCTGGCAAAAAAAAAGAGAGCTTCAAAGGACTTTCAGTGCTAAAGTGAGAAGTTGAGAATGGAATAATATTTTCTGCTGTGTGCATATGGATGGATTATGAAACCGAGCTCCTCCGGTCAAGACCTCCACACTGCAGAAAAGACAAAGCAGCTCACGCAGTTGTGTCTTTTTGTCTCCAGCTCTGTGTCTTGCAGGTGTTTTGTGAGTCCTGCTGGTGATTTGACATCTGTTTGCAGTGTTTTCTGTAGACATTTTTATTCCATCCTTCAGTAATTTTCTGCCTTTTGTTGTTATTCGTCTTTGATGATAGTATATCATTTCATTTTTGGTCATTTCCTGTCCTATTTTGGTTATTTTTGTATTTCTTTCTGGGCTGTTGTGCAGTTATTTTCACATACTAATTAATTCTGACCTGTCGCGTATGCTTTATGTACTCGCAGCATTTAATTTAAGCTGCCAAACTGAGAAGAAAGTTGATGAGTCAGCTAATTTTGGTAGCTCGTTATCTGGTCTCATAGCCTACAGAGATTTTGATGCTTTCTGCATAATTATTGGATGTTTCTCTTTTCATTGGTGCTCATTACTCTCAATAGTGTAGTGGTTTAAACCTTACCTGGACAAACAAAGGGTTGCTGGTTTGATTCTGGTTGCTGGAGGTTGTGTGTCAGAAAGAGCGAAAAGACAGTTGTAAAACTCTTCTGAATCAAACATGTAGATCTGCGCTCTGTGAAGGAAGCAGGAAATGTAGCTTTTCATTATTTCTTAATGGTATTTTATAAACAATGGTAACCCAGGGATGTCTTTGTGAGAAGGAAACTCCACCAAAATAAAAGTACCAGCTGTTTCTTTCTAAGCTTTCACACCAGCACCAGGCTGACACTTTTCTATCAAAGCGAATGGTAGAAAAGTGAAACCGTGAAGCAGTTTTCATATGTTGGTTTCACAGGATTATATTCATACTGGCTCAAAAAGATTTTTTTTCAATAGGAGCAAAAATGGAAATGCTTTTGAGGATCACAAATTCTTCAAACTGATCCATTGTTAGCGTTATTTAAATTTTGTCCGTAGCATTTGGAAAGAACACTTTCATGTGGGCGTGCTTTGGAGCCCTGATTGGATTTTTTTATACATGTCCTCATTGTGACTTTGTACAGAGCCCCGCAAGGGGCATAGGAGAAAAAAAATTAAGATGAACTTTTGCGCAAATGTTTTGGCCGCATCCTTCAGAGGGCGCCAGCTCGAAGCCGACCGGGAGGTCGAAGCACGATGTGCTGGGAGTGCGGCGTCCCCCCGGCTGTAGTGGGCCTCGACCTAAAGTTAGCTTCGAGATGGTGGGTAACAGACGTCTCCGAAAACATCGGAGCACTTTTACAAATATGTGATGTCTTGATAAACCGAGCAGATACTTGAAGTTTACACAGCTACATTCACGCCTGAAAATAGCTTCAACGTTTATTTTGTGACCCAGAAAACATAAGATTGAAACTAAGTATCTGCCGCCATTGTTAGAAATGACTTGGCTGGGCCGCGCTATGAATTCTGGGATAGGTTGGGTCACGAAGGATACACCGACTCAGCTTTCAAATGCGACCTGCGAAGGATACAGTGTATTTTGCGAGATCATGCAAAAGTTCATCTTAATTTTTTTTTTCTCCCATGTCCCTGGCAGGGCTCCGTAACTGTGCAATTCTAACTTTTGTGCAAAATCAGAGACAATCAGAAACAATTAACATATAAAACACCAGCTTGCCTCTACTAAAACACATATTGTGTGAGTTTTCCTGAATCTGAACACCACATTAATGTGGCGCCACAGAACTGCCACATTAATCAGAAACACACAAGATAGAAATATACACACATTCCCACTGACCCCAGTCTCCTGTCATAACATGTAACTGTGGCCTCATTTTGGAAGAAGTGGAGAAATGAAACGGTGTGTGTTGATCCAAACAGCGGGGAGTTCGATATGATACAGATCAGCAGGCTGCAGAGGACGAGGCCGGTCTCTGAGCTCAGAAGCTTTTAATGACAGCGCTGCAAGAGCTACCTGCAGGTCTTCAAATAAACGTGAAAGTTGAGTAATCCTAGTGATGCATATTAACACCTGTGTGTGTGTGTGTGTGTGTGTGTGTGTGTGTGTGTGTGTGTGTGTGTGTGTGTCTGTGTGTTCTGACAGCTGGTTTGGGTTTTCTAGTGAGAACAGATACCTGGCTCCAGCTGTGTGTACACTTACATCAGTGTGTGTGTGTTTCTGGATCAGATCAACAAATGACGTTAGAAGGGTTGTGCTCACTGATTGGCTGAGAGAGAGATTATGTAATGCTGTGGTTCAGATCCCTGTAGCACACACATTCACACACAGCTGAGAGAAAAGCAGCTACAAAAAGTTTGGGTAATGGCTCAGTCACAGGGTATAGGAACATAAGACGGCAGCCTTCTGGTGATGAGAGAGAAAATCTGAGTTTGCCTGGTGACTGTATCGTTTTTTTGTTTTTTTATGGTGGTTCAGAGGTTGAGTGTGCAACACCCTCAACCTGTTGGCAACCACTTTCAATCAAGAAGGAGAGGAAACTTTCAATTGCTCTATTAGGTCACCTAGTTCACAGCTGTCTCGACACAATAGTGACTGACTTCAGTCGCTCTCAGACAGACTGTCAAACATTACAAATATCTACAGCCTGATTGCCAACACAGACCAATGACTCTGAGTCAGTCTGTGCTATGAGCACAGACTGCGATGTGTCTCTTTGCTATAGAGGACTTAACTCAACTGTTGCCAAATGTAAAAGTGCAGGGCTCCTTAGCACCAATGACATTGCACTGATAAATCATCATCCTTCAGCAACTGAAGCACAATTTCTGTTTCAAATCTGTAAGGGCTCCATCTGGACTCTAAAAGTAAAGAATGTATGTGAATTAGTGAATCAGAGTGTGAATGCAATTTCCAACATGTACCCATTTGATTTCAAACTGATTGTAGAGTAACCATATATTATTGTCATTTTGAGATACTTAGCAACTTACTGCCATCTTTAGTGATATTAAAGTCAGTGAAGATGGAATCTGACTGGTCCCTGTCTTTGAACCAACCCTTTGAAAGGCAGCAAGAATACATTTAGATTTTATTTTTGTTTGTTTGTTTTGGCTACGTTTTGTTTTGTTTGTTTTGTTTTTTGTTTTGTTTTTTATTTAAACTGTTGAGCAGCTGAGGATAGACATGAAACAATTAAATGTTGCTGCCAAAAAGGTGGTTTATTAAAATATTATTACTCACAAAAAATACTTAAAAGTAATGTCATTTAATGTTACAAACAGCTAGCTAACTGACACTTCCACTCATCAATTCAATTCAATTCAATTCAATTTTATTTATATAGCACCAAATCACAACAAAAGTCGCCTCAAGGCGCTTCATAGATACAGAGAAAAACCCAACAATCATATGACCCCCTATGAGCAAGCACTTTGGCAACAGTGGGAAGGAAAAACTCCCTTTTCACAGGAAGAAACCTCCGGCAGAACCAGGCTCAGGAGGGGCGGGGCCATCTGCTGCGACCAGATGAGGTGATAGAAGGAAGATAGGATAAAGACATGCTGTGGAAGAGAGACAGAGGTTAATAACAGATATGATTCAATGCAGAGAGGTCTATTAATACATAGTGAGTGAGAAAGGTGACTGGAAAGGAAAAACTCAATGCATCATGGGAATCCCCCGGCAGCCTACGTCTATTGCAGCATAACTAAGGGAGGATTCAGGGTCACCTGGTCCAGCCCTAACTATATGCTTTAGCATAAAGGAAAGTTTGAAGCCTAATCTTAAAAGTAGAGATTGTGTCTGTCTCCCGAATCCAAACTGGAAGCTGGTTCCACAGAAGAGGGGCCTGAAAACTGAAGGCTCTGCCTCCCATTCTACTTTTAAATACTCTAGGAACAACAAGTAGGCCTGCAGTGTGAGAGCGAAGTGCTCTAATAGGGTGATATGGTACTACAAGGTCATTACGATAAGATGGGGCCTGATTATTTAAGACCTTGTATGTGAGGAGCGGGATTTTGAATTCAATTCTGGATTTAACAGGAAGCCAATGAAGGGAAGCCAAAACAGGAGAAATATGCTCATCACTTACTAGACAGCTGCCAATAATTTAGCCACACTATAGAGCAGACAAAAGTGTGTAACATTCATAAAATTATTTGAAAATTGCCAAAAAGCTTTTGAGATTGTCCAGCTTTTGAGCTAACTAGCTAAATGTTTGTATTAGCAGGTGTTCTAGTGTTAGCTAGCATAAGTCAGAAAGAAACATGGCTCAGGGTTAGACTTGATTTCGTAAAACAAACAAACCCCTTCATGAATTGATTGCCCCGCTGATGTCACTTATAGTAATCCTCCAATAGCTACATTTCCATTTGGTTTCACAGGCTCCAGATAGAACTGGCTAATGTTAGCTTATCTGCTAACGTGAATAAGCTGTTTGATACCCAGTGTAGCATATAGCTGCTAACCTCATTGTTTCTATCTAACAACACGTCAGTTTAGAGGTTTTGTTTGTTTGTCAGTATGTTTCGTTTGTGTTGGAGCGCTGTAAACTAGTCATTTAGTGATGTTAATGGTTAATGCAGGTGCCTGCAGATTCATGTCCATGGAGAATTTGAGTGCTTAAAAACCTCTTATAATCGTGTGGATTCAACTCATCTTCTGTATTTTATGCAAACATTATGATTAAAAGAACATGATGAGTAACTGTTGTATTTTAGGCAAAACCATTATATTTCGCTCAACCTAATCCAGTTGCTTTTACTACTTAAACTTAACCAGAGAACATATCTTGGATTAATAATATCTCCCACCTCCACCAACCTCTCCAACCTCTAAATTTCAACTTTTTCATCTTTTAAAATTGTAAATCACTAAATATAAAGAGTGAAAATTGTCATGATGGACACGGAAAAGGTGGCACAGCAACACAAATTAACGAATTTGAGGTTCTGACTACTGCCTATAGACTAGATCTGTCCACACACCAATCACTTTAATTCAATTCAATGTCAATTAAATTTAAGTTAGTCCGACTAATTTTCCTGCCAAGCAAAATTAGCAAGCTTCCTTTTTTCCATCTTACCTAAATTTTGCCAAAGCTGAAATATTTTCACTTGAACAAATGCTCATTTGCCATGTTCGCATCATTTGAGAAAACCTAATTACATACAGCACCACACAAAACGCTTTGCTTTAGATTTGGTGAAATTTTGGCTCTCTATGACATCATAGAGATCCAAAGGTGTAAAAAAAATTGTGTAAAGCTGCTGTTTAGAGGACTTTTTGGGGGTTTTTTTTAATTTGTATATGACAGAAAATAAGGACAATTCTAAAAGGTCCAGTTGAGAGTTTAGGTTTTGTCGTCATTTCCATGTTTTCACTGTGGGCGGCTTAATCAGTATTTGAAGACAGACATGAGAAATGCTTGATGGATTACTAATTCTCCCCACAAAGCGTACTTTTAATTTTGGCTTGCTCGCTTTGGGATCAATTTGCCACCAATGGAGAAAAAAATAATCACAAAAAAGCGTAAATTTCCGTCCTTGCATTTTTTTCTTTCCGATGAAGCCGTAGAAGCTTCTGCTCTCCATTTGCATAAACAGACAGCAAATTATACAGTGATTTTACAGTTAAATAGCCTTGCATAATGAAGTGGTTCTTGAGGATAAAGATGATTAAAACTGAAAATGAGAAAGCAGAGAGTCACCGAGGCTCTGAGCCAAAAGTGATGGGGGAATCGATGTGAAGGCTGGTGTTTGTTCTGCGATCAGAGACGGGCCAAACTAAACAGCCGAGTGGGGGAAACTGGGGTGAGAACCTGGGTGACACGCACACACCGAAACAAAACACAAACTTCCCCTTCATGTCTCTGCAGGCTTGACAATAAGAGGATAACACACACAGGGTGACACACACTCTTTATAATCAGCTTTCAGACACACACACACACAGTTTTGTTTTTTGCAGCTTGTGTGGTAAATGGATCTGTTTTGGGGCAAAAGGAGCAGCATGACTGCAGAAAAAGGGCATGTGTGTTTCATCATCTGTCTCTGAGCGGCGGCAGGACGTGACGAAGAGCGTGTGTGATGGAACGAACTGCAGGGTTTAAAACACAGGAGACAAAGAAATAACAAACACACTGTACTCTCCCACAGTTTGAAGGCTCAGTCATGGCAGCACTGCTGACACACAAAACAGTGGACACAAATCAGTCCTTTCCCTCGACGAGGTCCGTGCCCTGCCGGCTCAACCCGGAGCTGTTGTCATCTGTCTAAGTTCACGCAGTTCTTTGGTTAATCGTCCATGGGGCATCACACACTGAATCATTATTTTAAATAAAAGAGACAAAAAAAGCTTAATGATTTATCAGTTTGCATCCTGTTTGATCTACAGCAGCCATTCTTAAAATCAAGAGTGCTGCGACCCACACAAAAACCAGAAAATTCCACACGGCCCACTTAATCTTAAATCTACATCTAATCAACATAAATGAGAGTTTATTTAACTTAAACAATGTTATTCAAAAATTATAAACAACGTAGGCTGTTTTAAGGCCAGTGTGTGACCCACCACGGGGAAGCAAACATCAGTATTAGATCAGTAAATTTAGGTCAGAGTAATGAGCAGCATCACAAACTGACCACTTCTATTACCAGTCTGAATTCACGTTTATATTAAAATAAATGCATACATTTATATAAATGCAACTGCACATCCTCATTTCAAACTGAATTTCTGTTATTACTGCAACCCACCTGCAGTACCTTCACAGCCCACCAGGGGGGCTACCACTTCACTAAGGTTTAGCGCACCTGTCGATACATTTAAGAAACCAAGCAAAAAGAATGAGGCTGCCAGCGTCTCACATTTACATTGAAGGTGGTTTTTGGCATCAGCGTCTTGACACTCCTGATTTATTACAATCTGCCTGACCGAGCGTCTTCAACGTTTGATAAGACGCTCTGCAACATGCTGCAGTTCTGTCTCCTTTATTTTCAACCATGACTCTTGTTCTCTCCAGCTTTTTGTTGACTCTTGTCATGTGCAACACATATATGAACTTTAAAAAACCCACAGTGTAGCTACAGCCAACAACCTCACTGAGACTTCACTGTGGACTTTTAAAAGCTTTTCCATAGTGAGTAATCAACATATTTGTAACTAATATCGTGCTGAAGATGTGCATGAATTTGGTCCATTTTCAGACCCTCAGCATTAACTTCTGTGACCTTAAGTTCCTCTCCTAAGGTGTTTATATCAGTCTAATTATAGCAGTGTAGCTAGCTAGCATGTAGGAGACCAGTATATGCCAAGTAGCCAGACTTCGCTAGCTGTCCAAACATCGCTGATATTTGTGGGGCAAGATGTCAATTTCATGTTTGCACCTTGTTAAACTCCAATCATAATGTATATTTTTTTATGCACCTACCAGTGAGAGTGCAGGATACCAGTGATTGACATATGACATTGCCTAGGCAACCAGAGCCCAAAATCTCCACTTGTGACCGACTATCAGGTTCAAAATGACGAGAACGAAGCAAATTACTCCCTGTGTGGATGCAGCTGTAGTAGGTCAACGCTCTCTGCAGATTATGGGTCATTATGTCCCTGTTGTGGAAAACACAGGGACTTAACGAGTGCCATTTATTTGATGTTATCCTTAATAAGCTTTATATTTCTAATGCTTTGCATTCAGGTAGCTGCTTGGTGTGTACAGTGTTAGGTGCATGGAGTATGAGGGTGAAGTCAAAGTGGTGAGAAGTCTTAGCTGCAGCTGTGTCAGGGAAGAGCTATGCTCACCACAGAGACAAAGAAATCTCTTTGAGATTGTTCGCTTTCATAAACGCATCGGATGTCTGTTGTCATCGCTGCCTGGGTTTCATCAGTGGTATTACCTCATCCTCAATGCCTTCCTTCACTCCGTCTTTTTTCCTTTCCCTCGCTCTGCTTTGCTCTTTTCCTCTCCATGTGCTGCCTCCGCTCTTCTCCTCTTTCCTCTGTTTGCCGTCACTCCGGCTGCATTCATACGACGGACTCTGGAGAGTACCGAGCTGTGTCTGTGTGTGTTCGATGGGCTTTTTGCCATTCAGATGGAGCCTACGCTACACTTAAAAAACCTTTCCAGATGTGCAGTGGGGGCACAAAAACTCCAGCTGGAATAAAAGAGTCAAGGATTCAGATTTCAGGTTTCTCGACTCCAACATCCACAAAGAGAATATTTGAAAATTGTCTTATTTACTGATAGGTTTCCCATCTGCAATTTTCCCCTCACAGTTCATGAATATTTTAACGTATGAAGCCCTCCGAATCATTTTTATCAGAAATTGTTTGATTTATGAAGATGCAATCTTCATGTGGGGGAAGATGAGAATAAGGAGGAGGCAGGTCTTCCTGTTCAGAATGAGAATGATGGACTTTCTACTTGAAGCTGAAAAGAAAATGTCAGGAGAGGCAACAAAGTGGTCGAGTTTGCGGAGCTATTCAGGGAGCCTGTTAACACCGCCATCGACCGCATCTTCTTCTGTGAGTTAAACCTAATGGTTTCAGGGCCAATCACAGAGAGCTTTGTGTTTTTAAACCTTTAAGTTAGTCCAATGAATGACTGATGAGTCGGTGAAGAAAAAGCAGGACATTCAAGAGTTGGGAGTTTACTTTTGACTCTTCACACAAAAAAGCAGCAAAGATGGACGATTTTTCAGTCGCTCGGCTCTGCATTAGGGAGGAGGACGGCTCGGCGTGGCAGCAAGCGCCGTACCACCTGGTTTAGTTACTTATTGCAAAGGTTTGGATCGAAATGCTCAATGAGCCGATTCACATTCAGCCCATGTTGGATGCAGAGGAATGAAATTTTCATGCGCTACGTCCATCAACGCTCGCATCAAGTAGCAGCTTGACTGCGGTTAAATTCCAAGATTAAGTAATTTCCCTGAAAACAGTATGCACTGGTCTGATTGCAATGCACCACTCTGTTGATTTCTATTAGGACCTAATAAAAATCAAATGAATGAGCTACTGGAAGCTAGAAAACTCAATAAAAACATCCTCGCAGTATTTTAGGTGGCTGCAGTCTGGCTCCTAATGAAGAGATTCAACGTTGAATTTGAAGGTTCATATTTACTGCCCTGAATTCATATGTCAGTCTTATAAAAACTAAAAATCATCATAGCAATGACCTTGACATGTTGTGTACTGCCTTTAATCAAAAACCACTCTCTCTCGTTTGCAGCCTCTCGCAACTTCAGCTTGAGTTCAGTCAATAGGATCAAAAACTCTTCACTCTGTTTCCGCACCGTGAAGAAAAACCTGTTCCCATTAAAAGCCACGTTTTCAAAGTTCGATGATTACAGTGCTCAAACCTCTTTAACCAGCTTTTTAAACACTGAAACATGATGGCATACAGAAAATTTGATTTTTAAATTAAGATTAATTATTAAATTGAAAACCCACAATTTGGAACCAGTAGTCTGAATATTTCAAATAAATGTTTTCTCTAACCCTATAATTCTCCTGTCATCACATCTTGTGACCTGTTTCTTTCCTTCTGGGATATTTTAAGGACTAAAATGTGCGCTGCTGTAAGGTGGTACCAGCATTCCTAGAGGTAGCACAGCTGGTATTTTCCCCATTTTCCTGCCACAGATTTCAGTGTCGAGAGATTAAATGAAATGTTCCCTTCCATCTGTGCTCAACCTTTTAGTGTTTTTGTTGCTTTGCTTTATCTCTCAGAAATGACAAATCACTCTAATGCTGCTGTCATAATAACACGTACTGCTGCAAACTCAACACTGCAACCATATTTTTAATGCATGAGGTATCAAACATAGAGCACAGTTAAAGTTAAAGCAAATATTCTGACAAGCCAATAGAGAAGCCAATCGACTGCTTTGTGGGTCATACATAGTTAAGAGGCCAGTTCGTGTCTCCATCATCATCTAACTATTTTTCAATCAAGACTAAACATCAAGAAAAGATGGTCAGCTGGTTGTTTTGAATGGAGAAAACAAAGTGCGTTTTGGTAAACTTTTAAAGGTCCTAATACCGATTGATAATTACCAGAAAGCAGATCAAACATCCAGGGTACCACTGCTTGTGTTGGACTGAAAAGTAAAGGAAAGTCAGACACAGGTTAAAGTCCAACAAAAAAGGGTTTTTTTTTAACCCAGAAAACAAACTTGGTTAAATTATACTAAAGATCTAAATCTTGGGCCCATAAAAGAGGTCAAAGTAACAGAACTCTACTCAAAAGTTGGTAACAAACAAACTGATCTACCTAAATAAGACTTAAACTTAAATACAGCCCACAAAAAGGGGTAGAATGCACAAAAACGTAGCTGAAACTAACATAACAAATTCCATTCCCCCCCCATGATCCAGAGTTGTGGTATGACCCAGTTTACAGGTCTCCATGTAGCCTTGCTCCGCCCCTTTTCCCACCTATTAGCTCATCAACCAAGGGACTGGGAGCAGCTGCCACTGAGAAAACAAAGGAAAATTAAATAATACACTAAAACTAACTAAAATCTATGCACTTATTTTATGTGATCGTATAAGTAAGTTAATTATAAACCAAACCAGTTTGCATTTCCCTGTAAATTAAATCCTTTATTTAAAGTGTTGTGTTATGTATAAGTCTATTGTAGCACTGTGATGTTTGACAGATATTACCCAATATATGTGGCTGTAACTGCAGCCATCACACCCTGGCTAGAGAAAAGAGCAGTGGAAAGTAATTTTGATGTGTTATGATGTAAATCGTTTGGGCGCCTTTTTGATTTAAATAAAGATGTGGGCCAATTAGATCATTTGTTATTATGTAACCTGGCCAATCAGCAATGATTTCCCAGCGACCCTTGCTGTTGACCTTGGTCTGACGTGGTCCGTCGCAGGAAGGCACGAACCTCATCAAGTGTGGAAAATCTAACTGGTTAGAAGGAAAATGTCAGAAGTGGCACGACAGAAAGTCAGCTAGCCACTAAGCTAACGGCTACAGTAGAGAAAACCCCATAAGCTGTGTCCCAAAACTTAGGCCGCATCCTTCGGAAAACCCGTCCTTCGCGGTCTACGTGGGTCGGGTCCTTCGAAGACCCAGAAGGCCGGAAGTGCGAGGCTGTGAATCGGGTCGGTCTCGCCTTCAGATTTGCGTCACCAGCTGTCTTGGTGGAGTTTAATAAACTCATCCATCTGCTCCTCCCTAAAATATAACAGGACACTGGAGCAAATTCTCGACCATCGCACACTTCTGTTTGATCAGTTTGCTGTTTGACGTTTATTCAGCTGTGTGAAAACTATAACTTTGCTCTCAGCCAAACCGATTTACTCAGGAACAAATAAAACACTGATAAAGCCAAACAACAACAAGTCTGACACGGACCAGAAAACCGTACTATGCAAATTATGCCACAGACCGGCCCCCACCCGTGACACTTGGAGTGATTGTAAAATTGCTGTGGTTTTTAACAGAGCTTTAATGTGCTGAAAGTATCAGATGGATGTTGTACTAGTTAAGTTAGGAGGGATCAAAAATGCTGAGATTGTTTAAAATTACTGCATTATTTAATGTACCACTATTTTAGGATTTTCCCCTTAAAGATGTGGCAATGCAAACACCTTTTGCGTCCTCCCCTTGCATGCACACTTGCCGGGCATATTTTCTATTTAGAATTTGATATAAATGTTTTCACATTTCAGGCCACTCAATATTTGCCTCCAAGAACCGAGCCGGCAGCCAGTTGGCGGGTTTGACGAGATGGAAAAAAAACTGCTCTCTGCATCTCTCGCCACAATGAAATTCAATGTAAAGCACCTGCGGTTGTATTAAAGCAGCAGAGGGACACAGCTTTGAAAGGACAGCAGAATGAAAAGAAGAAAATACGCTTTCAGCAAAAGCCAGAGTCCCATATTCCACAATATTTATTGAGTTGGATTTATTATCTTGGAGGAAATGTGCTTTAGTTGTTTCCAAAGAGAGCAGAGAGGCGAGGAGGAGGCGGCCACCTGAGAGCCACAGAAAGGCCCAAAATGGCTGCTTTTCTCATCATCTCTCAGCAGATTTTCAGAGAGGCAGGGTGTGGCAGTAAACCAGGGCACAGCCGAGGAAAATGGCTTATCTGAAATGATTCTGCTATCCTGGAACAGCAGGGTGTCCTGTGGCTTAGAGAGTGAGTTTGTTAAAGGTACAACAGACTCTTCATCTTGTGGCAGCAATAGTTTCGCCCGTTTCGGTGCAGCTTTTACTCACCTCCTCATTCCACAACCTTAAAATCTAGTTTCTGTCTTATTGGATTTGAGAGTCATTCTGTGGCGCTGAAGTCAGAGTCATGGAGGTGCTATGAAAACACTGTATCAACCCCTGTTTTGCCATCAAACTTATAAGCTTGTTATAAGAGCCTCACATAAAAAATAAGGTTTTTTTTATTATTTCTGGGAAACTTAATGTCATCCAGGTTAGAATAACCAGAAACCCAGGAAATCTTGCACTAACTCCAGCCTTCGTTCTAAAGCTGGTGAACTCGATCGGTGAATATCGAGCCGTTTGCTGCTGACAAACTTGCACAATCCTGGTGCATTAGTGTATTGTGTGTTCTGTGATGTTGGATTGCGGAAGACTTTGGCCTTTAGCTCAGCATTAGTGAAGTAAAGTTTATTTATACAGCACATTTAAGTATAACAGAAGTTGAGTGTTTATGCTGAACAACACACGATAAAATAGCAAAACGGTAGAAAACATAACAATATAATTGTAAATAAAAGTAACATCCTATACTGTTCATATACCTTTTCATGATTTCACTTCCTGCCTTTTATTTCGATTATGCTGCACTATCCATAAACATCGTCACTTTTCTGCGCTCCCTTAAGGCTGAAGAACTCTAAAAAAATTATTACTTCTATATTTCCCATCATTTTTATATTTTACTGTTAGCTGACGATGAGCAGTGGTGGATGAATGTATGGAGCTATTCATTCATAAAGGAATAAAATAAGTGAAACATTTGAAAGTGTTTCCCAAAAAACTATTTCGCCAAAAATGTTACCAAATAGCATTAAATGGATCAATATTACTTCTGCATTTGTTTAAGATAAGCTCAGTTTAGATATGTTTTATTCATGTATTCTGTTCAATTTTGAATATTGAAATATTGAATCATATTCTATAAAATCATATATTTTTCCGTGTGGCTTTCAAGTTAGGACCATGTACCACTGAAAAAAGAGCTCTGAAAAACAAGCTAACGCCTGTTTTTTATTTTTTAAACAAACATATTACAATACAGTAATTAAAAAAATCACAGCTGAATTAAAGGGTTTAAGCCATGTATGACAGTATCTATGGGAGATTATAAAAAAAATGTTTCAGTGGTGCCAAAAAAGTTAAAGGTCCCTGGTTTGAGAAGGAGACACAAATCTCTTGGGGTTTTGTCAGGATGGGTATCTGCCATAGAAATCTGCCAAATCACATATGCAGGACTCACTGTAGCGAAGCCTTGTGAGTCAGGCAGCAGTGGAAGTAGCTTTCTGGGCCAACTGGAGTTAAGGCTGCTTCCAGAGACAATAGTCAACTGTGGCCACAAGATGTCACTAAGTTTAGAGGATGGTCTGCACAGGCAACAAGAGAAGCTTAAGTGACAGAATACTGTTTGAGATGAAAGGAGAGAAGATCGGTTTAATTTTTAGATTTCACTGAGTAAGCAGTGCTTGGCCTGACAGAAACCCACCACATCAGTGGGGCTGGCCTTTCCAGACAGTTTGGACTTTTAAAGTTTAGATTATTTTAAAAAAACAAATTCAGTGTAAAAGCTAGCTGGAACCATTAACATCTATCAGTTAGCTAACCTAAGCATTCACCGTGGTGTATAAATTGATAACATGTCTTAAGGACAACCCTTGGAAGCATTTAAAAGTGCTGTCACTGCCTCTAACATCGTCCGATACACTGCTCAGCACTTTTCATAGTTAAATGTAGCTCAAAGTTTTCCACAGAGTCACTGAAGTTGATTAAGACGGAACAAGCGCAGACAATAATTAGCTGGATGGAAAAAACCACTGGGCAATTAAAACTCAATAAGTTGTTATTTCACCTGTCAAAGCTTATCATCCTGTGATGTTCGGGCTTTGTAAGCTGATTAGCTTTTCTTGTTATTCCTCCTGTATGTTGTTGTGCTTCCTACTGAAGGCCTGATATGATTCGTGATCGTTCTCACATTCACATAATGTTGGGGTTGTGAGCCTCGGTTATTTTATGCTGTGTTTTTGTAGCTGTTGTTTCACATTGAGAAAATGCCTCTACCTGACTAAGTGTTATGTTCATTTTCATATCTCTGAAAACTCCCAGGATACAGTCATCATTTGGGTATCTGTGGCTGAATAACTTTCCATTCAGTTTCCCAGGGGGAGAAAAAACTCTGTTTATTTACTTCTTGAAGGAGGACGCATGATAACAGCGCAGGCGGGTTGGTTGGGACAATTGAGCACAGCGGCATTGTGCTGCTGAGACGGATGGGAGCGAGTCACCTCGCAGTGTTGTCCCCAGACGGACCTCATTTTCTCTTCTGCTCGAGTTAGCACATTCACACTCACTGCTGGCTGAGACGCTTCAATCTTAGAAAAACTGTTTTTCTTATGCAACAGCTTTTTAAGACGTGGGTTTGAACACAGGAGCTGGATGAATTTGCTTAATTCTCTGTTGGTTATGTTGTCAGACCAAGTGGGTAAGATATTGATTTTATTTTGAAGTCTGTGATGCTTTTCATTCTTTTCTCGAGACTTTGCTCACCTACCACTTTACAGTATTTGGTACACTTTGCTAGTACTGGCTCGGACCCCCTTTTCCCTTTTTTACCCCTCAACAGTTATAAAAGGCTGATGGGGTAAAAAAGTCACCCAGCCGGGTGGGCTGGCAGCATAAACACCTGCGTTTATGAATAACCCAAGAACAAGATTTAAATTGAATCCAGAGGTATATCTACTAAAAATCTTGAACAAGTTCAAATCCTAGTAACCTCAAGGTCAGAGGTCAAGTTTTCTGAAAATCTTGTGAATGCAATAAGTCAAGAACAAGTCGAAATGGGATTGATGGGTGTATCTCCTTGCAGAATAAGGGAAGCACTTGCAGCCACCAGTATTTTTTTCCTTTAGAACTGAGTTAAATGTTCATGGCATCGATTCAACAAGGTGCTGGAAACATTCCTCCGAGATTTTGGTCCATGATGTAAACCCTGTTACACCAAATTCCAAAGGTTCTCTGTTGGACTGAGATCTGGTGACTGTGGAGGCCATTTCAGTACAGTGAACTTGTTTTCATGATCAAGACACCAGCAGATTTGAGCTGTGAGATATAGGGTGTTGTCCCGCTGGAAGCAGCCAATGTGGACATCAGGCATTTTTCAGTCTTCTACGGTCCCGCTTCAGTGAGCCCATGTAAATTATAGCCTCGGTTTCCTGTTCTTAGCTGACAGGAGTGTGGTTGTGCTTTCAGAGATGCTCTTTGCATAGCTTGGTTGTAACAAGTGATCATTTGACTGATGAGAAGGCATCTTCTCCCAGAGAACTGCCACTCTCTGGGTAGTTTCCCTTCTTCAGACCATTCTCTACAATACCTACAAGGTTGGCTCTGTGGGAAAATCCCAGGAGATCAGCTTTTTGTGAAATACTCAGACCAGGCTGTCTTAGCACCAACAGCCATGCCACATTAAAAGTCACTTAAATCACCTTTGTTACCCATTCTGATGCTCAGTTTGAACTTCAGCTACAGGTGAACCTGGAGTTTTGGAAAAATTAAAAAATAGCCTCAGGCTCATCCCATACTGAGCTGGGATGGAGGAGGGTTGCAAAGTTTAAATAGTAGACCCAGAATGAGATTTGCCAGTAAGATGAGAAGGAGCCATCAGTTAATGTGTGCTGGCTGTGCAATCAGGTGATGTGCAGGGATGCAGCCGACTTTGAGTTTGCCAATATTAGGTTAAATATACGAGTCCAGCTTTGTCTTTATTTCATCTCGACCACCGTTTGTCCAGATTGGGGTGTGAAGGCAGCAGCTGAAAAACACAGGTGCTTTTACTCCCTCCAGATCTTCCTGAGGGGAATCTAAGGGCTCCACAAAGCTCCAGCGTATCCTTTGGGAAACATCCGGGTGGCAGATGACCCACCTACCTCGTTTAGCTTTTTCACCTCGAAAGAGCAACAACTCTATTCTGAGCTCTTCGCCCTGTTCCCAGGTGTTGGTCCACAGTCCCAGTGGAGAGAAGTCATTTCTCTGCCACCTGCATTTGTGAACTTTCGATTACTACCAAGAGCTTCTTGACCCTGGGTGAAGACAGGAAAACATCAAGTGCTAATTTCAAACCTTTGTTTTGGAATTAGCACCTGAGGATTAACATCTTCTGGCGCTGTTGCAGATGAGGCTGCAGTCTCCCTTTCTCCTGTCTACCTTCACTCATGAACAAGCATGAACTCCTTCAACTCTCTCCCAGGTTCCTGAGGCCAAGATGCTGTTTTCTCCCAAAGTACCATCTCCCATCAAAGCTGTAACCTTCTGTAAATGGTCCATTTTTGGTACTGAGAAAAGTTTGGTAGTGTGTAAGCTGGAGTTTAAAAAATAAAATTGGAAGTTGCTTCATTCACAGAAACTGTGATCTTAGATAAAGTGGATGGCTGGGTCGTGCTTGTCTTCTCGAAGTGACGTTAAAGTACTTTATTAAAAGAGTCCAACAGAGGATTCTGACCTTCATCTCTTTCAGTCATTCTGACAGTATACTCTGACCAAAATCTCGTCAACTCCTTCACAGTACACATGCTCACATCTTTCTTATCTGGGTGCACAGCTCTCCAGCATCCCAACAGTCAACACAAAACGAGTCCATTTCAACAGACTCTCAGCTCAGCCTTTAATGAAACAGACTGGCTGGAAAAAAAGTTGCAGCTTTCTGCAGGTATTCAAAAAGTTCACCGGTTCATGGAGAAGTACTTAGAGCTTGAAAGGATTAAAGCACCACATTAAATACAGCAAAGTACTGGGTTACATCCCATATATCCACCATAGCCACAATATCTTTGTTAGTGAGTTTAGGTTTATAACATCTTTACGTCTGTGTGTACGCAGTTTGAGATTTTATGTCTTTCTTTGCAAAACGTCTCCGTAATGGCAATGTGGGTCTCACAGTTCTTCAGCAGAAACTATAAACAGTTACTGAAATGACTGTCAGTCATCAATTTGATGCTAATATTCAAATCAGAGGGTAAATCTTCATCATTCGGATAATTCCTGTGTTAATCCTTAAAAGTGCCAAGTTCGATTACTTTGAGATGCAAAATAAAGTATTTTGTCCTTAAAGGTTAACGTTAGCTCTGCCCTGTCCTGTAATATCACATATTTGAGTTTTTGATGTAAATTCTGTCCATCCGACTGTCTTAAACTCCTCTGCCTTAGACTGCAGCTGGTGTTTAACCACGCAAACCAAGGTGATGGAGTTGGACTCCACCTGCAGGATGAGGGATTCGGCAGAGAGGCAACGCTACAGTCACACCAGAGAAAACAGTGGTTGGAGACCACAGCATGACCAAAATTAGTGCAATAGGGTGCAATGCATTTACAATTTTGCAACTGTTCAAATGTTGTGGCCTTTAAACCGACATTGGTTCATCAAGACGAATCAAAATGCATTCAGTCTGCCGTCACTCTGCAATGTAATGTGATCAGGTTAGCAGTTGCATGCACTCTGTTTGTGATAATATGACAATTAACTGTAGCAAATCTGCAAAAATCACAGACGTGTTGCTGTGCATTTGTTGAAATCTGTTGACATTTATGTACTTTACATTAAGCAGAAATTCATGAACTACTTAGATTTGAGTCCAGCTAGAACAGGGGTAGGCAACTCCAGGCCTCGAGTGCCGGTGTCCTGGAGGTTTTAGATGTGTCCATGATCCATCACAGCTGATTTAAAGGGCTAAATGACTCCTCAGCATTTCTTGAAGTTCTCCAGAGGTCTGGTAATGAACTAATCATTTGATTCAGGTGTGTTAACCCAGGGTGGGATCTAAAACCTGCAGGACACCGGCACTCGAGGCCTGGAGTTACCTACCCCTGAGCTAGAAGCTCACAGGTTTAACACAGAAATTCCTCCACAAATCGGGCCATGGTTGCTGCAGGACAGCGTTTAAGTGTTCATCGGTTATGCTCATCAGACTGATCAAACTATGTTGGCTATATAATATATGCGTCTGTCAAACGGTCTGAGGGTGGTTGCAGTCAGTCCGAGTCAGACTGTGATCGTTGGAGACAGGTTGCCTCCCACCAGGTGGCCTCTGCCATCATCTTAAGATGGGCATGAGGTTGACAAACTGGAAAATAGATGCCAGAATGAGGCAGCTCTCAGGTGGACTGTCAGATCGCTCTCCCTCAGTAGTCTTGCATCTGAATTCTCAGTTCAATTCAATTTTATTTATATAGCGCCAAATCACAACAAAAGTCGCCTCAAGGCGCTTCATAGATACAGAGAAAAACCCAACAATCATATGACCCCCTATGAGCAAGCACTTTGGCAACAGTGGGAAGGAAAAACTCCCTTTTAACAGGAAGAAACCTCCGGCAGAACCAGGCTCAGGGAGGGGCGGGGCCATCTGCTGCGACCGGTTGGGGAGAGAGAAGGAAGACAGGATAAAGACATGCTGTGGAAGAGAGACAGAGGTTAATAACAGATATGATTCAGTCTTGGTAGTTTCTACTCAAAATAATGAAAACAATAAACATATTACTGTCAGTATATTTCAGACTGGGCTTTAATATACTGAAAACAAATATATAAACTGTGTGTTTAGGGAGTTGATCGTTGACTGGCCCATCAGTAATGTATTTTAACCTATTTTCTGCTGCCAGACTCAGTCTTTGGATGAAAGCTTCAGCATCATGCTTAAAGCATAAAAATGTGGCTGTGTTTCTTATTCAGGCTGAAAGGATACTTAGACATTGTGGCATTACTTCTGCTCATTATGTGCACAAAATGATTCTCTGTGTGTTATCGCTGTCAGTCATTTGACATTTCAAATGTTCTCTTGCTATTCTTTCCACTTTCACACCAGGGGGAAACAACGATTAAGTATGCAGCAGTGGGGCTGCAGTTCATACATGTATTCATGCGTAGTAAATGTGTAGTGAAGTGAGAGTGTTTAACTCGGTGGTTGTTCCTGCCCACTGATACACGTCTCTCCGCCGCTGCGCTTTACGTGTTTACACTGCGTGAATCTGTCAGGATGCCTCTCAAACACAGCTGCGGTGATGTTTAATCCGGGTTTTACCTGCACGTACGCAGTTATCACAGAGCATCAGGAGAATGTAAGACTCAACGCTGGCGATGAAGAATATTGAGTGAAAATGAAAAGCGCTATCACTGAAACGTCAGTTATTAATTTGCACTTCAGGAGCGACTATTCAAACATGTTGATTTTTAGTAGGAGCTGTCATCTGCGCTCATACTGCGCTCCATGATTTCCCTCTTCGCTCCAGTGTTTTAGGAATTAATGACTGTCTGCCTGTGTCTGTCTGCAGACATTAGTCATACCTTATCAGTATGACAAATAAGGTGCTTCAGGAAGTTCAAGAAAAACTGTAAACTATCGTAGCAAAACATTTCCCATTAAAAGCTGTCATCATTTACTTTGGCTTTGTACTTTAGTTACACCCTATACATCTGCTCCAGATGTTTTTTTTGTCAATAGCCATTCTGGCAGGCCTCTATTTTGAGCTAAATAGTAACATGCTATTGCTTGCACTAGTTCACAACAAGGCGAGCAACACTTGGTGTCAACAGGGAGGAAGAACTCCTGAGCCAGGCTCAAAGTCAGGCACTTTTCTTATCTATTTGCTTTCTTACTGAAAGAATCATTCACTCATCCACACTCTGATAGAGTCATTGGGACAAACTCGGGGTTCTGTATCAGTAAAGTACCTTTAGTGAGATCATTGTTGCTGTGGGAGGAAATCCACACAGTTTTGTCATTTGGAGGACGCTCGTATGGATCCTGCCGCTCTTAGACGCTGCAGGTGAAAATTTCCTTCAGCTTTGCCGTGATTTCTGGGAATGCAATGGACATTTCATGAGGTATTTCAGTCTGGAGCAGAAGTAGTAAATCAAAAATGTCACCATTATAAAAAAGTTGCATTTGCTTCAAATGCTTATAAATTTTTAAATGATTTTGTTACTTTTTTATTAGTGAGTATCGATCTGCCAGCACCTGAGTGACATCAGTAATAATATAATTGAATGTTTGACTTGTGTCACTGTGTTAGCCCTGAATACCCTCACTAGAAGCTTTACTGTTGATTCATATGTTGTATTTTGAGTAATGTGTGCATCCTTTAATATAAACTCAGTGGTGACTTTAGTCATCTGAGCATCCATATGTGCTGCAAACATGATAATTTCCATAAAGCACTGTTCTTGCAAACAGTCCCTCTTGTTTTCCGCGCATTTCACATGCACATTTAGCCGTGGAGCTAAAGTTGCAGTCCCCCAGAGAAGGATCTCTAATTGCGGCTGACTGGTGCTTTGGTGGCTCTGTATCTTCTACCTGCCTGTATCGTTGTCATTCACATCATCACAGGACAGAACTTTGTTTGCTTTTATAGCTTCACTCGGAAACCACAAACAGATGAACAGATGCTAAATGGTTTTCAGAAACGGTAAACAAGCATCTATATTCATTGTGTGTCTGATGGAGTGTGTGGGACTGTGTGTGTTATAGGATTGGCTATGTGACAAGTAACTCTGTTGTAAAATAACTTCTCTGCTCGAGTCTCACGTCAAACAGCCAGAAGCCTTATGGCCCTAAAAGGAGTTGTGCTGTCGGACAAAGATGAACATCTCTGGTCGGATTTGTGTTTGGACTAAAGCTCCCGCTGAACCTGGAGACTTCAAAACAAAAGTGTTAGCCTGCATCATTTCTCAGCCGAAGGGTGACTGCCTCCGTATGCAGCTGTTTTTCAGAGGTGTCCACGGGATATATGGGCTCTTTTCTTTTGCTTTTGCTTTTTTAAGGGGGGAATGGGTCTATCCGCTTGCTAAGACTGAGGTCATTTGCCATTTATGGGTCCAAATATTCGTGAAGTTCCTAAAGTACAAACACTGTGACACAGCTGAGAATTAAAAATGGTCCTGATTTGTTCAGCTCCAAGAAAGTGATGTGTGGCTGTTCTCCTGGGTGCTGCATTAAAGTTTAATGTCCAGACATCCACGAAAACTAAGATTTACGAGGCTAGAGAAAAATGTGCACTCTCGACCAGCTGGCGAGTGGTTGCAGGAAGTTGCTGAGTGAAATTGGACCCAAAGAGGATTCTCCACCAAAAACAACCACAAGCAGATTGGTGCAGTTGCCTGTTGTTTGCATGGAAAATGCCAACTTGTCTGCAAATACTTGGAGAGCATTAGTAAAGCCTGAAAAAGCATGACGCAAACCAGAAACGGCACCTTCAAAGTAAAACTAGTGACAGTTTCCAATTCATGACACACTTATTTTTCACTACCGCTTAGAGAGTATCGGAAAAGCATTCGTAGACAAGTCAGCCTCTTCGATGCAAACTACTAACAACCGCGGCAATCTGCTAAGCCAAAGCAATCAAAATGAGGTCTTTGGCTAACCGTTAGGGAGTACACATTTTCCTCAAGTGAACAGTCAGATGGTCGAGGACCAATCACTAAGCTTTATTCACTTGACCCTACATGGTCACCGTAAATAAATAAATTGAATCTCATTACTGCTTCATGAACCAGCATCAGACTGTTTGGTAATTAGAAACTGATCCTAATTAGTGCATCTTTTTGGAATAATACATTTTAAAATATTTAAAAAATAATAACAATAATAGTTTCCGAGATAAGTCTATGGATTTTTTATTAAATGAAATGCTCTCCCACAGTGCTTTAAATCACCAAACTTTCCAGTTACTTTCTCATCTATATTCTGAAGGCATGGCCAGATTTAGAGAACATTTTATACCTACAAAAATGGCCCAAACCGATTTTTCTGGAGTTTGACAGTTTTCTGATTTATGGAGTGATTAAAAATAAAATATTTCTAAAATCCCCCCTGCAGAAGTGCTCAGATCTACCAACAAAATCAAACAGTGTTCAGATCTCTGTGCTCAGTTTTCATCATATTGGCTGTGCTGTGAAAAAGTATTTGCCCCACTCCTGATTTCTCAGGTTTTTTTCTTGGTTTCTTAGCTCATATAATTATTTAAATAACGACTATAAGTTCAGAAAGGGGGGCCAGTGATTTCTCACAGCAATATATTGGAGATATCCTCTCTCTGACATCATGCAGACGCAAGAGTAGAAGAAACTGACAGAAACTGAGTGTTTCTGTCCTGGATCTGACTTGGATATTCACCGAGTCACTTATTTGAAACTTTGGGCATATTTTAAAGCACATGTCATTGTAACAGTGCAATATAAGAATAGTGAGTCTTCTTTAAAACACATGGACCCATAAAAAGGATTATTCTTCCCCAATGTTTCCCGGCTTTAGCTCAGTGTTCATTTCTTCATGTTAAAGAAGACAGATGATGATTTTTCTCTATTACGTTCCCCTCTTAATCCCAAACCTGCTGTTTTACAACTCCATCGCCACGAATCATCCGTCTTCGATAATGAGTTTACTTTGATGGCGACAGTCGATTTGTCAGAGTTGCTGAGCGGGGTTGTGAGGTGCTCATTTACCTGGAGGATGCAGTCAGGCTGTCTGAGCCCAGCTGTGCCTCCAGACAGAAAGCCGCCGTCCCCGAGCGCGAGAACTTTGTCATCATTTAATGTCAGTGAAGATTTTCAACGTGAAACTTTCATTCATCAACATCAAAAATGTTTTTGTTTGCCGGGTTTTCACAAGCTTTGCATCGATGTCTGCTCTACTTTTCTTTTTTGCCCTAATGGAGACCAGAATTTACTAAATAACTGTGTGACTGCTGTGCCAAATCAGTGTAATTCAGCCAGCAGATTATTTGTGCTAATGGATGAAAGCAAACCAAAGGTGCTGGGTTTTATTTGTCTCGTCTCTCCTGAAGACAGAGCAGGATTACAGCAGCCGCAGAGGAAGCAGCCAGAACAGGAAGTGGACGTTTCTTTTATTCTCTCATGAATGCAGTCGTAAACTTGGCAGAGTGGCTCCAACATTAATCCCGATCCGGTTGCTCTGTTTTCCTTTTTGCTTTTGCTTTTTCATGTTTCTGTTGTTGTGTATTTTTTTGGAGTCCTGCGATACCACCGGCTGAGGATTACTCGTCCCCCCGCTGCGTTCCTGGCTCCAGCAGCTCGTCCGGGTGGCTGCGAACCCCTCCAACGATTCATCTTCGTGCGGCGTGAATGTGGCCGCTGCTGATAAAGTGGAGATGCAGCAGCGGCGCTGTTCCCCTCAGCGAGCGGAGAGGAGGCTCAGACAAAAGGAAAGGAGAGGAGAGGAAGGGAGGGATGTGGGAAGTTGAAACCAGGTCCAGTGACGCATCATCTGCATTTCTGACTGTCTGATCGTGCTGCAATCTCCATAGACTCCCATGTGAAAATTTCCACCTTTAAACACGTCTACAGCCTTAATAGTGTTTAAATACTTCAGTCTCAGTCTCACACAGCTGTTAACCTCCTTGACTCCAGATGTGAGGATCACAGGAGCCTCGTAGTTTGACTTCCATGTTTTTCCTTTTGCTGTGCAAGGTGTTCCTGCTATTTTAGGAAAAGCACTGTTTACTCTTTTCTTCAGCTGGAAAAGCTGCAGTGCAGGAAACAACTGAGCTGTTCCTCATTTTTAAGTGGGCACCCTGAGGAGTCCCTCGAGGACCCCCGGAGCGCCCCACATCACTAATTTGCTGCTTTCTCCCACTGAGCCGACGGTGGAGAGTGAAACTTCATGACAACTTTATTTAAAACAAAACAAGATGTTCAGCTGAGCCGAGTGTGTGTGTGTGTGTGTGTGTGTGTGTGTGTGTGTGTGTGTGTGTGTGTGTGTGTGTGTGTGTGTGTGTGTGTGTGTGTGTGTGTGCTAATGATCTGATATTGTTTTATGGGTTTGTTTTGGAGTGTGTTTGGTTGTGGTTAGCAACAGCAGGCCTGCAGGGATTGAGATGTGGATTGAGTAAAAAGAGTTGAGAGGATGAGGATCCAGCCAAGAGGCTCCATATCTGCCAGGCTGTGTATGGAAACACAAAACACACTCACACTCAGTACTGCAGAGCTTTGTTGCAGACTCATCTCTCCTGAACCCTCTGAGCCACATGAAAAAAGGAAAATCAGGATCTCTAGCTGATGCACACCCTCACCCCTCCCCTGCAGATTATTCCCACATCATGAACTTAAAAAAAAGATGCTGCTCCAGCAACTTCTCTCTTTTTTTGGTGGAAGTCAACCTGCGACTCTCGGCTACCGTCCCTCACACCGAACCCCTCCGTCAGGCGACATTCAATTTGCAGTTAGCTCTCTTTCCATTTGCAGTTAGTTGGCTAAATGTGAGACTCCGGGGACGTGAAGAGCAGGCTGAAGATGAGCAATCGTTGTGGCGCTTCATTACTTAACTCTTCTCCCTTTTGAGAGCCAAAATTAAGTTTAAGTGTGTTTGGAGGAGGTGAGAAATTCGGCAGCAATTAAAAGCCTCCTCCATCCACGTCCAGAGACAAATATGTTTTTTTTACTGAGGTTAATGCAAATGTTTGATATCCTGAGGAGAGGATCTCTCATGTGTAGTCAATCAGCTATTGAGCAGAATATTTATGTCTCCACATTAAGCTGTTCAGTTTGCACATTTCTCCCTGTGGAAGCGTTTGTTTGAACAATCACTGGAATTTCCAGTACTTTATAATTTTGCCCATTCGGCCATCTTTTCCATCTAAGGAAAACACTGGGTGCATTTTATTTTTCTAATTTATTACCTTTGTTTTACCAGGAAGTCTTTACAAGACAAAACATCTCAAAAATGCTGCAAATAAACCATAAAATACAAAATCCACTTTCTATTCTCTAGTATTAATCCAGTACTGACACTGGTGTCAATACTCAGCCCTAACATTAAGTGGTTTCACAAAAGAAACATCTGTAACAGGTTGAGACAAATCTCTTCCATACAGCAAACAGGCATGTTTAGGCCACACCCCCCACTTTAATGCCACTTTCTTATGATTGGTTGAACAGCAGGTGGGTGGGGTTTCTGGGGCTGGGATGACCATATTAGGGATATATGGAATCTGTGACATCATACAGATCCAAGAGTAGAAAAACGCCTGAAAGTGAATGTTTCTGACAAAAGTTTGAGTTTGTACAAATGCCGGTTTCTTTTTTTTGAACTTTTAATCATCGAAATATGAGCATCCACCACTGCAACTGTATATCTGTGACAATAAGGGAAAGCATATTCGGGCCACTTCTATGAGATTTTTTTAATTTTAATGTTTTCTGGTGTTTTCACTTCTGATTCAAAGTTTTTAAAAGCTCACAAACTCCACCCAGCTGCTCCGTCAGCACGCCCTTATACACACATCTAATTTTGTTTGTCCACCTTTCACTGCATCAGCCAGTGTGGAAACGAGCATCTCATCATTTACATGGTGAATAACTTTGCTCTGTTCTGCGAGGTCACAACTAAAAGCTCATCCCGGATTGCTTTCAGAGACTCGTTAGCCTTCTTGGGGAAGACTGATTTATAATTTTACTCCACGAGACGTCCACAATTACAATAACTGGTTGCTGGCATGAAAATTTATAACAAAGCAATTATTAAACTTCACAGCTACGAGCCATTTGCACGACCGTAAGGATGCAGCCATCCTTATAATGCCCACCCTAATCATCCGTGTCATCGCTGTCATTGTTGTCTCAAAATGTGTGCAGCTTCTCCTGTTATGGATGAGAAAATTGAAAACAAAATTACCCTAAATGTAGCCCACCATCTGTTAGAGCCAAGTTCTGATTGTCATCATCATCATCATTAGCGAGTAATGGAAGACTACCAAACTGAGCTGGCCTCTGCCCAGCGGTAGTGTGTTTTTAAAGTGAATCGAAGATGGCTTCTCGCAGTTGTTCTGCATCCAGCCGACAAGAAGATGAACAACAAGAGTGAGTGAAAGAAAACCAGCTGCAGAAACAAATTAGTGTCCTCAATTAACATTCCAGCACAGCGAGAGGAGAGCTTTTGTCCTATAAGTAAACTGCCATGGTTACGTATTATCGATATATAACGGGCCCTCCTAAGACTAAACAAATGTTTTCTGAGCTAAGAGGAAATAAACCACCAGCTGTGAATAAAAGATGCATTAACTGTTGGTTTCTGAAGGAATTCTGAAGCTTTTTGGAATCAAAACTGACTTTAGCTAGCGAGCTTGGTTAGCAAGCAATAAACATGCTAATGAGAGCAAAGTAGCTAAGATGGCTTCCAAAAGCCACAGCTGTGTTTTCAGTTCTTCTCTCTTGATGCTTTTGACAAATTGAATTAACCAACAGAGCTCACAAATACTGATGGTTATAAGTACAGCCTTTAAACTCTTCAGAGTACACCTTGCTAGTACTGGGTTGGGTTTTTCCTTCAGAAATGCTTCACTTAATCATTGCTCAGAGGTTTTGGTCCATGTTGTCATGACGACATCACACAGCTCCTGCAGATTTGTGACACAGCGTTATGATCATGTCTGCATGCCTAAGTGCAACGAGTTGCTGCCATGTGAACTTACTGCACATTTTCTTTCACATCCTAAAAACAGTAACAGGAAGTGTCCTGCTCCCTCCTTCCTCCACGGTCGGTCCAACCATTGCACACCAGAAAAATCATACTGATTATTTAGCCGTCCTCTCTCTGGCGGATTTGTGAGAGTCTCTTGCTTGAAGCGGCAGTACTATTCTTCTTTCTGGTATTGTTATGTCTCACTCTGTCACGGCTCCAGCGGATCTCCGAGCCAGCCGGGGCAGCAACGCCTTCGCCGCCAATGCCAGACGTGCTGCTGGAGGACTCTGCTGTGGCCTGGCTGCTTCTCTTCAGTCATTTGGCCTGATGGATAGCTTTGTGCGGTTGGATGAGTCTCAGGGATGCACCAGGACTACTTTGTCACTGCAGCTCTGTCTGCTTTGTGTAGAGCTGCGTGCTGCCCAACAGTCTGCCTACAACTGTAACCGAGGCGATCAGCAGTGAACCCGAACGCTGTGATGCAAAATCAAAAAAGCTTTATTTAATTAACAACAACAAACTGACATATGTGATGTAACACCGACTTTTCTGCACGACTGCTCTGCTCCTCACTAATAACAAAGAGGTGAAGCAGACGAGGTCACCCGAGGGGACGTCGGGTTCACGGAGGCCATTCGCCGCCGTAATTCTCATTACATTGTGCCACGGGCCCTTCAAACCTCATTCATCACCGCGGGGATGGAAATGACGAGGAGGATGCAGCTGAGACGAGGCAGGAGGCTGAAAAACAATCTGTTTGTGTCTGAGATGGAGCTCTGAGGGAGCTCGCTGCCTGGGGATCAGAGTCAGGGTTAGGCAGGTTTGTAAAGGGATTCATATCTACAAGTATTCTTTTCATTTGGAAGCAAATGTTCATATTTGTTGCTGGAATTGTTAGAAACTTTCCAGGAAGTAGAGCTGTAGCACTGAAGTAGTAAGGAGGGGGAAAATGAGTGAAATGGAAAAATAATTCAATATTTCTATTTCATGTTGGAGAAATGCAGCAAGCTTCTGCCTGCAGAAGGACCGCATGTTTCTTCAATGAGGGTTAAACAAAAAATGCTGATTAGAACAACAGCACAATGAAAAGAAGCTGCACAAAATAACAAATTCCTCTTGTTTTGTCAGCGGTGAGCGTTCAGGTCATTTTATCTGCTCTGCGATGTTAAACGGAGCCGCCTGAACACTTCCAGCGCTGATTAAGGTTGTGCAAAAATAAACAGGGCACTGAAACTGAACTCATCTTAATGAAACAAACCTTTGCAAAGGAATCAATGCAGCAGGGACAGGTATAAAGAAATAATACCAGTTTGTTTACACCCACTCTGTGGATCCAGTCTGTGTTCAGCTGTGGTTGTAGGAACCAGCCTGGTAATGAAGACACATAAAGTGCATCAGGACCTTGAACACAGCTTACAGTCAGTTGTTTTCCATCCTCAGACTCACTATAAGCAAACAACATCTGATGCTGCACCATGTCCTTCCTCAGTTCTTTTGTTCGTATGCTGGATGAAACTCTTTAGTCCTTTGGGCCAGAAACAGCACGACGTAGGGTCCAATCTGACCCACGAGGCGGCTCTGCCAAGAAGGGCTGGGTATCGTCACTGATTCCTAGAATCGATTCGATTCGATTTGAATCGGGGAAATCACATTCAGAAATATAATTCTGATCATTTATCAGTACTGACACTTGTGAGACTTCAACACAGCAGATGCCTTTGTCAGAATAACGGAGGATAAAACACAAAAAAACATGAAGGAGATTTTCGTGGCCAATATCTACGGTAGCCCTGAGAGGCCAAAAGGACTGCAACTTAAGAAAACACCAGCAATAAAGAAAAGGCTGCAAAAGCACACAAAACACAACAGAAATAGGAAAAAGAAAACAGAAATAGAAAAAAACTGATTTCCAAAAGCACAAGGGAAGTGTTTCTGGGGAGACAATAACCTGACGGACCAGATGCAGGAACCCAAAACATGCTAGGTGTGTTTTATCATTCATATAATACTGATGACGGATTTTTAGGCTAATAGTTAGGCTAACACACTTACCTCTCATCTTTTCTTTCCTTACAAAACCGATACATCCTCCACTTCTTTTAAATGTCTCCCAGCGCAATTCTTAGCATATTTTGGTTCCTGCAACTGGTCCGTCAGGTTATTGTCTCCCCAGAAACACGTCCCTTGTGCTTTTGGAAATCTGTTTTTTCCTATTTCTGTTTTCTTTTTCCTATTTCCGTTGTGTTTTGTGTGCTTTTGCAGCGTTTTCCTTATTGCTGGTGTTTTTTTAAGTTGTAGTCTCTTTGGCCTCTCAGGGCCACCGTAGATAACCTTAAAAATATTCTGCAGAAGAACAAGAACAGAAGAAAACTATGAATCAACACATGAACATTACCTGATGCTGCTGAAGTGAAGCAGAGCAAAGTTACAGAGGTTTAATTAGAGACACAGCTGAGCATTTTGCAATTTGGTATGATTTTAAAAGGTTTACATTTCTTCGGTACTGAACAGCAGAAATGAGGCTTTCTTATCAGAAGTGATTAAAAAGAAAAACAGTGGCCGACAGCGCCGCACATGGTAGACTGGTGCGTACACTGAAGTACACTGAGAGAGAGAGCTGTGCATGAAGTGTGATTTTATCGTGGTGGAAGCAAAACAGCAAAAGTCAGAGAGAATTAACAACGATGTTTATGTGTAGTGTAGTTTGGATCTTCTTTTCAATTTTGGTTGGAGAGAGACAAAACCTGCAGCTTCAGAATCAGCGCAAAAAAAGACGTAAACACAGAGCGCAGACCCGCCGACGCATCAGAGTCAGTGATCTGTCGGCTTTCAGCCCCGACGGCGTGTCCGTGCACGGATGAGAAAACATCTCACTGATTCTGATGCCCCGCTCTCTGTGTTCACATCTTCAGTGTACCTGCTCTCGTTTGCTGTTTCAGCTGTTTGGCGGTTGTTGTGGTTTTGTGAGGTTTAACCTGAGATTCTGGCATTTTGGGCAAAATACATTTATATTTAAAAATCGATTCAGGATTTTAATGAATCGATATCGCGTTATTAGAGCTAAAATCAATTTTAATCTATAAACGATTATTGAAACCCAGCCCTACTGCCAAGTGTGAATGAGTTTTGGATTAAAAAATCGGTGAAGAAACTGGAAGTATCTGTGAACTTTACAGAGCGTGGAAATAAAACGTTCTTGTTTCGTTCCAAAGAATCTCGACATCATCGTTTTTTTTAATCGATTTTTGTCATTGAAGGTGAATATTTTGAGGATGTGGCTCTCTACACTGACGGCATTAGAGATTTTTATTGAATTTAAAAGAGCCCAACACTCCTGGATTGGACAGCAGGAGAAACCCTGCGGCTGCATGTTGTAGATAATAGATGTAGGTATGGTTTCCCCTCCTTCACACTTCAGATGCGTGCACTTTCTAACCTTTAGAGTCCTTCAGTAACTCCCTCAGCTGTTTTCACATGAAAAAGATGTTTAGATGTGGAGTAATTCAGCAGCAATGACAAAGAGTTCATGAGTCAACCTTAGTTAGGGCTGTCAGAGAAAATTTAAAGGTTAATCATAAAATCACATTGATTGTGGAGATTAATATTCGACGTCTCGCTCTCGAGAGGGCAGAATGCGAAGCGAAGCTGTCAGGTCCACACACTCGTTCAGGGTTTCTAAACCACCACTGTGATGAAACGCCTCATTAGGATCGGTTTGTGTGGTGATCTTCTGTTTGTCACTTGAAGGAACATTTTTGCACATTTATGTATTTCTTTGTTAGAAGGTTTGTGACAAATTGTGCAGTGAAATGAAGCAGACCAAGCACTGAGCAGTGGAGGAAGCAGTGATACGTGAGGTTTGACCGGCAATAAGCAAGTTCTGACTGCTTAGACTGGCCGACCATGAGCAGGTGACTGAGTCCTGACTTAAACCAGCTCTTCTCTGGGGTTGTCTGAGGCTGAAGTAGAAGAAGGGTCTGGTTTTCAGGATAAGGGGGCCATCCCGAGCCTCTGCATCCATGAGTCAGAGTGTGCTGCAGGACATTGTGTGTCAGTTAGGCTAAATTAAGAGCTCTGCAGCTCTGACAGCCTCCCAGCCATGAAAGAACCTTTTTTTCCTTCCCTCCCTCTCTTCAGAGCATGGTGTGGCTCAGCCTGTGAACTAAAAACTCACCATGAAGATTTATGATAAAGGCCTGAGAAAGCTGCTCTTATCTTGAGCTATTTCTAAAATAACCGAGCTGAAAAACAAGGGCTGCTATCCAACAAACACAGAGGCACAAACTCTACAATTGATGGATGATTTTTACAAATGAGCTGCTGCTTGTTAACGGAGATCGTCTCCATGTAGGGTCATTTTTTATCATTTTTATGAAAACAGCAATTAGATATCAGTTTCTATGCTGATGATAACATCTTGTTTGCATAAGTTCCACTCCAAACACAGCGCTTAGTACTAATCAGTCAGTTTTGATGCTCCGCAGATATACATACCAGCCTTAACTTACTATGAAAGAAACATGCCTTTCACAGGTTTGGGTAATAAATCAGTAATCAGCTACATGATTAGGAAATAGGACAAAAACAAATACCTTTCCTCTTTGGATTGTTACGTTTCGGTGTTGTCAGTGTGTTGTTTTTGGCGTGACTGTTATGTGTTTCCTGTTTTACTTTGAAAGTCTGTGTTATCTTAGTGTTTTCAGTTTACGTTTCCCTGTCTCGTCAGTTCTGAGTTGCCCCAGCTGTGTTTCCCTCTTGTTGTCCATTTTCCTGATTGCTCCCTCTAGGTATTTAAACCCTGTGTTTCAGTGTGTCATGGGCCCTGTTTCAGGAAGCCGGTTTAGAAAACGCAGAGTGAAAAATGATACGCAGGGTTGAGTAACCCCGAACTGTCCAACTCGGAATATTCGGTTTCAGAAAGGCTGATAACAATTAGTTCAATCAACGCGGAGTTGCGTCAACCCCAAGTGAAGCGCGCGGACGAGGATACATAAAGCCCTGATAAGCGGAGCACAGATTAAGCGAGTCACCATGGAGACGGAGGGAAAGAAGGCGCGGTCAATGTATTTCACAGCGCTTGAGGCCGAAATTCTGATGGCAGCATATGCCGATAACATGCAAATTCCGCGGAAAAAAGTAACACAGCCACAGCTGCAAAAGAAAGGGAGCATGCATGGCAAAACATAGCCGACAGAGTCAATGCGTGAGTGTTAATTTAAACATTGATCGAGGGATTTCCACCCATTTAACACGTTATTTTATCATATGTTATTTTATTTGTTATTTTATACATTTTATTTTGTGATGTGATGTGAGCGCAGGTGCAACCCAACAGGCCCCAAACGTTCCTGGCAGCAAGTAAAAATGAAATATAAAAATATAGTCCAAACAGGTGAGGTGTAATTGTATTATGAGCCATAGTGCTTGGTCTGTTTGTCCCATGTAAATCAATTGCAGTTAGAGGCTACATTAATTTCCCCTCTGTAAGCACTTATTGAAATTATCTGAGCACATTACAAGTACATATTTGCTTACTCTGTATGCTCAAATGTGGCCCGTTATAGCCAACAGAAAAAAAGCGGAGGCCCGAAAAACAGGTGGGGGTCCTCCACCACTCACAGAGGCTGAGCAGTTGGCCCTCAGCCAAAACAGTGGGCGCCCTGTGGCTGAAGGCATCTCTGCGGGGACATCCTCTGAGTCAATAACCCCGCAAGACACAAGTGCCTACATAGGGGGTAAATTCAAAATAATACATGATGTGCATACATCCTTTCTTCACAGTCACCTTTGCAGTGCTGCTCATTCATTTGATAAACTCTTTACCATAATGGATTATTTTGTAGTGAAGTTATTTTCCTACTGATTTTGCCTTCCCTCAGTCTTGGTTGTCTTTGAGAGCATAATGACAATGAAGTGTAAGCTGATTGGTATGTTTGTTAATTGCCATTTGGTCCCTTGTAAGTTATAAGTGACCTGTATAAACCTCATATTCTATCAGTTGATGGTGGTGGTGTACTGCATCTGGTGCAGCCTCCTGTTGAGCCAGACCAACATGCAGTTGTGAGTAATACTCCACAGATTATATGAGTTTACAGTAGAACAGCAATGTTGTTAATTTCTTTACTACAGGAAAATAATGAAGAAACATTGACAGCTGTTACAGAGGAGGAAGCAACAGAGACACTTTATGAGGTTTACATCTTTTAATACTTTGTGTACAGGAAACACAGGCGACCAATAAAGCCAGTTGAACAAAAAATCTGTTTATTCTTCTTTCAACATGTTGAGGTGATGGGTCAAAAGAAATGATTGTGACATATGGTGTCTCTGACTGCGCTTCCATCTTGTATGTCCGTGGGAGGGTCAGGATGTTCATGGTTTGGATCACTGCTGTATGGTTCAGAAGGACAGTGTTCTCCTCTAATTGTGGCAATGTTGTGAAGAATCACACATGCCACAATAATGTCACATGCCCTTTCTGGGGTGACCCTGAGTCTTTGCAGGCACTGGAACCGGGCCTTAAGCATTCCGATAGTCATTTCGATTCTGGCTCTTGTCCTGCAATTAGCCAGATTATATCGCTGCTGTGGGCCTGGTTCAGGGTCAGGGTAAGGGGTAAGCAAATAGGGTAAACATGGATACCCCCTATCACCAAGCAAGTAGCCAGTGAACTCTCCTAAGACAGAAGGATACACTTCAGTTCAAATGTCCCTGAAGCAATTGGTCTTTATATATTTTAAAGTATTCTCAACTCACCATGTCCAAATTTTGTGCTCAGTGTACATTCACGGAATATTTGTGAGTCATGGACAGAGCCTGGCCACTTGGCTTCCACATTTGTGATAATGTTGGCAGCATCACATGTGATCTTCACAGTGCAGAGAACACAAATTAGCATCCATTACTATAATGAAATAATTTGTTAGTTTGAAATGCTACAGGGAACTATGTACCTGCACATTAATGCTGTGGAAAGACTTCCTGTTCACATAGTCTCCTTCATTTACTGAAGGAGCAATGATTGGAATGTGAGTGCCATCTATACAGCCAATCACGCCTGGGAACCCTGAAAATAAATGTGCAATTTAAGTAGTAGTCCAAGTATCACCACATCATACATTAAGTTTTGGTCATCCTGATACCTGCAATTTTGTGGCATCCCTCTTTGATGAATCTTGTGGGTCTGTGACCGGGGAACACCACAAACGGGTACAGGAGACGTTTCAGTGCAACTGTAACATTCCTGACTGCCCGACAGACGGTAGCCTTGGAAACGTGCTCAGCGTCACCAATATTATACAGAAAGCTCCCGTTTGCAAAAAACCGAAGTGCAATACAAATAATATGTACAGAACTGAGAGAATGTCCGCGATGTGTCACATGCGTAATATATGGCCTGAGGATGTTATTCAAATAAATTATAGATTGTGCTGAAGAACGGTAACGTTCACACAGAAAATCATCAGGAAATGATAAAATGTCCAAACGCGCTCTGATCACTCTCTCCCGGCGGAGAGCTCTGCGGAGAATTTGGGCTTCACGATCTACTGGCTCTTCAAGGACGGGGCACGCCATGTCCGACACTTCCTACTGTCAGGTTTCCGACAAAGGGGCGGAGACAGTCAGGGTTAGTTGTAGTAAACCTGCTAGGGGGCAGGTTAGCTTCACGGAGTGTGTCGTCATAGTGACTCACTCAGGCTGCAGCTGAACTCGCTTTGTGAAACCGAAAACCCAGAGTTTTCGTTAACTCAGGGTATACTTACTCAGTTTTTCCACTAAACCGGCTTCCTGAAACAGGGCCATGGTCACGATCTCCCCCGTGTTGTAAATAGTTTGGTGTTTTGTTGTAAATAAATAGTTTGTTGTAAATAGCTGTAAATAGATTTGTCGATACTTTCGTTTTGGGATTTTGGTGGTGAGCTTTAGTGGGGGGTTTTTTGTGTGTTTTTTTTTTCTTTATTTTTACTTTTTTCGTGTTGCACTCCGGTTGCCTAGGCCGGGGTGTAACAGGATGCAGAGCTGCTGACATTGATTAAAGGCACACAGAGCCTAAAACACAGAATTCAGATCAAACTGGACACAAACAAAGTAAGAGACAAAAACGTCTTTAGTGACACAGTGTGAGCAAACAGCGCCCTCTGTGTTGATAACTGGTCATTACAGGATGATGGTCAATTCTGAAAGTGGTTACCAGACTTCAAAGATAAAGTAGCTAAAAAACACACTTGACAAGTGGATTGATACACGCCGTCTAGACGAATCTTTAGACCCGCATTCTTGGAAATGGCCAGCAGGGGTCGACTCCTCTAAGATGATTTTATGGTCTCAGTTGTTAGTTTCAAGTTTTACTGAATAGAACACGATGTTCATAAAACTACAGTTTAATTTAGACTAAAATGGACAGTAAGAGCACTTTTATGCTCGTTGCTTACAGCGATATATAACCTGTCACTGCCACTACAGCTGGGTTAAACACATGAGTGTATAGTCGTGTCGGTTTTAGCTTCTTTTTAATGCTATTTCAGTACAGAAGCTCAGAGATTCACACATTATACAGACAGAAATGTTTGAAAACCTGAGACTTTGTGGAAAAAGTCATCGGCGCTGATGTGGCGGTGTTGCCTGAGTGGTGACACTTATTGTTCAGGAGAATACTGCAGTGGCTTCCTGCGCTGTAATGGTGGGTGTAAATAAAAGAGCATAAAAGTGACCATGTGACGATGATGATGTAGTCGGTGGTGAAGCGACAAATGCGAGGCTATGAACATGCGGTCTCTTTGGTTGTCCACCACCCCTTCCTCTTCTTCTGACCACTCCCAAAATACCAAGATGGTGATGTTCACTCAACGCATTTACCTCCATCTTTTCTGTACAGTCTATGTATGTACAGTAAGCTGCTTTTTTTTTATTGATTCTAAAATGAATGATTTTGTTTTTTAAGTTGACCTCCAGATTTGAAAGACCAATAAATAAGAGTCCAGCTCAACTGAAGACGAGTTTGAAAATGTTAAATGTACGTGAGATTTCAGTCGCATTAGCTGCTCCAACCAGCACAGTCGAGCTGCATTAATGTTGCATTAGCTGAACAAAAAAGAATGAAGAAGCCTCTTTTTAAACGTACACAGGGCCACGTGCACTTTCACACTCTCAGGTGTTTGTTTCTTATCATCCAGTTTACGCAACAATATCATAAATATTTTCAAACACATTTCTAGTCATGCTTTGTAATAACTGTCATAAGTAAACGGAAAATTGTCAGCTATGAAACTTTAGTTGTATTTAACAGTAAAATAATCATTAATTATTTGTAAGCTTCCAATTTGAAAGAAATGATTTTATAGCCTCATCGCTGACGCCTGCTCCCCTCCTTTATTGTTGTTACCTTTGCATTTATAAACCCATGGCTTCCTTGTTAATCCTGCAAACAGTGATGCAGGGAAGGCAGAAGATCTCCGACTGTTTTCCTGTTTGCAGTGTGCACAGTGCCGTGCGATAACAGCCTGATAATCATATTATATCTGCACCTCTGCCACTGATCTGTGACGTCTTCAGAGTGAAAACCAGGAAAGAAATTAGACAAAAATCGCTCTGCTCTAATCTCCACTTTTCCTGCGTCCCTCCCACAGTTTACCTGGCGTCTTATTGATTTCATCCACCTCTCCACGGTCCCCGGTCCTGCTGTAAACCTGTAAGCCAGGCTGTTGCTCTTTATGGATCAGGTTTTTCTCCTTCATAAGCACATGCAGGGAAACTCTGCGAGGTGCCAACCTCTCTGCACCGCTGCCTCTGAGGCATATCCCCGCACATTTATCATACTTGTCGGATAAAGTGACTCTGATTTAGATCTCTCCCCCTCCCTGCTTTCCTCTTTCTTCCTCCGAGCTTGGAAAATGGCTTATTGTGCTCCGTCCTCTCCACAAAGAAAGAGATGCATTCATCTCGGGGTGGCCTAGCTTTTGCTCCCCTCGTTGCTGCTTGTCAGCTGTTTTCTCCTCAAACACGCTAACTCCGTCTGACCTGCTTATCCAGCACTATCTGGAGCCGCTGTGGCCCGGGAGCAAACTGTTCCTGGCCCGAGTGAAATCCATCATGCCACCTGGGGTCCTTATCACGAGGAGAGGGGAAGCAGGAAAATACGATAGGGGTGGTCCTGACACGAGGAAGGTGAGCAGAAAGAGAACAGAGGAGAGATCGGAGGCAGAAGAAGGGGAGATAAGAGGAGAGAGGAGGAGGAGAGATTTGAAAGAGCAGAAAAGTTGGGAAGGCTTCAGGGAGAGATGGAGTCTGAGAAGCAGTTTAAGAGCAGGGGCGGTTCAGATAAGGCAGATGCGACAGTCTGGGAAGACGTGACTCAGATAAGATGTCCGACCAGCTACAAGCAGGGTCAACAAACAAAACGAGCAGGCTAAAAGAGAGGCGGGCAGAAGCTTTAAGCCGCACGTATCGCCGCCACATCAACCCCCCTCAGGGCCAAAAAATACAGCAGCTAAACCCTTATTTACCAGCTCGAAACACGCCAAGGGATCCACCCATGCATATGTTTCCAGTTCTGACACCAATACCCGATTAATAAGCTGTGCTCCTCTCTGTGAGGAGGAGACGGGGAGTTGTAGTTTTATTTAAGGTAACATCAGGCTCGACTTAAACTTCCTTTCCTGACTTTGTAAAAGACTAAACGGCAAAGAACGGCTCAGAAAACGGCCGGACCAGCAAAACATACCAGCTACTACTGCTAACATTTACTGAAGATCATCAGTTATTATCAGCTCGCCCGGCTCCAGTCTTCTTTAATGGGACACACCCATGAAAAAGCAGACACTACAGATTCCAACAGCTCAGAGTCAAGCAAAGACAACCGTGACAACCTGAGATGGAGGGATAGTGGGAATACTGGACAAAGATGAATAAGATGGAGCTGCAGGAAAAGAAGAAGACCACAGAGAAGAGTTTTGGGTGTCGTGAAGGAGGAGATGCAGAGGGTTATTGTGACAGAGCAGCATGTTAGGCACAAGGTGAGGTGGAGGCAGATGACCTGCTTTTAGGAGCAGCTGAAAGATGAAGAAGACTTATGTCGTAAAAATTTACTCTGATTTCTGATTTCTTGTATAAAAAGTGTAAAAGTCCCTGATTTATCTTTTTTTGTATCCTGAGACAATTTAGATTTTATTGATTTGTATGTTTTCTCACTCATATTTTATTCACAGGGACACAAAACAAAAAACAGGGATGTTAAATGTTTAAAAAATAAGAAGTAAATATGAGTTTAGTGAAAAACAGCTAATTTTCACGATAGTCCCAGAGCATCACATGAAACTACAACGTACTTAATGACACACACATAAACACACACACACACTCATGCACACACACACGCACATACACACACACTCATGCACACACACACACACACACGCACATACACACACACACTCATGCACACACACACACACTCATGCACACACACTCATGCACACACACACGCACATACACACACACTCATGCACACACACACACACTCATGCACGCACACACACTCATGCACACGCACACACACTCATGCACACACACACACACACTCATGCACGCACACACACTCATGCACACGCACACACACTCATGCACACACACACACACTCATGCACGCACACACACTCATGCACACACGCACTCATGCACACACACACTCATGCATAAACGCACACACACACACACACACACACACACACACACACACACACACACTCATGCCTATCCTCTCGCAGTCATTTAAGGTTCCAGCAGCCCAGATCAGATTTCAGAGCCAGCCGAGTGTGATGATACAGACGAGCTGCAGCAGTGCAAAACACCAGGCTCATGCTGCTGCTTTCCTCTACTGTGTGTGTGTGTGTGTGTGTGTGTGTGTGTGTGTGTGTGTGTGTGTGTGTGTGTGTGTGTGTGTGTGTGTGAGGGGTTCAAGAAGAAACACACATGCCAGCAAAACTGTTTCCCACCTGGGATCGGAAGCATTAGCTGTTAAACAGAGCATCAGGGTCAAAGCCTCGCGCCGCTCTCGGACTTTCACCAGCTGCTCAGTCCGAGTGCAAAAAGCTTTCCCTCACATTAGAAAACAGCTGGAAAAAAAGTGGAAACACCCCTCGCTGTCCACACTATCACAAAGATGAGTCTACAGACGCAGGGAGGACGTCAGATAGCTCGAAGAATTTAAGCAATCTAATATTTTCCTTTGAGACAGAAAAAAGTGAAACTAGGAATACATGAAGACTGGGATGTTTAAAATCACTGGTTCCACTGGGAAACTGGCATCGTAGGCAAGATATATTAGGTGCTCTGAGAACATGTTGGATGGCAGCATAAATCAGGATAATACAACACATGACGAGTGTCACAATTCCAAAACAGGGACCAAATCACCGCACAAACATCTACGGGGTCACAGCGTGAAACCCACGTGGAGCGTTTCATCTCCGAGTCTTCCCAGTCTGAAAATTACTTGGTCAACTACGTCAGAAAAATAGAGTTCATCCACTCTTCATCCACTGTTTACCGTTTTAACCCTGTTACTCACCTACTCACCAGATCTGACTTCCACCGATCAATCTTATTAGTGCACCAAATAACTGAAGTGTCACAGGAAATTATTCAGAAATTAGCAATCAGTATTTTCTCAGTTACAAATATGAAACCTGTTTTGATTGAGACTGAGTTCAGGTCTTCTCTCTCCTCTGTTTCCTCCTCTGAACTCTTTGATTTTCTGTCTTTTTGTCTCCCTCCATCACTTCTCCTCTGTCACCTCTTCTGTCCTTTACTCTGAGAGGGAGTCCGCAGGGAGAACAGAACACGTGTCAATCATCTTCTTATCGCCGGCTTTTAGAGAAGAAAGCCCGGGAGTTAGATGAGACACTGAGTCATGCTTTCTTTCTGTCTTTCTTTTCTTGGAAAAGCTCGCTGTCAAATTCTCCCGCAGCGTTCAGCCTGGGTTGACCTGTCTGATTCGAATAGGTGCTCATTTTGCACACCGGGATACGACTGAAGGTCTCGGGGACCGAACAAAAGCTGAATTGGTGAAACTAGTGTTCTTGAGCCTCGGCTGAGGTGACGGATGTCTTCATTCACTTTCGCTCCCTTCTGGAAAACACAGCTTTAACTGTGGTCAAAGCATCTGAAAAATGAAGTGAAGTTATTTCAACAAATCACCGCCCACCTGTAACCCTTACAGTTCTCTGAATAACCACCTCCATCACTAGCAGACTCAGAAAAGGAAATTGTGACTTTAGCCTTATTGAAAGCTCTGTGAAGGAGGCCTGAAACACAGAAATAGGTTTGTGCACCTCCTCATCCATCATGTCGAAGTAAATCTTATTTTTGAGTTTGGTCTTTGGTTATAAGTCTGAAATAAATTGATGAAATTAGCTTTAGCCATTTTCACAGATTCCCACATTAAATCAGCCTCTAAGACTTTTGTTTTTGTGCAAATGAGTTACAGAAGTTTGCCATGAGAATGTCATAATCCTGCTGTGGCGCCTGATGTGGACAAACAAGATTTATTCAGGAAAGAAAGTTAAAAAATATTAAATTCAGACCCCATACAGCTGTAGCCAGCTGGTGTGTTACTACAACTGTACAAACATAAACAGCCACTTAAATAGTTTGGTTTTGCCCCAAGAGCCACTCAAGGGGGTCGGTCAAAAACTGGCCGTTGTTTATTTTTCGTGAGTTTATTCAGCAGAGTGACTGGACAGATCTGTCTTTGAGTTTATAGGCTGTCAGTAGACTGTTTACCTCAGCTGTCAATGTCGCATCTATTCACTGTGGAGGAGGCTGTGAAACGTCGTGAAAACAGTGTGATATGATGAGTCAGTGAAGCTCTTGTTTGACTGATGACAGCAACACTGAGGTGAGCTGTTGAGGATATCCTGAAGTTTTCTGTCAGTAAGAGCTGCTGTTTGTGTTGCTGTTAGCCTCTGTTAACAGCTGTTAGCTTCTATTAGCCTCTGTTAACAGCTGTTAGCTTCTGTTAGCCTCTGTTAGCCTCTGTTAACAGCTGTTAGCCTCTGTTAGCCTCTGTTAACAGCTGTTAGCTTCTGTTAGCCTCTGTTAACAGCTGTTAGCTTCTGTTAGCCTCTGTTAGCCTCTGTTAACAGCTGTTAGCTTCTGTTAGCTTCTGTTAACAGCTGTTAGCTACATTTAGCCTCTGTTAACAGCTGTTAGCTACGTTTATCCTCTGCTAGCTAACAGCTATTAAAACGGCAATCTAACATTTTTTTATTCAGACACTTAGCGAAAAACTTCCATCTAGGGTTGCCAACTCCCTGAAAAATAAATAAGGGACACCTCGTGGCCAGGGCCGGGCAACCCAGTTGTCTTCACCCTTCCCAGTGTGGTGAATTTTGTAGCTCTTTTTTTGTGTGTGAAATTATTTTTTTTAACCATTTGACTTGAAGTTGATTTAAGTAGATGCATATTCTATTCTTTGTGATATGAACACATGGGAAACAAATGATCATTTAGCCATTTATTTTTAGCTCAAAATGACAACATTAACACAGTAAAACAGGTCTCTTTCTTAAACAGAAGCCTGTCATGCTTAACTTTTGAGAATATAAGTAAATCTTTCTTTAAAAGCACTCTGTCCTGCTTAACTTAAAATAATAGAAAACAATAGAAAGAAAAATATTCTTGTAACTGTGCACATTTAGTGCATTTAGTACAATTGGCTTCAGTTGAGGTATTATTTCAGCTTTTCTAATGCTAATCAGCTGCTCCTGTTTGTAAACCCGCTTGTTCCCATGATTACGCATCATAACTCATCATCATTATTCATCTATGTATTACTTTTATGTATTAGTCATCAATTTGTTGTAATCATCCATCCTTGCAGTTGTTTATTACACAAAATAAATTATATTATCACACTTCTGGCCACATAGCGCTGATATTCACTGCACATGCCCATATTAACTTTTTCCAGCCGGGTGTTTTCCTTTTCCCATTCTTCCCTTTCTCTGAGGGGAACAAACATTGCTGCTCTAATGCTGGGCTTACACTGTGCGGTTTTAGGCCCATTTTGAGACGATTTTTGAGTCGTGCGACAGTTTTGGCGATCGGCCCGATTTTGGCCTTCATCGTGCGTCGTGTAGTATACGTGGGGTAACGAGAAGTGATTAACACCTCACGACCAGCTCCCGATCATCAATCGCTCGTGAGGGTGTCACCACAGCCGCTCACACTGCTCATGCGCAAACACGTAAACGTCGGTGAAAAAGACGGCGCAGCACGGCTGTGCAGCGTGTGATCTGGACACAAGTGATGGAGGCACAACTTGTAGAACTTTGGAAAGCTCATCCGAGCCTTTTCGATGTGGCATCACAAAATGATCACGACCACAACAACCGTGAAAATAGTTGGATTTACACTGCTGCTCAATCACAGCTGCCTGATCATGTTTTTCATTAGCAATTTAGCAAAGTTGATGGTGGTGTGTCTGTGTGAGTGAAAGACAGAGAGAGAGCGACAGATTGTCTGTTATAACCTTCATGTTATGTTGGCACAGTGTGAGCACTCAGGTCGCATCAGAGCATCGGGCGGTATAGTGTGAGACCTGCATCGTAGCCTACCAACTTCTAACCCCTGCGAGTCAATCGTGCAGTTTGAGCAGGAGCTGAATAACGTGACTGAAAAAATCGCACAGTGTCTGCCCAGTTTTAGGTGTACTGTCGTCCGAGACTTGCACCGCAGTGTCGGCGTTTGTTTCCCTGTTGGCCATGCTTCTTGTTGTGGTCATCTGTTGTCTTCCGGTATTTTCTCCGCAAGCGACCTTTCCTCGACCAATGAGATGAGCGGTAATCTGAATTGTCATACTCGAATTGTCATAAGTGTGGTGTCAGCTCATTGGTCACAAAGCAGGAGAGGGGCTGGGAATTATGTTTTCAAACAAAGCGTTAATTCCATTAAAAGTTATAGGCCACTTTTGATTCTCACTGTATTACGGGACAAAGTGCGTCCCTTATTAGCTCAATACGGGACGTGTACTTTTGTTTCGAAATACGGGACGATTCCGTATTTTAAGGGACGGTTGGCAACCCTACTTCCATCCAATGTGGAAATGTAATCAAACTATTTATCAGGGGGAAAGTGTGATTTTTAGGTTATACCTGAAATAACGTTAGCTTATAACCAGCTGTGATTGTTGTTTAGCTCATTGTGAGCTGTCCAGGAAGCTCATGTATAATCAGCTGACAATAAGTAATTAAAATTATTATTAAAAATTATTGAGAATGAGCGTGTTTCCGTGTTTCTGAAGCTCCGACTTCAGTTAAAGAGATGGAAGCTGAGGTGAAGAGGGTGACAGTTTATAAAGATGCTGATAGCGTTGTCTCTTTCCTTGGCCTTTTCACTTCTTTGCTGAAGGGCATTCCTGCTCTGATGATTAAACAGATGTAATGCTTCATATCTTGACTCTTAAGGTGCAGACATGAATTTAATTGTCCCTCCGCGAACGCCTACAACTTCTGTTTCGCCTTTGGCGTAACACGTCTGTGTCTGGTCTCTACTCACATAAAACATAATTAAGTATAATGGTGAAGTGCATGTAGGCTTCCACAGCGCGGCGTCCTCTCTGATGTATTTTTAGTGTATTAATTTGGAATAATTAAAGGTTTATAAGAAAACATCACTTTCTGTGTATATTTATGAGTACAGTGTCCTTTTTGTTAAACGACCTGAAAAAACTGGCTGTACCTTTAAAAAACACGTAATACAAAGTAATTTTATGCATATATTACTAGTAATACAGATTTACTAATTATCGTGAAAAACTACAACAAACTAAAACAAAAAAGGGTTAAATGCCTAAAAACAAAGTCACCTCCAGGCGTTCCATACTGTAAGATAACCCTACAATAATAGAACCACCTCCTCTGAGCAAACACCTGGAGACAGTCTGAAGAAAAAAACCCCTTTTAACACCTCTGTTCAGACTCTGTTCTTCAGTAGACAAACAGTCCACATGACAGTTGTGACTTTCACCCAGAAGTGCTTCGTGTCCCTGTGAAGCCAAGATCAAAGTGGATTTACAATGTTTAAACTGCGTGGATTCATCATTTTTAGCTCCTTTAACCTCCCAGGACCTGCCGTCCACATATGTGGACATTACATCACACTAAATTTTTCTCTACAAGGGCCTGATAGCCACCTACGAGGACATTATGCTGCCTCTGCTCTATCGAAATTTGAAACAAATATCCTCATATGTGGCTCTCATTTTTCTCTGACACAAAAATCTGGTAAAAAAAAAAAAAAAAAAAAAAAAAGTAATTAATTGCAAAGAGGAATTAAGAAGGAGGTTAAATTAAGCTTTTTTAGTTTCAGTTTTCTGTGGTGCCACGTGAGAGCTCGTGGTGGTCTGAAACAGTCATGCAACCAAAGCGTCGTTCATTTCTAGCCTAACATCAGTGTTTTATTTGTGTGATTGCAAAGATGTCATCTCTGCAGTCTCCAGTATCATCTCCCACAGAAGATATGTGATTTTCCCAAACATCAGACAAAACCTGCTGGCTTTTTGTCCAGAGAGCCAGAGTAAAGTCTGTCCTGTGGGTCACGACTTGTAGTAATCTGTAAGTGTCCGTCTGCTGTGAGGCTCATTCATCCTGATCTCTGATGAGACTCTGAAGTGTGAACTGCTGCGTTCAGCTCTTTTATTATTAAATATTAATAAAACATTATATTCATTATAAGACTGTAGCTGCAATGGCGTGTCCAGCGGGGTGGCCTGGGGGGGCACAGGCCACCCCCCCAACCAGACTGGCCACCCCAGGTGCCACCCCAAAGGCAAAACAATACAATTCAATCAAATATCAAATGTACGATTATGTTTTCACGGTAAAGCTCAGATATCCGAGTGTAAGTGAATGCAGCATCGGCTTCTGCGCTATGTGCATCATGTTAGCAAAGGTAGGAGAGCCAAGCAGAAAGACGTCACTGCAGGAAACAATTTTTCGGTGAAAGAAAATGAGGACAGAATAAATGTCCCGGTAAGTAATATTAAGTTTGTTGAGTTTAGTAAACTTCGGTGAAATTAGAATACCAAGGAAAAAAATAACACTTAAAGAATTATTGCAGCCGTCGAATATTTCTGACAGTTTGCTACTGAGGGCAGCTAACATAAGAGTTATGAGTTATAAGATGTAATCTAAGTCGTAACATTGCTGTATGGAGCTGCAGATTTGGTTGCAGGTTAACATAGCTGGACTGGCCATCGGGCATACCGGGCATGTGCCCGGTGACTTTTTTTTTTTTTTTTTTGTAATGGCATGAACAATGAGAGGTGGTGGATTGGCCAGATGCAGGTCGATGTGTAAAAATGACTCAGTTGTTTGGTGGTGGCTATGGCGGGGCTTCCACAGAGGCCAGCAGGTGGATGAGGGAAGGGGAGGCAGGAGGAGAGCCCCGAGGCAGCCGCCAGTCCGAGTGTCAGGTGAACTGAACTTCAGGTAAGAAGTTATGAGCTGCAGTCTATCTGGGTCAGATATGAACCAAGTTTAGGTGGAGTTTATTTTCGTTGTGCTGACTTTTTACCCTCAGTTGCAATAACTCATACTACGTTCTAGCCAGCTTGATGGAGTTTTTAGGTGGGTGGGTGCTATGATGTTACTGATCGTGAACTTTATTTTATTCATAAGGTTAGTTAGTAGAGTTGCCAACGGCTCCTTAAAAAAATGGAATGGTCCCTCATTCAGAGAAAATATTACACGTTTCGTATTGAGCTGAGAAGAGACGCAGTTTGTCCCGAACTTTAGCTAGAATGGAAAAAGACACAAAGCTGGAGTTATTCTGTCTTTACGCTGCACAGCTGCCTCTTCTTCTCTCATTCTCCCCCTCCCTCTCCTGTTGCTACTTCAATCATGAAACTGATCAATGATCAGCTGATCGTCTCTCTTGTTTATTTATCGCCCACTTTGTGCCAGAAAGAGGAAACCAGCAGATGTCGCGCTAAACAACAGCAGCACGTTTAAGCTTGATCAGCTGTTGTTAGAATTTATTTAATATTAATTTCTAGTATCAGCTGATGTTTGCTGGAGCCACAGCTGTAAAGCTGCTGGTCATGATGTCGGTTTGGATATGTGGTGAGAGGGAAACATGAAGATGAAACCAGGAGATGTCCTTACTGAATCATCAGAGCTGTGATGGAGAAACAGGTTTACCTTTTAGGTGACATGAATGAGTTGAAGGGAAGTTATGAACTGTTTCTGAGAGACAAATAACACCAGGATCCTTTTCTAAGCAGCTGACAGCTGGTAACTGTGCAGGGGCGGGTCTAGCAAAGTGTTGCCAGGGGGCAGGTAGGGCATTAACAGGGAAAGGTGGGGCACAAAGAAATACTTTTCTTTCTTATTCTCATTTAAAATACCTAGCTTTTATTAAATAATTATCTAAATCTTACAACCAAAGTTTTTATCTGACGTAAAATGTATAGAAATCATACATATACCAACAAGACTGTACATCACTGTCACAACAGCATTTGTTTTCAGTCAAAGGCTTTATGGCTTTAATACCTGGTGGGCCGGTCAGTAGTCAAAATGCCCGATTTTCTGTCCCAGTCCAGCCCTGCAGGTTAATACTGGCAGTGTCACCATGCCAGCTGACTGGATTTCATCATCAGCCAGTGTTGTTCTTTATCAATATTACCAAAGTTTACCATAAGGCAGCATAGAAAGTATTTACTTGCCTTTAGGTTTTATTCAAATGTTAGTCTTTTCAGTTGTTTCCCCACTTTTTTCCTGTTTCACAATCAAACACCAGTTTGTGAGAAGATTATCTTCTTTTTTTAACAGGCAGATAAAGTTTTGCATTGGCTAATTTGTCAATTGTTTGTTACAGATGTTCGTATTTTAATATTCAAAAATGTTTTTGCCCAAAACATATGTGTACTATATGTCAGTAAAAATACTATGCAAATATTGATGTCCTTGAATGCTGAGTAAACACTGACAAAACACTGATTGTATCTCTTGTCCTTTAGCAACGCAGTATCTAAAAACTTTGCACAGTAGTGGTTAAAATCTCATTCTAATAAGAGTTAAAAGTGCATTTGGTTATTAGGTTTATAGGGTTATTGAATTATGGTTAATAGAATTGTTTTTAACATTATCTGCCAATTACATCTGCCACCCTTCTCCAAATCTGTGCCCCTACCTGGCCCCCCCAACAAAAATTTTCTAGACACGCCACTGTGTAGCTGTCGAAGGAGTTTTCTATGCAAAGAGCGCCTGCCTTCATCCAGACCTGCTCTGACTGAAGGATGCGATACATTCTGGTCCGATGAGTATCCTCGAGGTGCTTTTATTTTTCCCCGTGTGCCTCACGGAGACCCATTTACCCCCCCCCCCCGGTCGTTCTTTTGGTTTTAAAGTGGCCGCTGTGAACACCTGACCTTTCATCGGATTATTTAGATTGCAGAGTTTCTCCTCGCTGCAGAATCCACTGTATCAGCGGCAAATGTCACGCCGCCGTGCTTTACGTTCACTCGGGAGGAAACTCTCTCACCTCGCCGATAATACATCTTTAATACATCCATTCAAGTGCTCTACTCTATACTTCCACTCCACTGCGTTTGAGAAATGCTGCACTGATTTACTATAAACTGGCAGCATAGTGATATTTTGCACACAGTCCAGGTTCTTGATTTTTCACAGAACTCTCAGTTTTTATTTAAATCATCCCACTTGTGTTTTGGTGTTTTCCTTGTCTCTGACTGACAGAAGATGCACATCACCAGTTTACAGTAAATGACCCTTTAATTTGCTCAAAGGAGTCCTAAATGTTTGCACAACATCTTAAACTGTCAGTCATGCCGCCAGTGCACAGCCGCCATCAAATCCACAGCACGCGATCACATGCTTGGGAGCAACGTTACGCTGTAGTGGTGTTCTCCTGCCACTAGGGGTCATGTTAGAGAGCAATAGGAAGGAGGAGGAGGTGAGGGAGTCTCAGGCATCAGCAGCTAAACATCATCTACTCACAAAAACACTGCAGGAATAACAGCTCAGCACCTCGGATGCAGGCAGCTGACATCTGAGACGTAGAGTCTTCACAACGAGGCGGGAAAGGTCTCATGGTCTCTTTTTTATATCCCTGTTTGGTTCCCCTGACTGTGAGGACAGGCCCCCTCATCTTTAGAGTTCACATAGACGTCGCCCAATGAGGCACCGACAGGGATGGGCAGGGCCTGTGATCATGTGACTTAGAGCCAAAAACACTGAGTGCGTAACTGCAAATTTGGGCTTTTGACTTACCTGCTTTTCTTTTCTCCGTCTAACATTGCTGCACGTGCCGAAATGAGTGTCTGCAGGGGTGGAGCTAAACTGATGGGTAACGTGGGGACCGCAAAATTCAGGAAAGGTGTAACCTTTGCAAACAAGATTCTCTCCACCTGCTGAGGCACACACTTTATTGGGGGATGGGTCGTCATGGGGACCAGAGAAGTCTGGAAATGTCAGCTTACTCTCATCTGCACACATTTGTTTCATGTAGGCTTGTTTTTGTTTCACTCTTGATTGTCTTTGTGTATTTTAAATTTTATTTGTCAATCAAAACAAATTATTAAAAAAGAAATCCAAAAAGGAAAATGGATCACTTATTTTTAAAACAGCAGTTTAAGCACAGGAATATCAGGGCGATCGTGGCTCAAGAGTTGGTTGCTGGTTCGAGCCCCGGTTCGGACAGTCTTGGTCGTTGTGTCCTTGGGCAAGACACTTAAATTACTGGTGATGGCCAGAGGGGATACCTAGGTATCTAGTGGAGCCAGCTGAAAAATAGGTGGAAAAGTCCAACTGAGGGGTGGTATTTAACGTTTGTCCCATCAAGTCTCACACAAATCCATTTATTCCACTTTAAAACAAAAGACATTAAAACATAAGTAAATTAAAAAATGTAAATATTGAAACTAAATGGAGCATTTTGATTTAAATAATGTGCAAAAGAAAGACACGTTATATTGTGTATAATGACAAAAACTCATTAATGTAAAAATCCAAATTCATTTCCCAACTTCCATCCATCCATCCATCCATTTTCATCCGCTTTGTCCGGGGCCGGGTCGCGGGGGCAGCAGCCTAAGCAAAGAGGCCCAGACCTCCCTCTCCCCAGCCACCTCCTCCAGCTTATCCGGGGGAACACCAAGGCGTTCCCAGGCCAGCCGAGAGATATAATCTCTCCAGCGTGTCCTGGGTCTGCCCCGGGGCCTCCTCCCGGTGGGACATGCCTGGAACACCTCACCCAGGAGGCGCCCAGGGGGCATCCTTGTCAGATGCCCGAACCACCTCAGCTGGCTCCTTTCGATGTGGAGCAGCAGCTGCTCTACTCTCAGCCCCTCCCGGATGGCCGAACTTCTCACCCTATCTCTAAGGGAGAGGCCAGCCACCCTTCGGAGGAAGCTCATTTCTGCCGCTTGTATCCGCGATCTCGTTCTTTCGGTCACTACCCACAGCTCGTGGCCATAGGTGAGGGTAGGGACGTAGATCGACCGGTAAATTGAGAGCTTCGCTTTTACAACTTTTAAAATAAAAAAAATCCAAATCTTTTTCCCGAGAGAACCGACATCATCATCGCCCGCTCCTCGGCTGAAACCTGTCGGATGTTTCTCATTCTGCCGCTTCTTCTCGCAGCGTCAAGCTCAGATCAGTCTGCTTTTGTCTTCATGTAAAATATGAATCAGTGAATCACGTATGACTTTCATTCGCAGGCAGTTTGCATGCACATCAAACTGTTAAGCACTCGACAGCGAGAGGGAGGTGTTTTTACTCTGCCGCCTCCCCTCCGTCTCCCAGCCCTTCATTGCTGCAGTGTTTTGTTTTCCACAATATTGATCCTTTAATGTTTAGTTGATGGAGTGCTTTGTGTTGGTCAGCATTTTCACCAACTGCTGACAGTGTGCTGCCAGTTATTTCCACCTGCTCCGGGCTGCGAGCTCGGGCGTTTTTCTGCAACATTTTTTATTCTCTGCAGAAGTCGGAGTGACACGTCGGCTGCACACAGACGGGAAAAGTTGACGAGAATGAGGGTTAAACTGTGCAAACTCACAGCAATTATATGAACTTCTTGTGGTGCACTTTATCATTTTCTTGCTTTTGAAGGTCTAATTTCTGCTTTTTTCCTTGGAGATCATCATCGGAGGCACCAGCTGATCTAAAGAAATATATAATGAATGTTTGCAGTAATTAGACACCACCTTCAAAATGTTGCCTGCACGATGCCTACAGGAGAGTTTGAAGTCTTCAAAACAGGTTCCTAATGAAAACACGTGACTTATATGCAATAATACTGAGAAGTACTTAGACATGCATGACGCTGGGTACATTCATCTGTTTGTGTGGTTGTGCCACTGTTAATAAGCTGGTACCTTCAGTCACCGTAGTAGCAGTGAGATTACGTGAGCAGTGCCTCCAGTCACGATGATTTCAGAAACATGGAGCTACTTTAGCAACCGCCAACAAAACGTTAAAACCTTCTCGTGCCTGTCATACGTTCACGGTGCAGATCTCAATAAAGTCAGATTTGCTGTGTTTCATAGTTAGTGCTGCTGGAGAGGAGTGAGGAAGTGGCAGGTTTAACACTATATAAACTATTAACAAAGAGTTGACCTATAAAAACTTGTTTTCAGCAGTTGTTTTTAAAAAAAGTCGTGATTGGACGACAGAGGCTACGCCAAAGTTTAAGAGCTGCAGCCTGAAATGCCACCCTCCATCACGGTCTCACTCCAGCTGATCAAACTCCACGTTTAGCGTGTTATACATCTATGTTACACAGTTAAAACTGCTTTTGAAAGCACATGCGTGTTGCCGTAGAGCTCGAAGGCAGAAAGCTGCAGGGTCAGAGGTTAATGTCGTCCTCTGTGAGGGAGGTGAAAGGCGTAAATTTGTGCTGCCGTTGGTGAAACTCATTGAGTTAGAGTTAGAATGAATCTTTAGCTCACTGGCTAAGGATAAAAGGACAAAGTGTTTGGTGAGTGATTTGCTGTGTGGCCCTCGAATAGAAAACACACAAGAACAATAATAACACGTGATATATGAAGTCAAAGGCAGTCTTGACGTCTCTCTCACTCCGTTGGCTCCTCGGGGGACCCGGGCCAGGTAAGATGTACGATCTCGCTGTGTTCTCGGTATACCCGCAGGTATCCTACCAGCTGGAGGTGCAAAGAGAGACGAGCACAAAAAGGTGCATGTTGACCTCAAACAGGGCAAAATGACCGATAAAGAACTAAAATTGACTATGAAGGGACTTTGTCTCAGGAGATCGAGCAAGTTTGTGCACAAACGAAAACGTTTTTAAAGCCTATTTAAGGGCAGAAATTACAAGTGAGCACACAATAAACGTAATTTATTTCCATTTAAATTCAAGGCTTGCCCCACAGATCTAGATTCAAGATTCTTTATTTGTCACATGCATAGTTATACAAGTACAACACGCAGTGAAATGTATCCTGACACGCTCGACTGTGCAAAAGGGGAGAGAAGAGCATTATATCTTATATTAGATCTAAATGTTTTAGCAAATCCATCAGATGTTTTGATGACTCAGTAGGTTGTTCTTTAAGACTAAACTCCTATAATAACTAATTAAGAAAAGAAAGATTAGTGCTTTCCTTGTAAGTGTTTTATGTGTACATTTGTTCACACTCCAGAGCAGCAGGGGGCAGCAGCAGGACACACAGGAACCAGAAGTATTTGTACAGTAAGCGTGAAAGCTCGTGATTTTGTTTGTTTCTTTGCTTTTCTTTGAACATTAACTGTTTGTTTAACGTTTTTTATCCCCAGTAGACGAAATATGGGATTTTGTTTTTTTCAGTTTAGCTTTTTATATCCAAACACAGCCGTGAATGCTGGGAAACATTACCTGTAGCTCGTCAGCAGGTGTGTCTGTGGTTCACCTACAGCAGCGCTTTCAGCTGCAACATTGTTGGTAGTGAGGAGACTGCAGCTGTGCTCTCAAATGGTCAAAATGCTAACTGTTAGATTCAGCTTTTTAAATAAAATCACAAACACAAAAAGGCCAAGAAAGAAAAAACTAAATGACTACAAAGAAAGTTCTTTCAAAGACACACAAAATGAAAATTATGGGGAGGGGGTGACAACAAAAATGTACTCATGGTCTTTTAAACCATGATTAAGACAAAACGTGTAAACGCGAGACGACTCCAGAGAATGAAGTGAATCTAAAGAAAAAAGGCCAAAATCGAACCTCTCCTGTGGAGAAATAAGCTGCACTCGGATGTATTAAATATACATGCACACAGAGCTGAGACAGTAATGTACACAAAACTAAACTCGGGCCACGACCACATCGAAGAGCCTCTATCAGCTCTGAAAGCAACCCACTTTAACACACACACACACACACACACTTTGCTCGGCAGGGTTCGTTTGCTGCTTTAATCACTTGGTTCCACCGACTCTCTGCTAGCGCGCCGTTAGCCTACATACAGTATGTCTAATTCTTCAGCCTTTAGCGCGCTGGCCTCGTTTCACTGTGGGATGAAAATCGATTTCATGGCGAAACGTTGCTGAACAGTTTGTGCTTTCAAACATAAAGTAGGACAGCAAACAGAGCAGCTGCTCCGGGAAACACATGCATACATACAGTACACATGTCCTACCTGACTCTGAGGTGGGCGGCTCCTTTTTTACCCTTTGTCTTACTTTTTCATGATTACAATAAAAGAAAAACCCGTTGGCTGCTCTTCGTGACCTCCTGTGTTCTGGGTGTTTAATTCAAGTCTGTCTGACTGCCACAGGGCTGCACTGGAGCAGGAAGCAAGGCCACGCTTAATTTAAAGTATGTGCTTCATTTTCCCCCCTTTATTCAAAACCTGATCTTCCTCCAACCAAACTGACCCTCTGTTGGTTTCATGTTTGGTCTCCACCGAATCCTCAGAAGAAAAAGGTTATTTAGCTTTTACAGACTGTTTCTAAGTTTTTTGGTTTTGTGGTAGAGATTTTTTGAGCCAAGTTTTCAGCTAACTGTGCTTTTCAACCTTTGCTGCAGCGATCTGGATCAGTGTGCTGACTGGCAAAGTTGGAATCTCAAATGAAGTCAGCAAAAGTTTAAGTTATGAAAACATTTTTGACTCTAAATGTTTAAAATTATTTATGTAAAATGAGGTTTTTTATAAAAATTAGTATACACTGTGCTATTTTACAACAGAGGTGCCGCGTTAATCTTCAGGTTACAGCAGGGGACATGAAACCAGATTTAAATAATTGTCTTTTAGCTTTTTTTAATACTTTCAGATATTGACAAAAAAATGTTCAAAACTATTAAATGAAATTAAATCATTTCAAAAAGGTCCAAAATAACTACCACGGAAAACAAATACAAATACAAAGTGAATTAGATGACCTTCAGAAGACAGAAAAACACTAAAAACAAGCATAAAAAGACGAATCATGACTGCAAACAGATGCTAAATGACTACAAGGACACAGAAATGACGATAAAGGGAAACTTGCAGCCAATAAAAGTCATAAAAAGGCCACAAAACAAAGAGAAACAAGTGATCAGAGGTTTTTTTAATCTAGTAAAATACAGAATAAGTAAAAAAAATGACCAAAACAATTACAAAAGAAACAAAAAGATACAAAAAAGACAAACATGATACCTCAGAGACACAAACTGAACAGTAGGTTAAAGTAAAAAACAGAAAATGACCACAAAGTGAGATTGATGGAGGACATAACGAAATCAAAAATCACTACAAAATTACCCAAAATCACCTTGAAGAGAGATGCAAGTAGAAACGGTAACAAAAACATAAAAAAAAGATGTAACACTAGCACTAACACTATGTAACGAGAGCAGTTAAACAGATACAAAAACATAAAAATTACTATGAAATGACCATAAAATCATATAAAATGACTACAGACACACAAAAATAACCTATACAGGTGAAGGCTAATAGAAACAAAACGACTAAAAAAATCATAAAAAATTAATGTGAAATGACTCGCAAAGGAGAACAGAGAGCCACTAATCAACCACAACAATCTTACATTTAACAGACAGACGTTGTGTACAATGTAACTACTGTTTGAAAATGTGGTGGTAGTAACCAAGCTTTAAAAACAGGAAGGGGTCAGAGCTCTTTAATATCTCCCTACTTTTACTCAGAGTTTTTAATTCAGAGCTTGTATTATCGTATTTTTACCCTCCTTTATCTCTGACTGTAGTATTCTCAAAGACATCCGTCTGTCTTTGCCACTGCAGACTCGTCTGTTCTTCCTCGCTCTCTTATGGCCTCTCTGCTCATACCTTTAATGTCATGATCTTTAGCAGCCAATGATTTTCAATAGGAAAAGGTGGCCTGACCTTTCCGTCAAAGCCTTCTTTCCGAATGCTCCTAATACAACGAGGCAGGCTGTTGTGAGAAGCGGGCTGCTGGCTTAGGTCTCTGGTGATGGCTGGATGTGAACAGTATACAAATGTTTGGGAAAACGGCTCAGAGTTTATGAAACAGAGTCTATGACCGGGGAGAAGCAGGATCAAAGTAAAGCCAGAGACCTTTTTTTGACTGAGAAACAAAGGTTGAAATTTTAAGTGACAATAGTGAGAGAGCCAGATATTGTTTTCAGGAGCTGGTGGAGACCAAAAACAGAGCTTAAAAAAGAGCTATCTGGATTAGAGACCACCAACCTTTTCAAAGAAAGAGTTCACGGCCTTCATAAAATTTGTTCCCCTGCCTGATGAAGGCTTTTTCTTTACCTTAAACATGACCGTGATAATACCCAGAGAGCAGACACGGGGCTTAATGTAGGCTACTTTCGTCACCAATGGCTCATCTATGACATAAGTCACATAAACCAGTCGTAGCTGGGTGGTAACATGAGTTACAGCAGGTGTTGTCTGGACCACATGATGACCAAATATCTCAGTGCTCCTAACATCTGCCTCATATTAGTTTAACCTGTAGCTGAGCTGTGGAATCCAGACTAGCCCTGAGCCACTGCCGCCAGATGTGGCGAATAGGAAACTGCTAATGTGGGGCAGATTTGGGCCAAACAACGAGGACTTTCTGGATAAACACACCTTAATTACTCCTGGAGTCTTCCACGGAGTTTTTTCTTGTTTTTATAGGCTTTAGAGATCAATTAATACTACAGAGAGAATGTCGGCACATCCAACTTAGGAGGACTTCAGGACCGAGTCCAAGGCAGACCAACTTAGGAGGTCAGGTGAAGTAGCATAGAGTGCAACTAGGTGGCTGGTGGATCCACCAGCTGGTGGCAGTCTGCTACCTGTCAGTATGAGGCAGCAGCCAGCAACTCACAACAGTTACGCTAACTTAAAATAAAATCTGCTTGTTCAAATATGTAAAAATCTAGTCCCACAAAAGACCATCGAACTCTGTGTTTTCATGCCAGCCCAGCACAGTGCATAAATGAAAAGGACTGTAATCCTCTCAAACATGTGAAAATATAAATAATACTGCTGGCAACGACCACGTCACAGCTCAAGCCAACAAAGAGTAAACAGAAAGGGCTAAAATAACATCCAGTGTGAAATTATCCAGCAAGGCATCAGCAGACTGAACTTCTAAGTGGAAAAAAACAATTCAGAAAATCCCCCTAAAAACAGCTTCTTCTTTTTTTTTACACTAAAAAGCCCTCGAGCAGCACCGGGAATCATGATTCTCGTCCACTGGGAATGAAGAGGAAACAGTGTGGTGTTGCTTTAGAGCCACACAGGAAACTGGTGTTTGTCTCCTACCAGTGAATGCATGTTTCTTTGCTCCCTAATCAGGTCGTTCTTGTTTCTAAACCTAATCACATCGTATCTCATCAGGAAATGAGGGCACTTATAGTCAACATATTTTATCACTTAATAGAGAGACCGTTACGAAGAGCAGGTCAAGGGAACGAATGGGAATTAATGTGTGGAATTTGAGGGGAAAAGGTTTAGTAAAGCACTCTGTACAACATGAAAACGTAAATATTTTACACAGAACATCTGGTCTCTGAATTGTATCCCCGTTCCCAGCATAATTCAGTTCCTTCTTAGGACCTTCTTGCACATGACGGGGGGGGGGCTGTTAATGATGGACTTCAGGACCGAGTCCAGGAAATGAGCAAGGCATACCAAAGCATATGAATCAGCTGGAGACCACTTACATCTGTCGTGAGTTGGATTCAAATTTGGACTCTATATCTGGATAACCTGATCTTTTTTTAGCCCAGGTCTACTTCAGGATAATGCCCTCAGTAATTTCAGGGTACGCATTAATACATCGACATAATGAATGACTAATATGTAAGGAGTAATTATCAAATCTTTCACCTTTAGCACCCGCTGAACTCTTATGACTAGACTGCTATTTCATGTGGTGTTGGATGGAGACAGAAGAGAAAGAAATGAACAAAAATCAAATCAGCAGAGAGAAAATACCCAGCGACAGGAAGCAGACAGAGTTTACTGATTACTCATTACTGCTGATGACTTTTGGAGAAGTGATTAGCACTTATAGCTGTGTGATTCGTCATTTCAGGTCAAACACAGATATACTGTACAGTCAGACTTAGAACTACCTCCATCCAGTAAGGCATTTAAATTAACCTAAAAAAAAAGCATATATTTAAAGACTATAGATCTAGTTTTAGTGGATGTAACCAAAACTCTTAAGCTGAGAAAGCTTTGGGACACAGAGAGCCCTGTGCAGATAAATGTCCAGCCAAGTTACCAGTTTAGCCCCAGGAGTTTAGACCAACTAGCCACCGACATCATCTGAGTTAGCAGACATGCTAGCGTAAGTCAAACAATCTCTCCACTGATTGAACATTAATGTTTAGCATTTAATCAATCAAGCAGTCACTTCTATTAGGGCAAACTGGCTTTTTTTCTAGTTAATGTTAGTTAATGTTAGTTAGTTAGCTTGTCAGTGAAGCTGCTTTGTACCTACTGTAGTAGCTAGCTAGCTAACCTTAGCTTATATGCTAGCATCACTAGAAAAACAAAAAAAATATTTTTTTACAAGTAGATGACGTCTAAAAGACAGGAAAAAAAGGTTAAAAAAAATAATCTTAATAAGATCCATCATGACTACAAAAGCAAAAATGGATCAAAATGAAAACAAAAATGCAAAATGACCACGAAGAGAGACAGGCGAACAGCAAAAGAAAAAATCTACAGCTACAGAATGACTACAAAAACACCCAAAACAGTTAGAAAATACTCAAAAATTATACAAACAGACAAAGAAATAAAATTGATGAATATTAAAAGATATAAAATCATTAGAAAATGAATATAATAAGTTGAAAAATTACTTTAGAGACACATAAACAGAACATTAAGAGAGACTATAAGCAACTAAAAAATACAAAATGAAAACAGAAGCATAAAAAAACAACACAAAATGAGACAGAAAATGGCTAAAAACAAACAACATGTTTTAGAAAAGAGACCTGATCCCAAAAAAGTCCAGAAAAATGTCTATGACAAGTGACTGACCACAAATGGAAACAAGAAAAGTACAAGAAAAATTGTGAAAATAGGGTTCAGGTCATTTACAGAACAACGTTCTTGCTATGAAATTAAAGCTTTCGGCTTACGGCCCTCATTAGGAACATCGTAAAATATACTGAACATATTATGGGGCAGGGATAGCTCAGTAGGTAGAGTGGTGGCCTCATGATCGGAAGGTCGGGGGTTCAACTCCACTGAACGGCTACCCTGAGGTACCCCTGAGCAAGGTACCGTCCCTACACACTGCTCCCCGGGCGCTGCATTGGTGGCTGCCCACTGCTTCACTGGGTGAATGGGTTAAATGCAGAGAAACTGTTTCCCTATGGGGACTAACACATACACATTATTACAAATAATAATAAACTTTCTCTTGTGGAACGGCTGAAGCTGTGCCAGAAACCCTTCTCTGCCTATATTATAATTATTGCCAAATGTTTCCGTAATCACATCCTTAATACCCAAGCAGTGCTCGTCTCATAAACGTGTGTGTGTATCCTCTTCTAACCTGAAACTGAAAGAGTTCAAACACTAAAAAGTTGAGTCTTGCAATTCTCTCAGTAAACCTGAGATTTATGTCCAATGCAGAAAGGTGTGTGTGAAGGTCAGAGTGGTGAATGTGCAGGTAGTGTGTCAGCCTTCAATGTACTTTGGTCAGAGTTCAGGTACCATCACATACCTCTGAGCTACAATTTTATTCACAATAAACACATTTTGTTTCCAAATTCATCCATGTGGTTCTGACGGGCGCCGTCTTTAACTATATTTCTTCTCCTTATTCTTTCAGCTGCTCTCTTTCCGAGACAAAGCAGTTCATCTTCTTATGTCTCATTCTGTCTCTAGCATCCTGTTCTGTCACACTGACCCTCCTTCACTACATCCCGCTAACATGCCTTCCTCCTCTGCTCTTTCTTTTTCTTTAGCCAGCAGCAGCACAGTGTTGGTCAACAGCACCGGGCGTGGTCATTGCTATTAACAATGATACTGGCCTGAAAATAACCCCTTGACTTGAGATGAAGTTCCACATGGCTAGAGTCCAGTCAATGACCATCTGGCAACCACAAGCCCAGGTAGGGTAGTGAGCAATGTTGCCAAGTGGTTCCTGGAGGTCAATGGTACCAGGTGAGGTCTGCACCAAAAGCCTTTTGTGATTGCTTTGGTTGCCAAGAATTCAAGCTAGTTTCCATTGACTTGTCTGCAAACACTCACCAAGCGTGACACAAACCAGAAAAGAAAACCAATCACCTTCAAAGAAAAGGTCGCTCTTTTTAAAGGTTCAGCGTCACTCAGCCAGAAGTTTGTGAGTATTTGCTGACAAGTCAGCATCTTCCACACCAAGTTCAGATTACAGCAACAGCATTAATCTGACAACCAGAAAACACCGGCAACTTGTCCGGAAATACACATTTTTCCTCAGCGATCAGCCTCTGTAATGCGTCTTAGTCACCAGCAACTCATCTGATGGCACAAAGCAGAGATATATATATATTTGTTTTTTTACAGTAATGGCACAACAGCCTGTGAGCTTTTTCACATCCAAGTCAACTTTGGTGTAAGGAGGTGTACTTTAGTTGTGCAAGTACATGTGATAATACAACATAACAGTTTTGATACTTTAGGTGATTTTCCCCCTGCAGCTGTAAAGTACATATATTTTTGGCTTAAATGTAAGTAAATACCCATCATAGCTGCACATTTAGCCACATGTCAGTGAAATGCTGAGTATTGGGAACTACTGAGGACAGAGGGAATGAGTGGAAGTTCATTATGCCGTGTTTGTGTTCTGATTACTTCATGCGGATATTTAAAACTCCTTTTCACCATGAAACTGGGACACCGGTGGATGCCATCGTGACTGCTGTGGGACTACAGCACTCAGAGCCACCTCCTATAGATCAGAGTCTGATTTTCAAAGTCGGGATTTGGGTGGAGTGTTCCTTTAACAGTTCAACCAGCAAGACAAAGGGAGTAGGAGATGTGCAAAGGGAGGGAGCATGAGAAAAGTGAAACGACAAAAGAAGCAGACAGATAGTGATCTTGAGTAAAACAGAAAGATTGAAAAACAGAGAAAAATAAAACCCTACGAGGGACTAACGGAGAGAGATTAAAAGAGAGATTGAGAGTGAAAGAGTTATCCACAAGCTGTATATCCAGGTCACTTCAAAGTACTAAGAAAATCCAAAAGTCCCCTGGGCAGGCGGCCAAGTTTTACCTGCCCCTCCGCTTCTTCCATTAACACCCCTCCCAAACCAAAAAAAGCTGCAGCAGATTTAGTGCAACTGCAGGAAGTGTATATTAAACATTGGCAGTTTAAATACGGCTCCCTATTAACACCTCGGAACTGGATTGTGAATCATCAATAACGCAGCGGCCTAATTTTTTCTTGTTCCCGAGTTATCAGTCATTGTTCCCATCAAAGGTTTATGGGCCCCAGGAGGGGACGGTGCTGGAGAAATCGTCCGCCAGTAGAGTGATTAGAAGTTTGGAGATGAATGTGGAGAGGAGTTAAGTTTCAGAAACCAAAGAAAGACAAAGGAGAGTTATATGCTGCTGAGCAGAGAGACATTTTGTTGCTTCAGTTTGGTGGATCATCCATATTTAATGTGATGTGTGGAGCATATATTAATCTTTTGTTATTGGATATATTGTAAAATAAACCTCTGCTCGGGAAGCTTTGAGAAAAAAACTGAAGAATTTTCTCTGCTGAACTATTGGATGATTCAGACGACAGAGACTCATTCAATGGTGTCACATGACAGCTTTCAGTCAGCTGCTACCTATGAAAAGCAGGCCACTGTTACGCAGAAGGCACCTTTGCATTGGTGCCTTGCAACTTCAGTCGTGGCACTACTGGCCACCAGGAGATGACGGTCTGTTCTACGGACTGGCAAACCACGTTAGGGTTCAAAAAAATCAATGACCTACTAAAAGATCCAGTAAAGCAGTACGCCATACTGGAACACAGAAAGTATAACAACATGGATGTAGATTGAGATATCAGATATACTTTAGTGTAATACCACTTTGTACCATAAAATGTCCTTTGGAAAAGTCTTTAAAAACACTTTATTTATTTTAGTGTGGACAAGGAGGGTAAAACACCGCCCCCTGGTGGTGAAAGCTGCAGGTTAAATAGACTGTGCATGAGAAAATGCTAACTTCCTGTTTTAAGACCAGATGTAGAGTTGTACATTTCCAGTAGCTTTATTTTGCGGTTAATCGCTACTGCGAAGAAGGACTCCAAAATCATGTCCAAAACACGAAAACGGAAACATCACGTTAAGTTACAAAGAGCAGAAGGTTTGGACACTCGCCATTGCTGTGTCCCGCTGTGTCCCGCTGTGTACTGCTGGGGGGAGATTTAACAAGATCTTTCCACTCCTTTTCCAAAGGATCCAGAATTGCGCGCACAATGGCTGATAAAAATCTGAAGGGACGGCTTCACAGTTACGACCAGCTCTGGTGTGTACTCCATATTTTGAGACTGGAGAAATCTTCGTGTCTTCCTCTGGGAAACGTTGTCTTTGGCCGAAAGTTGTTCCATCGTTATTCCACTGGAATAATTTTAAATAAAAAGACAGAGCGACCCGGAGTTTGGGAGCGCCGCCCTTGACCTGTTGATACCGTGGCTATGGCAACCGAGAATGACAACACGGATGATGAAAACACCGATCGCTGGGCAAATGTTCAGCATTCAAACTACAGGTGAACATCAGTCAAAGCCAGATGTTTCCCCAGTTATGTCGATATTAGCCAGGCATGTACACACCTACACAGCATGTCAACAAACCGTGAAAAAAAGTCACAGGATATAAATAAAAATGCTGGTAAGCGTCTCTATTTATTAGTATTTATGAAGGGTATGTTGGGACTTACCTCCAAAATTATACAAATACTGAGAAATATAAAATTTGAATCCTTTCTCTCTTTTGCTCTGAGGCGCGGGGGAAAAATTATCGACAAGTCGATGAAGATCATCTACAGATATATTTGGTAAATGCCCAAGACGTCTTGAGACATGTAAATGGCCGCTTGATTCATCCATTTGGTTGACTTGTTTTGGAAAACCCGACTGTAAACAAGGCGCGACTATCACACCTGAAGCCAGAGGAGTTTCCCCACCGGAAGTAGCATACGCTAATGCGCACATAGTCTATTCAGAGAGGTTCACTGCAAAAAGTACCTTTAAGTAGCTGATACATAATAAAGCAGGAAAGATCTTTACAGCTGCCAATAGAAGAAGGGACCATCCTGCTAAAGGGGCTACAGACCTGTTTATGTTTGCTGAGGTTTCACAGATTTCTTTTTATGTAATTCAAATTGTAAAGTTACAGCAAAGTTTGTGCAGACCTGACCGTTGTGTCCTCAGTGGCTCTCTGCACAAAACAACTGTATTTACACATTTTATTTAAGATTTCCTCGAACGTATTGGTTTCTCTCGAGTTAAAGGGGTATTAAGTAATTTAGTGTCTAGACAGAGAGTGCTCCCTGTGATACAGACTGCAGCCAGAAATCTGAGCAGCTGAAGGAATAGTTGTTTAGTCACTCGTATTGATCCAAACTCTATCAACCCTCTGCAGATGGGGATTCTGTGCTGCAGTGAAAAAAAGAGAAAATCTTACTTATTGCTCTTTTACAGCTAAGCAGAATGAGGCGAGCGTAATAAAGTGAGCAGCCAGGGCGGACAGGTAATCAGACATATGGGCGAGAGGACAGTTGAGACAGGCGAGCAGACAGTCGCATTACTGCAGAGACAAACAGTCGGACAGCATAATAGGCAGACAGACAGGCAATCACGCAGCCACTCGGGAAGGGCCGCTTAATCACAGCGTGATTTCCTGAGCAGGCGAACACGAGCGCTACAAAAGGCTGTATCGTCCTGCGTACCACAGCGTTCTGGGCGGGGACTTCCTGCAGTCACGCTACAGAGTCTCTGAGGTGTGGATGGCGGCGTCCCCATAAGAGACCTCGAGGAATGTAGGCTGAGAAGCACGTAGTGAGGGTGCTCTGTGGTCACTGCCTCCCAGGTCCGTTATTTATAAGCACACGGTGAAGACTTCAAGCACATAACTGTGGAAGGGAACACTGGTGGAATGACAAAACCTTTAGAGTGCTTTTTAATTGTGTATGCATACAGTTTTATATCACCAATTACAAAAAACACAAATGGAGAAACCCACTGTGAGGTGCATGCATCATGTAAACATGGTGATGTGTGTGCAGCAACAACAAATAACATCATTTGATTGGCTGGAAATGTTGAACGTTGGCTTGAAATGCAGGTGTTTTCTGGCACCTATAGTTGGATAAACTAGGATTCAGCTGCATCCAACTGTAACTGTAACCACACCCTAAAGACTAAATCCAGTTAAGTGGGTGACTTGTACAGTTGGCACAAAGGAACAAATTATCTATAGAGATCTTTAGAGACACAAACTGTTTTTGTAGCAGGTTGTAAACGTGATCATTTTAAATGGGCGTCTGTGGGTACTGACTGATGGGAAGCCCCAAGTGGACATTAGAGGAACTACAGCTTTGGCAGTCCAGTTTTAGCTTTAGTCCTTTTTAATAGGACAGTTTCATTAATACAGTTTCTTTTTCTAACAGACTTTATTGGAATAAATCAGTTTAACCATCTACAAAGTGCAGCACAAGCATAATGTAATCTTACATTCTTACTGATAAATGTGTCATTTTTTCTCATTTTCTCATAAATTGGCAGTTTTTTAAATTGCTCTACCACTTTCTTCTCATAGACGTTTTTTTTTCTTTTGGGTTTTTTTGTTTCCTTTTTGCTCATTAATTTACCATTTGTTTCTCATCTATTTATCTTCTTTTGTTTTAAATATGCTTGTAAATCTTTTCTCATAAATTTTTCTCATAACTTTAAAACTTTAATTTAAAAAAGTTTTTTTTTTTTTTTTTTTTTCAACAAAAGAAATGTTGCTTAATGTTACACAAAAAGTTCCTCTGTGTTTTCGGTGCCCGTGCCGGGGAATGAGCCGGTGTGTTTCCAGTATTTTTCCAGTGTGTGATCATATTTGATGTTGTTCTTGCAACACATTTCAGAGAAAACAATCAGCTCCTATAAATAGAAATCAGACATCAAAGCAAAATTTTACTGCCAGGTTGATGATGAGTGTTTAGATGAAAACACACAAACACAATGCGTCTAAATATATGTGTGCCAACACCAGCAGATTGAGAAATCAGAGGGAGGAAATCCCAGAGCCATTAATACGAACACGCTGTTTTACACTTTATGGAAAATCTGGATTTTATCTTTAGAAATGAAGTAAATTCCAGGAAACATTAACTGGACGGTCTCACATTTTCTACATTTTTAACCTAATTTAAAAAAAAATGAATTTGTGTCGCTAGCACCAGGTTGGACACGCTAATTCTGCTGTTTTCACCTCATAAATGTGTCATTTTGTCTTCTAAATTTTTCTTTTTTTTCTTATATGTGCCAACGTTTCTTTTTTCAGTCACACAAGTTTTATTCTCATAAATTTTTCAATTTTTTCCTCTTTTTTTCTTTCTTTTTTAAAATGTTTTTCAGACTTGTAATTACTGTTAATTTGATGGGGATTTTCTTTTTGGGTAATAACCACCCCAAGGACTGTTGGGATGACACGAACAAGCACAATGCTTCTAAATATACCCACACCAACACAAGCACACCCAGATGTAAGTCAGAGTGCAAAGGGAGGAAATCCCAGAGCCACTTGTGAGGACATGCTGGTTTTACATGTAATCTGACTAATTTGACAGAAAGCATAAACTTTGGCCAGAGTTCAACATTCATGATGATTTTAATAGTTTTTATGCATTTATTTGTGAAACCAGCTGAATTGGTGGTGGTCTGCACCCACGATCCCCGGGAAAAACGCTTTGTGTCCAGTATAATGTCCAGTGAGGACAGCCACCGCGTTCCAGGTTCATGAACTTATTTTGATGCCACAGCTAACGGGAAAGGAAGTCCACCACATCCTTGTTGAACAATAAAAGTTTGTCGTTGCGATCTTGCGGTGTTCATACTTCTGCGCTGTGAAGATTTAGGACTGGTTTAAACCCGGGTTTGTTTTTTGGTCGGGTCAAGTTTACACATTTAACTGTGATAATTCTGTAAACAAATGTTTGCAAAAACATCAAAGTACAAATGGGTGCATTGATGAAGAGCCATTTTCGACTATCAGGATTCAGTTTATAGCACTGGGTTAATTACAGCCTCACCTCTCTCTGGAGCTGCATGGTGGGCTCTACAGAAGCCGATGGCACTATTCCCTGCACTTTGTCTTCTGCCATTTTAGTGGGGGGCGATCGTGGCTCAAGAGTTGGGAGTTCGTCTTGTAATCGGAAGGTTGCCGGTTCGAGCCCCGGCTTGGACAGTCTCGGTCGTTGTGTCCTTGGGCAAGACACTTCACCCGTTGCCTACTGGTGGTGGTCAGAGGGCCCGGTGGCGCCAGTGTCCGGCAGCCTCGCCTCTGTCAGTGCGCCCCAGGGTGGCTGTGGCTACAATGTAGCTTGCCATCACCAGTGTGTGAATGTGTGTGTGAATGGGTGGATGACTGGATATGTAAAGCGCTTTGGGGTCCTTAGGGACTAGTAAGGCGCTATATAAATACAGGCCATTTACCATTTACCATTTAGTGTCTTTTCCTCAACACGTGAATTATTCATAATTTTGCGGCAGCGTTTTTATGTCTTTTATTTATTTTTTGTGGAAACACCACGCTCTGTTCGCCCTGTTGGTTTGAAATTGTGAAACTCAATATGCAGTTAATATTTAATGTTATAGAAAGCAGATGACACAGTAGCTTTCATAATAAAAGTCGCCTGTGATGTGAACCCCATCGGATGCCGTTTCGGCCGTGACACTGAAGGTTAGGTGTCTTTTTCAGGTGTTGCGTTCCAGATGAAGGTGCTGACAGATTTTGGGCATCAGAGCTGGTAAAGCTGTTGTTGGGGTGGGACTTCCTGACGGGAACACTCAGACCTCTAACAGTGACCTTCACCGGACACAAGTTTCCATTCATGGCTCTGAAGTCAACAACAAGCCCTCATTTATCTATAGGAACTCTTGTTAATAGTCTTATATTTTCTACATGAGTGTTTCTGCCTGACTGATCTTTGCGTGTGTGTCTTATTGAATCTACTTCACACTTGTCAAATCTATACCTGCTCTCTTACTCTTTAACAGCGTCCTCGTTTGGCCTTTAGCCTCAAAATCAACAAGGTCATATCGACTTTTTACCTATTCAGGACACCCGGATAACAGAACTGTGCAGCCACATGCATGTTGGAGAGTTGATGTGAAAGATAAAGGGAGCTGAGGGTGAATGTGATGCTGTCCATTTAGTGGCAGATCTATATTCCTACCCTGGTGTCAGAAGAAATTGAGGAGATGGAGGATACAAGCAGCAGAAATGAGCTTCTTATGAAGGCGATCTGGGCTCAGGTGAGAGCTCAGCCACTACTCTTCATCTAAAAACGCCAAGATGCCTCCTGGACGGCTCGGTGAGGGAAGGAGACAACTAAAATACTGGTTTAGGAACTTCTCAGTATTCCTCTGGAAGACCTGGACGGTGGTGGCCAGGAAGAAGAAGTAGAAATTTGTTGGATGGAATAAAGAACCCACACTTTTTTTTTAATCTTTTTCCTCCTAATCTTCTGTTTTTGGGAACACAAACTGCCCACTGTGGCTTCGTGCTTAGCATCTTTGCCCTGACAAGTCTCCAAACTTGGACTTTTGTCAGAGGAAGATGTCAAACATGGTGCCAGCCGGAGCCAACTGCCACACTTGGTGTTTAGAGGAATTTTGGAACAATATCCTCACTGAAAGGCTGGTAATAACATCTCTGCACATGGTGCCAGGGGCTCTGCTGACCCTTGGCAGTGTCCCTGGGCTTTTCTTCCACCGGCCAGAACAAAACAACAGAGAACACTTTATTTATAGCAGCGTGACAACAAATAAAGTTGGAAAGGTCAGCCGTGGGGCGTCCACATGGGATAAAGGGGCCTGTTGCACTGCTGAACTTCACAGCCAGTTTTTGTATGCATTTCCTAGCAACAATTACACTTCATGGCACAACCTTTTAGTCCCGCTGTTGAGTTTCCCCGGGCACGCAGGATGCTTCAGATCCCAGCTTTACGTCCAAACAGGTGCAGCCGGCTGAGAATTCATCAAAAAGAAACGGCGGCTGACAGCATGATAATGTTTGGGTTTTAGCATGGACATACGGATGAGCTCTAGAAGACGATAACAAGATGGCAAGAAGAAAAGCAATCCATCAAGTAAATCCCCAAACGGCCATTTCTGCTTGTTATATCAACCGCATTGTGGAGAGGGAGCTGAATGGGCATTTGGTAACAAAACAGCTTTCGTCTGTAATGGCCACCACACTTCACTCTCTTCTTTTGTGTTTCTGGTATTTTCCTCCTAATTTAAAATGTGCTGGAGTCCTTGTTAATGCTAACTGTGCTTAAGGCCGCATGCAGACACAAAACTATGTAAAGGCAATTCAGATGACAGACTTCGACTTACTGAAGTTCGAGTTAAATCTGCACATCCCCCAAATAATATATCACTGAAATACTTCAAGAGCAAGCAGGAGAGTCCCCAAAGAAAACACGAACATGATCGGCACCAACGTTAACCCACATGCTTTATGTTTGGAGATATTAAAGCCTGACTTTTTTTTCCAGAGATTTTTCCAGAGATTTTTCCAGGAGATTTCACTTCATAGACCTGAGCTTGAGGTTTTGGGCTGCACTCTCAATACATTTAACTAGTCTTCTTATTCTAGCACTATCTTCTTTATTTGGACAGTCTCTGTCTGATTGCATCTTTGGTAAATCCTAGGTATTGGTTTTCTTTTAAGTTTACCTCTATATGCATCAGGAAATACTTTAATTAGATTCAGTCCTTCCTCTTCTGTGGCTTAGGCGTTTTTTAAATAACATCTTCACTGCAGGTACAGTTGGGTCAATAATTTGTTGAACAGAAACATGTTTTTTGGTAGTTTTGCATGTACATGAGTTTGTACATGAGTTACAGTGAGTTTGCTATTAATGCTATTAATTGACTGACACACTGCCTAGGTAAAGCTGGTTCCCTCTTAAATTCTCAACAGGTTACGCAAGAAAGGATGTGGATTTAATACTAAGTGTTTCCAACTTATATTCTGTAGGGAGGCCAGTCAATGACTGCCTGAAGTCTAGAAACCATGGAAATGACATTTAGATGATCTGTCAGTCCATTACAGCAGCTGCTGCTTGTTTTATTGTTTCATCTGGTTTCATCGGTATAACCTGGCCTTCATGTTCTGCAGTGTAACCAGAGGTTTGCACCTTTGTATAAAAACTGTGCATTTACATTAATGAAGGTGATTGTTGACTTTGTAAATGACACACCTATAGTTACATTTTTGTATTGGATGTCTAAAAGGACAAATGTCCAGGTAGATCATGTATAATTTGTTCTAATGGCCTCTGGTTTCCAGTTTGATATTCAATTCAATTCAATTTTATTTATACAGCGCCAAATCACAACAACAGTCGCCTCAAGGCGCCTTATATTGTACAGTAGATCCTACAATAATAGATACAGAGAAAAACCCAACAATCATATGAGCCCCTATGAGCAAACAGTTTGGCGACAGTGGGAAGGAAGAAACCTCCAGCAGAACCAGGCTCAGGAGGGGCGGGGCCATCTGCTGCGACCAGATGAGGTGATAGAAGGAAGACAGGATAAAGACATGCTGTGGAAGAGAGACAGAGGTTAATAACAGATATGATTCAATGCAGAGAGGTCTGTTAATACACAATGAGTGCATCATGGGAATCCCCGGCAGCCTACGTCTATTGCAGCATAACTAAGGGAGGATTCAGGGTCACCTGGTCCAGCCCTAACTATATGCTTTAGCAAAAAGGAAAGTTTGAAGCCTAATCTTGAAAGTAGAGATAGTGTCTGTCTCCTGAATCCAAAGTGGAAGCTGGTTCCACAGAAGAGGGGCCTGAATTGAATGAATGAATTTTGGTAATTTGGAAAATTATCACTTTATTTATGACCTGAGTAAACACGTTCCTGGTGATTTTATAGTCTTGCTAGTTTGAGGTCACACTGAATGACACATTATGGCCATATTGTAAAATAAGGTTCTTGTTAAGGTTATAAAGGGTGAAAGTTAAGTCGATGCTGCAGGGTGTAATAAGAAACGGAGCCCTTTGCACTCTCAATGATAGCTTGAGGCTTCACAGCAGGACTTTATTAAGCAACAGGTGACGACACAATAGCTACATCCATCTTCTATATACAGTCTACAGTGTTATCTTGAGTGCATGCTGGAACAAAAAGGCGAAGCAGCTACAGACCACTTTACACAAAACCTTCTGGAAACATCTCTGAATCTTTAGCATTCATGCTAAATTAAATTGTAGATTCTGTTTCTATTTGTATCCATTTCTATTATTTTATTTCTCCTTTGCAGATAAATTCATATGTATGGCATTCTCAATCAGTCACTCTCCAAAGATACTAAACAGCTGATATAAAACCAAAAGGATGCACAAATGAAGCTAATTTACTCGCAGCAAATCTGTATCCAGATGAGGATCATTTGCACAAATAAAGCAGCAGAATTTAAACATAACAGGCAAGCAGGGACACAAAAACTCTGCTATGTGTACTGCCAGACTATTTTTTTCATTGTGTGGACGGCCCATTACTTCACACTCTCAGATGGCTCGTAAGCACTAATGAAGAGCAGCTTTAATCAGATTCCTAATAAATTGACCATGTTTGAGGTTGGATGTACTCCTGCCAAGTCAAACAGAGTGTTTACCTCCACCAAAGAAGAAGAAACCAGGATTTAAGCTTAGCAGGACAGATGCTCGCATTCACACTGGTACTTCAGTTGGATGGAGACAGACGTGCGTTTACTGTGATTATAATCATACGTGGTTGTGTAGTGGAACTGTACGTGTGGTTTTGATGTGATCTGAAGCATGTTTAACGAAGTTATCTGACATTGTTTTGGTCCACTGCAGTGGATAAGGCTTCATAAAGTCAGCAGCAGAGACAGAGACCAGGGCAAAAACACCTGTGCTCCTCCAGTGGTTTGCAGTGAATGCAGGACACACATTTAAGGTGGCCCAGGCATTTCTTTTAGCACATCTCACCAGATGCAGAAAGAAACTGAAACTCCATCACTCATTTTGATGGTTAATAATCTCTTTGGCGCTTAATGTTGTGCAGCGGATATACACGGTCAGGCAAATGTCAGAAACGCAGTGTCAGGTTCAGAGTGCATCGCTCAGAGGAGGAGGCCACAGTTCACGACAGCGGCTTGCTTCCTGTCCTGCTGCATCGGAAATACCAGAAGCGAAGCCTCCACGGCGGGACTCCGATGAAACTGCGCACACTCAGGAGCACACAAAGTAAACCCAAAGCCGTACACACCCCAGAAGCAATAAACACAGCCTCACATGCTGATGCCGCCTCCCTCAAACACCAAAAACACACATAGGACACGTGAGGATTGTCCTCACACTGAAAACCTCCCATCCGCTGGAGGTATTGTTGGACTCTTCCTCCTCTGACGCCTGTGAGGCTCATGTTTAGAAAGAGGAAACACAGCCTCGTCTGAGTTTGTACACAGCACAGAGGCAGAAGGTTTGCACCGTGTTCCAAACCTTCTGTATTTACACTCACGATGGCGTCTCTTGATCGCAGACTTTCACATTGAGACCTCCTCCACATGCTGAGAACTGGTTTTTCTAAACCATAGACATAATTCTGAGATCATCTACTTCTGTTTTCTTTCAGGCTTTTTGTTGCTGCTGAGCAACAATTGTTGACACGTTGTTGATTAGGCCTCACAGAGCTCACAGAAACCTGCAGTTTCTCTAATGTCCACTAGAGGCTCCAGCAGTGAGTCGGTCAGACAGCAGAAATAAACAAGCTTACCGCCTGCTTCTCCCATTACTCCGTCTTGTTTCAGCTCTTGGTGCGTTTTGGTGCATATTGAATCAAATAAAAATACACTGGTACATTTAGTCACCAACCCTTAGACCCGAGCTGACTTATAGTAAAGTATCCTGGCTAACCAAGCTTACTATAGTTAGCTGACTATTAGCACTCCACCCTCGTGACCTCTGGCTCCAAAAAAGCACCACGGCTAAAGTTACAGACTCACGATGCTGACTCAAAGGCCAACAGTAAGAAGAAAAGGAGAATCTATATTTCAAGATGGGAAATACTCACTGAAAGTTTAGATTTTTTTTTTAATATATTTTTATGACTGATAGAATATTCAGATATAATTTTATGACTTTAATTTTGTAAATCAAACTTTATCAGATCCTTACTTCCTTTTTTTGATCAGCCCCACGTTCCTCTGTCCAGCGTATGTACACCTCTGGGATCACCATCCCAGATGTCTCCATAAATCCCAGATGTTGTAAAATATCAGAGTAAATATTAAGGAGGCAATAGAAGTGATTGAATGTAAGCCTGCTGCTCAGTCTGTTCACAGCAGCTGCTGTCTCACACACACACACACACACACACACACACACACCCTAATTAATCAGTGTGAATTAGGCCAGTTTAAGTGGTGACATGGACCGAAATATGACCTCATCTCTAAAATCTCTGGGTCGGTTTTAAAGGATCTTATCGGGCCTTGTTTCCACTCCTCCTCTTCCCTCTGCACCTCCACACACTGGGAAAAGTCCATCAGTTGTTTACATACTCCCACTTCCTCCTCCTCCACTTGTGAATTAATGATGCGAGTGCCGCGAACCGCTCTCCTCTCCTCTTCTCTGAGGGAGTTATTCACATTTAAAACCCCATAATCAAACACCTATGCGTTAAATGGAAGCCCATTAACGCTAATGGTATACCTTGGACCGAGCCGAGATGAAACCTTGAAGAACTACAGACTATTAGGGCACGGCAAGGACTTTATCCTTCCCGCGTTGAGTCACTGGCTCAGTCACATATCTGTCTTCCATTTCATCCAAAGCTGTTCTTTTGCAGCACCAGTAATCGGTTAAGGTCGGAGACTGGAGCTGGTGGAAAGCACTGGATCTCAGAGAGAAGGAAAGTTCATTTCTTCACTCATTTCTCTGTCTGTAATTTCACCGTCTGACGGTTGTGATAGCAGCCTCGAGCGGAGGAGATTATTGATTAGGCCTCTTTTCAGGCAAACTGGATTTTCTGTTTTATAGTATTTAACACGGGGGGAATAATAATCACCGACCTGCCTGGGTGCAGCCAGGTCGCTCTACAATCCAATATTTCCTTCTTGGGGGGACCTTCAACATCTGTACAGATTTTATCTCCCAAACTCACCCTTCAAACTCAAAGCGGCTCCTCCAGCAGGCGCTCTCGTGTCTGCTCAAGTCTTCCCTCTGGTTATTTTTAGGATACCCCCCCCCCTGTCTGTGGTGTTCAGATGGTCTGGTCCAAGGCATGGGAAGGGAAGGGGAGTGGTAGAGGAAAAGGGGAAAACTTCAACAATGACTTCATTAACACGGTGCCCGACACGACCAGCATAACTGGACTTCACAGCTCCGTTCCCACGCTGGATATATGGCTCTGGATTTAATTCTTTATGAAGCTCATGTGTTTGTCCGGTTCAGCTGTCAGGGGTGACATGGAGGCCTGCTGAAGTTTCCTCTGCTCACAGTCCTCACACCTCAAACAGCATGTTGATCACAAGTGAGTATGAGTTCAGCTCAAGCCTAAATGTTGTGTTACACGACAGGATGGGAGGTAATGAGATCGGCCTCCTAATGCTGTTTCTCTCTGATGGCGTTATTCAAAGGAGGTGATTTGGAGATGAGTTTAGCGAGACATAAAAACTTTTTCAAAGGTTTGTTTGTTGAGTGACTTCAGATGAGACGTAAATATGTTGATTCTTGAGGCAGAAGAAGAATTTAAAGAACTCCAGCGCTGACTAAAACTTCTTTGTTGTTTGAAGGCCGTGGGCCTGAAAACATCACAAGTGAGCTTTTGAACTCTGGTGATATAAAAGCTCGTTTTACTGGCAGGAAGAGCGTGGGATTCACTCTGAATGTGCGTGGGTTACTTTTGAAATGTGATCCGCTGGAGAGAACTTTCCACCTGCTGAAGAAAACCACCGTACACATATTCAGACATTTTACTCTGAAAACACATTAAAGTGCGGCGAAGGCACTCCTGTATGTAGACTCAGTGTAAAGAATTTCAAAGCTGAGGCTTTTATTCTGAAACATGGCACTTCATACCTGTGTTTTCCTTTTGGACCCTTGGTTTCTTTCTCACCATGTTTTTAATGTCAGTAATTTTGTGTTAATGTGAGGAAGAACCTGTTTGAACTGTGGCGTAGCGGGAGCAATCGGGATGCTGTTTGGAGGTTATTGGTTCGATTCCTGGTGCCTTTTGTCCAAGTTCAACTTGTAACGTGATTTGAACAGAGGTTCTGTATATATGCGGTTCACTGTGGCTCCACACGCGCCAAACAGCCGAAGCGTCCTCAGTTTGATCCCAGGAGGAGACTCCCTTTGGGGTTGTGTCAGGAAGGCATCCGGAGTAAAAGAATCTGCCCGACGATGCTTCGCTGCCGCTGTGGCGCCTCTTGGCGAATAAGAGTGCAGCTTCGTATATGCGCTTCATTGTTCAGTGAGTTGCTTTAGCTCTCTAGTTCCGACATTTTAATTCATCTTTTTGTTGATTATCGTGAATAAAGCGTTTGTGGCTTCTGGACTTTTGACTCGGCATAACCAGTGATTTTATTTATGGTGTTTTTTTAATCATTTTAATTATTTAGTTTAATTTATAATTATTTTATCTCTCACTCATTTGTCAGCACTGTCCTTGTTCACACACACAGAAATGTTTGTCTGTAAGTGGTGTTGATGAACTTCCAGCATTGTTTTGTTTGAGTTTCCTGGCATCACAGGGGTATGTACAAGGTGCCCTTGGGTGTGGATCTCTTGGCGTACAAACCAGCCGTGGTAGTATTATTTGCTGAGAGTAAACGGTCTTGTTTGACAGAGCAATAAAGTCTACGAAAGGAGACAGGAGGCAGTGGCTTAAATCATGAGACTAGACAGTTATTCCTGCCTGTTCTCTTGCCCAAGGTTAGTGCTCACATGGTTCATTTACACACAAGGTCTGTTATTCCCAACTTGTCATTTAGTAGGTAAGTAGGGTTAGTGTGATGAACAGGTATATTTAATGCAAACCACAGTCTTTTCTACATATAGCCAAGCAGAGTTCGTACCAAAACCCAACCAGGAGTCTCTAACAAACTACCTAAACCTGACCAAAACTACCTATTCAAGTAATTTTAGTGCCTAAACCTAACCACACCCATATGGAAAAGAAATAGTGGCCTACTTCATATAGTGAATCATAAGGCTTATATGATTTACTCATGAAAGTGGCCACTTTCTCATTACTTTCATATATTGTTTTAGTAAGTATCCAAAACATTCAAGTTTCATTTATATAATTTTTCAAGGGATCTTATATCTGTTTTCACTCTTGTATGCTTTTCATGCAAGTTTCACACAAGACAGATACAAACTTTATAAGATTTATATAAATCCCTCAGCAATTAGTTTTCAGTGTCTAACCAGTAAATGCAAGTGAAAGATAAAAAAGTACAAACCCAAAGGCCACAACAGGTCACAAAGTGCAGTCTAATATCTGACACACCTGTAGCTTACACCACCTAATGCAGTTGTTTTGAGAGCGATTCCTCCCTGAATGTCTTCAAAAACCTCAACAAACACACATTTCCTCCTTTACATAGAAAAAAAATAAAAGTTTTTCCCAGGAAAGGTTAAGAGAGAGTTTCTCCTCTTTTTCTAACTGCAGTTAATTCTGGTCCATTTCCTTCTCCAGATACTCATCTGTAAATGCCAGACAGCCTCATAAAAACAAAGTACAGCAGGTTTCATATCATAAATAATAATAATATATCAGTCGACCTTTTTTTCATCAAAGACAACTTAACCATAATTTATTTTAAAAACTGCAGTAAGATTCACCGAGGACCTCACACGTGTTGTTTTTCACCTAACAGTTAATGAGCTATAGGTGTTCCTACCTAAATGCACAAGTGGCTCATTAAGTATCAGGACTCACTGAGGTTTTAGAGTCAATACTGAGGTGAGACATGTTGCAGGCCAAAGCAAATGCAGTTGGGAACCTGTTGGGAAATGAACTCTTAACATTTCATAGTAAACAGTTCATATTCTTGTGCCAAACTTATGGTTGCCATTCCACTAATTAAGTCAAACATATCTCATTGAATCTTTTGATTTAAAAAAAGTGTAAACCAGGTTTCTCATGTTTAGGTGTTACCTTTAGCTAACATAATGCATCTCTAGATCTGCCTCGTCAGTCTTAGAATGGTCAGTGTAGCTGCTCTACCAGGTATAACAATCAAGTTTAATATCCAGGCAGCCATAAAAAAGCATTTAAAAGGATTTGTGAAGTTTAACAGAGTTAGAAGTTAGCAGGCAGTTAGCTTGCTAGTTTCCATCTTAAGATGATATACCACGTTGTGACTGAGATTACTAAAACGTACAGCTCTGCATAAATTAAGACAGAAAGACAACTAAACAGCAGCAACGTTTGTAGGGTTACTGAAGTTGGGCTAGCTGGTATATAATGGTGTCAGAGATGGGCAGTAACGTGTAATCCGATTACTTTTTTCAAGTAACGAGTAAAGTAAGGGATTACTATTGCAAAAAGTAATTAGATTACTGTTACCTTCCCGTAAGCACGCTGCGTTACTGCATTACTAAACTGTGATTTCGTTTGCAAGAGTGTCTCATGACAGTGACGTAAGCGAGTGCGACGTTCTTGACAACAGCTGTGTGAAGATCAACAGTGGATCATATATCGAGTGCAGGAGAGAGTATGAGCGTGCAGCGTTTAAAGCGTGGAAGTACTGACCTTACTTTGAGTTTGATTCCGTAAAAAGTGACAAAAACATTAGCGTCCACTGTTCACTGTGTGGGAAGAAAACTTCGTTTTACAGCAAAAAATCCCTAAACTCTGAGTGAGCACCGACAGTACGCTGCCACGGGAATGTGACATTCACGGAGAAACTGCTGGACTTCTTTAAGTTGCTTGAAGACGTTTCACCTCTCATCCGAGAAGCTTCTTCAGTTCTAAGGTCAAATGGTGGAGAGTTCCAGATTTAAACTCAGTGGGAGTTTCCCCCCAAAGAGGGACAAAGGACCCCCTGATGATCCTCTACCTAATCACATGAGCCAAGGTGTGAAAACAGGTGTGGGTCTCAATCAGCCAGGGTTTCGGGTGAGCTCACCCAAAACGTCTTCAAGCAACTTAAAGAAGTCCAGACGCTTTTCTTTCCAAGCTCCTTAGACTTTAAATGTTAAACAAATTTCTTCCAGTCAGAGAATGGTGCATATAATTTAATTTTTGCTTGACGCATAAAGTTAAAAGATTAAAACTAATAAAACAAGTTTTAAAAAGAGACCTTTTCATTTGATTACATTTTATATGATGGAGTATGCAGAAAAAGTAGAACTGGGCTGAAAGATCTATCGCTTTATTACCTATTCAGGTTGTAAATCATGTTTTTTTTAAAGTAACTAAGTAGCTAATTACTTTTGAAAATAAGTAATCAGTAAAGTAACGGGATTACCTTTGGGGGAAGTAATTAGTTACTGATTACCTTTTTCAAGTAACTTGACCAACACTGAATGGTGTGCTACGTGCTGGCTAGCTACAAAGCTATGGTTAGCATAATATAAACACATTAGCACAGTGAAGCTGGTGGATGAACACTAACTTTTTCCCCTCAATAAAAGTTAATGTAAGAGTCCCTGCTGAGCAGATGATCCATCCCCAGCATGAGGTTAGTCATTAGCACACTGCTGCATTGTCTGGATGACTCGCTGTGAAAAACTCCTGATCCTCAGCTTCATGTGCACAAATCTTAGTTAGCCTCAGAGCGTTTCTTTTCTGAACCGTTCAAATATTTGGTGTCTGGCAAACCATGAGACGACTGATAATAAAAACCCAGAGAGGCCACAACGATCACTGACTATTTTTTAAGGGCTTGTTAAAATTAAATAGAACAAGATACATAGCATAAAACACGTTAAAAAGACAACCGCCTTAATGAACACAGTGCAGTTTGTACCTAGAAGCAGGGTTCGTACGTCATCACTTAACAACCAGAAACCTATTTTGACCAAAAAAGAAACTTTGAGTAATTTCTTTTGGTTAGGCAATATAGCTTATAATCCATTAAGCTAATGTAATGATTCTTCAAATGCAAGACTATATAACCTTAAATTGGGGGAGGGCCACACCCCCGTTTTCTTCATGCTAATTCTAGTTTTCTTCTTGTCCCAAATGAAATCTTTAACAAAATGAAGTCGTATGCTGCTACAGGGATTGAATTAAGAGTGATTCATGTGTATTAGATGAGTAAGCAGCCTCATGTTGTCTACCGCAGGCCTGAACTTAACGAAGCCTACTTGCTCTTCACCTATGTTCTGGTTTAGGGGCCAGTGAGCAATTGAGTGTGTCCCACTTTGAACTCACTACCCATAATGCCGAGTTCCTGAGAAATTATTCACTCCACCTCCTGAGCCATGTACCTTCTTTCTTCTTTGCCTTCTTTCAGCCCCACCATTCTCACATTAGTCCTCTGGCTCCAGTTCTCCAAATCCTCCACCCATGCCCAGAATGTTACCAATTTCTTGTCACACTTCTCCGCACATTTCTCCACCCGAGCATTTACATCTTCAACATCGGACACTCATTGTTCCACTTCGCCCAGCAGTCTTATTTGAATATTTTCTACTGAGTCTTTAAACTCAGTAGGTTGCTTGATCGAAATAACAGATGCAGCCATCACTACCTATCAGGTACGAACTAATACAGCAATGACTGAGGATGAGCTCTAACAGATCCAGTATCCTACATCATAGATATAAGTTTACTACAAAACTGCTAACTACCAGTTTTAGCCTGCAGATGTTTAAACTGTCCAGAGTTCTCACACAGATGTTGAATTACTATTATTACCAATTATTTGCTATAAAAGACATTTCAGAATATCAATGAATCAGAGTTTAACAACATAACATATTAAGATACTTGATATAATTCAGGATAATATCAAGTAATTTAGAATTAAAAAGATGTTACCCTGAATTTAACATCATAACAAGCTGCTCAATCAGCTCTGTGCTGGCATTACTTACTGTTTTAGACCCGTATGAATGTGACCTGGATTTATTGATTAGATATGTGCATTAAAGAGCAGATGAAATGTGCACCTAGTAAGTGTTTTCCAGGAAGGAGAAAGATTTGATAGCTGTAAAACTCACTAAATACTTGAAATTACTGAAATGTGAAAGTAATTATATCATGCAGCAAAATAAAGACTACAAACGAATAGTTTGATGTTTACGTTTGTACACCAGCATCAGTTTTATCCAGGACACCTAGAAGTTTCTGTAAGTGTACCACTGAGGAGGGTTAATGAATGGGAGCTTGTATTTATTGGAAGATGCCATGAACTCAGGGTCACTGCTTCCTGAACACTTTTAAACAGCTATTTCTAAGGACTTCAGTGTAATGAAGTCTTTACACAAATGTTTTCACATATTTGTAAGCTTGTAAATCTGATTTTTGTTCATACTGTGGGTCAAAGAGGAGAACGTCCTTTCAGAACCCACAAATTGGCTCATTATTACTGTTTGCAGGAACAAATCTCTTCAGCTTCAATTAAATTCACTTTTTGTAAAATCTGGGAGTTTATTTGTGAGTACTTGGCATGTTCTGTACTAAAGTGTCATAAGTTTAGTTTTCTTACAGAGTCCACAGAGCAGCCAACATGCAGTGTAGATAAAATGCCGTTACTGGACTCTCAGTCCTGTCAGTGCAAAAAATCACTCGTGTATATTTTTACTGTTGTTGGTCTAAAGCTGCATTTCTGATTTGGTGAGTTTTGGTATTTGCCCCTGTGGCCCGTCATGACCGCGGGCGTCTTAAACTTTGCAAAGCTGACTCCTTTTGCAAAGCTGACCGAACTGACAGGAGAATACCGCAGAGAAGGAGCGAGGAGGAGTACGGAAGCATGGCGTGCCGTTTTGACAGGCAGCTGACATACCTCTGATCTCCAACCACGCCTCTGTAGCCCTGGAGACGCTCCCGAGCACTCCCTGAACGGCAAACAGAACATGGACCAGTCACGCAGACATTCAGTGAGGTGTAAAAACCACTGCCTTCAAATATCGGTTGGATATTGGACATCTGAAGGACGGGAGCTGCTCGTGATCTGAGTGTGAGAGAAAGCTGAGAATATCTGGCTTTTGCAGATTTGATCAAAAACACAAACGACTGCATAGCAAACACGGCAAGTTAGAAGCAGAGTTGGAGTAAATGCTACTTGTTTTATATGCAGTTAGTTGGCTGTCATAGTTTATATAACACATTATATCCAGATTTGTTACAGATTATAATAAACTGAGTAGTTTTTCCTCTCAAAATATAAATAACAGTCACGTAGTCCTTCAAATTAAAGTCATATTTGTCTTTTTTGTTAAAGGAATGGCCTGTTTTTAAGAACAAATGTTACCCAATTACCTTTTCCTACGGTGATGTTACCTTTCCCACTTGTTTCCAGAAAGCCACGGCAAAACACACACGTGTAACTTTTAACATGCAGAAAGTTCTGAACGTGAGCAGAAATCTTACAGAAACGTAATTTAATTTCCTGTTTCTGTTTACACAAACATGTTACTGCCCCGAACAAAATGCACAAAACCCGCCTGATGTGGACGAAATGTGAACTTGATAAACTGACTCACAGGAGTAAATCCTGCCGATGTGTGGTGGTTCAGTCTGGATAACAACAGAAAAGTTGAGGACGGTCATTGTTCCGAACGTACCCTAAATTTCCATCTGCTGCCTGATTTTTGTCTTTTCCTTTACATAAATGAAAAACTAAAGAAAACTTATGGATGAAATTAAGCATCTGCTGCTCAAAATGTGATAACAACAGTGCGTCCACACAAAACCTACAGCCATGTACTTTCATAAACTTTTCAAAGCAGTTCAACGAGTGTTGTTAACTTTATTATCATATATAAATCTGAAATTTGATGTCCGCTAGACCTTAAGTCTAAATCTTCATTATGCACATTTTCAGTTGGAGTCTGACGCAGTGAGGTGACCTGATAGTAAAATCTCTAAACCCCAGATCAGCCTTTTTTCTGGTGAGCAGTGATTCTGTTTGTTCCAGGTCAAAGCTTTAGTGTCGAGACAAGTGTAAACACCCAAACACAAACGGTCCACCGAGCACGTAACCTCACCGTGCATAGTTCCTCTCTGCCGCCACACATACACTGTCCAGTTTCCTGCCGCAAGCCAGGCGGAGTCATCCTAATCAGACACTCCAATCTTATCAGGGCCCAGAGGAGCCAAATCACAACTTCCTCTGAGACAAAGTCATTTGGAAAGGGAAGAGGCCTCTGCCTGCTACTCAAACAGGAGCACAGCAGATACCATCGCTTACGTAAATACAGAGCCGAGTAGAGTGGGGACCGGGGTCTTTCATCAAACCTGCGAGACCAGTTTAAAATACATTGTTGCTTCTTGACAGGTGTGGAATGTGTCGTTCTTCACTGGACTCATAATTCATGTGAAAATCAGGTCAGAAATGAGTCGAGTCTATTCTTCCACCCACAGCTCCTCTGGTGCTAGAAGGCGCTGGGATGTGTTCTTTGAATCACTGACGGAAATCATGAATGTTAAAAGTGCGCTCGGTAATATCACTGATACATGAATTAGAATAACACTGCATGTTATTCTAATTTAGCTAGAGATGAGACGTACTTTATTTAGTGCGTGACGGCAGCCAAAAAATGAACAAACACCAAAGAAGCAGCTCCAATCAAAACTGAGATAAAATGCTTAATGATTAGCTTAATAAGAAAAATCTAACAAATAAACATGCATGCTGTGGTATGAGACGGGAAGGACTTCCTGTTTAAATCAGCAGTTTATGATCACATAAGCATTCTGTCTGAAGGCCACCAGATGGCGATATCTGTGGTTCCAAAAACATTTCTGGTCCCTTTGAGGTGTTGCAGACATGTGACCACTCACCATGTAACATGTGAAAATCACTGTTCTCAGTGTAGGGTCAAGTGAACATGGTGCCAGTCACACAGGCCTAGAGACTGATCTGCAACCATCTGGCAACCACAGCTCAGGATGGAGGAATGTGTATTTCCCAGCTAGTTGGCATTGTTTTGGTTGCTAGCATATTCTTGCAGCTATTCTCTGAGCTGTAGTGAAACCTGAAAATTGCAAAGCAAACCAAAAAATAAAGACACTTTTCCCTGAATGTAAAATGTTTGCCCTTTAAAACATGTTAGCTGCAGCACAAAGGTGAAACTTTGACTTTAGTGAGTATTTGCAGACAGAGATAAACTCTACAGCCAACTGTGGCAACCTGCTAGCAACCAAAGCATGATTGCTAAGAGGTTTTTAGTGCAGCAAACGTCTTTGATTCTGATTTTACTCAGCAAATGTCACCAATTTCCAGCAACCAATGACAACCAGCCGGGGAATACACATTTTACCCAAGCAACCAATGGTTGTATCACCATCATCCAATATGGCGGATAACTCTTGAGCAATGTGTGCATGACATATCCATTTCCCATCCAGTCATATGGATGACCTCTATTCTGTCATCATAATGATATTCGTGCATTTTCACAGCACATATAGACATACAGACCAAGTGTGGTGGAAATGGTATGGAAGACAGAAAACTGAATCAGTACATTAGAGCTTTCTCTCTCCACGTAGAAAAACTGCTAATTGTCTCTTTGCCAGAACTGAACAAGCTTTTCCTTATTTTATCACCTCTAAGACATCAGTAGCAAAATAGCCTTTTATGGGCTGCTGCCTTTTAGAGTCTCTAAGTTTCAAAGCACAGTTCAAACATCTAACTACACTGCAGCACACAATAAATCATAGGAAATCAGCCTTTAATTCAAAGTCGACTGACCTCTGTTATTTCCACTACCCCTAACAGTTACCAGTGATTTACAGGCCCAACAAGCAACAGTTCCTGAAAGTTCTCGGTTCTGCCTCCAAATTCCTGTTAACCTGCACTTCCACAGCTGTTTACAGTGCTGCTTACTGACAGAAATCCCACCTTTAGTGCAGCGTCTGTCCCTCTGTGATTTCAGTTAAACTGTTAGATAATTACAATAATAACAATTGTACGTTTTTTCCCACTAAGGCTGTAACCTCAAACATTTCCTGCAGGAGCTGTGAGCCCCTGTAGCCTTTAAGTAGGCAATAAGAACCTCTTTAAAGTGGGAAACTGGTTTAAATGACAACTTCTTTAATCTTGTGAGCCCAGAGGTTGCAAAGTGACAGGCTGTGATTTTTTTTCTTCTGTGCTGTAATGGTTGGAGTGAGAGAAAAAGCAGTTCGGAGCTCTGGTAGCTCCACATATCCCTGGATTTACAGCTCCTGCTGTAGATGTCAGACAGCCGCTTGACAAGCACTTGATCCCTTTCCTGTCTTGAATGTCACATCTCCATCAAGACGCCAGAAAACGGGCTCAGCATCTTACTATCCCGTTACGTCAGGGTCAACATAAACATGCTAATTTGACTACATTTTACCATTCAGCCTGTTCCTTTCATTCTGTCTCCCCCTTCTGTCATTCTGAAGGTTTAATATCCGCCTGTGTTTTCATATCGGGACCATCTGCTGTTCCTCTGACCGGGGGGGAGGGAGACCACATCATAAGCCAAGTTTCCATCCTGCTGTCAAGCAAATTTTAGTCAAAGTTTTGAAAAGTCACATATAGTAAAATGAGAATTAGATGCCTTTTCTTCATGTCAGCTGAAGTGAATAAGTAGGCAGTAAAAAAAACCCAACCAGCAGACAAGAAGTGTTAGAAGAACGAATCCGTCATGGCCAAACGGCTCCTGTTTGTTCTTTAGTGAAGACTAATGTCGGCCATATTTCATGCTGTCTGAATATGAAAACAAGAAATGCCCTTGGCAGTATTCTGACTGCTAACTGCGACGGGCCTCTTCTGCGTGGAGAGAGAGCAGGTTTAACGTTTCAGGGGGAGTTGTGGTGGACAAATATTTTGAGAAATCCAAATCCTCCTCCTGAGCCGCACAAGCAGACTGACAAAATGGTTTCTGTTGCTGCTTGTTGTAAACATCCTGGATCAACTAAACGTATTCCATGCTTCCAATCACAGTTTTCCACACAAATACCAGACGGCAGCTGAAATTAATTGATATTCTGGTGTGTGCATCTTTCATGTTGTTTTGAAGTGGGGAGGAAATGTGTTGAAGTATGCACGCCTGTTTCTATTCCTGTTTCTCATCTAAGTGTGTGAACAGGGAAGAGCATTACTGTGTCAAGTGTACTTTACTGTGTGTGTGTTCTTTTTAAGGCGTTTTGATAAAATGGTCACTTAAACAAACAGACTTTAATTTAACCCCACCATCCTCAGTGTTACTCTATAGAGCTGCAATAGCCACAAATATTTTTTAGAGGTATGAATTTAAAATAAACATGCGTGGAATCTTATAGCAAATGTAGAAGATTTATGCTGCTTGGCAATATTTTCCGTGTTGCAGAGTTATGACAAATCTATATTTTGGGGCCGTTTATATTTATGAGTGCTTATTCCCCATTTTATAAGTTGACTTACAGATGAGGGTTAGCACTGCTAGCAGCTGTATTGACAATTTATAGCATGCCCCAAAGTAAACAGAGTTTTGGTGGGAATAAAACAAAACTAAAGTTGAAAGGTTTTACATTTGCACTTTTGCATTGTGTATAAATATTTATAAAGCAATTCAAGAAGAAAAAAGTTAGCTAGGCAACACTGCTAATGACTTAATCAGAAATGTGGCACTTACACCTATATAATTAGGAAACTACTTAAAATGTGTAAATTATTAAATATCATAATGTTATATTGTGTTTGTTTTAATGCTGCTAGCTATTGCTAGTACTAGCTAACATGATAGCTAAATTTATTCGATTCCTACTACGTGTTAGTAAAAAGAGTGCAAAAATGTTTTTATCCTTTTACAAAAGTAATGCGTTTTGAGACTCTTGACTAGCTCATTAGTTTTACACTAAAGGGGATTTGTTGTGTTTATTTGCAAACCTACAGACATTCACTGAACTAGCTTAACTGTCCTTGTTTTAAAGCTAACTATTTTGGAGGACACATTGTGTTGCTAATGACCTTCTCTGATGTCAAGGTTTTCTGTGAGACTGCTGAAAATTACCTTTTAAGGCAAAGACATGTTAATTCTTGGTTGTGATATTAGCTACTAATAGCTAATGCTACTAGTCGTATGCTGCTAGCCCACACTAAATGAATCTGTCATGTCGTTTGCAAAACTCGCTTATTTTTAACTAGCTAAACTGTGTTTTACCATATTAAATATTTGCAATAGCACATTGTGCTGCTAAGTAATATTTATCATTTAGAACCCATTATATTTTGGTATCTGATAATATTAAATCAACACACTTAATGTCACTGGCAGCTCATTTATTAGAGTTAGTACAACCTGTGCCTAATCTGGGCTACTTTTGGCACTGATGGCTCACTTAAACAATGTTGTGTTGACCAAATGAGCAGAAAGTAATGAGGTGGTTCTAGCATGGGTTGCAGGAAGTTTAATGTGGACTGGATGTAGCCTAAACATTATGAGCCAGCCTTGACAAGTGTTATTTGAGCCAGATGTGGCCCAAACACCTGACAGCTGGTCCATATACGACTTGTGGCTGGTTTTAGGCAACCAGAATCACCCTGTGTCACGACTGCCAATTAAAACCAGACATATTTATATGTGGGATATGGAAAGCTTAAATCAAAGATGCACACACTCCAGATGTATTATGCTGAAATATCTGTGAAGTTCAAGCTTTGTCATGGTTTGAATAGAAAATGAGAAGTGTGTGAGAGCTGGTGTGTTGATGAGCCCAGCCATAGCAGCGAGTCTCAGAGGGAGAAGGTGACAGATGGCAAGAAGTTGAAGAGGAGGAACCTCTTTTCCCCGCTCTCTCAAGAACCCCCATCCCCACTCTTAGCCAATTAGCAGTGATTAAAACGGCCTCTTCCAGGAGTCACAGTTAATTAATAGCCTGAACGTGCTTCCAGTTCTTCTCCCTTCATGTTCTTTTTTTTGCTTCCAAATGCAGATGTAATTAAACTTCATAAACAGACAGCTGATTAAGTGCAAATATTTGCCCTCTTAAAGCGGGCGGAGCATGAAATGATTATAATTGAATCAAATGTTGTTTTCTTTTCTCTGTGTTTGCAGAGATTGAAGCCAAGGAGGCCTGTGATTGGCTGCGAGCGGCCGGCTTCCCTCAGTATGCGCAGTTATTCAAAGGTAAATATGAGACTGTTCAGTCAACTCCAAGATACCAGAGCGTAACCCCAGACGCCGTCTTATTGTGCCATTCGTCTTGTCTGTGTTTCAGACTGCAGATTCCCCATTGACATCGAGTGGGTGAAGCGCGATCACCACTTCCTGGATAAGGATGCACTCGAGTCGCTCTGCAGGTAACGAATGCCAAGCGGGAGCGTAATGCAATATTATGGACAACTTTCAGCAAGTTAATAAAACTTTAAAGTCAGCAGCAAACTTCTTAAGTATTTTTCGATCAGATTCTAACAGACCAAAAAAGTTCCCAGAGGATTTTCAAGATCGATGCATTTCAATTTCTTGGTACAAATACAAATTTTGGTACAAAAAAATCCCTGTTCACTCCTCTAAGCACTCTGGATCAGATAGTTGTTGTTTTTTTTACTCTGGGACTATATGATGTCAGAGAGAAAGAATAGTTAAGTAATAATATGAAGCTATGGAGCTGAAAATGACTATAATACATGCAGTTTAATGTTTCAGTATCCTGCACTCATTTACAGGCAGGTCCAGTACTACTACAACTTTAATGGGCGTAGCATTTTTGTAATTTATATCATCATTATTATTGTTGCTGGATTTTAATTTTCTTAATTTTCAGATTCAGTTTGGAAGATGAAGACTAATTGTTTTTCAAAACTCGCCTGACTCTCTCTTCTCCAAAGAGCCCAAGGTTTTTTTTTTTATTTTGACCTCGCAGTCTTTGAGCTGCAACTGACTAAATATGGAGTGAAAATAAAAACAACAGCCTAAGGTTTACAAGAGTGATCGAGGGTTTTTTACACTGAGCACAAACACTCCAACAACAGTGTGATCTGATTAGATGTTATTCAGGAGAAGCTGGATGTTTGGTGCCTTGCTAAAGGGCTAAACTGTGCTGGCAAAGACAGAGTTCTTTCTTCACGTTCATGCTCCTGGTTTGGACATTAAACTTGCTGCCTCGTGATCCCAGAGTCATATTTTAAATCAGATTTTCAGGTTTGAACCACAGGTCTTTAGTTTCGTAGAAACTGTACTGAAGGTATTGATAAACAAGTACGAGCTACAGTGTGCCATTTAACCTCCATTCACTCTTCTTCCTCTTCCTCTTCCAGGAGGTTAATCACTTTAAACAAATGCGTGGAAATGAGGCTGGAGCTGCGGAGATCAAAACGCAGGGTGAGTCCTGAGAGTGAGCAGCGAGTAACTTGAACGCAACGGGGCGCTCATATCAGAACGGCTGGCGCCACGCAGGGGGGCTTCACGCCATGAAATCTGCTCTTTAAGCCGCACTTGGAATTCACTGATATCAGCTGATCGCTCCTCCTGCTCGATGCTTTGTTCTCTAAGAGGAAGTGTTTGATTTGTTTTTTCATGCCTGAGTCTTTATTGTCTTGTATTACCGTGAGGTCTCTGATGTCACGTTAAATTCATGCAAACAAACATAAAATAGCTTTTTTAAGCCAGGAAAGCGCTATCAACACTACAGACAGTGAAAATATTTTGACTTTTGGCCCCTTCTGTTGCATCAGGGACAAAACTTCTGCACTTCCCACGATGCAACTTATGCAAATACACCTTTAAACCCCACGCCATAACTGTGCAGTACAGGTTTGCTGTTAAAAACAGGCCATAGTTGTGTGTTTGTGTGGTTTTCAAACATTTTATGGGTTTGTCTGAATGGGCCATCATCATCTTCTTCTTCTAGGGAGATGACAGTGGTGAGGAAGACTTCTGTGCCATCAGCCCCAACTGGACCTACGACAAGCGGACCCGACAATGGCGACGCCTGGACTCCGCCGTGGATATCCTCCGACTGTCCCCCAACTCGCCTGATGTGTCGACATGCGATGACCACCATGATATCTGCTCCATCCACAGCTGCAGCAGCACTGAGAGCGAAGGCCACGAAGAACACCAAAAGAGACTGCGAGAGCCGACTGATGGCTCCACCGTCACCACCGCAAGCACCCCAGATGACCTGGAGAACAGCAGGAGCTCGTCCCGCTGCTCGTCCTCGAACAAGACCCCGTCCCTGGATACTTCTCTCAGTGGACCCCCCTCCCCCGGTGGAGGATCCTCCAGTATGAGTCTCGAAGCCGAGAGCTGCTACCCCGAGAAACCACCCAGGAGGAAGTGCACCACATTGCTGAGGAAGATGGAGAAACTGAGGCTCAAGGGGGTATCAGGTGAAAGCAGCAGCAGGGGTCGGGCCCGGCGTGTTATAAGCAGGCCTCTTCTCGTCCAAGACGAAGAGAGGATGGAGGGGCTCCACTGCACGTCAAGGTGAGGCTGTCCATCCTACCCGGCGTTGACTCCAGCATCATTAACCCTATGTGTCTTTAACTTGTACCACCCTGATTGTATCCAGTCTGCAGGATCAGCCCAGCAGTCATGCTTCTTCGTCGCCCTCGTCTCCTCACACCATCAGCAGCAGCAGCAGCAGTAACAGCCACTCAGAGAGCAGCAGCACAGTCAGCACGCCCAGCCCGGTCACTCGGGTGAGGAGCAACTGCAAACGATCCAGCAACAACGTCGTGGTTGGCGGTGGGACGAACCACACAGGACCAGAGGTCAGAGCATGGACAAGATTCCTCCAGACCTTTTATTTCATCTAATCCTAACCTTTTAACCTTGACCTATATAGACCTGTATAGTGACTGACTCTGTTTCATGTATTAAATCCTTTTTGTTTCCCGTTTCTGAATGGATTGTGATGTAACCTAAAACATTAGACCGTTCCCATCTGTCTTACTTACCAACAGCAAAGGTTTCTTCTTTATTCGCTGACTCCAATGTTCTCGTTATTTCTAGGACTACAAGAACCAAATCAACAACAACAATAACAACAGCCACCAGAACATGGTCTTCACGATCCCCCACGGACACAAACCAGGGACCTTTCCCGCCTCCCTCACGCACAAACACGCCAACCTATTACCCATCAGCTATGACACCTCCGTGAACTGGAGGACTGGGAGTTTCCACGGTTATCGGACGCGTCAGCCAAGATGCCATGGGATTTCTTCTCTGGCGACCGGGAGCATCTCATCCTGCGACGTTCCGAGCCCACTGCCTGTGCTCGATTACCGGTTGAGCGTCTATGACAATGTGCCTGACCACCGCCAGCTGTCTGAAAGTGAAGGCGGCAGCGGTGGAAGCGCCAGCGATGCAGACCGGATGAGTGAGTCGGAGGTGGGTTAAATCACGGTTACGGTATTTTTATTTTATACAATAAATAAGTACTCTATATAATATTACACTGACGTTCTTCTTTGATGGGGAATAAGGTTATAATAATATCCTTAATATGATGCCAAACCACCTTGTTGTTCAATTTATGTTTGTTCAGCCAATCAGAAGAAAATTGACATAAAGCGAAGGGGAAGGAAGAAACTGCATCTTATTCAGACAGAGGATGAACTGTCGACCCAGAATGACACAAAGAAGGATTATTTTGAAGCTTGACTCATACAAAGCCAGTGTAGAAGAGTCCAAGAAATAAATGTGGAGTTGGAAATGAGCATAATGCATCCACCTTTCAGTGTTTTCTGTATTGCTGTTTTTGGACTCCTAAATGGGACTGTATGCCCTTACAGGTGGAGACATAAGTTTCAAAATGACATATTAAGCCAAATAGTAATATGTAGAAAATAAGGACATCATTTATTTTTTACTATATTGTGTTTTCATAGAAAAAAAGCTTTAAAATTAAACCTTCAAATGAAATTTAAAACGGGTAAAAACAGGAGGAGGCGCCCTCTCAGTTCCCCTTTGGCTCTGCTGCAGTTCTGCAAAAAAGTACAAAATCTCCAATCAAAGTATATAATATTGTTGTTAATGTAATGGATTATATTAATTCTGCTAAGCTAAGCTTTGGTATCAAGTTGTAAACTAATCTGACAAAATCTAGAAGTCATGTAAAAGTAGATAAGAAATATTACTGAATTAATTAGAAAATGGCTTTTTATTTCTGCTCCATGAGTGTGGGAAAAATCCCAAAATTAAACCCTTAATATTACAAAATCTGCTAACTTACAAAAAGGAGAGAGATAGAGAAGTCATACAGCAGAATAATGTTTGCATGATATTTTCATTATTTGTGATTTTTGCAGATCCCACAGTGTGCCTTCAAAGCTCCAACAATGATGCTGCAGAAGATGCATTTAACTGAGTCTCGTATCAGCTGTAATCCAGCAATCTCTGCTATTAAAGCTGCTGTAAAATGCTTAAAACATGTGCAAACCTCTTTGCAACCTGACTCCAGCCCAGTTAAAGCTACATCTGCTGTTAGTGATGCCTGACCTGTTATAAATGAGGGTCTCCATGTCGCTTTCCCTTCTTTATACTTCCTGTTTGTGATGGGTGGAGAAGGTGTAAACAATGTACTTTTTGCTGTAGTCACCCCAACCAAACTGATTTAAAAGAATAAAGCACTCTGCTTGGTTCCAGCCAGGTGTTCTTTCCATTACTGTACCTTTTGTCTCTTGCTTCAGTTCCTTTGTACATTTTTTTATGCATCTGAGGGCCCCACAGTAAACAGGAATATGTGGGCCAAACATTAATTGCCATCTGGGCTCCTTCTTGTTGTTCACCTACTAAACAGAACACCAGTTAACTAAGTTATTCTTCTGACCTCGTTATCTCTCTCAGGTGAGCCGAGTGCTGGCAGGTGAGGACGTTTTCTCAGCTCTGGACAGCGTTTTGGAGAAAATCAGTGATCTCCAGCAACTGGTGTCCTCCTGGTCTGAAAACCTGTCTGAAGATGACAGTCAAAGAACCTCCTCCTCTTCCTGCTCTCAGGACTCACCTGCTCACGGCTCCTCTGCTGCCTCCCCCTGCCCCTCCTCGCCCCGCCATATCAACCTGGAGGTGCAGCTTTCAGAGGAGGAGGAGGAGGCTGAGAACTGTGAGAAGGTTACCTTGGAGTCGAACGCCGTATTACGACGGAGAAAGAGCAGGTGAGTGTAACGTGATTCAACATTTCACAAGCTATATAACTCAAAGTGTTTCACAGGTGTTGGTAAAAACTGATCAGGGTCGTTTAAAAAAAGACAAATTCAGGCTGTACAGACATTACTGGATGCTTGGAGAAGCCCTGGACACAGTGAGTGTAAGCCAAGTGTTAATAATGACAGTTATGGGGATTTACTCCCTCAGGCATCGACCAAAGTAAGAGTGAATTTAATGTCAGGCACTAAAGATAAAAGCAGCAACCTCATGCTGCATATGTGTTTTCAGATATAGCGCAATAAAAAGTTATGAAGCCTTTCAGGTAATGCAAAGTAAGCCATACTATTAGTGTATTTGCTCACGGGCACTGCTTCTTTCTCCTGTACCCGTAACAATGTGGGTGTGTGCACTGTTGCTGCAAACTAGTGTGTTTTTTACACCACTAAAATATCCCATTACTGGATACACCTGTCAGCCTATTCAGCTTTTTCCTATTTTCTGTCATATATATCTGGTTCCACGGGTGGATGTTCACATTAAGCACAGCCAAATTTTAAGGTTTCATAATGGTAATGAACTTTGAAGAGCTGAAGTAACGACCTCATTTTTTTCTGGATAATTTCTTTCTGACATCAAAGCTCAAAAAAAGATTTCTCGCCAGGTCTAAGCGAAAATTTGGAGTTATCTCAAAATTGTGGGATATTTCAAGATTGTGCGTTATTTTGTGTCACTTACTTAAAAGTAGGTGAAACCTTTCATAGAACAAACTGAAAGTTTCAAGTCAATAAACCAAAATTTCTGAATGAGAGGCGGGAAACCTAAAACACAAACACGTGATTTCTTCCTTAGGGGATACACTCCGTTGACTTAGTGCCATACTCAGGAGTTCGGTGCTGTACATTTTGATTGTGACTTTGCCTTACAATCAAGTGCATTTATTCAAGTGATTTATAGAATTAACCTCCAGTCATTTATTTTTGGACATATATGCAGTTGATTATGATTTTGCGGCTGTTTTGTTTTCTATACATAGATAATAATCTAGAAAATCGGTCTGTGTTTCCCACCCGACCCTTGGAGTATTGATAGCTGTAATATTTTTGATGAAGCCTTGGTATTATATATTTCCAGAGTTAAAGGCCCAAATCTGATGCTTTTTAAAAAGAAAAAAATGTAAATAGGACTGTAGTAGCAAATAGTTTGGACCCAGAAGGAATCAGAACTAGAAGATGGGCCTGTAATATAAATATAGGTTAAAATAAGACTTTTATTATGTTCTAGCTGTTTTGAGCCTGACCCTTGTAAGTTTACCCAGAAAGCTCTTTTTTATTTTTTTCTCCTGAGAATGATCAGAAAACAGAGCAAACATCCAGGGTATTATGCTTGTTTAGGTTTGTCTACATCAAAGAAAATATGTCTAGTTTTCCCTTGGATTAGGCGTAAAACTGATTTGGCTGAAGTTTCTAACAGAGCTTGTGTTTTTCAACCACCCTATGTACTGTGAGGGCTTCTTCATGGCTTCATCAAATATTCATAAGTTATTCAGAAAAAAGGCAGCTGATTCTGAGGAGGTCCTTCAACTGTGCTGCTTCACGCCATGATACGGTTATTCCGGTGTCTCCAGCAGGGTGAGCCAACAGCTCCTCTGGTCCAGCGAGCAGAGCCTGCCCTCCCTGCCCTCCAGTCCAGGCGTGGAGAACCAGTCCGCCTCCCAGTTCCTCCTGCTCCAGAAGCTGTCACTTCTCAAACTCACCGCTCTGATGGACAAGTACTCCCCGTCCAGCAAGCAGGGCTGGAACTGGTAAGAAGTGTGAAAGGATGGAGCTTAGTGGGTGATTTCATGCATGAAAATAAAAGTTAAGTTCAGCGGAGGTCGAGAAGGTGAGAAAAGTCCACAGATGTGAGGAGAAACTTTTTCAAGGAAACAACTGTGGGAAGGAGGACAGGTGGGCGGGTGCAGGGTAAATATTTCAGGCAGCCTATTTAGAAAAGTCATTCATAATTCATTGCTCAGGTGCAACCTTGCCTCATCTGAAAAAAACAAAAACAGAACAACAACACACTTCAAGAGGAATAAGCTCCCCCCCCAAAAAAAAAACACAGGTAGGACTGCCAGTGGCTCACCTTGAGTCTGTTTTCCTGTGAAATTAAAGGAAAGTGTGATCTGTAGTTGTTTCTAGTTGGCATTCATGCACAGTGGCTTATTTTGAGCTGTATTGTGTCCTTTTAAAGGGTCAACACATTTACATTGTTTATACTGCTGCGCCAAATGAATTGGAAAATGACTACAAATAGGAGTACAGATTCAACATTGCTAAATTACTAATTCAACATTTAGCTTAGAATTTTATTGGGTTAATTTAACAGTAGGTATATGACCCTGTTTAAGAAAGATTCTGTTTAAAATGAGACAAATCAGCAGTCTTAATTTACTTGTGTAGCATCTTTCATGAAGGTACGTGTAGCTCTGTGTGCTCCACTGATAGCTTGTAAGACAGAGCAAAATGTAATTGTAGTAATAAAACAATAAAAACTAAATGGATAAATAAAATACAAACATTTTAACCATGTAAGACCCAACCCATCAAAAAATAGCCAGAAAATTCAGATTTTGGGGGGGACTGGCATGTGTAATAACCCTATATCATGTTGTTTATGATATATTTTAATGATATTTATTATATAGTTTTTATATCACATTTGATATATTGGGAGTTTTTTTTTTTGGCCATAACATTATTTTAAAAAACCCACGAAGTGAACGTAATAATGCACCTCTGGGTAAAAGAGGCTAAGTTGCGCTTATGTACCGTACACGTGAAACACCTGCTATTTAGTGCTAACGTATTTGCTTTTATTGTGAAGTTGTTAAGTCACAGGGGATTGACTCGCTTTTGGAGGTAACCTCAAGTGGCGACTACAGGAACTGTTTTCAGTGTTAATGCTAAGCTGAGCTACCTATCCGGTCTTTAAGTGATGGCGTGATGAATCCTGCTTCGGGGCTCACTCTACTCTTTGTTTATTAAGGCTGTTGTGTTTTTAACATGTTTTAATGCTTTGTAGCTTGTTCTGTTTAATCCTAACAAGCACCTAAAAACAGTCAGTGATCACTGTCGGCCTCTCTCGGTTTTATTACCGTTAATCATTTTAAAGCTCAGTTTTTAAAACCTTACGATGTAACTACAGCCCAACAGCAGTATATGAATGACTAACCTCGTATTGTGGATGGATTATGTCAGTTGCTCTCCCGACTAAAGTTTGGTGCGTTTACAGCATCCTGCCATGCGATTGCATTTGTCCCTAACCTTTGGGAACCCTCACGCTAACTTTTATCAGGTGGGAAAAAAGTTAGCGTTCATCCTCCAGCTTCACTGTGTTTATATTATGCTAACATAGCTGTGTCGCTAGCGGTCACGTAGCACATCATTATATACCAGCTAGCCCAACTTCAGTAACCCTACAAACGTCACTGCTGTTTAGTTTTCTGTCTTCATTTATGTTGGAAGTGATAGCAGAGCTGTACGTCTTAATTCGTTTCGGAAATCTCTCCGTCAGAACATGCTATATTATATTCAGATGAAAACTAGCAAGCTAACTTCCTGCTAACTTTTAACTCTATTAAATTTCATAAATTCGGCTTTCATGGATGCCTGGCTGTTGAACTTAATTGTTACACCTGGTAAAGCAACAACGCTGATCATTTTATTAAAGATGAAAGGATTTAGACCGTTTTTAACTCTCAGTGATCGTATGACTTCGGGACCTGCAGCAGAATTTGGGCCCAGGTTGCAGCTACATATTTATCAGAAAGCCCTAAATGTGGTATTGATCTTATTTCAGTTTTCAGTAGAAAGTGAATAAAGTTCATCCAAGTATATCAAACTAGTCATTTTATTGTAGAAGAACTTAGCTCAGTTTTTTTGTGTAATCAGTTTGAATCTTCCTGAGGTGGTAGGAGTGTATGTCGTGTTTTCAATGTTGCTATCGGAGCTTAACATGCAAGTTCTGAGGACAGGGTAAACACAAACGGATACCTGTCTGTTTATTAGGAGTGTTAAAGTCAAGCTTTACTTATGCTTTAAATGTAGGGCTTCACTTATTACTGACACACATGGCTGTAATGAGATCAGCGTTTCGCCTCCTACACTGTTTTTGGAGTGAACCCACGTTCAGAACTGAGACTAATTAATTTTTCATTTGAATAAAACATTCAAACATTCTGCTTGTTTACGTTGCTGAGCACTTAGGTTTTCATTATTATTAATATTATTATTATTATTGTTGTTGTTGTTGTTGTTGTTATTATGTGCTCTCTGTGAGCATGTGACCTGCTTGTTTTACGCTTTGGTAGAAAACCAATTTGTTTTTGGTCGTGGCTGTTATGCTCAATGAGATAAGGCTGGATGTGGGAATAGAAAACCCTCCTGAAATTACTCCTGGTAGATATTCCTCTTTAATTTTCAGGATCAGACGTGTGTTTGAAGGGAATAACAGGGAAAAATTCCTTTGTGGAAGCAGGTTGGGGAAGAAAGCTTCCTACGCTCCAATTTGGCATTTCAAACTGCTCCGCTGGGTTAAAAGTCTAATAAACGGCATGGAAGGGAAGGAGGAAAGCATTGCACAGACGACCTCTACGACATTACAGAAGAAAACATTAAGTTAACATTTGTGAAGCAAATTCTGAAGTCTAAATGACTTATTCTCACTCACATTGTGTGAAAATAATGTTCCTCTTTTAGCCGAACCAAATAAAGACGATGCTGTTGTTGGGACTGCGTTGGGATATGTTTCACCCCATCCATAAAGACCCAAACAGGTTTTGGTAGCAGGCTGTAAACAGGTCTGTTTCTGCTGTAAGTTTGGATATTTAAATACGGGACTCTTTGGGGATTTACCCACTTTTGGAGCCGGCTACAAGGAGATGGGCGCTCGTATGAACACATATGAAAGAGGTGTCAGTCTTACCTTCAGCCTTAATAACAAAGAGTTAATAAGTGTAGCTCTGTGTGCTCCGTCACTTCAGCACAGTTGGGAGAAATGCTCCAGCAATAGAAGAAAAACACCTCCAGGCTTCAACAGTTTGATCAAGTCTCCTCATTTCATTGATTTAATCACTGATGCCAAAGCGAGCTCTTGATGATTAAAAATACGGCAATTAACTGCTGATTGGGGCGCCTGATACTCGGAGGCACTTTGCTCAAAATAGCCGGTTTGTTTCCGAGAGAAGCTGCAAGGAAAAATGAAGGAACGGGAAAGGGAGTGGAAAAACTCTAAGACATTTGTCCTTTTAGAGGAAGCTTCAGAGACGAGACACGGTTTTATAACTTTTAGAGATAATGAGCCAAGTAAAAGAGAAGAGGTTTAATTTATATTAAAAGACTGCAGTTTTATTCTGAGTGCACTCAGCACTACAATTCCCAGCTAAAAGGCAATCATTCAGTCATTACAAGGATGCTGGTACCAGTTCAGAAACACAGGGAAACTTTAACAGTCCTTTCAAAAGTTCAGATCTCTTTGATCAACGTCCACGGTTTCTGAATGTTTTTCCTGCAGCGCTGCTTTGAATGGCACACACATTTTAGCAACCACCAGAGACTTATGCAATCAAAAACTGTTTATTTGGCTCTCCCTTCAAAAGGAAACACTTCCAAACTGCCTTTTTCCCCCCCAAACACTCGACTGGTTGAGATTACACATTCTTGAAATGCCTGCAAAATGATTTCAGAGTATACATTCATTTTTATATATTATATATTTCACGGTCTAACAGCGGCCTCTCTCTCGCCTGCAGGACTGTTCCCAAACCCCCGAGGAAGACCAGGCCGATGGAGGTGAAAGGCCGACGAGTGTTTGGGGTTCCTTTACTCCTCAGTGCCCAGCAGACAGGAGAACCCATCCCCCCCTGCATCCTCCGAGCTCTGGTCTACCTGAGGACCAATTGTTTGGACCAGGTAAACCAACAAAAACCTGCAGGGATTGAAGAAGCTGTGTTTAACAAGCTGTGTCAAAAATGCAGAGTGCCGTGTTATTCAGTGGCCATTTGTGTTTTATTGAAGTTGAAGAGACAATATTTTTATTAAGTTTCACGGCCACATGTGCTTTTGGTGATACTGGGAAACAGTTTTAGTGAAACTGGCTTTTAAAAATCAAAATATAACCCTTAAAGTGGCCTTGTAATGGAACTGGGTGTAGACTGTGATGAAGGCTGACTAGTTCCATAAAATAAACGTTAAGAATCACAAAGCATCGTGATTTGATTCAATTTCATCAAATTTAGTTTGATGAAATAAAAGTTTTTAGTACTTTAACTGTTTGTTGTTTACTACTTTTAACCCCAGTTGAATATTTCTTGAAAGTTAAGAGGAATTGAAAGCGTTAAGAAAAAGCGTCTGCTGCAATCATGCACAATAGTGTAAAATATGACAATAAGAACGTTTAATGTCTTTTACTTCCCCTCAGGTGGGCCTCTTCCGGAAGTCGGGGTTGAAGTCTCGCATCCAGTACCTCCGTGAGCTGGTGGAGTCTGACCCAGACGGAGTTTCATTCGAGGGCCAGTCCGCCTTCGACGTGGCCGACATGCTGAAGCAGTTCTTCAGAGACCTGCCCGAGCCAATTTTCACCAGCAAACTCTGCGAGTCCTTCCTCCACATTTACCAATGTGAGCAGATAACACTCAGTTCTGATTGATTGTCATGAGGGATCAATGGTTTGCTTTCCTAACATGCATCTTTAATAAGAGACAGTTTAAGGACTTTAATCTTGCCATAAAAGCATCTCGTCCCCTTCTTCATGCAGATTTTCCAAAGGATCAGCAGCTGGTCGCGGCTCAGGCGGCCATTTTGCTGCTTCCGGATGAGAACAGGGAAGCGTTGCGGACGCTGCTCTACTTCCTCAGTGATGTTGTGGCTTGCGTGGATGAGAACCAGATGACTCCCACAAACCTCGCCGTCTGCCTGGCGCCGTCTCTGTTCCACCTCAACACCCTGAAGAGGGACGCTAATGCAGCTAGGTGAGCCGAGGCCAAGAAAACGGTCTTAAAATGTGTTTCTGGGGCATCAGCAGGCATCGGTTACCTCATCGCGTCTTCTAAGCGTCTTTTAAAAATTGACATCAGACGTTTCTCTAACTGTGAGGAGTCACACAATCTCAATATGGAAAGAGACGGAGGGCGTGAGGCGTCTGACCCACATTGTCAGAGTTATGTAAGTTTTAACAGCAGTTACATAAAGAGCTGGAGGTGTGGAGTCCACTCTGCCTGTATCTGTGTGTTGCTTTGGTTTTGGCCTAAAATGAAAGCAGATGAAGATCAGAAGAGCTGGGAGATTTCTCTGAGAGCTGTTCCTCTGCTAAGCAGCTTGTTTTGCAGCTTTTAGCCCATTTACTGCAAATCGTTTATTTGATATCTTGCCTGGAGTAGATTTTCTGACACGTCTCATCCTGTGTGTCCTTAAACATAAAACCGAGCGTCGTTTCCTCCTGCTCAGAAGTCCGTGAGGTGACGACGTCAATGCTGTTGTGGTCAAATTAGATAAAACTAAAGTAGCCTTGAAATCTTACAGTTTTTTAAATGATTGAATCGTTTTGGTAGCTTTGCAGTCTCTGTAGGTACCATTTTAACCCCTAATAACCAACAGTTAACTTTATGTGTGCCTGTTTATCTGACAGTGGGCAGGTTGCTCATTGAGGCGCTTTTTCTTCCTCATTTTTCCGAAGCTCTCTGCTCTCACAGATCTCATGACTTCTGGATCTGATCCATCTTTTTCATATGTCTCTTCTCTGTTAGCGAGAACCCGTCGGCAGAGTGTACACTTATTACATAAGCTCCACAGATTTCCATCTGACCTCAGCTTCACGCAGTCAGATGAATAAGTAGATTTTCTGCCGCTCATCTGTTTCATATTCAGAATGTGGTTTAGAAAACAGGAAAACTAGATGATATTCAACAGTATTAGAGTTCATTTTTTAAGGAAAGATCCAATGTAATTGTATGGAAGGCTCATGACTTGGCTTGTGCCGCTTTTGAATTCTCGTGTTCGGTATTAGAGAGAAAATGTATTTCTGTCATTTTTTTATGCAAACGTTCAGCAGTGATTTGTTGGCTGTAGTTAAGGCTCGGAAAGTCGCTTTTTAGGAAAACAAGTCACTAAGTTGGCAACACTGCATCCTGATCAAGCCTCTCTTTTGAACCACGTTAGCTCCTGTTAGTTTTGTTAAACCAGGATTAGGCTGGACGAGCTGTTGGTTTGTACCTTCAGGAAGTCAAACAGTGAAGCTGCATGTTGCATCTTTGACCGGCGTCGGTGATGAAACATGAGACGAGCCTCACGCTGAGACTAAAAAAGGCTGTTTCTTTGTTGTTGTGTTTTTTAATAAACTGAGAGGCGATACTGATGTAAACATGACGGAAACATTTGCATGTTCACGGTTTCTTCCATAAAAATGGAGGAAACTCTGGGAACAGCTGACACCTACAACAACTGTCAGTCCTGTCTTGCTGTGTAAGTTGTATCTCTCTTTTCTTTTCTAACTTTCTCTCAGCCTTTTTTACATAAGCCACTTTGAATTGCCGTCTTGTTGAAAGGCGCTACACAAATAAGCGTCCTTCGTTTTTTGTCTGTCAGCCTTCCTTTCTCTCTCCACCCTCGCTCCGCTCATTCTCTCCTCATATATCTCCTCCTCTGCCTCCTCTTTCGTCTCTCATTCGTGTAATCACCCTTCTTTCAGCTTTTCCTCTCTCTGCCTTCTTCCTCCCTCCCTGCCTTTCCTTTTCATCTCCACCTCTTCCTCTTTCCACTTTGCCTCTTTTCCTCCCTTCAGGCTGACGGGACGGATGATGGAAGTGACACAATCAGCACTTTGTGCCTCCCGTTCTCCCTCGAGCTAAAGTCCCGGCCCGTCAGAAATCGTGTCACACTTTGTGCTGGGAACAATAACTCGGGGTGGGGGGAGACTGCCGCTCCCACAGATCTATGAAATCTCATCTGGTGTTTCTGCTCTGACAGAACTCACCACTCCCACAGAGTTATACTCTCTTTAATGCATCTGACCAGCTGGGCTTGCTGGAAGTACCGTGTAATTTCTCAGTTAAAAAGAAAAAAAGAAGCTCATCTCTCATCCGCCACAAACTAAAACAACTTGAACTTTCTGTGAATACATCCAGTCAGCCTCAGTCGGTTCAGTGCAAGGGTTTTCCAGAAAACATGACCTTCTGAAGGTGGTAATTCCTGATATATGCACAAAGCCTGAAGCGCTGTGACACTGACACGTCCCCAAAACAAAAAGCATAGAGCTGCAGGGTTCCTGTGGCTTCTTACAAAAATCCATTCAATTAATTTGATAATAACATTCATAATGTTTTTGCCCCCAAACAAAAACTTACTTGACTGAAATCTACAAATCTTCCTGCCAGTTTGACCATATTCCTACATAAAAGAAACCCAAATGAATAAAACTGTTTTTAAACCTGATGACTGTAATCTGACAGAGGCATGAAGTTTAAAACAAGAAGCTTTGACGGCATGATGCTGGATGGAGGATCAGAGTGAGGGAACCATTATGGAAGGATTATTCCCGCTGAAAAAACAGTTGGGAAGGAAAACCAACTTTGTTCTCGGTGACCAACCCCGAGTACTTAAAGTACTCCTCTAATAGGAGATGATAACAGGATGTTGAACTTGCTCCTGTGGTGTCGTTGCTGTAGGTCCGGTCACAGGAAGTACAGCCTCGGCCGCCCGGATCAGCGAGACCTGAGCGAGAACCTGGCCGCCACCCAGGGCCTGGCTAACATGATCACCGAGGTCCAGAGACTGTTCCAGGTACCACCAACCCGATGCAAAGGACGTTTCTAAGCATGAAAATACATTTTTGAGAGATTAAAAGATCTAAATCATCTTTCTGCAGCTTCCAGAGTTTTGGCCCGGCCAGAGTCTAACCGCCAGTGATGACGTCTTCACTGAGGAGTCCAGAGGAGGCCTGGTTACCTCGAGTCAAAGCGGCGGTGAGGAGGACTTGGAGGAGAGAAGGCGCAAACTGCAGCTGAGCACCCAGCAACTCCTGAAGGAGGCCAGGGAGAAGAGCCGAGGCTGGGAGAGCCACCCGGCTCCAGATCACGTGGAGCTGGCCTACAAGAAGGTGAATGTGGGGGGGCGGGGGAGGAGGAAGTGACATCACCACGCGGTTTCTGTGTCGCACTATGAAGGCTCGAAATTAACCTTAAGGCCTGCCTCTAATTTATCATCTCTGCTCATCTTCAGATGGACGATGGCTGCCCGTTGTGGATGTGGCGAGGCTCTGTGGAGGTGGACGCCGCACAGGGGGAGCTGCTCCACCGGCTGCTGAGGGAGCAGCAGCTGTGGGAGGAAGGCCTTCATCAGGCCGCCGTCATCCAGACCTTGTCCAAGGACGCAGACGTCTACCGCTACCTCCTTCAGGGCCAAGGCCACGGCCTGGGCTCGCAGCCCCTACAGGAGCACCTGCTAATCAGGTAATGAGCCACAGCGAGCCCGCGAGCGCTCGCCTCGACCTGCTGAGCTGTACGGAGCGGGGAGGACGGGGGAGTTGAAGCTGAAAGTACCCTCAAAGTGTCACTTTGAGTTACACTGAAACAAATCATGCCTTTTGTGTGCGTGAGGTTTGAATGGGGGGGTTGATGAAATTTTAATCCGAGCCTGAAGTCAGATGAGACGTGACAGTATCTGTGTTTACAGTTGGCCCGCGTCGCTGGTGCACCTTCAGACTCGCCTGCCGCTGTGAGCGCTGTGAGCATGAACTCAGAGTTACCCTGACTAAGAACTAAAAATCACCACTTCTGCATAATGCATCCAAACGAGGTCTTTTACTTTCACCAAATCCCTCACGGACACCCAACCAGAACATTAGTGTGGTCGTGAGGACCCGTGGGCTTCGAATGAAAACGTCAATCTTTAAAAAATAAATAGTTTCATTTGTTTGAAGGAGGAAAAACACTGAAAGCAGCTGGTCGGGGTCTATTTGAACCACCTTTGGTGTAACGCTTAATAAGTTCCCCAGCTGATGGCTTACACTGAAGCACATTTGCATTTATTTACAGGACTTTCAACACATATTCAACAGAAATGAAATAAAAATGATATTTAGCACAAAGAAGGGTGATTGTAGTTTGGTTGCAGGATTTGTCTGACTGAGTCCTTTTGCTTTAGAGGCTGCTTAGTTTAGATGTCAACGGCAAGACAAGCATCACTCAGACAGCGGCAGATTATCCCACACAGTAAAAATAATGTTGTGGGAGCAGAACTTTGTAACATGAATCGCTCCCTCCTCAGGATCTGGCAGGCAGACCCGTCCTCCGGCCTGACGTACCTCTCCTCTGTGTCTACCGAACTCCCCGAGGTGCTGGCGGAGGGGATCAGGGTCCACACCCACATTTGCCTCTACCTGCTGGAGCCCACAGGAATCAGGAAGACCCGACTGACACACCTCTGTCGCACAGATACAAGGTGAGGAGACGTTTTAAACTGATCTGAGCCGCAAGTAGAAAGCATTTAAATTTGTTTACAGTAAAGTGGCCAAATGGTCCTTTAAGTTTAAAGGCTGAAAGGTGAATTGTGCAGCAACTACACAGAGGCCGAGAGGGTTTAAGGCCGTGAGAAGCCTATTAAAAGAAATATCTAGAGAGCGCGCTTAGTCCATGTTATCTCTCTTAATTGAGCCCGTTCTGTGTTTTTGACCTCTGCCAGCACCCATCTGCAGCTCCTCCCTGTAGGTGAGCAGATGAGAAAAAGGAGGAGGAGGAGCAGGTCTCCTCCTCATGATTCATGCCCTTTGAAACTAAGTTGCTGCAGATTTTCTGCTGCTTACGTGATCAGGCTGACTCTCGGCGGAGCCCTGCAGCTCCATTTGTCTATGCTGATTAAATGAAACTAACCCTCCGTGCCACAGAAAGCAGGTGGCGGTGGCGCTCTCGTATCCCTGACATTGAACTACACGGGAAGGCGCTGTAGGCAGCGACACTGATTCAGTGTGTGGGAGGCACATTTCTGCCAAAATGTAAGCTCTCAGGTTTGATCTGGTCGAGCTAGTTCATATTTCTTTTATTGATCCTTCACAAACGAACCAATGGTGATCTATCCTGTACCTGACGAGACATTATAAATTATTGTAATTACTATAATAAATCCTCAGGGAACCACGAACAGCTCCACAAGATTCCATAGATGGAAAAAAAGAACTGGGCCACACCTTTTAATCTTTGAATTTGGATGTTTTAAGGGCTCAAAATCTCATCTGGCATTAACATCATCACAGAAACTGCACCAGGAGCTTCGTTGCGTGGGCTTCCATGGGCGTAATGTGCACGTGGTACAGTTCTTTTGTCCATATAAAGTCTCGATAACTACTGTGGCACTGCTCTGGGAATAAAATAAGACACAAAATTAGGTACAATAACTCCCCTGGGAACCATGAACATCTCAAAAATGTAATGGTGACTCATCCTTCCTCCTGCAGTGGATTCAAAAATTACAAAAACATAGAGCTGGGCGATATGAGATTTTTTCATATCACGATATGTTTTTTTCATTTCAGGCGATAACGATATCTATCACGATATAAGCCAAATAACTATATTTGTAAGATTTAAATGTGCCGTTGCTCACAAGTAAAATGTGAAATAATCAGCAGCTTGTTTTTATTTAAATATTTATTTCCCATAATAAGTTCAACAGGGTAGATGTACTTAAGGAACATGAGACTTTTTCAGATAAATAAAGGCAAATATTACAAACTACACAAAAGGCAGCCGCTAAAGCGTTTAAGTTTCAAAATAGAACAAACGAAACAGACTAAATTGTCAATTCCACTTAGAAACAAAATATTAATTCTAAAAATAAATCTTAGTTTGTGTTACAGAAGAACAGACAAAACTGACTAACTTTTGTCAATATCAAATAAACTGAGAACTAAAAGGAAATTCTCAATCTCTCCTTGTTGTATAGCTGAGCTTTTCAAACAGTTTTAACAGTTACTTTAGTCTGACCAAAGCCGAATGACGAATTAGCGCTTCCAGTCAGAGACTGAGGCTACGTCCACACGTACACGGGTATTTTTGAAAACGGAGATTTTCCGTTTTCGTTTTAAAAAATAATCCCGTCCACACATAAAGGCAGAAATGAAGGAAAACGCTGCTATGAACATGCCAAAGCAGCAGGTGGCGCTAGATTCCTAACCGTGCAGAAATGTTGGCCAATCAGAAGTCTAGAAGCCTCGGTGGGAAAAAGTAAACAAAGCTGGGGCATAGAAGCAGAACCGAGTCGTATGTGTGGAGGGACAGTAACTGTGTGTATATGTAAGCATTTAAACACTGCAGAGAGTAGAATTAACAGTATTGTAGAAATTCATTTCACCGAAACAATAACGTGGCGCACAGTGTGACGCATGCACCAGTTTATTGTATTTCCAGACTTGCTTTCGGCACAATTTACAGTGCACGCTACTCTGTTTTTTGTCAGACTTGAAATAGCCGAAATACCTTCACACTACGGAACTTCTATGGCTCTTCCGTTTGACAATCTCTCCGGCATTGGAACCATCATCTGTTTTCTCTTCGGTCACGCTCGGTTGATTTTTCTAGTCGGCACACTCATTTCCTCCATTACCCGCTGGCTGCTTCCCAAACAAACACACGTGCGGCTTGGCACTTGTGCTGTACATAACAAGTCACGCGACGTGACGCTGCGGCTGTGATTGGTTCGGCTCTGCGCTACTGAATTTGGATTGGCTGACCTTTTTTTTTTTTTTTTTTTTTTTTTTTAAGAGGACAAGAGCGGCGAGGTCTATCGCGATAGCTTAATTTCTCTATCGAGTAAAAGTTATATCGCGATACATATCGTTATCGTTCTATCGCCCAGCTCTACAAAAACACCAATAGTTTTTATTTTATTGCATTAAACAGCCGCAACCCACTTGCTCCGGTGTCCTAAATGTGACGACAGAAGTGATGTCTCAGCTGCTTACAATAGGTATCCTTGAATATTGCTCCATCCTTGAGGACGGACTGCCGTGTAGATTTGTTCCTGGTTCTCAGAGGAGTGACCACACTGACGTTGGTGTCATGGACTCATTTCTGCATGTAGTATTGGCGCGGCAGCTACGACAGCAGTGTCGAGCAGAATCCATAATGCCAACGTGATTATGATCATTCTTTCGGAAACATCTCTGCACATGTTTCATAGCAGTCCATAAGTGAGAATAGGGTACATCCCCTGGGAACCATGAACAGCTCTACAAAATAAGTAACACAAACCTACAGGTGGAAAACCTGCACCACTGCTCCCAGAAAACCATTATACACCAAAGCTTCTGCACAAAGCTCAGGATGTATCCTCTGGAACCAGAAACATGTCTATAGAACTGCATCCAGTTTTTGATGAAGACCAGACCAATCAATGCTGTCCATAGAGACACAAGCATCACAAATAAAATTTCAAAGATGCAATTTGTCAGGATTTTCTACCGTTTCACTTTTGATTTCCTAATTTTCCCTGAATGTCGCCGTGTGAGAAAATGAACTCCAGTCAAAGAGTGAAAATGGTGATTTGCTACATGAGACGAGGGCAGAGCAGCAAAGACGGGTTTGATCTCTCACTGTGTGATTATCTCAGCAGGCGTTTCAGTCGGCCCATTACGACTGAAGTGAAAAGAAGCGCACAATCACACACTCGCGTCTGCTTCTGATGAGTACGTGCTGAATAAAGAGCCGCCTGTGAAACTGAAACTGTTATCCAGAGCGACGTAGAGCGCATACAGAAGCGAAATCAGCTTCATTTCCAGGCAAACATCGGCCCGCTCGCGCTCCTGTTACGCAAGAGTGATCACGTAAGAAAGAAGTGAAAACGCCCAGAGGGATGAGTGCCTTCACTCTTCCCGTTGTCCAACTTCCTCTCGCCTTTAATTTCCTCTCATCTAAACATCTGTGATGCGCCAGCCTGTCTCGGGCTTATTTGCTGTGGCATTAATTTTAAGTGCTTGTTAGCTTTGAAGGCAAGACAATAGATCCACTGCATCAAGGTCAGCGGGGCTTTTTACAGTACAGGGCTGTGAAGGAGATCCTATCGCCTCCAGAGGAAATTAAACACGTTACAGCCTCAACGAGGAGGGAGGGAGCGGGGAAAGCAACGTGGATTTTCAGGCTGAAGCTCAGATGCTCTGTTACCTGTTCTTAACTCAGGTTTAGATGATGAGCCTGCATAGAAGAACTTATAAACAAGAACTGCAGAAATGTATTTAAGGGACTTCATACCTCAGTCAAAATCTCTGAATACCTTCTTTGTCGTCTCATCCAAAGCTCTCAGACATAAGGACAGACTTGAGTTTTTGATGTGCCTGCCATGCTTCCTGCACTGACCCCTGACTAAAAAAAACAAACCAAGACCATAAAACATTTGACCAACATTCGAAACAGTCTTGGTGCTCATTTGAGTCCAAGCTTTAACAAATCCAGCAATGAAATACGTCCGTTAACAGTCTAAAAAACAGAAGGGGGCAGTACTTCCTCTGTGCTCTGGCTAAAACTGCAGCCCCCTGGTGGCCCACGCAGGTACTGCAGGTGTGCCCCGATAAGTCATTTGCAAAATATAGCTTTAAAAAAAAGTCGTTAGATATTAAAACATAATCCTCTGGATAAAGCGATAGAAAATGCCCAAACCGATCCCAGGATCCAGTCGTTTGGGGTTTCAAAATCAAAAAGGATTTTTTGAGTCCTGCAGGCCACCATCTCTCAGCTTTTAATAAACGTGATGAAATTGTGAAACTGAAACTACGTTTTTTTTAAGTATGGCATTAGTACTTATTGTTAAGGCCTTTACACACCCGACATGTGAAGTCCGTGCCCATTTCTTTTGTGTTAAAATGATTTTTTGGTCTATTTAATTGGATTAATTTTGTTTTTCTGATTTTTATTTATTTATTTATTTTTGCAGCGAGCTCAGTGTGTCCACACGTCACACGACAAGTTTGAGCTGTAAAATCCACGTTCCACGTTTGTTCCTAATGCGCTCGGTGTGTATCAACCTTTATTCCACATTTTTGAAGCTATTTTTGATCCTGATGTGAATCCTGATCTAAAGCCATTGATGGAGACTTGAGTTCAAAATCAGAGGATTGAACCAGCAGGCCAGTGTAAGTCCTGAACGACAGGTGTCGCCACTCAGGCGAAACCTCACCAGAGCTGATTTAGGAGCATGTTTTTCGAGTGTCATCTTTTCAAACTGCTGCTGCGTCTCCCTGAAATCCGACGCAATCGTAAACTTTTTGGTCCTGCTGTGGCGGCAAAACGCAGGAGGTTACAAAAATGAACAGCAGCAGACATGATGTCACTTGTGTTGTCGTGCGGAGACATTTGTGTGCCTGTAACGGTGTAATAGTTCCCCTGTCCCACCTTTTTCCCGCTGACACACCTCCTCTGTGTTTTATCTTCCAGGGGTCGGTCGCAGGAGTGGCACAGCAAGGTGAGCGGACTCCGCCTGGCCTCCGGTCTGCTGGCCATCAAAGACTCCTTCAGAGCCGAGTACAAAGAAACAAAGATATGAGCCCATGCAGAGAAAGTCAGGCTCATCTGGAGCGCTCGTCCTCCTCCTCCTACTCTTCTTCACGTCTGGCTGAACTGCAAACCAAGCAGAATGCAGGACGAAACGGGGCGGACCGCACCGTCGCTGTCCTGCGTCTTTCTGGAAGTTTGAAAACTCTGCCGTTGGAGTTTTCTCTATATGTTTGCTTTTTACTGTGGGTGACCTTGCGGATTGCCAGCAGCACCTCTGCACTCCCTGCTGTGCCTGTTACGCTTCACACTCAAGTTCACACACAGACACACAAAAATGCAAAGCGTGGCGAGCTTTGACAAAGGACGTTTTGATGGGAGGGTGAAAAAGCTGAGGCTGGTTTGACTTTGAGGGAAAAAAGGAGCAAGTGTGACTTCTGCAATAATGGCATCACCGGCAGGAAGAGAAGGAGGCAGGGGAAGCTGCCGGGACAAAGTCAGGAAGCGAGGACAGAAAACATCAGGAAGCAGACTTTCGGCCACCAGAGAGCGGCTGCTGTATCAAACCTGTGACCGAGAACAAAGAAAAGGAACGACGTGCGGCCGTCCTGAACGCCTTAAAAGGACATCGAAAGCTGTGAAGTCGGCTCGACGGTTCTAAAGACGGTCCGGCTAAACCAATCGGGAAAAATCTGAGGAGAGACGAGCAAATCGTCTTTCTCGAGCTTGGCGGGGACTGCAGGGCGGTGATGCCTGTAATAAAGGGGACTTTCTAATGCCTACACACACTTTTTGCCATCACCGGAACTTCTGAATTCGCTCCTGTGACGGTTCGCAGACGAGCGATATCTACCTCTACACGGGACGACGCCGCGGTGGTGAAAACTCGGAGGCCGAACTCCAGGATTTTTTTTTTAACTTTGTATTTATTCTTGTACAGATCTTCGAGTGTTGCTTTTAAAGCCTGCTTGACCTGAATACTGCATGAAAAAGTCATTAAATTCTATATCAGATTATTTAACTTTAAAGTACATCTGAATACAAATGTTCTATCCAGATATGTTATTTAATTCCTGGCTTTGTGTGTGAAACATATCCGTGCCAAACACCTAATTAAAATGTTTATTTCTCCTCAAACCTGCTTCCTGTTGTTATTTCTCCCCCTCTCTCTCCTCTGTGACTCGTCTGAGTGCCAAACAGATTACCGACTGTAATTTTGCGGGAAGGCGGGGGAAACAGCAGACAGCGTGAAGATGAGGTGCCACACTGCGCCACTGAAGCACAAGAGATTAATAAGTATGGCAGTGCGATCCAAAAAAACCTTCCAACCCTCACCTCTCCCTCCTCCTCATAAACATGTATTATGCAAATCGTGTCTAATTTGCATATGGCTAATTTGCATATCTTATTGGTTCATCTCTCAGATCACATGGTTAAACTGCTGATAAACGCGATAAGACGGAAACGTGAAGTAAAAATACTTATCGGGGCAAAGACGTCGTGCCCCGGTCCAAACAGGCTTGTAAGAAAGAGACAATGAGAGAAAACAGAAGTCCCTGCAGGCGGTTTCATTTCCACACAAGTCTGTTCTTCCATATGGTGCTAAAGCATCACCAGCTGAACTTTGGATGAACTCAGGTCAAAGGTTCAAGAAGCCGGCCAAGACTAGAAATCACAAAATAACGTGTACCAGTCCGGGGGTCGTTTGGTACCAGGCCGCGAGAGTTGAGGCTCGGGTATGAAATGTATGGTTTTATCGTTATTTTTATTTTATCGTTAACTTGGTTTCCCTGGGTCTTTTCCCATGTGTTATGAATAAATGTTATTTTTTTGGTACTGGCGCTGGTCTTATTTTGCTGTATTCATCCACGACACCTTAAAGGCCGGTCCATGAAAATATTGTTGGACATAAACCGGTCCATGGCCCGGTTGGGGACCGCATAATCCAAATGTACTCATTGTTAATACTATGCTTTTACTTGGGTAATACTTTGGTTACTATATATAACTTATTAATCCTTTCATTTTCTGTTACTATGTAATTACTGAGCCGTAATACAAGTGGGGTTTTTTTTTATACCTCAAGAGGTGGTGGAGACCAAAACTGGAGTTAAAAGATTAAAAGATTACTGGACTTACATTCCTGAGACAAACGCAGACACGGGTCCAGTGGGATGATAACTTCGCCAGAATGGACTCAAGCTGACACGTGCTCTGTAAAGACAGACTGCAGTCATGCACAGTGGTAGCCAAAATACATGCAATTTAAATATAACCAGAAACACAAGTAAAACTTTATCTTTGAAGGTAAAGAACAGAGTTTAAGTTTTGAAAAGTTTCTTATGAAACGAGGATTTGAGAAGGACGTCAACACTGGGAAACGAAGAAGAGACGGTTGAATAAAGAGGGAATCTGTCACAACAAGAAAATAAAACATGAAAAATAAAATAAAACATGAAATTACATTTTTTGCATTGATGTAATGCTTCAGTATGCACGACCCTCTCAGCTGAAATCGTTTTAAAGCTAAAATCTACATGTTATTCATTAATTTTCAAATGTAAAAATTCACCAAAAAAGCTGAAAAAATAGTAAAGCTGTTGATTTAACAAGTTAAATTACAGTAATTTACTCACAGTCCTGCAAAGTTGAACATTTATGCTTTCCTTAACATTTTCCAAAACTGACTGCAGTCTTTGCCGGCCCTTTCTGGGCCCGGAGCCTCATGTTTGACACCCCTGGTTTAGACAATTCAAACTACTCAATCGCACTTCTCTAGAACCTCACTTTTCAAAGTCATGCTGAAAATGATAAAGAAAATTGGAGTTGAATCTGCCGACACAAACAAACAGATTGCATCTTTGTGGCTGTATGTACAGACCTGCTTTTTACCTGCACTTCTCAGGTGAGCCCCCATCCCGAACCTGAGCACGTTGTTCAGCAGCTTTGATCTCCACAGACGTCGTCACCAACTGCCAGGCCCTGAAACCACCCAGTCCTTCTAACCCAGCGCGAGACATAAAGGAGAGGGAATAAACTTCAGCTGAAAGGACTGAGTGATGATAATCGTCTCTCCCACTGAGGCAGGAGGGTTATTGCTTCTGCAGGTGTTACTGAGGTGGCGGTGGCATGGCGAGCGGTCTCCTCCCGGGGCAACTGTCAAAACACCTTTAACGCCGTCCTTCAGCAGCAGCAGCGTGGCAGCACCCAAAAGAATAAAAGAATAAACTAAAACAGAGGCTCTGCGGAAGCCTGATGAATGTTTCATGAAGGAATTATTGCCTGAGAAGGTACTGAGATAAAGTCCCGGGACGTATGGAACGATAAGAGACAACTAGAAAGGAAAGGGACTTTATATTTTTCATAAGCTTCAAAGATGGGTCACAGGAAGACATCTTCAGAAGTCTTCTAACAACTATTGTATGGCTTGTGGCCATTCTTGGAGACATACAATTTTTATATCTACCGCAGTGCACATCTGTCTGGGGGGTAAAGGCAGACTCAACAATTACAAGCTCGCGGGCTGCCTCGAGGAAGTGTGTGATGTATAATTAAGTTCGTCAAATGGGTTTGTTTGCCTCACACTTTGAGTTTCTGAGAAACAAAGGCCACTTTCTCACACGAGTCATGGAAAGTGAAGACTAATTGTTATCTGAAATGCAGCGCGAATCAAATGTGACTTTCCATACATCAGGGTCAGGGACGCAGGGTGGGCGACGCAGAGGAAAGCAATTAGAGTCGAAATACATGCAAAACAAAAAAGCTTTAAGCTTTAAGTCAATCTGTGGACTTTATGTGTGATTAACCTGTTACGCAAACCTTTAAAGGAACGAGTTCGGTGTCTGAAGAAGAGACACGGTGAAAACTGGAAATACAGCAGAGGTGAAAGCTCGAGTCAGTCAGCCACAGCTCGCTGTCGTTGCCTTTACGCGTCCAGAAATGATGCTACAACTGCTGATAGCAAAGCCCTTTGTGCATTTTTATTTTGTGTGGATATTGTTCACCCTCATTGGGGCTCTCAGATTACTAGCTAACATTACAAAGTAAATAGCTAACCGAATACACTGCACTAAAAACCTGTGTATGATTGTTTGGTATATTGCCTGTACAGTTGCCCATAATTCTAATGAAAAGCACCAACTTGTCTGCAAACACTTGCCAACTACCAGCAAAGACGTGGTAAAACTTGAAAAAGTACAATGCAAACTGGACCGGAGAAGGTGCACCTTCAAAAGTAAAATTTGTGCCTCAGCATGTTTCAAAAGGAGCAACTTTTTGAAGGGTACTATTGCTTGAATAGTTGCTGGCAACTGTGGACGACTGCTGTAATCACGAGGGGGGATTTGCTAACCTGTCACACGTGTTCTCCTGCAGGAGGTTGCCAGTAGTGATGTGCGATACCACTGATTTCCTTTCCGATCCGATACCAAGTAATATTCAGGGTGGTATCGACGATACTGATCCGATACCGATACTTTGTACAAAACGGATTTTATTTATTGTATCTCAAATTATAGCGTCATAATGATTACAGGACATCAGAATACCTTCTTCTTATCACTTAATAATGCAGAGTTCATCATATAGAAATAAAAAAACTAAAGTTGTGTGCTATTTGAACACCTTGCCTGCCTGGAGGACTAAAGGACTCCGTGAGAGACTCACCCTAGCAGCACCTGTCCCTCTCCTCCTCTTCAGTTCGCCTCAACATACGCTCGTCATATTTTGTGATATGATTTACTCTGAGGTGTTTGACAAGGTTAGTGATGTTGCCACAACCATACATGCCAACCCTCCCGATTTTTCCGGGAGAATCCCACCTTTCTCCAGATTTTCCACCCGGACAACAAAGTTGAAAAACCATATCGCAGAATTCATAGCGCGGCCCAGCCAATTCCAGTTTCCAACAATGACGGCAGCGACTTAGTTTTAATATCACTCTTATTTCTCTTTCTGGGTCGCAAAAAAACTTTTAACATATTTTCAGGTGAGAATGTAGCTGTGTAAACTTCAAATATCTGAGCCGACCGACACATCGTCTTCAAACCCCCTCGGTCTTTCACCACTCGGGTTAAACATGATGTACAAGTCACTTTGATAACTTAAAAATGTTCTTGTTTGGCTTTTTCAGTGTTTTATTTGTTCGTGAGTAAATCGGTTTGGCTGAGATTAAAGTTATTAGATTAGATTAAATTAAATTAAACTTTATTATTCCCTCGGGAGGGTTCCTCCGGGGTTTTCACACAGCTGAATAAACGTCAAACAGAAAACTGATTAAACAGAAGAGTTTACGTCAGTGTCCGGTTATATTTTAGACAGCAAGGAGCAGACGGCAGAGTTTCACTCCACCGAGGGAGCTCGTGACGTACTACCCGGCTTTCTTTAGACCGCGAAGGCCGGTCCTCAGGTGGAAGCAGCCTCTGAATTTGGACACCCCCGCTGTTTCCGGGCCGGCCAATAATAACGGTGACATTTAACGTATTTTATCCGATAAATAAACCCTGTAAAATATATTTATCCGCCCAAACAGCCCTTTTGAATGTCTCCCTAATTCTGAGGTCTCAAGGTTGGCAAGTATGGCCACAACACCTCACTTTTTTGCCACATTTATTGCAAACCACGGCTCAGCTGTTTGTGGAGGTAAAATACATCCGCACAATTACGCTCAGCCATTGTTGTGAGTGCGCACGCCAAGGGGCTGCGAGACATTTATACAGCCGTATTTCGCACATGACTATGAAAGGCGGAAGAGGAAGTAGTTCCTTTGAATGTAGGCAATCCGAATGTTATAGTTTCTTTCCACTGTGTTCCTGTTAATGATAAACTACAAATTTACTCTAAATTACTAAAATATCGATATTTTAATGTGAGAATCGATTCTAGAACATAAATGATTGGTATCGGAGGAATCGATATTTCAGGATCGATCCGCACATCACTAGTTGCCAGATGGTCGCGGACCAGTGCAACTGAGGCCGTATTCACTTGTCCAAGCCAGACAAATCAACGTTGCTAGCAGTCACATGTCTGCAAAGGCAGTTACATGTTCGTGTCACATTTTAAACACAGACTTAGAAGTAGCATGTCCCACTTTTATATTGTCTATGATTCAACATCAGCAGACTAATAGCTTAAGGTTGGATTTGAGCTGAAAAACCAAACAATCCTTCTGCTTCTTGTTTTTTAGAGCTAATATTAGCTAATGCGGGCCTGCTAATACAAAATGCTAGCTCTGCTAAGTCCTATTTAGCATCATTAAATTATTCAAACGAGGTCTAGTAACTTCACCGTCCATTTTCATAGTACTTGATGTTTAATAACCATATTAGATTAACTCATTAACCATCAGTAAACAACATAATTACAAAATATGCATAGCTAACATTTGCTTTTTAGAGTAATGAAATCTCATAGCAGATTTTTATTTATGTAGCCAAATTAAAGCTAGCTAGCTAAGTCAACTTTACAGCTGACTTTGACTTAGCAGACCTTAATGTTGACATACATAACATGAGATGCAGAAGTATATTGTCAGTTTTGTGTGCTGAATACCTAAACACTGTTTCATAGATATTAGCTTACACACAAACACAAGTAATAATATTATCACTGCAAATAGCAATCACAGATTTTTCAAGGCTTTTTTAGTTCATATTTTGTATCTCCGTCTTTTCTGGGTGAGGAAAAAAAATCATGTTAATCAGGGTTTACAAAACGCTGGGTACGCTGATGAGCCAGGTGTAAATTACCATGTGATCTCTCTGTGCAATGACATCCAATCAATGGGCCTTTCCAGCTGCACTTTCGGAAATTAAACCCAATGAGCAAAAGTGGCACCCATCCATCTCTGTGCTACACTTCCCAACGTAGAATCCCACAGATTGGCCGTCATTATCCAGACAGATCACGTGTTAACAGCATGAAGTGGAAACAGGCTCTTAATGAGCAGCAGCACATGTAATCTACCTCTGCTTGAAAAACAGCCAGTTTATCCTATGACATCCAAGATCGTAATCAAAATGCTTTTACTCACACACCAATGAACCGATTTCAGAGCTTTACCCTCTGAAGCACCGCTGTGTACACATTTTTTTTCCAGAATAGCTCCCAACCACGGAGTTTATATCCGACCAAACCAGGAAGCCGATATGTCTCAACTGAAGTTTACAGAACCAGCTTTAAAATGACTGACAGCAGACTGGGTGATATTTTGGTTTCAGAATCGCCCTTTAATAAAAAGATCCTTCACACGAGACATTAATAAATGAGTCGAACACAATGATTTCCCCGTCCCATGTTTGATTTAATAAGTGTTATGGAAAAATAACTTCCGGTTCACTGAGTTCAGACTGCCGAGGTTCATCTTCAGGCTTCCCCTCGTTCTGAACTCTGACATCACATCCTCTCGACCGGGGTCAGACCCAGGATGTCGAAGCTTTTGGCCATGATGGCTGCAGTAGCTTCGCAGAGCAGCATCCTCCACATGTTGATCTTGATCACCTCACCTGAAAAGGTAAAAACAGACAAACGGAGGAAATCAAAGGCGTGTTCGAGTTTATATCTCTTGAACTATCGGATTATTTTCTCAGTAAATACGCATTTTACAAAAGTGCTAGCACAAACCAATCCCATGATGAGTGTTTAACAGGACTTTATTTCCCCATTTATTGTCCTTATGTAGAGGATAAGAAATAACAAGGCAGCTAAAAGATACAAATTCTGAAACAAAATAAAATTAAGGCGGCGATGATGGGAAAAAAGACAGAATAATAAACAGAGGTGAGGTGAGACTGAAGCGGTCAGAGGTGCACTAGACAGCGAGACTAATAAACAACAAAAAGATCAGAGGGCGTGTTTAATGATGCCGCCATCACCCGGCAGCATCAAATAAAAATCAGTGACCTGAACATCTGCATCCGCACACAGCAGCCGTGACAGCCTCGCACTGTCAGACGGAGAAGAAATTAGTATTTAGTATTTATTTATTTATTGTCATTGTCAAGAACAATGAAATTGCGTTTGGGGCTTCCATACAACCCAAAAAAAAGAAGAAAATAATAAATCCAATAGAAATTAAGTCGTTAATGAGCAGCAGAGGAGCGTTACACAGACAGGTCGTTAAAGGGGCGTGAACGTGGACCCAAACAAGCCGACATCCTGGTGTGCGGTGATGCGACAAGGATGGAGACAGGAGAAGATTTTTTTCCATTTAGTAATTAAACACACACTGGTCTGTGGATCGCCATTTTCTCCATGTTGATTTGTTGAAGCCGGCAGTGATCATGTTCCAACGAGAAGGTGGAGTTACTCTTAGGTCACTCTTACTAACAGGCTGAACGAACTCGGCCAGTTTAAAAGATGATAATGGACCCAGCAAAGTGCTTCAAAGCTGCATTCTATTTAACAACCACCAGAGGGCGACTGTTCTGGCTGGAGAAAGAATTGCAGCCCTCGGCTGTGAAGGTTCTCAGTCATCCAGGTCATGGTAGTCTAAAGAGCTTGGAAAGAAAAACTTCTGGACTTCTTTAAGTTGCTTGAAGACGTTTCACCTCTCATCTGAAAAGCTTCTTCAGTTCTAAGGTCAAATGGTGGAGAGTCCCAGATTTAAGCCCTGTGGGAGTTTCCCCCAAGGGGGTCACGAACCCCCTAGCCCCACCCTATCATGTGATTTCCTGAGGTCAAGCTGGTCTTCAAGCAACTTAAAGAAGTCCAGATGCTCTTCTCCAAGCGTTTTAGAATTCCAGCCCTCGGCTCCTGGGATTTTTGTCCTCAGCCATCACTTTCCTTTAACATCAATCTCAAACTGAAAGCAAGGCCGCTCTATGATCTGCACACAGAATCGCAGGCTTTGTTTGTCCATCTCCGAAAAAGATCGTGTAACGTCATTACAAAGAAACGTTGCTGTAGTAAATCTAAGAAACCCACCAGCAAGGCGCTCTGGGCTCGAACGACCTTACACTGGTGTAGTCTAATAAGCTGTGGGCTCTTTGTTAGCAGGAAGGCTGTACAATGAGTCAGCCCTCAGCTCAGACTAACAGTCCAGACATCCTCTCTCTCATCAGGATTCACTGACGACCTGCAACACATCGATTCCTTCTGCAAAAGCAACAGTGAAAAGTCGAAAATTCAAACCCTTCTTTGCAGCTTCATACTAAACAGTCGGGTCTGGATCCTTTGGCCATCCAATAGGACCTTGGCTCAAACTTTTGTTCTGACCACATTATGCCAAGTTTATTATTTCAAAGTTTGGACAGCTTTGGTTTTGTTTTACAATTTAGGACACAGAAAAGAAAACCAAAGAATTTAAGTACTTTAGAAACACAACTTGGAGTAACTTTTAAAAGCACATTATGAGAGGAAAGGACGTCATATCAAACCAAACTCTGAATATTCAAATCAAAGTGAAGAAAAAAAACGATCATCGGATGCACTAAACAACCAACACGCGAACACCAAACTGAAGTTTGGACCCTGACCAGAGAGTTGTCCCCCTGAAACTGATCTAAACTTCGACCCAGCTCACCCGTCTGCCGGTCCTTCTCCACGCAGTAGCAGCTGTCGTAGAACTCTGTGAAGGTGGTGGCGAGCTCGTACACGTAGTCGCACAGCGTGTGGAGGAGCAGGTCGTCCAGAATCTTCTGCAGGATCTCCGGGAAACGCTGGATGCACTTCCCCAACTTCCACTCCTTGTCGTGGTCCAAGAGGATCTCCGTGGTCTCTGCCGCCTTCTTCAGCGTGGCCTCGTCGATTTTGGCCAGACGGGTGATGGACCTGCGAGAGGAAGACAAACGTTTAAAAACCAGTTAAAGAGTCCAGGCTAAAAAGAAAACGACTGGGAGGGCTGTGCTGTCTAACACCTATAGCCTCAAATAGTTAATAGTTATGAGACGGGTAAATCTACTACAAAGGCCCATGAAAACGCTCAGAACCAACACCTGATGATCTCCAGCAGTGATTTTGTGAAGAGCTCAAAGACTTAATGTTAAAGGCAGATACCAAATATAATTGTTCTGTGACATTCAGGAGAATATCAGAGCAACAAATGATGGACAAACCAAGTCCTGAGACAGTTTATTACTTATCCAAACATCGGCATGAATCAGTTCAACTCAAAGACTAATTGGCTTTTACTTGTGATGGTTTTGATGTTTAAAGCAGGGAGAGTCGCAGTGGTTAGCTCCAGTATCCTGCACTCTCATTGGTTGTTGACCACTCCAAAGTTGGTTTAACTCAGGACCCGCCTACTTCATATGAACAGCGGTTATTCTGCTCAACGTGACTTTAAATCACTAAATATCAATGACCTTCGACAGTTTCCACGTCACTGGTCACCAAAACCCTTTCACACGCCCCCGATCTCCTGCTGGTGATAGGATGAGAACTCTGCTTTGGAAAAAATGTATAAAACAAGTCAAACCGGTCTGATTCTCCAAGCATCCACTCGGCCACAGTTATCCCATCGTGTTCCCAATAACGATCCATCTTTTATCCAAACCAAGCAGAAGCCGGCTTATAAAAATGACCCGTTGATAGTTCATCGTTTTCTCTTTTTATCCTCCACCTCAACAATGAATAAACCAATTTTAGGAAAATACATGAAAGAAGTGATGTTGGGGTTCATGTTGAGGAAACCCAACATCTCCTAAAACACTGATTAAGCTCAGTTTTTTCCTTCTGTGTCCATGTTCAGTTAAACTGGACAGCCCAGCTCATGGTTTTAAGTTCTGCTTCTGTCCATTTTTCTCTCTCTTCTTCTTCTCTGAATCTTGAACAGCACAGCAGGGGGCAGCTGCCGTCACTGAGTGTTCTATTGACTGAACGCACGAACATCGAATCCTCTCGGGCGAGCCTGCTCACCCCTCCCGGTTGGAGGGGGAAAAAAAAAAAAAAAGAGAGAGAGAGAGAGGGGATCAATCCTTTGCCGGGCGCTCTGCCACCCCGACTAACTCCTCCGGGAAGCTGGAGAGGAAGATCAGTGCAGCTCTTGTGCAGCCTGGAGACGCTCAGTCGATGGAGGGGATAAGGGTGAGGACAAATTGGGTCTCACTGAGTGGAAATACCCCAAAGACTAATCCCAAGCCACAACGATCGCAGAGGGTCTGGCGAGGCCGATCTGATACGAGTAATGAAAGTATACTGGTGCTGATGGGAGGTTCTCGTACAGGACAGACGAGAAAAATGGAGGCACTTGATTTAACTTTCAGGATAGTTTCAGTGTCCTAAACTCAGGGTCAAGCAATAGTTCATATAACCGATGGACAGATTACTAAACAGACCGGCTTCTGCATTGCTACATAACTAATCTTAGCAGCAATGCCGCTCATTATTTTACACTGGGTTTGATGGGCTGCATGAAAAGAGCTGCAACAGAGGCGCAAAGCTGCAACTTTCCACTTTATCTCTGGATTTAGTCCGAATCTGAATCTTCAAGTGTAAAGTGAAGCCAAGACTAAGGTCGTCTCAGTGACTGTCAAATGCCAAGACTGCTGGAGAAGACTGAGGTGGCACAAAGACAGGATGGAGTGGGCCACCCAGGTTAAATGTGGAACTCCTGGTACTCAGCCGGGACTCGTCATCCATTCATCTAAGACTTTCAAACCTTTCCTGTCAGCCAATAACTTTGAACCCTGAGTACACATGTTTGATTTACCTCAGTTTTCATGTGCACTTCAGTAAGGTTGCAAACACTCGACACTTCATTAGCTCCTTTAGGGCTGTATAACAGATCAGGACTTCCGATTGGTCCACGCTCGTTTAGATCCAGGCTGTTCTAAACTTCAGAACTCGTCTAAATCTATATGCTATTTGTATCCTTGTGTGCCTGACTGTGTGCGGGAACACGTGCACTTCTTAAATCTTTTTTATCTAAACTAAGTATTAAAAGTTGTAGTGAACCCTGACCTGATGCGGGTGAAGGCGTAGAGGAGATACGCCGCCGTGTTGCCTCGGTCGTCCAGCATCTTATCAAACGAGAAGACGTAGTCGTTGTTGCGGTTGTGGGAGAGGTCGGCGTATTTGATGCAGCCGAAGGCGACGGCCCTCTGAGCCTTCGTGAGCTCCTCTGGAGTCAGGACCTGCAGAAAGAAGGTTTTCTTTTATTAAAGCAGACAATCTCTCCCCATCGCCGCCTTCGCCCGGCGTGCTTTATGGCATTAAAAACGCTGATAAGTGTCGTTTTAATCAGTTTGTAATTACTGAAGGCAGTGCTTCACCTTCTGCTTCCAACAGTTAAACCAGTGAGATGAATTTAATCCAAATAATGAAACCAATTTACAATCCTCGGGCAGAGATTAAATTGACTTATTGAGTCATAGCCTTCCCTTGAATCTGTGTGTGACGTGTTTGATACCGTAGGGAGTGAAGAGGAGGATTATGAAGATTTCGTGATAGTGATTAAAAAACAACAAAAAAAAACTGCAGTCAAGCAGAACACAGCAGATAGAAGAAGTGACGTGACAGGACAAAGATTAATGGCACAGGTGAAAACAGGGCTGCGAGTAACGGGCAGGTTAGATTTAAGGTCAGATTTGGAACAAATGGCCACTTTTCCATAGCAGAAACTTCCAACGTTTACACAAACTGGCCTTCGTCTGCTCCTCCAGCTGTTCCCACTGTTACATACGATCAACTGAACTTTCAAATCATTTTGAGATCGACTGAAACACCAAAATAGAGCTCGAAAAAAACAAAGATAAATATGATGGGAATACTGGTTATGTAACGTAACTCGGGCTCTATGACCAGAGGTGCACAGAGATGACCGGGTTCAAGCTTTTTCGGCCGATGTACGAGGAGGACATTTGTCCAGCTTCTGATTTTTTCAGATAATATGGAAATTAACTGTGAAAATATCCTGCAGTCTACATAAACAGAAATTCACATTAACTACGTATATTCAGGGTTTGAAATAGGGTTGGGCGATATTTTACAACCAACAAGCGTCAGTCCAATAATCGACGATGGAGGTATATTCACGCATGCGCAGACTTTTGATGGGCGGAGCAATGTAATCATGCACGGACTGATTTGTGCATTTACAACACAGAAGAAGTCCAAACATGGACGAACTAATTTCCCCCCAAAAATTAGTGCTGTCAGTGTTAATGCATTAATGTGGCATTAACATGGTCATCACCATTAACGCCATTAAAAATTTTAACACCCTCAACCCATCTGGAGCGCAGAAACGTTGGACAAACTGCCCGAAATGTGTTGACAGAGACATTTCAGGTATTTTGACTCTGTGCTCCAGACGGGTTGTTAATCACATTAGTTGTGATGATGGTGCGCTAACGCTGACAGCACTAAAAAAGAAATATAAAAGTTGCCAATTTGGGAATTCTTTGGCTTTAAACTAGATGAAAGAGGTAAACCTAAGGATGTAACCAAAGCGGTGTGCCGCTTGTGCAGACGTATAGCGAGCAAAGTACTCAAACACGACTAACTTTGTTTCTTCTGTTGACTGCTTCCATTAGCTCCATCACTATTAGCAAACTGACTCAAATAAATAAATCGCCCTTGTAAAAACGGCCGCCGATAGTCGATATATTCATCCAATCGCCAAACTCTACTTTGCAGTCACTCTGCTTTTCTAAATTAGATCCAAGAGTCTGAGAGTGACTGCAGTGAGGTCGACTGTGATTGTTTGTAGACAGGTTGCCTCCCACAACGCAACCTGTGCAATCAGCTTATGACCCAAAGTGGTCGAACAGCGAGTGGTCGAGTGTAAACCTCTGGTTGAACAGCTGTTTACAACATCGAACATGCAATCGCTTATTTTTCCTGAACAGAAAGACAAATCAAGCACTAAAACCTGCAGTTCCGCTAATGTCCACTAGAGGCCGCCTCCAAAAGCGAGTCAGTCCCCATAGACTGCCATGTTAAGATGACCAACCTTACAGCCGTAAATAAATCTTCACAGCCCGCTATTAAATACAGTTTTGGTCTCCATCAATATTTCCACCTTCAACAACTACAATGGGTGAATTTATGTAATTATTCCCAGCGGAGGAACAATTCCGGGCTTTGAGATTCTGGAATATAAAAATGTAAACATAAATATTTTATGAAATGATTGCAGTAAGTGTTTTTAATCATCCTGGCATTCACAGACATTTGTCTCTGGGCCGAATCTTCCATTTTCACTCCATTTATGAACCAAATCCTAAATTCAAATCCCCCTCCTGCTCCAGAGCCTCTAAAAGACATCAATGTGTTTTCAAAATTACCGCAGCAGATACAAGGTTTTCTCATTTTTGTCCCATCTTTTCAAAAGTGTCGAGGGGTAAAAGTTTGAAGTGGAAATTTCCGAAATGTTCTATAAAAATATGAATCTTTAAAACTCTGCCTTCCCCTCCTTTCATTGCATTCTGCCCTGAATCTTAATCCCATCTTTCAAACGGGGCTTGATGTTCTTTTATTTAGTACTAGAAGGTGTATGTTACTTCGCTGAGCTCTCAGAGTGGCTCCAAAGAAACAATAGATCTCATCCCCCTGGTAGCTGTGACCTGCTGATTCAAGGACAAACCTTCAATGTTTTATAAAATCTTGGATCCTTTATTGAATTACAGCAGAACAGAGCGAGCTCTGAGAGTTTAAAGGGAAGCCTCTATAATCCAAGACTGAGAAGCCTCTACTCTAAGAGTGTAGGAGAAAAGAAATAGCCTTAAAGACACATTCAGACGTTTAATAAGCTGGAGCCAGAAGTACTCGACAACTGGTACAAAGACTAGCCAACTGATTACTCGTCTTATCAAAGAAAGGCACTTTATTTTAATTCTCTTTGTATTTAGTCAGAAATTAAACATATTTATCACCATTTTTTGCTCCTAATACACAATTATTTCTTTTAAATGAGATATCCTGATCAAGGGGTGCAGTGATTCTCCAAAACCAGCGTCTGGGCCGTACCACTTGTTTCTTTAGAAGAGGGTCAGTGACATAAAACAGGCCTGACCCATTTTTCTGATGTGTTTATATTAACATTTACTCAGATTACACGCATATCTTTGGAGTAAGTTTTACTTATATGTGGAGCTACTGTTTTGAAACGTGAGTGAGGAAGACTGATGATCTTATTTTGATGTAGTAAGAGGAAGACAAACCATTGAAGAGTGCAGATTAGAGAAAATCCTAAATAAATTCCAACTCGTGCACCCAATTCTTGTTTTAAAAGGTGAAGATAAAAATAAATGTATAAAGTAAAACATATACTAGAATCTTTAGAGGATCTAGTGTCGTTAGGTCCAGAACACCTGATTACCAGGTCGCACAGCTTAACGGGGTGCTTTAGTGACCTCATCCACCATATCCAATCAAAACGGAGAACCAGGAATGAGAAATGCTAAAATAATCATGAATATAAACCTTTCTGAGACCCTCAGAGTCCAGCAGAGCTATAGGTGGATGTTTATGACCAAATGGGTTTTTGACTAATATTCTACTCAACCTGGCGACACGTTAGCGTTTTATGTACGCGCCTTGAAAATAAGCGACTAATCAGCTGAGCTGTTACATCCAGCAGATTCTCAGACCAGTTTAATCGATCCCAGATGGCCTGAGTGTTTGTCAGTTTGCGATGCTGAACATACGTTAGCTGTGTGACTTTTTCAGAAAACCTGACCTCTGACCTTGAGGTTACCTGTAGAGGCACCTGTGGTTTTAATTTGAATTTAATTCATAAACACTGCCTGATGCCTGCCCGGCGCTTCAGCCTGATGGAGAAAAAGAATGAACGGCTGAAGTGGTTGAAGGATTATTTTGAACACTGAATCATGCAAAGCTACTTTGCAAATAAAAATATGGAGCTAGAATGAGGAGAAGAGGCCCCATCATGCTTAGAAAGGTTCCTGCTCTGCACTACGAGCTAAAAACCCCCAAAACTGAGTTGCAAACTCAACAATCGGTCCCTGCAGCGAGAAATTCTTACAGTCTGGTCTGAAAGGCGCTTTTCTAACAGCCACAAAAGGACAGGTCAGGGCCGGAGAGGCCAGGATGTGTGTGACACACGGGGCAGGATGAGACAGGAAGGGCCAGAAAATAACAGGAAATAAAAGCACCAAACACAGAAGACAAAAAAATGAGGAGAGAGCAAAGTGTGAAACATCACAACTGCTGAAAACAAACATGAAGGAGCAGCAGTGTTAGAGAGCGGGCTGAGGTTCACGGAGGCCACGGCTGGGGTTTGTTTTTAATGAGGCCGGGTTAGCAGATGGTAGACGTGGGCACCGACCCAGACGGAGCGAGGAGCGCTGGGCCGGAGGGGCCTGCAGGGGAGCTGGCACCGGCTTCCGGCAACCTTCTCAGCATTAAAATTGCTGCAGTGCAACTGAAAGTCAGCGACTGCTTGCACCACACCTAGTGCTCCACGTAATAACTTAACCGGGTCAGGTTCTCTTGTTTTTCTCCTCTTTAAAAAAAAAAAAAAAAATCTCCCTGCAAGTTTAACATCACAGAAACACCTCAGCACCAGCAGGTGAGACACGGCGAGTCAAAGTAACGGGAACGTCGAGAGCCTCGCTGTGTGAGGCGGAGAGAGCGGCTAACATGGCCCGGGGAGGGAAGAAAAGGATGTAAACAGGTATTTTCTGAGTTGAATCAGGCAGGAAACACTTCCCACCTCCAAACAACCAAACAAGCAGCTCTTAACGAGGTCCGGGCGAGCCGGTGATGGAGGATCGGGGCCGGGCGGCGGCGGCGTGGTTTGGTTTGAGGAAACAGAGAGGAGGGAAAACCGGACGGGAAACACGCTGGCAGAAGTTTGTTTTTCTGAAGAATGACTTTAGAAAAAGGAAAATAAACAACTCGAGGCTCGAAAGACTCGAAGGACTCTCCGCTGACAAACGCTCAATCCACCGAAGATAAAAAAAACGTGAAGTCTGACATTCGTCTGAGCTCTGAGCCCTGAAATGGGATCGCTGGGTCATCAGTCAAAACGCAGAGGCGCTCAGCAGAGAGTCAGAAAGTTTATGACACACAACTTCCTGCTTTATCTGTGCAAAAACTTCCATTTAACACAGAATATCTGCTGAACTCAAGCAAACTGAGGCAGTCAGCTTCCCTTTTACCCTCCACTAACCTCTGGTTTCCCATGATGCACTTTGCCTCTGTGTTTACACACCAGTCAGCTTTTTATCATTAATTATTACTAATCTCCGTCCCTCTTCCAGTGTCTTTGTCCTCCTCTCACCCCCAATGGCTCTAACAGAGATGGCCCCGCCCCTCACTGAGCCTGGTTCTGCTGGAGGTTTCTTCCTGTTAAAAGGGAGTTTTTCCTTCCCACAGTCGCCAAAGTGCTCATAGGGGTCATATGATTGTTGGGGTTTTCTCTGTATTACTGTTGGGGAGGACTCTTATATACACTTTACAGTATAACACACATAGTATACTATATAAATACATCTGAAGGGAATATGAAGACTCACTATGGGAATGGATGGAAAGTAAAAAGAAGACGTGGAAAAACTTCAGAAACAAGGAAAAGTGGGAGCATCTAAAGCACGACCACATGGTGATGAACGTTAGCTTGTTTTTAGCGATGTCGTAGCTATATGAGCCGTTAGACGCACGTGTCACATGACTTCAGTTCAGGATCACCAGGTAGCCTAACGAGCACATCTTTGGACTGTGGGAGGACAAAGAAAGAAAAAATAAACATTTTCTGTGTGTTCTCCTAAACGTCGATGTTTTTAGTTAACGAAGCGAAACGCTCGTCCCATCGAGCCTCTGATCACCAAGCTTCACGTCTCCCGTCCGATTCTCCTCTCGAGGTCTTTTTAAAGCTCCACGTGTGTGTGGTGAATATTTAACCACGAGTCGTCCTGCTGATTCAAACTCGATCGATGGCGGGAAGTCTTTTTTTATTCTTCCTCCTGGGTTACATCTGCTGGAATAACTCCTGTTATTGCGATGATGTTATATCCATATTCTGTGTCAAATATTTTATCTTTTATAAGCAGACGTTTGGAGCGGCGAGGGACGCCGTCCAGCGAGTCGCTCATTATTTCTTCCCCGAGCCCGGCTTTCGATTCGCTCCGACGAGGCTTATTTTACAGCAATGACCACCTCGCTCTACAGTAGCCATTAATTCTTCCCGCTCTCATCCCGCTCAGAGAGAGCCAAACTTGGGAGCTTTCTCATCTCGTCCAGACACACTGAGGCTGAAACGCCACCGCCCGGCTGCTTCCCTCTCATCCTCTCAGCCCCGTGTGGTCCTTTCATCCTCCTCAAACCTCTGCAAACACTTTTCCTCTCGGCTGTTTTGAGTCATTAATCCAAACAAGAGCAGAACCGTTTGTGTCTGATTGGTCAATTTCACACTGATCGTCCGCTGATGAGTCAACAACAGGAAAACAATCATTCCGGTTTGTAACCTGATCTGTTTTTCATGCCCTCTTTGAGCTCTCCACCTCCACCACACGTTAAAGGCACACGTTTAGAAGTAGCACCGGCTCTTCCTGCTCAGAATACACTGGTTACCTCATACTGGGCTGTACTGGGACCCCAGGTTTGGTCTGTTTAAAGATCCAATGGGATATTCCCATTGATAACCTGTTTTTTTTTTTTTATGTGAAGGCGATGTACCAAACTGTAATATTCAGACGTTACCAGCAGCCTATGGACCGACCCGGGTCCAAAGAATGTGGCGTTTCCTTATGTTTGAGCAGTGATCATGAGGAAAAAGTTACATGCAGCTCGTTTTAAGGTCACACTGCAAGTTGTTATTGTATCTATTTTATAATAAGTTAAGGCCCAAAACATTTTTACTGATAATAATAAAAAGACATTTGATGATTAATTCAGTCCATAATATGGCCCCTGAGAAGCATATTTACGATGTAAGATGAGGAAAACATCCAATTTTCAATATTGTCTTCTTTAAAAATCTGACCTGTTACCTTCTTGTTGTGCCTACTTTCAAGTATTTGTAGGTAAATATAAAGGTAGATTATTTATTTATTAAAAATAAAATGAAATGATGTTTAATTACACCCGTGTTATGAAGTGTTACCTTTTTTCTTTTAATTTCTTTGTGCGCTTTTCTTATGTTGGAGTGCTTTTGACCTCTCAGGGCCACCGTAGAAGTGTTCTTGCTTACGTCATCTCGTGGAAATTATATCTGAGTTGAAATGCTCGTTGGCCAGTTAGTTACTCTAACTGGGACTGTTGGTGAGGGCCGTCCCAGTTTCTCGTGTGGAGCCTGAACTCCTCGCTGCCGTGTGAACAGGTGAGGATTTTCTTAAACTTCCCATCAGGTTTTTGTTCTGCCGCGTCTGCAGCCTCACCTTGTCTCGCTCCTTCTCCTTCAGCTTGTCCATGGACCTCTTCAGTCCCTCGTCCAGCAGGTCCATCAGCCTCACCGTGTCTCCAGAACGAGTCTTAAACTTCTTCCTGTGGAGGAAACGGCAGAAACAGCGGCTCAGTGCGAGGACGCCGGGTTACAAACCACCTGCAGGGGAACCAGTAATGGAGCTGCTGCAGTTTCACATCCCCAACCTGAACCAGCAGAGGTTCCACTTCCTGTCTCCAATAATTATCATGACAGCAAACTATTAGATTACTTCTGCTCGCCTCGGGGCGATACATTTTGTACAATCAAGCAAATCAGCTAAGCATTACAAGCCGAGCACGAGCCAAAAATTTAATAACCCCCGCCTCCCCTCCCTCCTCTGTTTACTCGCAGCTATAACGGCTCCCCCCGTGGCTGCGTTAAGCTCTTATTGTCTGGATGAGCGATTATGAGAACAGCGTGATAAATTTCTAATGGAGTCTGCCGTAGTGCAGACATAGTGGGGCCAATTTACGCCCCCCCAGGTTACCGCGGGGCATTTAGCGGCACTTAGTTATGGCCTCCGCGAAGCGTAACGTCAGCCCGCCGCCTGAACCCGGCGCTTCTTCTCAGGTCGACTGATTAGGAATAAACAACAACGTGACAGATAAGCGGTCAAATCACAAATCTGCTCACCAATCAGAGCGCAGCGATCGCTCACACGACGACACGATAAAACCCAACGCTCAGAGACGAGGTGCTCAAAGTGCACGACAAAAAAAACGGGAACGCGGCGGGAAAAATATATCTGAGGTGTTAAAGTTTATGAACGTGATGACTTGGAATCTACAAATAGATAAAAGAAGAAGAAGAAACAAGAGGAGGAGGCGTGGAAGAAAATGGAGGTTTGATATAAGCAGCGAGAGGACAAAAGAACAGGAGGACATAAAGACAGTGGAGGAAGAGTGAAATGAAAATGTTGAAGAACAAGAAGAATAAGAAGAAGCTCCAGAAAAGGGAAAAAAATCAAAGAAAAAGTTAAAGCAGCGGCAGAAGAAAGAAAACGAGGAAATAAGTGGAAGAGAAGGAGGAAAATAGGAGGAAAGGGAGAAGGACGAGGAACGCAGGAGGAGGAGTAGACGAAGAAAAAAATGAAGATAAAGAGGAAAGATGGAGAAAGGAGGAAGACGCAATGGGAAGGAGAAAATGAAGGAAGCGAACGAGCACTGCTGAAGGAGGAAATAAGTGGAGGAAGAGGAGGAGTTAAACAGAAGAACAGAAAAGTTTAATTAAACAAGCAGAAGAAGAACGAGAAGAAAGGAAGAGGAGGAGGAAGGAGACAAGTAAAGAAGATGAAAGAGGAGGAAGGAATAATAACAACACGGACTCTGAGTGAACTTTTTCATCACTGCTGTCCTCCTCTTGCTCCTCCCCTTGCTCCTCCTCTTGCTCCTCCCCCTCACATGCTGAGTAAGGCAGGCTCTGCGATTCGCTGCAAATGACTAAACTGTTTGTGGGGCAGTGGCTGAAAATCCTGCGTTTGATTCATCGACGCAGAAAAAATAAATAAATAAATAAAACGAGCCTTTATGTGAGCAGCGGGAAACACAGGAAGTCTGCCCGTCTGGCGAGCAGAGACCTCGGATCTGAAGTTGGCTTTAGACACATTATTTTTTAAAACCCCAAAAAGCAGTTTTATTGTTTTAATGTTTGTTACGTGTAGTTATTCATTTACTCGTTTACTTTGTGGCATTCCAAAACCGCCGCAGAGCGCCCTCTGGTGGACAAACTACATAACGCGGCTGCAGGGCGTTCCTCCCGGCTCTTCATTTATCAGCCAATCAGGCGGGCTCTCATAATTGAGCCCTATTTTAGAATTTTGACTTCCCTAACCATCCACGGATGAGGTCAGGGGCGGAGTTATAAGTGCGCAGTGGGCGTCGTCCAAGGGCAAGACCTAACCACGTACACCTCTGCATTGAATCCATGTAGAAACTATGGCGTAGCCTTCGCGAGCGGCCGACACTAAAACACTAGTGGCAGGCTGTCCCCGGGGAGGCGGTCCTTTTAAACCTCAGAGTCGTCACATGATCCACCTCAGGTGCTTCAAACCCCACTCACACTTTGTCCCCAGTGACAATGCCCCACCCCTTTTTTCCACCCCTTTTCTCAGCACCACCTCCCCAGTGTGTCTCCACCCGGTGATGTCATACCTGGCAACAGTCGGGTACCTGCGGCCCTCAAACAGCACTCAGAAAAACAAACCCTACTGTCAGAGCGTGTTTTGAACTCACTTGTCCTCCCCCAACACCACTCCAAAGCCAGCGTGCTCCACCCGGGTCACTTTGGGGTCGTACCAGCCGATCAGCTGAGCTGCGGCGAACACCACCTGGAAGTGCGTGCTCTGGAGGGGAAAACACACCCAAATCCAGTGAGAAACCCTCCAAACGTCATGTTCAGGAAAGAGACGGAGCTCAGACTTAAATCCAAACCCTCTGTGGTCGCGTCTCCACCTACCTGTCCACTGTCAGTGACGTAGATGATGATGTCGGCCTTCTCTTCAAAGATTCGTTGGCGAATGGCCGCGAGGTCTGACGTGTCGTAGGTGTAGCCCCCGTCTGACTTGACGACGGTGAGGGGGATGGGCTGCCCTGGGGGGAAGACGACCTTACGACCCTCGTCGAGCTCCATCAGGCCTGAGGTGGAGATTTAAAAGGATGGAGGTGGTTTAATGAGAAGGTCCAGTCAGTCCAAAAAAGACAAGGAGATAAAAACAGGAGGGCACCAAACATTCATGAGGCAATGCTGCCACCTGGTGGTGACACTCAGAAACTACAGGCTGCACTTTATTATCCACTGAAAGAAGAAAAACTGATTCTATAAAGATTTCTCTAAAAACCCAAGTCAGTGTGATCAAGGGAACAAATAAGCTCTATTTCTGGTAACCCTAAATGCTCAGAAATGCCCTCCGTGACCTTTGACCTGCTGCACACTGACCTTTCTTCTCAAACTCCTTCACCACCTCAACCATCAGGTCCTGGTAGTACGACTCTCCTCTCTCGATGAGCTCGATGTCCAGGCAGTCGTAAATTTTCTGAAACTCTGGAGAAATTAAAAAAAAGAAATAATTAAAACCTGTCACAGGTAGACGGGCTGCTCTAAAGAGGGGGAGGAGCTCCAACGGGTTAAACCCATCCTCGTGTCACATGACTAATTTAAGGCCAGCGGCTCTGAATGAGGGACGAGTGTTTCATTCCTGTTAGCATGAAAGGCTAAAACCCGACGTACCTGTCCTGGACACGTCACAGATGAGGTTCCAGGCTTTGATGAACTCCGGCTCTTTGCTCTGCAGTTTGACGACACACTGGTACGCCCGCTTCTTAAACTCCTCGTCCGTGTCAAAGCGCTTCTTTGACTCCTGAACGAGAGCACGAGAGACTGTCAGCTCCCTCGTTTCACTGTCACAGTCAAAGCTGAGAAAACGTGTCTCCCACACAATAACTCCAGTTCATCTAATGAAGCCACGAGAACATTTTCCCCTCACACTGAACATGTTCAGAAGCCTCCGGGTCGGTTTAATTTGGGGCTTTTTTCTTATTTCTGCAGCATTTCTGAGCTTTAATACCTTCACAGTTACAGGAAACGTTGACATGAAACCTTCAGGGCTGAAGACGCGTCTAAGCTGCACCAGATTCATGTCTGTACCCGAACATTTGATCAGTGTCATGAATGCAGAAACTTCAAAAAGTGCATTCTGGGCAAACTTTCAGGGCTCGCATCACCATGTGGGACAGGTGGCTGTCCCAGTCAACTTTCTGGCTCAAAGGAACAACGGCAGCCACATCTTTTTGTGTTTGAGTCCGTTTTTTTTTTTCCACAGAACTTAAATCTGTTTTTCAGCCCTGAAAGTTTCATGTGAACATGCGATCGTGGCTCAAGAGTTGGCAGTTCGTCTTGTAATCGGAAGGCTGCTGGTTCGAGCCCCGGCTGTGGCTACAATGTAGCTGCCATCACCAGTGTGTGAATGTGTGGATGACTGAATGCAGTGTAAAGCGCTTTGGGGTCATAGGGACTAAGTAAGTGCGAAGTTATGATGGTTAAAAAACTGCACTTGGGGTAAAAACCTTAAAGGGTCCTAACCCCACATGGGATTTTCCCAAAAGCAGCCCGATCACACACAGAGACGGGATGAGCATGAACTGACTTTGTAGAAGGCCTGCAGGTCACCGATGGGAGGGGAGACGGTCAGGTAGTCTGGAAACATGTCCTGCAGGTGGGCGATCAGCATCCCAAACTGGGTACCCCAGTCCCCCACGTGGTTCAGCCTGCAGAAATAAAAACTAACTTTTTAGATTTTATTTGTTGAAAGGTTTTTAACGTTCGCAGCTACGACACAGCGAGCGCGGCCAAGCTGACCTGAGGACTTCGTATCCCAGAAACTCAAACAATCGGCACATGCTGTCCCCGATGATGGTGGAGCGCAGGTGACCCACGTGCATCTCTTTGGCGATGTTTGGAGATGAGAAATCCACCACCACCTGAATGCAACACAAACACACAGGAACTGATAAATGCAGACGCTGAGACGGGTAAACCCATCACAGGTGAACTCAACCAGCTCCACGTTTTTATTCCTGGACTCTATCAGAGCAGCTTTGCATGAGTCATGGTTCATAATAAGCCTATTTTATGTTTGATCAGCGCCGTTTTGGTGTGTTTAATCAAACTTTTTGACATCCGCCTTAAACCACACACGTTTTTACTTCCTGTCACAGCTTCAGTTTAAAAGCAATCTTCTTCTTTCCAGTGTTGCATTAATATTAATTTCTGTCTCTATAGAAAAAGCTTATTTTGGATTCTCCCTCATTCACATCCTCCACCTCCTCCTTCTCTTCTCTGCTTTTGTGAGCATACACACATTTTTTATGTCGCACTTTATATGAATAATTTCAACTCCACACAGATAAATGTGAACGTGACTTTTACTCATTTAATTATTTTGGTGCTGTAAGTGTGGTTCTTTATTTTTGTAACTGAAATAAATTAATTAATAAAATAATCTAATCTATCCATTTTCTGGTTCCTGCTATATTAAACTGAGCTCCTCACCTCATCTCTGCGTCCAGATTGCCTTCACAGGAAGCTCATTTCTACAAGTTTTATGAAAATTTTTTATTTATTAAGAAAAAAATTTAATTTTTCTTTTCACAACTTGTAAAAAATATTTAAAATGTGAACCTAAAATCTGCTGTAATTTGCTTTGATGTCACTCTATAAACTGTTATTGTTTGTGTGCGTTCGTGGAAGGCTTTTATTGTGAAAGGCAAAGACCGAAACAATAAAACTGGTGGGCGGGGCCTCTGTGGTACTCTCTTTGACATCACACAGAGCCAAGAGTAGAAAAAATGCGCGTGAAACTGTGTTGAATACCAGATAATTAGACACAAATAATTAAATCAAATGTTAAAAAAGGGATCAAAGACTTCCGAGGTTAACTAAAAAGGAAAAACATGGCGGGAAAATGACTTCAGCATGTGCACAGACCTTCTTCTTGGATGGCAGTGGTGGGGGTTGCACTCCGTTAATCAACAAGTTGCTCAGCTGTTTGGACACAAATGTCTTCTGCAGGTAGATGTTGATGAAACCTGAAAGAGAACTTTTTTTAGACTCACTTTTTAGGCATTTATTTACTCTAGTTTTAAATCTTTTAATATTTATACAAAACAAAGAATTATTTCTCTTTAAATATGTACACATTTGACAAGGTTCTAAATTAAATTAAATTAAACTAAACTAAACAAGAAAAAGTTGCATTTCCTGTGAAAATGCAGTGTGAATGCCGTGTCGTGGAAATCGGCTTCCGAAAACAGCTGAAGAAGCAGAACTGTCTGCTGAAAACATGCTGCAATGGGCGAGAGTGGAACCAGCCCTCCTGCTCATCTCACTGAGCTAAAACACAGCTCAACACAGCTGGCATTACTAGAAAGAGCTGAACAGTTTAAAATTTGAATGGTGAAAACTGTCAGAGTAGTTAACCAGCAAAGAAACGGAGCAACTAGAATAATAAGGTAGAAGAAGAAGAAAGTTTAAAGAGAAACAGGAACTTAATAGCGTTCCTGTTACTATAATTGTGTGAATGCCGTGATGTCTGTGTTGACATCATTAAAAGGCGGAGTCTCTACCTGGCCCCGCGACCTCCGTTTTCTGGACGAGTTCGTTGTCTGGAAGATTTTTGATAATCTTCTCTGCGATCTCCCTCGGGTTCATCTTTATCCCCTTTGCCTTCAGCATCTGCAACCCGACAGCCAGAGACAGTCTGAAGCAAAGCTTTTTAATCTGACCTGCTGAGACCAGGACACACTGCACTGCTCAAATATAATCCTCTAATTTGACTCAATGCAGCTGCAGCTTTTAAAACTGTAAAAATCATAGTAAGCTATTAGAAATCACAATAAGCAACCAGAAATGAAAATAAGCCACAATAATTCATAACAAGCCACCATAACAACAATAATTCATAATAAGCCACCATAAACCATAATAAGCCACCATAGATCATAATAAGTTGTACAGTGTCCTTGGGTGCTTTGAAAGGCGCTATTTAAATAAAATGTATTATTATTATTATTATTATTATAAACCATTAAACATAAACTCGTCAGTTTTCGGGCGTGGCGGTCTAACCTGGGACATGCTCATGGCGCTGTTGCACTGGTAGTCCCCAAACTTGGCCTGCTGGCTGGGCGCAATAGAAAGTGGCGGGTTGTCGAGCTCGGGGCAGGAGGCCTGGATGGCCTCGCCGAAGACCTCCTGAAGTCGCTGGTTGATGTTTAACATGGCTTTGCCGCGTTGACTCAGTGAGTCTTCCTGCAGACTCTGAGGACAGCACAGAAAGGTTTAATGGTTTTTCATCAATGTGCTTTTCTCAGGTTAAGATTAAAACGCCTCAGGACATCTTTCAGCAGAGCGCCACTCACCTTCTTCAGGATGTTGAGGCGGTACTTGAGTCGGGCGTTTTCCTCCTGCAGCTCTTCCAGGCGTGGAGATGGACTGAGGTTCTGGGAGTTTTCAAGATTTTTGATCTCTGCAGACAGACGCTGGATCTCTTGCTCCTAGATATCAAAATATTTCCAATTTCCAAGAAAGACACTGAGAAAGAAAGTTCCAACTGGAGCTGCTCAAGAAGCTTTAACGCGCTCCTATAAATAGTAAATATTTTTACACCGAGTTCCAGCCTGAGAAAATGCTTTAGGGTCTTAAATGCTGCCCATTTTTAAAAGGAACTGTGGAAGTATAAATATTTTTACCTCTATGGCTACGAGCATTACATCAATGATCATTAAAAGAGGACCGAGTTAGCACCCTGTGGTACACCTCAGGAATTATAAAGACACATATATTCATAACCTTTAACTCTTTTTCTGTATTTCACTGTTGATCTCTTATACACCTGTTTTTGATATTTGTAAACTACTGTGCAAAAGTCTTGAGCCACCCCTAAATTTTTTTAAAAATCTTTTTCTTTGGATATTAGCCGTTTCGTTTTTACTCCAATATATATACCTGACCATTATCAGATGTGGGGGGTGGGGTATGTGGTAAGCCAGTTAACATGACCATGAATCATTTAAGTATAAAACAAGGAACTTAATTCAACAAATGAATCAATGTAATTGCGAGAACTTAAGACTCACGTTCGGACTTCAATTACAACTTTGGTTTTTAAAATAACTTTAAACACATTTTTTTTTATTAGAAAAACAAATAAATAAAAAAAAAAACAGCCTTGGGTTATGTGAGATTAGACACACTTTCACTTTCTTCAGCTAAACAACATCTGCATTCTTTTTAACCCAAATAATAAATGTTTTGACTCAGCAGAGAAACCTGCCAGTTGACTTTCTCCCATCAAATCTTCTCAGATCAGGTAGCTGATACATTTTCAAAGCCATTTTAAGGCAATATACAGAAAATAAGGAATTTAATGAGTCCCTGGATACATGGTGGTCAGGTGGGCAAGAGAGCTGAGCAAATAATAACTGTATGTATAATGTATAAAAAGTTAATAATACATTTTAACAATTTCGACAGGGTGCACAGCAAAGTTAATATAACCAACTTAGACTAAAATTACACTTGAAAAACATTTTAGTTAAGAAAATAAAAATTAGAAAAAATTTTCTATAAGAGTTAAAACGAAACTAAACAATTTGTGAACTTGGAAAACTAAAATAAAATAAAAATTACATGTTTAGTTTTTCAACCTTGTCAGGGCCTGGGGCTAGCGATTTTTCCAGTCGGGCTACCAAAATCTCTCTCTGCCCTGCCCGTCGGGCTATTGTAGGAAGGAAAAATATATGTCAATGCTTTTGCATTCTTTCAGAAATGTAGCTGGGTAATTATGTCATTGGCATCGGTGAGCCACTGTCAATATGTGACATATTGAAATCGCGTTTGAATTTGCGCTTGTTTTTTTGCTTTCACTTTGCAATCGTGCGAACTGTGTATAGAGAGCGACAGCACTGATCTGTGAGTGATGATAATTTGTGCACCAATTCCTCTGACATCGTCTTATTAATTGTTAGCTTACTATGCAAACATGACAAGTGAAATCTCCCGCAGCTTAAACATGTGAGAGGTTGATCGCGCAGAGAATCGCTGAGCTTATGTGAGTGCGTGTGTAAAAGCAGCAGGATTTATATTTGACTACGATGACCTGGATGACTGAGAACCTTCACAGACAGATATATATTTTAGTTCTGCTGAGCCAAATAAGACAGGTCAGGGTGAAGAAGTGACAGCCAAAGAAAAGCTTACCACAAAACGGAGAAGTTATGACAAATCAGACTATAAGGCAAAAAGAAAGTGCAGCTTTATGGTTTCATGGACAAAAGAATTTCTGTGGCTGCAATATGACGAGCTAAATAACCAGGGCTGCACATTAGTGGTCCGCAGGTGCGCATTCGCTGTCAAAATAAAAAACACGCACAAGATAAGAAGTTGCAACACGTGTTTGCGTACATAGGATTTTCAGGAGGAGGACAGACATTTGTTTAGAACTCTTAAAGATGTCGAAGACGCTCCTTTAAGCAATTACTGTGATGTTCCTCCACCTCCAAAGAAATGTCAGAAGGAGTCCGAACCACAAAAGAAGCACGTATTCTCGGAAAAGTAGTTGCAGGAGGTGAGCTGGCTTCAAACAAATGATGAACGCACAGAGATGTGGTGCAGAATGTGCCGTGAAAATCCCACTCTAGCGGACAAAAACAGTGCTTTTTATATGGACGCAAACGCGCGTTGCAACTTCTTATCTGGTGCGTCTTTTATTTTGACAGTGAATGCGCACATGCGCACATGCGGACCACTTATGTGCACCCGTGTAAATAACATAATGTTCTGCCGGGTGTGTTGTTGGTTTTCTCTCGATTTCTGAGTCGACAAGCGCCTTTGTTACTGGGACCAGTAATTTTAAGAAAGGCCCCCATTAGAACCCATGAGAAATGCAAGAAATGCATTATTGCTCAGTCTGCAATATCTTTCCCAGAACAAACACCAATTGCAAATAACATACTAAAAATAAACCTGAAAAACCTGTTTAGACCAGCTACTATGTTGCAAAGAGTGAACTACCACTGGCACAATGTAGCAGTCTTTGCAAACTTCAAAAAGCAAATGGCCTCGATCTTGGTTCCACTTGTCTCTTACCCGTGACTTCAGCGGAAATTTCAAAGTCAGGATCTGACACAGACTGATTCATGTCCTACACAGTTCTTACAAGTTCATAGAAATATATGTTCAATTAGAACCAAGTATTTGAGTTGATGATTGTAATTTTTATACAATGTTGTAATTTGTTTTTCAACAATTTTTGATTAATGTTTTGTTTCTGTTACCATATTATACTTTAATGTATAATATGGTAACAGAAACAAAACATCAATCAACAAATTGCTCTCTTTTTTATTCGGGCTACTTAAATTTATTTTGGGCTACCAAAACCTGAAGAGTCCCTGCCCGAAGGGCTACCAGGGACTTTGAAATTTTGCGAGCCCTGCTTGTAATATTTGTTATAGCTTAGCTGATGAGGCTTTTATGGAATTTCAATGTCTGCAAGACTGAGAGTCAACAAGTAAAAGATTAAAAACGAAAGTAAAATTAAACGTTTCAAGCAATAAAAATTAACATGAAGCAAACCTGTTTTCAAAAACAACTGAAACTAAACTGAATTCAAAACTGAAAATGGCAACAAAGTAAAAAAATAAGAAAATACAAAACTATCCCTCCACCAAAAGACCGACCACACAGCAGGACGACCTTCAGTACGCCATATAACTGAGTAATTAATAACTACTTCTTATCAAACAATAAAGCGAGTTACTCTTTTTCCAGCAGCTCAAGCTGCGCTGTGCAGTCTGCTGAAAACAAAATGCAAAAACACCCACATCACATTTACGCTTCAGTTTATTCATAAAAGCGTCTCATCGCTTAACGTGTCCAAAATCAGATGAAAGCGCCACACAAAACAGAAGGAAAATTAGGAACCGACAACTTTACCTAAAGTCCACTGAACAGAAGTGAGCCTCGGAGTTCAGAAACACATCGCTGTGGTGACTTTTAAAGTCTAGCCCAGGTCGGGCTGGTGACACACCAACAAAGTGATAACGAAGCAGACCTGCAAGTCTTTAAAGCGCACATCGTTCACCAAAGCAAAACTGAAAGTATTTGTTTTACAATGTGCGCTCAACAGCTGATGCAAGAAATGCTTTCATTGCAAACCAGAAAGACGAGCGCTCTTTAAGCTGCCATCAAACGTGTTTAAATACCTGGTAACAGGAACTATTTCAGAAAGGCCTTAAAGAGACACTGTTCAAAAGAATAAAGAAAGTTAGTTAAACTTCTGAATTATTGATGTTATCAGTTAGTATCAGAGGTTATTAATCAGGTTCAGCTGCTTTGGTGTTATTGACGTTAACCAGGTGCAACGATGAGGCAACGCTCGCCTGATCCGACTGAACGCCTCGGAGACGTTATGTTTCAGCCCGTCCAACGCCTCCAAACCTCGGACTGAGCACAAGCTCGCTGACGCCCTGGTTAGATATCCAGCATGATTTTTTCCCCACACCTTTGTGTTTGTGAAAACACACCTGATGTGTTTTCAAAGTGTATTAAAACCTGCTTAATCTCCACTAGAGGGCAGCAAACACCACCTTAATGCTTAGATTTCAAGGTAAGGGCTGCTCATGTTTTTATATCAGATATTGGGTAAATGTGACATTATGTTTTTTCATATTGTGAAACATGCTAGTAAACAAACTCAGGCAGACTAACTGTAATTTAAAGGCTGCATGAAAAAATCCTCACATATGTGACTCTGCAGGTTAGTGCAGGATAAAAAGGTTACTTTGCTGCAATGTGGTGGATTTAAAGTGGAGAACCGTGTGTGACTGGTGCACAGTGGCTGTGGGTTCATGGTCACAGTTAGCTTACATCAAGTGTAGCAGAGATTCATATAAAGTTTAGCTGATGATGCTGTGATTCTGACTGAATTCCACTATCATATTAACTTCATACCGTCTAGTATAAACACAGCATAAACAGTGTACTGTGGGTGTAGAGGATGGAAATCAGCCAGGACTACTATTCCATCTACATCTGCTCACATCTGGCTGACCTCAGTTGTGTACATCCACAGAGAGCAGCAGGTCAGCTGATCACAGCCTGTACACTAAGAAAATCTACTGGAGCTTTCAATAGAAATTATTATGAGTTGTGATTCTTTTCCCCACACAGAGGCATGACAACTGATTCCTCCACCTGCTGAATCCACTTTAACGCCTGACTGGACACATTTTCCTGTTTAAACACAAAGTCACCCTCTACAATGTAGGTAACACAAAATACAGCTTTCTTCTATTTTCCTTATTTTTCTTCAGATTCAAACTACAATTAGAATTAAAAAGTTTATATTCCCAACGACTGATATTATTTTATCATTATGTCAATAAAGCACAAGGTTCAGTTAGCTTTGCATAAAAACAGGTGGTAAAAATGTCCTTCAAGGAGATACTTATACTTTCTTACTAGTACATTTCAAACTTGGTACTTTTTTTTATTTTTAAAACAGGATTATCTGCACTTCTACTTAAGTACAGAATATGTCCTTACGGTGGGTGGGTGGGGTAATTTATTGATTCATATACATATCATATATCATAAAAGCTCCCAAAAAGGAATGTGAAATATTTATTTTTCTGAAAAATAAGTTTGATGCCAGGGTTAAGTAGAGAAAAATGTTCTCGCCAGACTCAATTTAAAAATCTTCCGATTTAACTCCTCCTTTCATTTTCAGTAGTCACTCATCTTTCTGGGCTCCACTGTGCACAGGTGATAGCCAATCACATCTGGTAAGTTCGGCATATATGTGACTTACAATAACGAAGCACAGCTCTTTAACAAGTAAAAACTCTTCATGCCATTCCTCCTTCATGCGCTGTCAAAGCAGTGTCCTCGAACAAATCAAAGGGACCTCCGACTACAACAAGACACGTTTGATTTAACAAACTTAACCCGAATTTGACACTAATGCATAGATATTCAATCAAAGCATGTCTGGTTTACTCGACACTGCACCTATTCAATAAAAAGCCAAAAAGTCTTAAATTAGTACTTTTTTTTCATTAAGTCTGGCAGAACTTTGGAATGTTGCTATCCGGCGGCAGGATGCGCATTTAGCCCTACAGCTCGCATTAACCGCTGACCTGTTGCTGCAGCCGGGCCGTGTACTCGGTCACAGGGTCTCCCATGTTCCTGAAGCTCTGCGGAGAAACTCTTCTGTCTGCTGGACTTGGAATCTCGTGGCTGACGAAATACAAACCGGAGGAAAGGAAGAAGCCCGTAACTTTACAGTCCACTTCCGGTGCCGGGGAGCGCTTCTTCCTCGCTGCATTGCGCCGGATTGAGAGCGCCTCCTGCTGTATCGGAGCTTCCAGGCGCGATTTCAGTGGATGTTTTGGCCAAAATGACTTTTATGTGTGTCATGTGGTAAGTATCACTAAAAACACAACCACTGGCACGATAAGACTTACAAAAGATACGAAGAATATAAGATGTTGGACTGTCATCAATTAACAGACATGCATTTGCAGCAGTGTGATGTTGCACTGAATGTGCATGGGAGTATTACCAATTATAAATTTAAACAATATGAAATCAATTTGATGAATATATAAAAATATTAACCCTCTCGAGGCAGGCGTTGCCGATTTGCAACAGTTAAAAACTAACAACCTGATTACCCCACATTCATATTTTATGAGTTTTTCATTTACTCAGAAGTACCACTGCAGGACTTGGTTGTGCATTAGCAACAAAAAACTTAATTTGAGCCTGAGAGGGTTAAAAAGATCAAATAGATGGTCTCAGGGGGATGTCATCCTCTCTCCTGCTGCTTGTTTGTGTGTGTAGTTTGATTTTTAGGTCAACTTACAAAGAGCTGCAGCTGTTAAACATTTTAACTTTTTTTCTATCTACTAAATCAATGTATCACTGTTATCAGAAATGTCAGAAAATGAGCACAATAAGCTGGTGTGTTTGCATGAAGAAAATCTTGGTCTTGAATCTCTTTACCTTTTACTTTGGTTGGAGAGTGACTGGTTTTGTCTCAGGATCAAATCTTTGCTTTTTTGTAGATGATGTGATTCCGCTCATATCAGCTCAACAATACAATGTATTTAAAAAAATAATTTAAAAAAATCACTTTTTTTCCTTCTCTCCAGTTAATGACTGGCATGTAGTCCTAAAATTGTCAGCATATAATAAAAGAAAAGGGCCCAAGTCCAGAACCCTGTGGTGTCCCACAGGAGTAATTAAGCTAATTAGACATGCAAGCCAACAATTTAATGCCAAGTTTTCAGATACCAGCATTTTAATAGTCATCTTGAAACCTCTCTTGATCATTAGGATTTCAGAGAAATAAAATTGCCTTTATCATCTCTGCTATCATGGATTTCAGGACAGGAAGAAAAACACACAACACACGAGTAGAAGAGAAGAACTTTTTTTATATGTTGTGAAACTACAAAACATATCGTTTGTTTTTTGTGCTGGTGAAATATTTACAACTCTGGTCGACAGTACAGTGTCTGAGAATAAAATTCACAGCTTTTCAGGACTCTTACGATAAAAAGGAAAAAAAAAAAAAAAAAAAAAAACAGGAAAAAAGCACCCCCCCCCCCACCCCCCCAAAAAAAAAATCAAAAAAAAAATCACAGAAGTGCAATAAATACATGCAGTGTGTTTCTCGTAGCCGCCTGCAAACGCATCACCGGGTTTGAACAGATTCATCAGATAAAAGAAACATAAAAGCACAAAAAAAAACAAAGATTTGCCTACGTGATGAAGAAGAATCATTTGTGGCTAACAGCATTTGTTTTTAAAAAACCTACATTCCTTCATCCAGATGTTTCAAATAAACGAGTCTTTTTTAATCAGAGGTTAACCGCTGAATTCCTATAGGTCCAACCTACTCGAGGAGACAGAGGACAAACAAAAAACGGCTAATATTAAAAAAATGAAAGTTCCTCCAAGTCTTCTTACACACCCACCGACGGCGGCTCGGTTGGACATTAAACAAAAACATCTCCAGAGCTGCAGTGAACCCGCTGCTCGCCCTGCAGCACGCCCAACTCCGTAACGTTCGTTCAGTTCTCAGTGCGAACAGTCGCCACAAACTGGAATCTACAGCTGATCTGCACTCTGAGAACAACGACGCATTTCTCGTTACCAGCTTTTTTTGATTTATATAAAAAAATACACCAGACGGCGAAAAAAACATGCAAAAGCTCACGAAGTGGTCTGATGAGCAAGTGTACGATTAAAAGTAACTTTTTGTAATTCCCCTCTGCAGACTAACTAAAATGTTCACCACCAGGGGGCAGTGTTTGCTGAATGAGTTGAGCCTTATTTCAATGATAAAAAATGCTCAGTGTGCAGATCAGGTCAAAGCAGCCGTTTCTTCATGTTGTCTTTAGTTAATTTTGGAACATTTACAGTATTTTTTTTAAACCCTGAAATTTACATCAAGTACCTTAAAAAGAAAAAAAAAACATCTGGCTGCATCTTTACGGTGACATCAGCAGTCTGAGAGTAAACCAAGGGAAGTTTCAGGATGGTATTGACTGGCAGGTGTTAGCTTAGCTTTAGCACCACATGCTAGCAGCTCACTATTTCCAGCATCTGATTTTCTGTCGTGCCGTAGCAGAGGGTAAAATTACAAAAACACCTCGTGACGAAGGGGTTTGAATCGTTTTACGTCAGAGGACGGGGATCAGCTTTTAAATCTTTGGTTTTGGTCTTTTTCACTGACTGTTCACACTGATGTCGGGCGATGGTGTCAGATTCACATCCTACCGAGGCTCTTTCAGAAGTCATTCGTGTCTCGTTATTTCAATCTTATTACCTTTTTTAAACATACATTCTAGAAAAATATATCTACTCCTACCTGGATGTGGTGGGACTATCTGACGCTTTAATGAGGACTGAAAACACTCACAGAGACTGGGCAGCAACAGGAAGTGGAGATGACGAAGGTAAACGGTCAAATTGGACAATAAAAAAAACCTCAATCATTTCCTAGAGCTGCTGTTTCTCTACACAGAGTTAAAAAAAGAAGAGAGAAACATCTGGAATGACAGCAGCAGCAGCTTGGTTTTCGTCAGCTACGTTCTTCTTTACACGGGGAATGGAAACACGAAGAACAAAATGCACCGACACCATCAGCCTGGTGGCCCAGCAAGAAGGAAAGTCGGACATTCAATAGACAGCCGCTTATTTCTGCATTCAGCAGCTACAGAGTGACAACATCAGGCAGTCACAGGCACTTTAGTGACCATTCAAGGCCCAGCGTTCATTTTTAGCTCCATTTTTGGTCTCCACCACCTGAATAAATCATCTGCTCCATGTTCAGCAGGTAGTTTATAATCCCACATTTTGTAATAATCTAGAATTCATGTTAAATGTTTTCCATGTGAAGAATTTTCCACTTTTTAAATCGTTATTTTGGAGAAGACTTCCTGACACATGCCAGTATGGAGGATCAAAACCGCCAAAATAATAATGGAACAGCAAGCAAATTAATAAATAAATTACAAATGTAAAAAACAATAAAATTCTTCAACATTCAAGGCATTCAATTATAAAATGTAAGACAAATATCTGTTTACTGACCTTCCCTGTATTTCTGCATAAAATTAATTTAAAAATATTAACTCATGTCACATTTTACAAATTAATAAATACCTACATGTATCTATTTTTTCGAACATTTAATGTCATTTTATTATTCACTCAGTCACATATTTTGTTTATTTTGGCACCTTCAATCCTCCATATACTGAAAAGTAAAAAATTTCCTGTGCCAGATTTCTGTTTGCTTGTTTATGTAAACACTACATTAAACATCAGTTTATATAGAACGTGTCAGGAGTCTTTGGGAGTGACGTTTTTCTAATATTTACCAACTCCTGAGGCTCTTTAGCTGCTCAATGCATCGATAAGTTCACTGAATGTGTCTTCCTCCTCGTTTCAGAGCTTCAAACAGACTGAAACGAGGAGAAAAACAGTTTAAATAACCAGCTGAGGAAAAAAAGGCGACATGCTGAGTTTTGCTGGGGCACCACACTAACACCATCCAACAGTTTTAAGTGCAGAAGGTCCAGTTCTAATAGAACTGAATGCTTCACAAACATCCAGTTACAGGTGGAAACGTGAGGGCAGGAAGTCTGAAATTAAAACTGCAAAAACTGATCAGCCAATCAGAGAGAAGCGCAGGAGCTTATGAAGCAAAGCTGGACTTCCGTCTTCCTATTGGCTGACGACTCAGTTTTTTTTCAGTCGCTTCCAGTCAAACAATCATACGATCAATAACAAGTTCACAGTCATCAGAAATGCGTTTGAGATCACTTCCTGTTCCGACAATCAGAAATCGTTCCAGCGTGAGGCAAAGGTTTCCAGGCGTTTAACTTTCCAAAAACCCACATCAAGTTTTTCTTTTTTCAAACTTCTACCTCAACTTTCTTAAAGTGCAAACTACCCGATCAACTACCTGAGTGTTAGTGCGAGTTAGTGCTGTTTCTACACCGATGTGTTTGTGTGACGAGAGACGATGATTACGGATTACGCTCAGAGCGACGTGTCTCCTCTGAGCTGCTATCGTGCGGCCACGCTGACGTGCTACGACTACCTGTGCCGTCAGCACGACGTCGCTCAGTTTACAGAAAACGTACAGTTTGTGCCAGTGTTTGAAGATGAAGATAATCCTTAAGATTTCAGTCCAGGTCAGTTTGGCAGTAAGCGTGGCAGCTTATTTTTAACTCTTCGACTCACAGAGAGCAGCTATGCTTTAATAACAGTTCAAAAAAATCCTTCTTTATGGCACACTGGACCTCAGTGCAGCCGCTCAGTTAATCCTCTCTGTGAAGGAAGCTGTTTTAGCCCTTCCCCTTTGAGGAAGGCTTTCTTTTGGGTGGAGCCTGAGATGGCCATATTAGGGAAATCCCCTCTGTGTGACATCATATAGAACTAAGAGTAAAAAAAATGTGTTTGGACAGAATGTTGCAAAATGTTGCCGTCTTCCAGTCCTCTCGTGTATTTTAGTCCGTTTCACTGTTTACAGTACCATTTGTACATGGTACCAATTACTCCTGTATAGTATTTATGTTTATTAGTCTCTAATTCACTTTTTCTTCCTGACTCTTGTGCTGCTGTAACAGGTGAATTTCCTCAGTGATGGATGATTAATAATAAATATGCATCACACAGGAAACCTAAAGAAGTGCGGCGTTAGCTGAACACAAATGCTGCATTTTGGCTCTCTTTGCTCCAGTTTTGGTCTTTGTCACTTTAAAAATCCGGCTCTTATGTTCACAACATAAAAAAAGCAACTTTTAAGTGCCTCATTTTGCAATAAACTGTAGATTTAGTGCATTAAATCTCTTTATAAATGAGCCATAACATGTGATTTGTTGTCTTTTTGGCCTCTGGACTTTACTACGCCCTCCTTACAGTTTAACAGCGTAGTAAAAACCTATTTAATCGACACTGGGCCATAAAAAACTCAAAGGTATGTTTAAGGTTTAAACAGGCACATGAATGACAATTGGACATGATCCAAAAACTTTCTCCTGCCTGATTGGACGGGATATAATCTGAGGTTATTTAACTTTACTTAATCTTTAGCGTCTCCTTAAAATGAATCTGACTGGATGCTTCCTGTTGAAATGCACCCTGGGAGTTGTAGCTGCCCTGCTCTAAGAAACAGCTGCTTGTTTTTTGTTCTGATCATTTAACCAGCAGAAACTTCACGTCTGTGTAGAAAATAACCTGACCTGGATTAAAAATCTTAAGGATTATAACTGCGGCGATTCGTCTGCACAAACATGTTTTAGTGTTTCACTGTTGTTGTGTAGGGAGAGCCGCATTTAAAAACAAATACAAAAATTAAACACTGTGCTGTTTGTCTGCTCAGAAAATACTCTAATAATAAAAAACTAATCCCACATCATCTGAAGGTCAATATTAAATATCTTTAAGCTGCAGCTGAATTTTCCTTTGAGTACCATTTTTGATTTTGTGCCATTTTCAGTACAAAAGTCTTCGTATGCTCATGTGTGACTGTATGATTCTGTGCTGGAATGATTTTAAACACCTACGAGTCTAAGAACAGCCGGTTAGTAACAGGAACAAAAACAAAAGTGGAAACGAGAATAAAAAAGGAAAAAAACAAAAGCTCCAGCAGTGCTATCGCTAATTTACAAACAAAGACTATCCACATTAGAAATGCTGAGCTCTTTAAAATTACTCTCTCCACGGTTTCAAAGGTTTTTTCCTACTTATTATTATTATTATTATCAGTGTTATTTTTATTATTTATTTTAATTCTTCATAATACCGCCAGACGTTTGCTTCGTCGGTGAGGGAACAGCAGGGAACGACTCCGGAAGGAAAATACTTTGAAATGCTTCTCTACACGTCGTCGGCCGGCAGGTCGGGGATGCAGGTCTTCGCTCGTGTGAAGAACGCCATCTTCTCTCTGAAACCACACACAGCAAACAGTGACATCATCATCGTGCGCGATGAGGTCGCCACCTTCAAACTGCCCCACGAATGAATCTGTGGTGGTGACGGTGCTTTTCGTACCTGAAGGTCTGCACCTCGGGGACCTCTTTGCGGCTCTGGCCTCTGATCTTGTGGACGTCCTTGGCTGCGGCCTTCATCATTTTCTCCACCCTCTTCTCCTGCTGCTGCTCCTCTCGAGTCTGAAGAGAACAAAAGCAGAGAGTTTTTATTCCAGCGGGACAACTATACTGTGACAGTAAAAAAAGAAAGAAAGCTACCTCTAGAGGATTATCTGTTTCATCTGCACATTGAGAGCAAACGAGGACACAGACACTGATTTCACCATGTAACACGTGGACAGAGGCTCCACGGGAGGCCTGGACACTCGGCGGTAAGTTCACCTGTTTCTCGGCCTGCCTGAGGAGCAGCCGGAAGCGTTCGTCTTCTTGGACCCAGGCGGGCAGCTCTTTCTGGCCCTGCTGCCTCGCCTTCTCCAGCTGCGTCTTCAGCTCCCGCAGCACCCGCAGTTCCTGCGCCAGCCGAGCCTGCCGCGTCCGGGACACCTGCAGGTCCAGCTCCAGGTCCAGAGAGGTCCGCAGCAGCCCGTCCAGACCTTTAACGGGTACAGGAGGCTGAGAGAGGATGAAGGGGCGGGGTTAAGTGCCGAGGACAAAACACAAATTTGCTGGAAAATCATCGACTATGAACTGACGAGCTCTTAAAAATGTGACAGACAATCTGACAGAAACTGAACGAGTGCAACAGTAACACCATCGACTTTCTGCCCGCTGCAGCACAAACTCACAACGTCACAGTGCTTCTGCTGCCTGGTTCTGTCAGTCAGACAGGCTGAGTTTGAGCCGAGGGCAAAGAAAGAAAAATGCATAAAGAAACAAACCCAAAGCTAACAGAATCCAAACATCAGGGTGAGGCTGATCTAAACTTAACCAGGGCTGGACCACAGCTCGACGCACACAGTCCTGCTACGTCTGCGCAGGTTTAAGTGCAGCCATCAGCGATGAAGCCTGTAAAGTCCTCGATTTCTGGAGGGGGCTTAAAAGTCACCCGAGTGTTTAATAACACCTCGACCTATTTGCAAATACTGTCACCAACACCTGCTGCCGTGGAGCCCCGAGAGGCCGAAGCTGCTGCCTCGACTTTAAATTAATAGAAACTGGCAAATGTCAGCGCTGCATTAAACATTCAGACGGTCATTAAATATTAAGAGTCGCTTCACTGGGAGTCGTTAGGAGGTTTAAAGCCTCACAAAATGCAAATTGTCTTAATGTGGTCAGCAAATGTGAAGGTATTACTTTCAAGAAGTCGAGAAGCAGGAGGATCAGAAAGACGAGAGAAACCGCACCACTGAAGCTGAAACACGGGACCCGAGCGTCCCGCGGTTCAGCGTGAACAGCCACGCTCACAGGTGAAGGGGGAGGGGCTAAAATGGCTCATTATAGACAGTGCTGCACCGAAGCTCAGTATCAGATAAACTAGGATTATTATGAACTGTGAATCATGCAAAGCTACTTTAGCAGAGTTACTTACTCAACAAATACCAACAAAGCTTCAATGACGAGTCTCACAAAGGAACTACTTTCTTTTGTCTACATCCGCCACACAAAGTAGGCGTGACGCTAGCTAATGTATAATGGTTCTGCAGTGATGCAGAGGTGAGGGGGCGGAGTCTTTACCCTCTTCATGCGCATGCTGCGTCTCTCGGAGGCGTTTCTGACAAACGGGGACTTCTTGGAGAGCGTGGAGCTGTCGCTGTCACTGCGGTTAATCTGCGAGGACAAAATCGAGCGTTTAATGAGGTCGCAGCGTCACCATCGGCGCAAATCCTGCGTAGGTCTCACTTACCCTGCAGATGTACTGGCTCTGAGGTCCGGGCGAGAAGGTCTTGGAGCGGATGATGGTGTTGCCCCTCATGAAGGGGTTCTGCTGGCGGACGTCCGGGCGCCGCTCTTTGGGCCGAACCACGGAGCAGTGATGCAGCGACGGCAGGCTGTCCATGCTCGTCTCCTTGTTCACCTGTAGGAGAGAACCGCAGCGGTAACGAGGACGCTCACCGACCGAGGCGCCGTCACAGTGTTAGTTCTAAAACTGCTTCTGCTTAAAAACAAACTCGAAAAAGGTCCACTGGAACGGGAAGTGATTCTTCTTCTTCCCCTGCTTAAATGTCAGCGTTCCCAATTATCAGAGAAGAAGAACTCTAAACACAAAGCGGCTCGTTGACCTTTAAGCTGAAATAAATGACGTTACCTTCTCTGTGATGGCGGCTGCCGCCACCGCCGTCGGAGGAGGAGGGGGTTTGGGCCCCTTCTCCTCATCTTCCTCCTCCTCTGCTTCCCATTGGCTGCTCTCGGGATAAAACTCATCCTCGTCCTTCAGAGGCCCCGCCCCCTCCGTGCCGTGCCCTTCGTCGTCCTCGAACATGTCCGCCTCCAGAGGCTCGCCATGCCTGATGAAGACCAACCACAGACACTCGTTCTTACTCGCTACGCCACCATCGTCTTCCTCAGACTGAACACGAGGCTCGCTCATAGTTTGCATCACTCAGGTTTTCATCCTCAACACTCACCACTCGTCATCCTCAGGCCCTCCGGCTCGGTCGCCGCTGGAAACGTGAGTCTGAAACACAAACAGTTGCATCAGGACTTTTTAATCCTCCGATCACTTCAAACATTTTTTAGATCATTCAACAACGACATCCCCGTCACACTCGTAACACACACAGCATTTATGTCCCGAACAGTTTTCCACACTGATTGTGCAGCAGTAGAATTCCTCTTATATCCCTACTGCAACCAACATGGCGTCTTACTTTCTATCCCTTTAATCTGATTTATGTATTTAGATTGAAGCTCGGTGATGGATATTCTATTCTATTCTATTGCATTCTATTCTGTCTCACTCACAGCTCCACCTTTAAAGACTTTTTGACCTTTTTATTGACTCGTGTATCAATTTAATGACAGAAATGTGTAAAATTGTAACTGTTACTTTTCCTCTTCCTTCTTCATGTGCGCACAAACGACTTTATTATTATGATCAATATTTCCTCACAGGGACGTTAAACTCATGTTGTGACTCACTGAAAGCATCTAAATGTGAAAAAAGGACATCTGGGAACTAAAATGAGAAGAATTAGTTTTGAATGAAACTGGAGAGGAAACGAAGCACGGCTCATTTCTGGGCCGCTCGCCGGGCTTCTGCTGACCTCGGGCAGGTAGACACGACTCAGCAGGTTGTACCACTTGGTGCACTTCTCCTCCGAACAGCTGACGTCAGCGAGGCTGATCTGAGCTCCCGCCTGCAGCGAGGAAGAGGAGGAAGGGAGTCAGAGAGAGCGTGAGCATGTATTAAACTGTGTGTGACAAGAACCTCGTTAACAGCTGATTAATTAACAGCTGATGACCTTTAACAAACAAACCGTGAGATCCTCGATGATTAGTGAACATTATCTTCCTTTTTTTTTACAGTGACGTACGAACTGAAACTAACCAGACACTCTTCGTGGCCCGACTTGCCGGTGTCGCACACGTCCACCCTCAGGGTCTTCTGCCGCAGTGCACTGTGGGATATCTGCATGCCAAACACCTCGTTGAACTCCACGGCGTCTCGAGGTGGCGAGCTGCGTGTTCGGAAGAGGCAGCGAGTGGCCTCCACGCAGGGAAGCACCGCCACGCGTACATACCTGCAGGAGGAAAGGGCAAAGGTCACGCGATGATGTCGCGATGTAAATTACAGACTGTACACTAAAGATGGACGTAGCCTCCATGGCATCAACCTCTGGTTTAGTTTTTTTACTTTGGAGAAAAAGTTTGTTTACTTTTTTATTAACTTTATTACTTCATCAGCTAAAGGCGGAGCTAAAGGCGGAGCTAAAGGCGGAGCGGCTTGGCTGTGTTCTGGGATTATACTTACACGTATTTTAGTTTTCTAACGTTCATTATGATCTCAGTAAATAATCATTTTAGTTTTAGATCCGATTCCATAAAACTGCCCCGTAGAAAAGAAAAAACGACCGTATTGAGTTTTTCTGTTGAGCGCCTCAAACACACGGCAGCGTGGCAGAGGCCATTAAACCTGCTGAGATACGTTCGAGGGACAGGAAACACAGACTGAGACTTCGTACATTTTCTGGTCGGTCGGCAGACAGAGGGCGCTGCAGTTGGACAGCTGCATGACGTAGACGGTGAAGCGCCGGTCTCTGGCCTCGTAACGGAAGCCGAGCTGCACCTGAGGGCAGCCGGGCGCCAGGCGGTCCTCGTAGGAGCTCAGCAGGAGGTCAGCGGGGAGGCCGGGTCTGCAGGAAACAGCACGCAGAGTTATTTTAACCTCCAGCTGCAGTTATGGGAAATCCGTCCAATGCCACTCATTTATTAACAAACTGTAACTTTAAATTTCTGAAACAAAGAGCCAGACCAGGAAAAATAAAAGCGTAACAATACGAGGACAAACCTACGACCTCAAATGTAAAACCTTCGTACTTGCGCTCTGACGGCTCGTACACGCCACTGTCGCCGGCGACCGACTCGTCGGACACGGCCGAGGTCACCCCAATCTTCTTTGGCCCCGCCCCCGTCCCTCGCAGCTCGGAAGCTGAGCCTAAAAAAACCAAAAGAAGAGAAATAAATAAATAATTTGATGTGTAATTGTAATCTCCATCAGCTTTGCACGAGTCACAGTTCAAAATCATCCTTCAATAAAGCGCTGAAAAGCAGAAACAGCGACCACGTGTGGCGTCTTTGACTCCCGCTCGTGTTATTTATGTGCAAGTACAAAACTAAAACGTCCAAACTGTAGAGAAAAATGATGAAACCTGAACACGAGTCTATCTGATCCCTGAGCTGAGGTCAATGAAGTGAACCAATCAAACCTGGCCTGGAGCTGCACTGCAAACAACACATTCAAACTAATATAATCAATAATCTGTGGGCTGCATGTGATGTGGACCTGAGAAAGGCTTCAGGCTCGTGTGGCTTCGACCTGATAAGAGCAGGAAACCAGACACCAGGTGCAGCTTTCACCTGAGCCTGACTCTCACTGCCGCTCTCTCATTAACCACACAAAGGTGCAACAAGCTGCAAAAAACGTAAACATGTAAAAAACTGTTTCTTTTTTTATTTGAATTAAACTTTCTTTTTCTCCTCATCTGACGTTTTCTTGATTGTTAAACACATTATTCAACAACACCGACCGTCACTGAAGTTAAAAGTGTCTCTCGCAGCGGCGTTATTTCATATTTTAACTATTTAAGTGAAACTCAAATAAAGAAGTAAATGGGGGGAGGGAGATGAGGGTGGTAGGGGTCACGTCCAGCAGAGATTTGGGGAATTTTTGCCCATTAAAGCCCTCGTTGCTGGTCCCAGTCAGTCTGACATCATGGCGGGACGTCTGCGAGCTCAGGTGGAGGCAAGAGCGCCACGAAAGACGTCGGAGCCGACAGCAGATCAGGAGAGAGACAAGCCGGTAACAAAAGCAAAGGTAGGTCAGCGCTCAGGTGCAGAAAGGGGCCTGGGAGGGGAGTGAAACGTGAAAACATCACATTCATCGACTCACTCGGTCCTAAAACAAACACGTCAGGCCCACAGGCCCCGCCTGATCCAAAACACAAGACAAGACCCTCAGAAGTGTCCTTCTAAACCCTGAAAATGTTGCTCTCTCCGGTATTTATGACGTTACGAGGGATCAGAAATAAGAACTGATCAATACACCGGCACCAGGCTATCAGCTGATATCGATATCGTATCAGCATCAATAACAGCCGATAAAAAAAAATGTAAGAGTAGAAGAAGAAACGGGAGAAACATGCGTGAACCGTGTTACAGGTGTTGATGTTGCATAATTTGTCCTGTAGAGGGCGCCCTGCTGCTGCTGCAGGCTGGCACAGCGTAAACGAGCAAACGAGTAATCCAGCAAAACAGGATTAAACCCAGAAAGGACTCGTTAATAACGACACTAACAAGCGTCAGGCAAAGATGTTTGTGTTTTATGTCCCTGAAATGTCCCACATATCGAATGTTTTAGTCGCCAAATACAAACGTCAGCCTAAAAATCCTGCATCTGTCGGCCGCATCAGAAATACAGGAAAAAACCAAATGATTGTACTAGGGCTGCTCGATTATGGCAAAAATGATAATCACGATTATTTTCACTGAAATTGAGATCTCGATTATTTGACGATATTTATTTAACCCTTTAAGACCTACTATAGAACCAAGTCCGCCAGAGCTTATATTATTTTTTTTTTTACATGTTGTAGTGCCATTTGTGGGAGCATTTCAAGTTGCTATACATCAATACAACTGTTATAGCCCATATTTTAATAATATGTATGCATTAAGTCCATAGTAACAACATTAATTGCAAACAAGTGCAATAAACTACAAAAAAATTGAAAATCGTTTTTGTTTTTTTACATATATTTCTACTTGGAGAAATTTAAGAGGTTTATCCCTCAAAACTTTAAATACAAAAAAAGTTGCAAAAAATAGTTTACAACAACAGGAAATTTATTTTGAGTGTCTTCATAGTTTTATTTTGGAGATACAGCAATTTTTATATACTGCAGGAAAAACAAAAAAACAATCCTATGATGCAAATTTGCAAAGAAAACAGCATGTGCATCAAAATAAACTATTTCCAGCAGTGCAATTCGAGTTCTAAGCATCCCAGCAACTATTCAGAAAAGTCAAACATGACTTATAAAAACACCAGTATAGGCTTTTAAGGCCTACAAGTAAAAAACTAGATTTTCTGCGAAAATGACGTCACTTCTGGTTTCGGGCAGGAAATGCGATAGTTCCCGTTGACGTCTTTTTCAAAGTGGGAAGTGTTAAGAACAGCTGATGGATCGGCAAAGCGTGTTTCTGGAATATTATGTTTTTGTTGCTGCAAGTGCTTTTTATGCACTTTTTGCAAAGCTTTATGTGGAAGGAAACCATGACCGAGGACAAGCTGATGGCATAAGATGTAAGTACAACTCCTCCGGTTTCATATGCAAAACAAATTATTGCGCTAGCTTACACGGTTCAGGTTCTACAGGGATTTAAAAATAGTTAGGCAAAACGGAGCGTGCTGCTCTGACGGCTTTAAAGGGTTAACAATAACAATGTATTGAATAATGACTTTAAAAAATAATATAAAATAGTGTGCAAATACTGATAACAGTGCAAATGTTTGCAATATAAGAAATAAATGAAAAATGTAAACATCTATGTTTAGTGAACTTTGCAGTGTTGCTCTGTGGTGCAGCTACTACATCCTAGCAAAGTTTACACACTGTCTACTTGATCCACGTCTAACTCCGCGAACCCACAATGTTTCCACACCACTGAAGTTTTGTTTTTTTTACCTCTCTTTTCAACCAACGGCAGTCACTCTCCTCTCCAAATAACTTCTGCTTAGCTTTCCGAGCTTCCCTCGGGTCCTCTTAATTGTTGTGACGCGTGTTCGAAATGGAGAGCGGTGCGCTCGATTTACCACACGGAGCAGCGCGAGAGTAAAGCATGAGGGAGGAGCTAATAATCGGCTCAGTCGTTTTTAATGATCGTTGAAAGCCCAGATCGTAATCGTGATTAAAATTCGATTAATTGAGCAGCCCTAGATTGTACTGAGAGGATGTAGGAGGAGAAGATGAAATATCATAAAAAGTCTTTTTTTAAAGACTGAACTGATTTACCTGGAAAAAAAGTTTTTCAATTATTTAGTTTTAAAATGAATAAAAGTCAAAATTATACCTGAAAAATTAAACTGGAGCAATGAAGCGATCACAGCGATCACGTCTCCTGATGCAGAGAACGAGCTTCAGACTGAACAGCTGCAACCCTAAACCCTCCAGACCTTCACCTCCACCCTCCTCATCGCTGCCAGCAGCCGTCAGGTGTCACACACAGTATTAGATTCTTCATCACGCACACTGAGAGGAGGAGGAGGATTCCTGGAGTCGGGCTTTCTAATAAAGCTTTTTCTCTGAAGTCAAGAGCGGCCTCTGTCACAGCGACTCGTTCCTGACTATGTTTTACAAGTCAGACCTGACTGCTGAGCGGCTGAGAGGCTCCACAGGTCTGATGAAGAGTCACGTTTCCACTCAAACACGCAGCTTTCATTCTAGTTTCTGATGGCGGGCGGTTATAAAGACGGCTCGCTGTCACCTTAGCAACACTGAGGATTAAAAGCGTTCGTCCTCAGTGAGATGAAGACGTGCTTCCAGTTTTTGAAGCCTGAGGAGTTCGTGTGATTGCTGATGCAGCAGGACTCAAAGTGAAACCAGAATCAGTGACTGGGATCAACAACGACTAAAAACATCAGACAGATCGTGCTGTGTAATCGTGCTGCTTCCTGTTTACCTTTGACCTCCTCGCCCAGCCTGCCGTGGTGGTTCTGCTTCTCCTCCGGACCTCCCTGCTCCTCCTGACGCTGCTCCTCAGAGTCCAGCCTGAGCTCCAGCTCGGCCAGCCTGCTGTGGAGCTCCAGGTCGAGGCCCAACCCGGAGCCCCCCGACTGGCCCGCGAACGTCTCGCCTGACAGGAAGGTAGCGTCCGTGACCAGGGGCGAGCACGGCGGAGACAGCGAGGAGAGAGACGAGCGCGGGGATAAGGAGTTCATTGAGCGCGGGGTTTCTGACAGTTTGAGGGCCTGGATCCTGGAAGGCTCCGCCCCCACGCCAGCCCCTGTGCCTCCTCCAGTGTCTCCTCCGGTGCCTCCCGACTTGCTCTGGGGTCTCCCGGCGTCTTTTGTGCCGCTGCCGGTCACCACCTCGTGCTCGTGTATGGTGGTGATGGAGCTGGAGGGCCGGTACCCTCCCTGGACGCCCTCCTGCAGGAGGCTGTCCAGCTTGTTCTGGAAGTCCGGGTCGGCCAGCTCCGGCTGCTCCAGGTAGATGTCGGTGAAGCTGAGGGAGGAGGTGGAGCCAAGGCTGGAGGTGGTGGCCAGCGAGCCGCGGCTGGAGGTCAGAGAGCCTCGACTGCTGCCGGACGAACAGGAGAGGGTGCTGGCCGACAGGCTGAGGAGGAAGAGGGAGGAAGTTAACCACAGACACAATGACGCGTGAGTCGGCCGATCGGTGCAATCGTGTCAACGTTGGAGCGCGAGTCTGTTCACCTGCATCTACAAACACAAGTCCGTTTCTCGTATCTGCGGCGCTACGTCTCAAACGTTAACCCGCTGCTCGGCTTCATTATGATTTCAAAAACATATTTAAAGAGTCTTGGTTGACGTTTGTTTGCTTTGCTTCTTTTCTTTGAATAATTGAAACGACTGTGGACAATAAAACTCGTTTTTTGACTTCTTCATGATAAATAAAAGTCGTCCTCGTCGCTCCACCTCGGCCTCTGGACGACGAGCTAATTAAAGCGTGACGGCTCGTTGACACGGACGCGGCGCACTTCCTGTCCTGTTACATCCACCAAACTCGGGAGGAGACGGAGAAGCCGACAGCGCTCAACTTGTGGTGTTGAGCTTCATACGGCACTGATTTTATATGAGCAGAATAACAACACAAACGCTTTCATCCGTGGGAAACGTTCGGCCGCTAAAGGTCGAATATTTCCATCTGTCGACCGCCCGCTGAGAGCGAGCAGAGAGAAATCTGTCCCACCAACGAGAAACAAACCACGACACAAACATTTAACAAAAACACTTCTGCTCCACTGATCCACATCATTTTTCTGCATCCTTATTTCTACTTCATGTCTTTTTATAAATAAGGTCTTAAAATGAGTGACACAGAGCACAGAGTCCGTTTTACGTTCCCTTATTTAACGCACTTTTATGTACTTCCTGTTATTTCTGCCCATTTGGTTTAACATATTCAATGCCTGATTCTGTCTTGAGCCTTTATTTTGAAAAAAAAACTGTGGAAACTGAAACTTCAGTCTCACTTCTGCAGATTCTTCCATCATTCTCTGAGTAATCGTAAACTTTAAAGACGTGTTAATTATCTTTAATGAGCTCAACGAGAAGCACGAACCTCTTGAGCTGCGTGTGCAGCATGGTGGCGAGGCGAACGTTCTCCTCCAGCTCTCTGACCAGCTTGTTCCTCTTGCAGTGAAGACGAAGCCTGAAACAACAAGAACACAAAGACGCCGTTTAGTTTCTGCAGTACAGAAACAAATCGATGCCGACAGCAGCTCCTGAACGCCACACAATCTGCAGCAGTTAAGGAGATCTACAGCCTCGGTGCAAACAGACGTCTCCCTTTTACACATTTTTATTTAAACCTCTGACTCCTCGCCATCAGGATCAGGACACCATGGAGACACCGCCATCTTCTCTCCGCATGTTAACAACCCCTGCAGCAGGGTGACGTCCTCCCCGAGGCCGCTTACAGCAGGTCGAGGTCTTTCTCCGTCCTCTCGCCACCGTCTTATCACAATAAAGCTAGGACATCTTTTATTTACAGTGTGTGCTTCTCCACCAAAGGCATTCAGATAGTTTTAACTAGTTTTAACTAGTAAATGTGCATTAAGGACATTTCAGGAGCTGTTAAAGGAGCTGCAGAAACCCTGCTGTCCACATGGAGGCAGACCTGAGCAACACTCAGACTGAACCGCCCAAAATCTTTAACCAGAACCTGCAGGTGTGTGTGTGTGTGTGTGTGTGTGAGTGTGTGTGTGTGAGTGTGTGTGTGCGAGTGTGTGTGTGAGTGTGTGTGAGTGAGTGTGTGTGTGTGAGTGAGTGTGTGTAAGGGGGGGAGAAGGTGGACTAAAAGAGGTTCTTGTTCTTTGTGTAGCCTCTCAGGTTACAGGAACAGGAGACGCGACACAAAGAGAGTCTGAGCTCAGGTAGAGTCTGACCTGAACAGGAACAACAGGAGTCCTGTTGGAGGATGAGGAGGAGGGGGGGGGGGGGGGGGGGTGTCTGTGGTATTCAGGAAATGTGAAAGTGGTGCTACGAGGCTAGGAGGGATGCAAGGGACTGATGATGATGAGGAGGAGGAGATACTTTATGCTCTTTGGGGAGGGCTGACGTCTGTAAAGGTCAGCTGCATCACCAGCTGGTAAGGACATAATGACGCTGTTTACACACACCTGTCATCACCTCTGACCTCCTTTACGCTGCAGCTGCTTTTTAGTTTCTGCAGATGCGTTCAGGAACTGAACCAGCAGGTGATTGATGAGGTGCTGCCGTACCATCGGGCTCTTCGTACAGGTCGCCACCGCGGATCGGCTCCCGGCCCCGCACCCTCTGCAAGTGCACGAGGTTCCTCATCGCTGCACCGTGCATGACGAGCAAAGGTAAATCACTCCCCGCTGGAGTTGCATAACACACTGAAGCTTGCGACTTTGTGCTTTTTATACCGCCTCCAGATTACAGGAGGTACACCGAGGGAACCGCACTCACAGCGAGTCCTGCTGCAGCAAACCACAGGAGGAGGAACGGTTATCCGAGCACGGCGAGAAAATACAAATGTCACACAGCAGGACGCTGACAACCTGCAGAGTATAACCTGCAAACCCAGACGCTCCCTGAACGCATCACACACAAACAAAGTTTTGGTAAAGTGCGTTTTCACACTAACGACTGGAACCGAATCCTGGTTCTAAAAGTCAGGAAAAAATGAAAGCCGCGGTGTCAGCGCTCACCCTGCAGCACACGTTCTCATTACAGTCGTACATTAATCACCTTTCGGTCAGCGCCTTGCTCTGGTTGTCTCTGGCGGCCTGCAGGTCTCGCTCCAGCCGCTTCTTCTCGGACTCCAGCTTTTCTGCGTCGTTGGGCTGCAGCCGCTGCCGCGGGCTGATGTACTGCAGCTCCTTCAGAAGCTCCTCCTTCTCGTTGATGAGGATGAGGCGGTCCCGCTCCGGGTCCAGCAGCCCCGGCCACGCCTCGCTGTCCAGTTTGGCGATCTGCACCTCGATGGTGGCGATCCTGGGAGAGGAAACGAAGGAAACAGTTTCAGCTTTTTCAACAGAAATCGTCGTTCCAGCCGTAAACAAACGTAACACTTTAAAATCACCTTTAAGCCCAGAATCAGGCAGATTATCAGGAGCAAACAGACTTTAAATGCACCGCGACGTCTCGCTAGTTTGATTAAATCTCACATTTTTGTGCTGAAGATCAGACTTTTTCATCTCAGAGATTCTGAGGGGTTTCCTTCTAGTATCCACCTCCAGCCTCATCATTATCTAAGCTCTACATTTGAATCAGCTGACAGTGTGAGAGACAGACGGTTACCTTCTCTTGGCCTCCTCGTACTTCAGGCTCACACGAACCTTCTCGGCCAGTTTGTTGCTGCTGGTCATGAACTGAATGAAAACAAACGAAACAGCACGATGGAGGTTAAAACTCAACGTTTTACTGACAACACTCATTGAAAACTGTGGACAGTGTGAGATTCCACTTCCACTAATGTTCCACAACAACAGCGTTCGACCATCTTGACACACCAAAGAAGAAGAAAATAATAAAGAAACTAGCTGTGGAGTTATAAGTACACTGGATTATATTTGACAATTAATTATGGCGAACAGTCATAATCAACGAGTTCGTGCCCTGGACGCGCTCCGGCTCGGGGCTTACCTCGGCGGGGATGTCAGTCTGCGAGCTGGCGTCGGAGTAGAGCCGCGGGACGGACAGGTCGGAGTTTGCAAGCGAGGTGCTGCTGCCCCACAGCTCCTGCTGCGAGCCCGAGTCCAGCCGGAAGCCGTCCTTCAGCACCGCCAGTTTCTGCAGGAACACGAGACAAACAGAGAGGGCGCCGAAGGTCACAGCACGAACCGCAGCGAGGAAAGAGGCGCAGAATCACGACAGCATCGCAGAACGCTTAACAGCCACCATCATCATTATTGTTACTATTATAAACCTTTAAAACCTGCGCATATATTAAGTGAATTACAATTTATATTTGTGATTTATTACATTATTTCAGTATAAAAATCACAGAAATAAGACCATCGGATTCCACCTGCGTGAGGGTGTCAGTCAAATGTTTGTGAGCCCGACATTCCTTTCAAATGCTCTGACCTTTGCCCTCGAGTCGTATTCGATCATCGAGGAACTGAAGCTGAGAATCATTTATGAACTGCAGCCTGTTTGCACAGAGCCACTCAGTGAAAGGCGCTCAGGGCAAAGGGCAGGCGTGAAGGAGCGACTCCTGAAAGTGAAAAAGGAGACGCTGCTTCTGTGTTTGCGCTGCAGCCGCCAAAGCCGCCGCGTTCCCTTTCATCTTTACGACCACGATGAAGTCTGCGGTTGGTTTTGAAGTGTGCTGAGGATTGCAGCTTATCCCCGCTTTTATATGGAGCAGAAAAATAACACTACACCTCCATCATTACAGCATTTACAGTCCCACAGTTTTATCTGCAGCTCCATTAACGCGTGAAACGCTTTAAATCAGCTTCTCTGCAGATCTGTCAGCTGAATGTTGGTGCTACCAAATCTCCAGTTTAACCACCTCCCGAAGGCGTTGGACTGGATTCAGATGTGGGGACTGAGGAGGTCACTGATCTCCTGCCCCGTCCTCCTGCAGTCAGCCGTGAAGAGCCGAGAACAAACCAACACGACCGGACGACTGGGCGGGACTGAGGTATCCAACGAGTGCCTCCCCAGACCTTCACTGATCCACCAAACCGGTCACGCTGAACGACGGTACAGGCAGCGGAACGTTCTGCAGACCCTCCCACGTCTGACACATGTGCTCAGGGTGTGGCCTCTGCAGGGTCCAGGTCACCTCACGCTAACAGCAGCGAAAAGACATCAGTGTGAAACTGTCCCTGTGGGGTTTGTGTCATCATTGCCCCTCTGGTGCACCTTGTTAACGTCATTCAGGCCAAAGCAGCTGAACCTGATCAACACCCCCCTCTGATACTAACTGATGACATCAGACTTCATGCAGTACTCCGATAGAACAGGATTCCTTTAATATTTGTGTATATACTCATATTCAGAAATAAATGTGTGGTTGTTGACATGCAGATATACGATGTGAACACACAGGAACAGACAGCCTGACAGACGGAGCTGTCAGCTGCAGATGGTAGAGGGGGAGGAGGAGGGAGACGGACAGAAGGAGGAAGGCAGCAGATTATTTATTATTGAAGACACTTTCCTCCTCCTACCTCCGAAGCAATCTGCAGTCACAGCACACCTGACGGTTTCCATCTTTATGTGCGTCGCAGTGAATTTTTACAATGATGCACTTCAAATGCACACGTCTGCACCCTCAGCTCCGTAAATTTCCACCGCATACGTTTTCAAGTCGTTGCATCAGAGCCCAAAAAACGACACATCAAACACTCGAAGTTCGTCTCAGTGCACACCTGTAAACAAACCCTCATCCTCTTCATGCAACTTTAATCCCCCTGCAGCCGTGGAGGAAATATGGACGAGTTAATGCTGTAATGAAAGGACGTGGAGGAGCGAATGGGTGCCGGGAGATACCGGCGTAGGTCGCCATGAGGCCGTCATTCATGCAAAACAGAGAGCTGCAACCTGAAGCTGTGGGAGAAGAAAAGCAGACCGAGCGGCCTTTAAACGGCTCGACACACATGACGGCCTGCAGGCTTTTTAAAAGTCACTTCAGCGTGAGTCACTGTGTACATAAGATACAGTACATGAAAACAAGATAACAGAGAGCCTGGAGCTGAAGCTACACTTCAGGACTCGAAACCTCTTTAAAAATGCCTTAGATTAAAATTAGGATCAACTTTTTGTGCAAACACTGATACCAGTTTAATATTAACAGCGAGGAAGAATGAAAGCTTTGTTCACGTTAACGATAATTAAACACGTCCGTTTGCTCCTCGAGCATTTCAGCAGCAGCTTTAACCACCGACTTCTCCGCGAGTCAACCGAGCTTTCCATCTCTGTAATCCAGCCCGCTGTCTTCTTTTTACCTTCAGGTTCCTGCCGCCGTTATCACCCCGGTCCCGTGGTCACCAACGGGTGGATCGCGGTCCAGGTCTGGACCCATCTTTACAGGCCCAAGTTATTTTAATCTTTTGTCTTTATGTTGGTGTACGTACAGACAAATGCTTTCTAACTGTGTCCATGTGATGCTGCTCGGCCAATCACATCAATTACAGAGTGAAAACAGAAAAACAGGAAGCAGCTGAGCTAGTTCACTGTAAATGCATCTGATGGAATGAATAAAACCTTAGAGGAGCCTCTCCTCATCATTTAAATGTATGTTCTTTGTTGTATTTGACAGCTCGACTGCACGCAGACACTGAATTCTTTAAGGCTGTTTTCCTCTAACCGGACCTCCTTAAATCGTAGCTGGATCCCCTTCCGTTGGCCGAGCTGGGTCTAACCCTCAGACACTTGTATTTTTAATGCTTTACGTGAGCGCTGACGTACCAGCCCGACGTTGCCTCGCGGTTTTAACGGCGTCAGTCTCTCCCACTTTACGATGACGTAAACAGCTGCACCGCAGACGTTCAGACGTTCTCTTACAGAGTGAGAAATGCCAATCACATTACTGCGATACAGAATGACACCTGATCGTTTTTTTATCGATGCCTTTGACTGAACTCACACGGCGTCTGCTCCACGAACACTTTAAGACCATCGCCTCTGTCCTCGTCATCATGTGACACACGTGCACAGCTGTAAGATGAACATACACGATGCTCCCAGCTCGTCTAAACTGAACTCAAACCTTTAACCAAGCCAAGCAAGGTCCTGCGTCCAAAAGTTCAGCTGCACATTAACATCGAGTGCCCTCCTGTCGATGAACGAAAGGAGGAAGAAAGACGATCCAAACGCCGGCGTGAAGCACAGAGTCAAGGTAGCTCTGTGGTTTTATTTTGAAAGGTCACGCTCTGCTGAAACATCCTCACAGCTGTCTGATGTTTTTAACCGTTTATTGGTCCAAACTGCTTCTTCACGCAGGTCGAGGTAGATTTATCATCTCTCCAGACGTCCCAGAGTAACTGTTAAGCCTTAAATAAGCCATAAATTACACGTGAAGCCTGCTGAGAGTGTAAATGTGAGAAGTCCAGGCTTCCAACCCAGGTTTACCTGCATGAGCTCCTGCTTCTCCTTCTCCCCGGAGCTGATGGCGTCGCGGATGGAGCGCACCTCGCTGAGGATGGCCTGGGCCTCCTGCAGCCTGTAACCGGACGGGCTGTTGGACACCTTCTGGTCGATCCTGGAGGAGGAAGAGAAAGAGGAGGAGGTCAGTTAGGATTCAGATTGAAAACCAAGTGAGCAGATGTTTGTTCACTTAGCGGCGCTTTGATACAGGGCCAGAGGAAGCTGCTCAGCGCGAGCACGTCACTCAGCAGTCTTCTCACCTTCGTGGTTTCCAGTAAAAACACGTCATTCAACATCTATCGGCTCTGACTTTTTACTCTTTGTGGCGGAGCGATACACATCGAGTGTAAATGTCAGGGACGAGGTTTGGATTCCACTCATGACTGTAAATCGAGCTCCGATGAACCGAGCTTTGATTTTTCCCCCAGTTTCGGGTACGTCGCGCCCCACAGGTGACCTCAAGTGAGTCAGAACCGAGGAAGCCGACAGGGCCGCGTTCTGACATTAAATCGGAATAATTGTGTGAAAATACGGTCAGGATGTTCTCCCACAGCCGTCCTTTCTCACAGGCATCACAAGCTCAAACGCAACCTTACTGCCCTGCAAAAAATACCATTTACTACGCCATAAATGTGCAACAGTCTTGTATAATTTAGATGGATTCATGAATCCCACGCCTTGTTTCAGATTAAAAGACTCTTCCAGCTCTACTGGTGAACTCATAACTGTCACTGGTATGAATGAGTCACCAGTTTATCAGCTAACGTGTAATCAGGCTGTTGACTACATCAAACCCTCTGCAGGAAATGGTGTGCGGTTTAGGCGCAGGAGCGTCGACCCGGACAGACACGCACGCGCCTCCGGTGGCCGGTCTCTGAATCGCTCAGGGAGGCGGATGAGGTCCAAGCTTCGCCTCGCTGGGTTTTTATTTGTTTCTGTTTGTTTTTGCTGTGAAACAGCTGATGGGACAGATGTTTTCAGGACGCGAGTGAGTGTTTAATCCCTCCTCTAATCGGCCCACAGACCTTTCAAATATGATGGATGATTTATTCTATATTTTAATGAGAAATTAAAAATAACAACACGCTCAGTCGTGGTTGATATTTTAAAAACCGAGCAGTCAGTGGAACGTGTCAGTAATTCCAACTCTAACTACGACGAGGGTCGACTGTTGGTTCAGGTGAGACGCAGGATCCCTGTCACGGCTGCGAGTGCAGCTTGGCTGCGCTCGGAGGCGGCGGCAGCAGCCGTGTAAAGCCCGTCATCGGTAAGTCATGCATGCATCTGAACAACCGGCCCGTCCACATTCTTCAGAGAGGGAAGAGGGGAGGGAGGATCGGGCCGAGAGGGAGCGAGCGAGCGAGGGACAAAACAAGGTAGAGCAGGAATGAGGAAGCGAGCAGGGAGGGAGGCACTTGTCTGTAACAGGCCGAGGGGACGAGTAATCCTCTGACATGGACTCATGTTCACTGAAAGCAGCGCTTCAGATCTAAACGTGCACACACACACACACAGATATATATATAATTTATACAGGAGAGGAGTGTTTGCTGAAGGGGGAGGTGCCCTCTGGGTTTTTATGGTCGAGGGAGGTCACCTGGACCTGGTCATCAGCAGGTCCTGCTCCCGTTTGGGTAAACACGCCTGACACATGTGACCTCAGACTCACGTCCGCACTGAAACCCGCAACTTTAAGGCTGATTCACGGTCACGAGCACGTTTGACCCCGAGTCCTGTCAGACGAGGGCGGGCAGCTCATGAAAATCACTGTGCTTGGTAAGTAGTGTAGTATATTAATCAGCTGTAATCTTTAGGCTCCACCTTTAATACCAAATATAACAACACGTACTTCAATTTACTGAACAGCCATTTATCAATAAACTGAACACATGTATTCAGATTAATCACTTCATATATTTGGACTATTCTCCTTTCAGCTCAGTGTGAAGCTGAAACATCGATAAAGGTTCAAATTAATCTCTGTCTAATTTACAATCACAGGCACATCTGCGAGGTTTCCCTCCATGTTAACAGATTATATTATAATCCTCTACGAGAGCAGGGATGTTGGGCACCTGTCACATCAGCCCTGCCACTTTGTCTCAGCCGGTCTCTGTATTATGACAGACTGGATCAAAGAGCGGTTGCAGACCTGCTGCCGTCTACAACATCCTGGACTTCATTGCATACAGTGTCTGTTTTCCTGAGTGTGCCTGAAGTGTTCAGAAGAAATCAAATCTTTTTCCTTCGTGCTAAAAAATGTGATTTCACGTCAAAACGATCCCAGTCCAGTGTTTTTCTCCTTTAAACATCCAGATTTGTGTGTAATGTTGATGTTTGATGGGACAGCCTGGTTGTTGAATTTGTGGGGAATGCTTTACTGCATCTTTGGTTACAATACTTGCTTGGATTTGATGCATTTATACGTTAGAGCTTGTGCAGGAGCTACAGGTGGATCTGCTGCGAGGCCTCGTTTCCATTTTTCAGAGCGCGGTCCAATGAACGAAGCTAAACTCAAGTCCCGGGAAGCCTGCGTTTACTTTTGGGTTTACATTTTTCTCTCTTTTTTTGCTCGTAAACTTTCACTCTCGTGTGTGGCAGTGAAAACTTATCAGGAGCCGAGCATGTGGCTGCATTCCAGTCTGAGCCGGGGGGGGATTGGCTGTCCGGACGCCGTCTGCGTAGCGAGTGGAGCGGGAGGGGAAAGTCGCGGAGGAATGCCGTCCGACCGCTCGCTCTTTAATCCTCCTGACACTCTCACTGTGCCGTGAGGGGCAAGACAAACAGACCCAACATTCCTGTTCGCACACAGAGGGAAAAAAGCCTCGGCCACTTTAAGTTCATATTCGGAGGGGTGGAAGCAGGTCAGAGGCGAGCGCTCACATCTGCATTGTTCCTGATAGAGTTTAACGATCAGAAGGAACGTGTGATATCAGCCGAGGCAATAAGTGGCGGCTCGTTTACACCACTTCAATCTCCACTTTCACGTTTACAGTTAGACACACACACACACACACACACACACAGACACACACACACACACACACACACACACACACACACACACACACACACACGGGCAAATTCTAAACATCGCTTCACTGTGATGCAGACAACAGAGGAGAGCACGGCGACGATATCGGTCAGAATCTGACACGTTCATGAATTCATGTGACGTGTTTTTCTGATTCTCCTGATCTCAGCTAGAAGACGCTTGTGTTCATTTTATTTATTTATTTATTTATTTTTTCAGTTTATTCATTTTTATTGTTGCCCGTTTTGTTTTCTTGCCGTAGCTCAAGTGCTTCGAATGTAGGGATGGGTATCGAAACCCGGTTCTTGTTGAGAACCGGTTCCCACTGTTTCATTTCCTTGGAATTGTTTGCCATTTTTGCAAACGATTCCCTCATCGATTCCAGAGCGTCATTTACCTGGCAGGAAACACGGCGGCTCAAACGCTCAAAAGTTTGGTTATACTTTACGAGAGCGGATGACAACAGGGCAACTTGCAGTACTTGCAAAGTAGATGTTTCATTTAAGGGAGGAAACACTACGAATATGCAAAAGCATTTGCTCACAAAACACGCGATGACCTTAAATGAATGTCGTGTTTTTAATTCCGCTCCGGACTCGTGAATCTCAACCCAGCAGCAGCGGTAACGTTTGCACGTCCTCTCCTGTTAATGCGGCAGGTAAATAATCAACTAATAGAGCATATTATGTTAGCACGATCTGCCTTATTACAAACCTGCCATTACTGTGCATTTAGGCGACCACGATGAGACAGACAGAGTCTGGCTCAGATGCTGGCAGTTCTCGCTGCAGTCTACCGGCAGCGTCTCCTTTCAGGCCAGGATAGACGAATGTCACCGAGCAGTGACTCAGTTTGTGGTCAAAGGCTTGCACCCGTTTGCCACAGCAGATGATTTTCAGTAAGTGAATGTGTTTAATTGTAGGCAGGGACATTACTGGATATTCTTGTGTAATTGCTACAGAATAATTTATGTTATACTTTGTTATTGCTACAGAAGAATATTTATTTTATTATTTTACATTTACAATTTTTTTTCCTGGGGACCCTGTGACACCCCATTGAAGAGCCGCAGGCTGTGGATCTCTTAAGATCTCACTGTTGGGTTTGTAAGGCCATGTTACTCCTAAGTTTCTATCTTGTTCAAAGAGAAGATATAAAACACAGTTCTAAGCTAATCTTCTTTTTTAAAAAGAGTTGATAAGAGAATCGATAAAGAATCGAATCATTAAACAGAATCGAAAATGGAATCGGAATCGTGAAAATCTTATCAATACCCATCCCTATTCCAATGATAAAACTTTAATTTCAGACTCTTGAACTGTTATTACTGCATAACAGTTTTTTTCCATCCATCGTGAAGCTTTTCCTCCCAGACCAGACATTTGTGTTAGTGTTAGATTTTTGAATTTTCTGGAATAAAACACAGGTGGTGGTTTACTCTGGATGAGGAACAGGAAGAATGAGAACGATAGCCCTGATGATCTGGGATCTACAGTAACCTGTGGTGAATGAGTTGTTTGTATGATAACCTGGTATAATATTCAAAACTGCACCTCAAAAAAGAAAAAGCCCTCCAGATTTCATCAAACAGGAATATTAATCCTGTGTTTGTTTGTGCCCGAAACGTCAACAAGAACTCGAGAACGGCTTCGGTCACACAATCTGAAATCCTTTTGTTCCTCGTTCGGGACGTCACACCAGCTCTGAACAGCACAAACATGGCTGCGCTTGATTTTCAGCCACAGCATCAGTAAACTTCCTCTTTGGCTGACATGTCGATGCAAACCCAGAATGAAAAAGTGAAAACCTGCCCAACAAACTAATATCGAAACAGCTGAGCATTAATCTTTAGGACGTGGCTGCTGATTGTCTCTCCGGGTGGAATTAATCTACCTGTCTGCCCTTTAAACTGGGCTGTGAGACTGAGGGAAGGTCACACAAACACTTTCTATTCATGTCAGATTCTGACCGCCTCGCAAATTAAATAAGGAGCCGAAAAAGGTGAGGACCGAACCCCCCAGCCGGCTGCTCGCGAGCACGCCTGTCAGCACTGCCCTTCAGCGAGGAGGACGGACTCGCTTTGCACCCCTCTGGACTCCAGCAAGGCAATCGAGGTAACGCAGCAAGAAGACACGGGAAACTTCAAAACTCACTCTTTGAGCGTCTCGAAGCCTTGCTCTTTGTACAGCAGCTCCTGCTTCATACAGGCGAGGTCCCGCTTCAACTTGTTCACCTGAGAAGAGGCAGAGACAGGGTGAGGGTTAGAGACCAAACCTCCAGGACCAAAACGTCTTACATCTTTAAAAGTGGCTCACAAATATGGAGTTTAATGCTTCAGAGCAGCTGAGCTCTGTGTGTTACCCTACAGGTGTTTAAACAAGACATTTCAGACAGTTTTTTCTACTCTCAGATCTGTATGATGTCACAGAGAGGGGCTCTCTCTTTATGGGGGGCAACCAATCAGAAGAACGTTGGCTTAAAAGTAGTTGGAGTGAAGGCGACATGGTTTGTATCAAAGGGAGCCCAGTATCAGGCAAATAAGGATCATTCTGAACCGTGAGTCATGCAAAGCGGCTCTAAAAGAGTCCAAAACATCTCACGAGGAAAGAATGAGTTTGGTATGTGGTCGTGCTGCTTTGAACAAATTAAAATGCTGACTATGTGGGGGGGCGTGGCCAGAGTTCGACTCAGGTGACTCTTCAAGTGCATAGTTGATCCACAGCCAGGAGGTGTGTGTGTGACGCTCTTTGTTTTTCCCCTTTCAAGATGAACAACAGCAGGGTTTACACCAGCCTAGGAGGCCAGAAAGCTCAACACCCCCACCCTGCAGCGAAGCGCCCGGCAGCCCGCAGTGCCCGCCGGCCGTTAACGTGTAAACTGTTCACTAATCAAAGCAGGTGGGTCGTCCTCTGCTGTAGGTAAATGTGACTCCGTGCTCTCTCTCACCTTATTTTCCTAATGTTTGTTTACATGCCTGCAGGCTCAGCTAACGTTATGCCTCCTATTTGGACGGAGGTGGTCTTACCCGACTTTTGGCCGTGGATATCTCGGCTTTGAGGATGTCCGGGTCGTACTTGCTGGAAGAGGACGATCTGGAATTCACTGTGGAAACAACGGGACGTTAGACGTTAGAGAGGCTGTGATTTCAGCTTCAGGCTGAGGCCGAAGCATTTGGTACAGTCTCAGTGAGGAAACCTCTGCTGAATTAGTTTTTAACAGAAAAGCTGAAAACCCCAAAAAATTATACAGAATTTATTTATTTTTTAAATGTGACAATGTACAGATTAATAAAAACGTTATTTTACTCTTTTTACTTTTATTGAACTATATTTATTAAATATTTGTATTTTTATTCTGAATTTGAATGCATTTTTAATTTCAATTTTTTTATT